>NC_141598.1:10405558-11005558 GCF_047967505.1 Dipteris shenzhenensis
ACTCCGCTTCCATAGATGGTGACCTCTTCGATATGATGACCTCTTGGATATGATCCACAAATGGTGACCTCTTGAATATGGTCCACATATAGCGCTAAACTTGCTTGAAACCAACTTCATATTTGACTCGTCGAGGGAGTAAGCCCAACAATCCTACCCATTCTTGTCTTGGAGTGACTGAACTATAATCTTAACATGTTGCTTGTCAACTAGAGAAAGTAAGACCTTATGGTTGGGGAGTTGAGTGTGCTGCCATGAGAGCCCCTCTTGCCATACCAAGGGTCACCGCCAAGGTTTGATCTCTAAAAAAACAAGTTTGACCTGCGCTGCTAGAAAAGGAAAGGAAAGGAAGAAAACGTGGAAAACGAAAAAGAAGAGGATTAGAATCCTCTGTAAAAGCTGAAAAACTAGCAAAAAAGATTCCCTCCATGGGTGAGACGGCTCACGCCTTCAAAAACCTCTATCGAAAGCCCTTGGAGAAAGCCCCCAGCCAACCAAAAAACACTTAACTGTGAGGAATGCTCCCAGAAATCCTTGAAGCTCCTAAAGTGCAACATTGCATAGTTGTGTGGGCACGTGTCCACAATATCCTTTGGCAATTTGTATCCTCTGATATTTGTAGATGACTATAGCCAATAGGCGTGATATACTTTCTAAAAGAGAGATGGGGATGCTTTGAGGAAGTTCAAAGAGTAGCTAGCAGAGGTGGAGTGGGAGAGCGGGCATCGATTAGAGATTCTTTGCATTGACAAAGGTGGAGAGTTTTTGTAACGAGTTTGTAGTGTTCAACAAAGAGGGGGATTAAGATAGAAAAGACAATTGCTCTCACTCCTCAACAAAATGTAGAATGCAAGAACCGAGTCATTTAGAGATAACGACAAGCATGATGGAGGCATAGAACCTAACAAAGATCTACTAGCTTGAGGCCATTTGAACAATGGTCCATATCATCAAGAGAAGAAGGCCAGCACTTGATGGATTTATGCCAATTCAAGTAAAAGACCTTATGTTGAATATTTTTGTGTCTTTCTTCTAAATCCCATATCCATATCCCAAAACTAAAGAGAAAGGAGGTGGATTCAAAGTCCAAAAAATGAATCTTCATCGAGCACAACATCGATACCAAAGGGTACAAGCTGTATAATCAAGTTAAGAACTTCATGGTGAACACAGATGTCACATTCATATATGGCATAGTTCAAGTTGAAAGGGTGTCCAAGCACCCCTCTCGCCACATACAAAGGGGACCTCACAGGATAATAATGCTCTAGTTCTTTCTACTCTAGTCTTATCATGCTCTAGTTCTTTCTACTCTATGGTCTTATCATGCTCAATGCATTGTACGTTGCCGACTTTATCAATGTGATAAGAGATACACAGGTCATGCTTAGAGATGAGTTGGACATGATAGACCTAGGAGCTGGAGATGAGAGGATGGTTGATAAAATCTCTCTCAGCCAACACGAGTGTTTCTTAGAGCTTTTGGAGAGGTTCTGCATGAAAGAGAGCAATCCCACACTTATTCTTGATGGATTGAGGGAGCAAATTCTCCAAGCATGATTCCTCTCCCTTAGGATGCCTTTTTTACGTCACCGACACACGCCCACACATTTCTTTTGCAGTCAAGGTGTTAAGCACGTTCTCCCAATCACCTTATCCATTACATTGGATAGCCGGGTTATGAGTTCTTTGGTATTTGAATGACCTTAGGACTTTGGCATCTACTCGTAACTCCCAGGGAGCTGAGCTTGAAGGATACACTGACTCAGATTGGGGTAGTGTGATAGCAAGAGTTATAACGCTATAGCATACAATCAATGTACCACGATCGGACGAAGCACATTGAGGTAGATTGTCATTCCATCTGGAAGCTGATTGAGGATGGTGTGGTAGAGCTTGGTCGTTCTCTTCAACAGAGGAGAATTTGGCCGATCTTATGAAGGCACTTTCTCAGGAGCAGTTGGAGTATCTTCTTCAACGTGTGGATATAGGCCCACTTCCAGGCACTGAGAGGGGTTAGGGCCTGTTTGTGAGCCCAATCAGGGGACATTAGGCCTGCCTGGAAAATTTGGGATGATGCCATTAAGCCCTGATTTGGAACAGATACAAGGGCTGGAGAGAGATCCGTTGCATTTGTTTACAGGGCTGTGAGGCCCTGTTTTTTAGGTTTTTAGGCACAGCACGGCTGCACTACAACAGTGCCCACAGGCAAGAAACTGACCTTGCAGTAGGCCTGTTACAGGCCATAGAGCAGGTGCCAGCAGCAAAAAGGTCGACTAATTTATGGTTGGCTAAAGGTCAGCCAAAACCTAACTGGTTGGCGTGGAACAGGATCGGTGGGCCATTTGAGGGTCTCTTCCAGCCCCTATAAAGAGTCCTCCACTCCAGCACTTCTCCCCCCACTTTTAGCGCCTATTTTCTTGGTCTCTGCCTACTGAGACCTCACCCTGAGGTGACTGGAGGAGGAATACTGGTGCAGCAGTTTCCTACGCTTTGTGGGAGTCCTACAATGGATCGTTGTCTACAAGTTCACTATTTTGTTAATGCATATACACATAAATTTATGTTTATTGTGTGTTTTATGAGTCAATTGCTGAGTTGAACTTCCCAAGTGCATGGTGTGTCAACTTTCTATCTTGGGCAAATCTTTCTCTCTATATTTCTTTAGTGGTTACTCTTGAGAACAGTCTTCCAGGACATCAGACATAAAAAATTAGACGCTTTCCTTTTATTATTATAACATGCCTGCCTCAAAATGGTCACACCACACTACTCATAGCCAATTCCCAAGGAAATAAATGCTTTGCATTCTTTATGACCATCAATAGGCATCATATATACAGGGTCTGGAGACAATTAATAGAGTGCCTAAGAATGTCGCATAAGAGCTTGGCTTTACATGGCCAAATGGGACGTTAACATACCAAAACTTGCCATACTTGATAAAAATTTAATCAAGCTGACTTTTTTCGGCTGCTCTCTTTTGCTTTCCATTGAGCAATATTTGATTGTGCTCTGGCTCGTGCACTTTTCATAAAGCCCGGGTATGGCTCATAGTTGAATACTTTTGAAAGGACCTACAACACAGACACTATTACATCCCAAAGGAAAACATGCACCAATTGGGAAAATTTTGCCATAAGAATTCTTGTCTAGAATCTTAGATTAAGCAACGTTACCACTCCTGAATTAACTTTGTTTCAATCTCCATCAGGAAATTTTCTTACCTCCAGCAAAACAAAGAAGGGAGCCATCAGAAAAGCTTGAAAAATATTGTCTAGAAGGGCAGGGCTCCTCCCCTGCAAACATTTTCAAAATATCAAAAGCGGCATAGGCTTGCCTTTTATTTTTTGTTTTTTATTTTATTTTTATTTTTATTTTTTTTGGGGGGGGGGGATTTCAATTATTATACAGATGTATTCACTTTCTGTTACAAAAATTTCGGAAGGAGTAAAGAGAACATGTGAAGGCGTACTTCAAATACCCCATGCCCAATAAATTGGCCTGTCCAGCAAATTACTTGGGCTACAAGGACCACCTGCAGAAAAATGAAAGCACTGATTAAACATTGTGAGACACCAAACCAAGGAGCACAAAACCATCACAAGATGAATCAGCAAATGACTGATCCTAACTCAATAGTACCTAAATACACCATTGATGAGCCCTTTCTATGATACTTCCTATCCAAACTCATGAAAAGAGATACTCACCTTCCACCCAAAGGAGAACCCCAATTTTTGAGCCAATGCATTACTGCCAATCCAGCAGGCTAGGCATAGCAGAGCTGCCAGTGAACCTGCCTTCTTGTCTAGTGAGGCATAGAACAGCGCATAAACGGCTGCTCCCAAAAAACTCCAATTTATCACCATATACTGCTGGAGAGGCAAAATACTGGAAGGCAAAGGTAGTGGGCATAGAGGAGATGAAAAGGCACACAAAAGAAGGACCGTGAAAAAAATAGGCCAAACAAAGAGGATGTGAATAAGCACATTCACAGGGTGAGAATGGTATGCCCCATAGAACGCATAATGTTTCTCCATGTCAATAAGGCCCCCTGCCATTCTGATCTGTACCTGCTGGATTTGCCAATTTACATATAAACCAAAGTCAAATTCAAAGAGCCCTGTTCTAATGCTACTAACACACACCAACATTAAAAGGAAAAAGCTTCCTTCAAGTTGAATTTCGAATTTAACCAAATACTGATCATAGTTGCGAAGCCATACACCATAACAAAAGGATCCTTGCGTCAATATCATCACTAAGGAAAAGCTTAAAGCTTCTTGTGTTGAGAGGAACTGTGATTCTGAAGCTCATCTTGGAATAAGGGGATGGATAAGCAGACAAGTCAACAAAACTCAACTCAGCATCAGAGATCAGCATAAATGACAGCTCAAATGATGGCATAGCGAGAGCCCAATATACCAGAGATTTGGGAATGATAGCATCCCATTCAAATTGATACCTACACCCAGTGTTATCATCAACATCTGCTTCCCAGAGGATAGAGAATCACAATGTTGGGGGCGGAGAGACCAGCCTAATGTCTCTGTTTTTTGTTGGACAGATCTCAACTGCGCTAAAACCACTTAGCAAAATAATAATTCCCATTTACAAACCTGATACTGAGGTTTAAAGAGAGATGTATGAAAGAGAAGGCGCATGTTAATCAACATACTTGAAGAAGGGGATCTCACTTTTATTCCTGAACGCGCACACAAGCAATTGAAAGCTCATACACTTAAATTTAATAAAAATTAATAATGGCAACTCATTAATAAAAATTGAACGCAAGAGAGAAGAGTGACATTATAATGGAATACTCGAACCAAGAGCCCAGAAAAAGGCTTGTTGTTAAAAGCCTTGCGATGTCTTAGAGGCTGAAGATTAACGCAAGAAAAAATTCTGTGAAGCTTGAAAGGTGACATTGTAGCTCGCCTCAATGATGACTGCTAAGATATTAGCGCAGGGATGATGAGAGGAAGACTAACAAATATATATTTTGAAGGACCCAAATCAACTGATGATTAAAGACAGGAGAATTCGTGAGAAACCGAGACCTGTAAACGATTTCTGCTTCTGCGCTATGGATTGACGATTACAGTGTGCCAACTGCCAGCAGTTCAAGTTACAAATATTGACTGAGTTGACAAGGCGCAGGAGATAATGACGATGATTACTTGACTTCCACGCTCCCTAAATAGGTTTAGGGGAAAATTAAGAATGCAATCTTATCCACCTATGCGAGTTTACCAACGCACCCCAGCAATGTCCTTCATTTAAGAACATGACGTAACAAGAGACACGGATGCAAGGACCCTGAATTCTAGGCTAGGCGGTTTGGGCATTCACCCACCTGAGTGGTTGCCCCCCTTGGGAAAAATACGTGTTGCATGTTCGCAGCAGTTGGCCCTGTATGTGTGGGCGCATGCACGCATGTGTGTGAGTGACGCTATGCAACTTGAAGTTCCTTTCAATGACATAGAACACATGTAGGAAGTAGAAAAGTGTAGACAAGGATGGTTTGACTCCTAAGTTTTTCTTACAACATTGGGATGCCATTTCACTCGCATTATTATATATTGTAAACCATGCGTGGAAAACTCAACAGATGCCAGCTACTTGGAAAAAGGATTCATTAAACTTTTCCCCAAAATACATTTGTGTGAGTCATTTGTGGATTGGAGACCCATTACTCTCACGCCTGTCATCTATAAGTTGGTTGCTAAGGTGATAGTGGCTCGTATTAAGGGTTATCTACATGATGGGTTGCAATATACTCAATATGATTTATTCCTCGCAGATGTATTACAGACCATATCGCCAATGCCTATGCGGGGATTGAATATGCAAATACTACAGGTGGATCCTGCTAAAGATTTGATTGGATTTCATCTCGCTAACCATGAAATCTCTGGGGTTAATTCAGCATGTTATTTATGGTGATCAAGATAGTAAAGCTGCTGGTGATATTACAGATCAATGGACTCTCTTTTGTTTAGTACCACAAGACTACCCTCTCAATGCTCTGTTTGCAAAAGGATAAGCATAGAGGCGGCATTGCGTGAAAGTTCGTCAAGGAGTCTGAGTGTTGGCTACTAATTACATAGATGTATGTTGATGATTCCTTTTTGTTGCCCAAAAATATATGGGGCAGAGGGGCATAGCTTTACTAGTACGTCATCTTGGTTAACCTTTGGGGTGGATAGTCATTCGGTCGCCAACAAATGGATTGGGTGCTTGATAAGCTCCAGAAGAAATTGGATTATTAGAAGTTGGCTACTTGGCCTTTACATGTCTGCTTTTGCATAGTCCAATCGATTTGGCTACCTATATCCAATTTTATCCTTAGATATCTCATGTTTCCTGTCTAATATCATGGAGCTTTTTTGGTGTTCTCGTTATAGACGTGAAGCCCTCAAGCTACTTTCAATAGATCACCTATACTCTCCAAAAATGAATGGGGGATTGAATATTCTCAATATGCATATGCATATTTTAGGTCGCAAGGGAAAAATGATGTTGCAATTCATGCAAGGATATCAACCATGGGCATACATGTTGCAACATTCGATTCTACACCTGTCTTCTAAAGCCTTCGATCGCTGGTAGGCCACCAAGTTGGCTTCTCTTCTAAGTCACGTTGATGGTTGGGTCATAGTATGCCCTTTTGTCACTCACTTGCTTTCTAATAGGAAGCATATGCTCTCTAACCTTAAATGGAATAACAAGGATACTCATGCAAGAAACTCTTTGTCGACTGAGAACCTTCATTGGTCTAAGGTGCTCACACCTTTGTTGGCTTTGCAAGAACCCTATGTTCTTATTTTCTTTGGCGAGAAGGTATATGCCTTGTGTTTGATGCTACTGGTATGGTTATATCTTTTCCTGCAACCATTAGACTATACGCTTTGGGACATCATTACAGGCACTTATGGTGCTTATTGCCACAAATGCTCCATGGCTTTCAGCGAGCACCTTGCCTTGAGATTCTTGATTGCCTCAAAGATTGGCATGGCATCCCAATTCTAGTGGCGTCTATTAGGTACTACTTTGTCCTATTCTTGAGCTTTGTTTCAGCCCCGACTAGAATATAGATGATCATGCCTGACGTTAGCTGATGTCACAATTGCATCTTTGTATAAGGTTTTTCTGCCCCCCCTTAGGCTTCTCTTCATGCAAATCGCATACGGTATATGACATGCACTTCTCAATGGTGGCAGAAAAGGTTGCAAATTTTTGGGCTTGCAAAATCCCTCTTTGGCAATAGTTTTTCTTGTGGCATATTCTACTTGGTAATCTTCCATTTGTATAGATCTTAGCTTGTCAACATATTGCTCCTACCATTTGTCATTGACATCTGTCCTTGTGGGAGCCTATGCCTCATCTATTTGGCTTTCCCTAAATCCTATGATCTTTTGCGCAACGTCTTCAGGCTCATTTCATTGTGCTCACTTTGGCAAGCACTTATATGTGTTTGGTTTTCATCCTATCAAACAAGGGTATGATCTCTTCTTTACTTGGTTTCCTTATTGGGAATTCTTGACTTTATGGAAGGACCACAACCATTGGGTCTTTGGTAATCCATCCTTGGCTAAGTATCATTTCGTCCCAGCATCCCTACGGCAATCATTCTTTGACTGCCTACATGCACAATATTTCACCCAAAAAAAGACTCTCTCTCTATCTGTGTGTGTTTGTCCTATCAAACATCTATCCTACTATACTACTCAATGTCATAGTAAACAAATTGCAAACATCCACTATTGCCCTTTTCAAACACCTAGTGAGAGTAGTCCATTAATAACCAACGATCTCCGTCCATATAGTTTGCCTTGTTCCATGGGCAGATGGTTCCTTGGGAATGTAATGCTAGAGCTGTGAAAGGGAAGAAGATGCATCAGTGGGTATTGTAGAGGAGACCAGCTTCCATCTCACAAGAGGGTGAGTAGCTCTCGGTATAACTTTGGGAGGAGGGCAAAGCTCTTTTGGGTCTCACGAGTCACACTAGTAGAAGCCTGTGTGGTTCTAAACTTGAGCTTCATAGCGCCAAGCTTGATGCTTCCTATCCACTATCAATCAAGTGGCAGTTGCCTTGTGGTCCAATGTTAAGAATCTAGGAATTGGTGCCATTTCTCTAGTTGAGTGGTACTATTAGTCAATCCCCATTAAATCCATTGCTAGGATGTGGTTATTGGGCTGTGGTGCATCTTAGCTGTCCAACTATATCACGTGTCCAAGTACTATATGTCCTTGTAGAGTGCTTAAATATTACAATCGTACGTTCCTTACACATAGGATCCCCTCCAAAATATCATGATTTTAATATGAGGGACACTTTATACATACAAATTGAGTGGGTCTTAAGAAGAAATCCAATACCATTTGTCTCATTAAAATCACCAATCAATTAGTACCTCAAGTCATCGAGCCTCGCATCTCTTTTTCTTGCATTCTCCTTGCAATTCCTTATGTCGTAACTTTTGAGTAATGCATGAGGCAATTATCTCCACTAGATTGCACAATCTCCTAGAGTTGTGGTAACGTTTCAACCCAAACTTGGTAAAAAAAGGTGGGAAGATGTACTTCCCCATGTGTTCTAACTCAGCACTTAATTCAAAATCAAGTTCTATGGGGTACTTGGATTTGCTCCATTTTCTCGTGATCACAATTAACTGGATGGACTTGGTGGTTCAAGGTCCCACACGTATCCTCTTCCTAGTAGATAATTGTAATAGATGCAGATTCAATCCATTCTATGATAAATTCAATCACGTCCATGATAATAAACTCTGAGGACTGCAATGGCAAATCATATTTGCATGGGTAAAATGCTTTTGTTAGTTACATCCAATAAAGTGTGTCAAACTGTATGGACACCCATTGATCACCACAAGGATCCCCAAGGTTGTGTGTGTGTGTATGTGTGTGTGTGTGTGTGTGTGTGTGTGTTTCCCACTGACCGCATCCCCGCATGTCTGACACACAATCCAAGTGAGGGCAGCAGTCCACCATCAGAATGGATTGGGTCAGACTACTTCCCTAGATTAAGTCATAAACTAAAACATAAACTTAAATGGATATACCAGTGTTTCATTAATCCTTTCTAACTAGTAAGTGAAAAGCAAGTAAAAGTATCAATCCTCTCTAACCAATCAGTGGAGGGTGGTCGAAGTTCCATAGTCATGGAAGAGTTCTTAGACTAGGAGGTCGGGCACAATCATAGAGTTTATCAAGTGCAAGACGCTCGACCATTTGGTCGAGGCTATCAATCCCAAGTATCAAAATAACATGCTTCTAATGATAATTAACATTTCGAGCTTCTAGATAGATTACCTCTACCATACGGAGACTTCATATGAATATCAAATATGTGAAGAGGAATTGCATCTCTTTGTCAATCTTCCATACCATGGGCAATGGATGTGTCCAATAACTCAATGTTGGTCCAAGCATCACGGCATAGCAACTAAGGAAAGGGGTTGGTCCCATAATCCTCGTGCCACAATTAGGCCTAAAACTTCAATCAGCCAAAATAAGTAAATCCAAGTATAGCCATTAGTCGTAAGATTTTTCTTATCTTACAATGGATATACTAGTGTGTGTTTGTCCTATCAAACATCTATCCTAATGTCAATTATTATACTCACATTTATATCAGTATATTACAAAAAGTACAATGATACTAATGATTAGTCTCCAATAGAGAGTTCAATCTTATTTAGCAGTACTTGGAGAAAATCCGTTGTAGAGTGCTCCTCAAAGTTTCCAACACCGTATCTTCATGCCTTAGATTAAATCAAACCTAATGGAGAGGTATGCCGACTCACCTGCATCCGTCCACAAACATAGCACATTAGAACATGCACACTATGAATTGTGGGATTGCAGGCTTCAATGCCGGCACACAGTTCCATGTCACTCGATCTAGATTAGCATAATCAAATCTTGGCATTTTACTATTCAATTGTAATCAGAGGTGGGCAATTAAAGATATGAAGAAATGTATATAAAATGCTAGTGAAATCCAAGTAATAAATGGGAATCTCAAGTAAACCATAAATTTGGGTACTCCAACCAAGTCCAAGGGAATTCTGAAGGTTAAAAAATTCCAAATATAACCTCAATATACTTATACCTTTCTTCGATCTCCTATTGGCACTTTCCAATTATTAGTATCACAATTAAATTTATGCACACATCAAAGTGCGATGAGGTCCTTGAGAGTGTCAAAATTGAAGGACTGACTCCATGCTACATGGCCTTTTCACCTTTTCACAATTAAAATCATGCTAAATTCTTGACTTCTATTGGTCATTACACTAAGAATGTTTCTTAATTCAGTAGATAGGAAATCACTCCATAATATAACTAATAAGATAAAAGGAGACTCCAATGGTAATTCTCTCCCCAGTCACCTTAAGAGAAGTTCTCAAGAAATGCAACACAATGTAAAAAACACTGTTGGCAAGTTACCGACTCATGATGGCCTTTTCCATCTATTAAAGTCTAAAGTGTAAAGTGTAAAATATCAAAGTATAAAGTGTAAAGTGTAATGCAATACCATCCTAAGGGTAAAATCTTATCCATGGAACTTTACTTCGTATTTCAAGTTACCAACTCATGACAAATAAATGAGAAATGATGGCTTTTTCCATTTAACAATGCTAAGCTAAGGTTCCTAGCTCTCTCTAAGAAATGCATATAAAATGTTAGTGAAATTCAAGTAATAAGTGGGAATCTCAAATAAACCATAAATATGGGTCTTCCAATCAGGTTCAAGGGAATACCCAAGGTCAAAAAGTCTAGATCTAACCTCAGTATACATAACCTTTCCTTGATTTCCTATTTGCCTTTTCCAATTACCAGTATCCCAATTAAATTTATGCACACACCAAAGTGCCAATGGGAACCTCAACATTATATGACTTAAAAATAAAGGAAATAATCGAGACAAGGGTTAGACAATTTGTTTAACATTGGCCCAAGCAATAGCCCAACAAGCAACCTCAGTATACTTATACCTTTCCTCGATCTCTTTTTTGCATTTTCTAATTATTAGTATCACAATAGATTTATGCATATATCATAGTGTGATAAGTTCCTTGAGAAGGTCAAAATTGAAGGACAACCTCCATGTTATATGGCCTTTTCATCATTTCCCATTTAAAATCATGCTATATACTTGACTTCTCTAGATAAAACCCCAATGGAGATCTCATAATGTAAAACATTCCAATAGAAGCACATAAAATCCCAAATTAAAGGCTAATCAAGCCTTGGCCCTTATCTCTATCAAAGGGAATCTATTGTTAGCATTCTCTATTAGAATTCCGATCTCCAGGGCCTATTTGATGCGCCATATGAATGACCATTAGGACATAACGATCAGGTCTTATAGTAAGCTTTCGAGCTTATGCTACATCTGGCAAATAAGCAAGTCTAAATGTAATTGGTGGCTCCAACATTGAATGTAAAAGGACAGAGGACCTCCCACGGGTGAGTTGGATAATCGTTTATAAATGCATGGCTAGCGTTGTGATCAAAGCTCTTGAGCAGAGCTTGAAACATGGCTAACTGTTTCTAAATGCATGGTTAACATAGGCTTACAAAGAATACCAAGTTTATTCCAGGAAGTTCCACAGCATCCTGGTTTAACAATAGCTTTCTGCCCAGTGCTCATAGACCTCGTAGTCAACACCACTACACCACAAAATCTTGAGCTCAACTGAGTGCATGCACTAGTATACAAGGTCTTTCCATAGACATATGAGGCACGGCATCCTCATAACACTGAGAAGAAATGACCAAGTCGAGTTCATAAACATAGCAAAAGGGCACGACTCCCTCTAGAAATGACTAAGTGAACCTCTTCATTTCGGCATGCAAACTCATGCTCATATGCCAATGGCAAAGATAGAAGGATTACCGTGTTGCCAAACAGTGGTGGCTAAGGATGGCTATGACATTTTGACGGGAGGTGATAAAAAAGGTTGCAGAGCTACGTAGAGTAGCTAAAAGACACCACCAACTCTACACATCATGAATCATCGCTAGCTCTACAGGCATCCTTAGTTCCAAAGCTTATAAAACGAGCATGAAAGCAAGAACTATATCTTGAGCGTAATGCTTCTAAGCAAGCCAGCACCAATCTCGAGCAAGTGAAGACACTGGAAAAATACTAAACCGTATTTGCTCCAATTCTACATAACCACTCCAATCAATGAGAAGAAATATTATGTTGCCAGCCTCAATAGTGGTGGTTGAGGATGGCTTTGACAGGAGGTGATAAAGTTGCAGAGCTATGCAAAGTGATTGAAAGACATGTAGTGAGTGGGAAAGTTGCCAAAGCTACTCAGAATATTGGGAAAATAGTTATTGAGGGGGAAAACATGCAGTGAGCAATGGGAAAGCCCTTCATGTGAGCGGCTATCCATCTCGTGATATGCAAACGATCATCTTCAATAAAAAGATAGGAAGATTTTGAGGCACCTGGTTAAAGGCTCGCTATATTACACCAATGAGGACTCTTCTGAGTGCTACAATGGACTTCCGAGAGCATCATTCATATGTTCTTTGAATACAAGAACTTTAGACTCCACGTTCTATCATCAACTCCCTGGCATAGATCTACGTCCATATAGTCTGCCTTGTAGCATGGGCAGATGGTTCCTTGGGAATGTAATGCTAAAGTTGTGAAGGGGAAGAAAACGCATCAGTGGGTATTGTAGAGGAGACTAGCTTCCATCTCACAAGAGGGTGAGCAGCTCTCGGTATAACTTTGGGAGGAGGGCAAAGCTCCTTTGGGTCTCACGAGTGACACTAGTAGAAGCCTATGTGGTTCTAAACTCGAGCTTCGTAGCGCCAAGCTTGATGCTTCCAATTACTATACAATCAAGTGGCAATTGCCTTGTGGTCCAATGTCAAGAATCTAGGAATTGGTGCCATTTGTCCATTTGGGTGGTACTATTAGTCAGTCCCCATTAAACCCATTACTAGGATGTGGTTACTGGGCTGTGGGCATCTTAGATGTCCAACTATATCACGTGTCCAAGTACTATATGTCCTTGATGAGTGCTTAAATATTATAATCATATGTTCCTTACGCGTAGGATCCCCTCACAAATATCATGATTTTAGAATGAGTGACACTATATACATACAAATTGAGTGGGTCTTAAGAAGAAATCCAATACCATTTGTCTCATTAAAATCACTAATCAATTAGTGCCTCAAGTCATTGAGCCTCGCATCTCTTTTTCTTGCATTCTCCTTGCAATTCCTTACGTCGCAGCTTTTGAGTAATGCATGAGGCAGTTATCTCCACCAAATTGCACAATCTCCTAGAGTTGTGGTAACGTTTCAACCCAAACTTGGGAAAAAAAGATGAGAAGATGTACTTCCCCATGTGTTCTAACTCAGCTCTTAATTCAAAATCAAGTTCTATGGGGTACTTGGATTTGCTCCATTTACTCCTGATCACAATTAACTGGATGGACCTAGTGGGTCAAGGTCGCACACATATCCTCTTCCTAATAGATAATTGTAAGTCCATTCTATGATAAATTCAATCACACCCATGATAATAAACTCTAAGGACTGCAATGGCAAATCTTATTTGCATGGGTAAAAAACTTATGTTAGTTACATCCAATAAAGTGTGTCCCCATTGATCACAAGGATCCCCAAGGTTGTGTGTGTGTGTGTGTTACCTAAATCATATCATATCAAGGGATCTACTTCTCCATCAGTCCACAAATTGAAAAGCCCTGGCCAATGCTTTTACAAGACAATGTTTATACTACAATTAATGTTTAAGGATGCAGCAAAGAGAGACACCAAGCAATCAGAACCTCAGATGATTACTCCAGGTGCATTAAAAGTTGAGAATCCGAAAGAGCAGTTTTCTATCAGTTACTCTAATGGTAAAAACCATATGATTGTCTTGATACATTTTTGTAAGTGTGCATAACAGGGTGGGGAACACTATATCTCATCATGAGTTCCCCAAGTGTATTCCTCAAGGTTGCCAACATCCTTTCTCACAATATCATGCTCAAGACTTTATTTGCAAATCCGACGGAGAATAGAACCTCAAATTTGTATGACTTTAAAATACAATCAAATCATGTCACCCTATCTAGATCTAAATCAATCAAATCTTGGCATTCTTGTAATCCAAAGATAATTACAGGTTGGCATAAATAATCAATGTTAGTGTCACTCAAGAAAGGCAAAGAAGTAGTAAATGAAAGTAGATTATCCTTGCCATCTTTCCAAATTAGAGAGTCCAAGATCATCCTAAGTGTAAAGTCATGTTACCAAGTTTGTAAAAGCAACTTTACCAAGTTTTAAAGACAAGCAAGCATATGAATTTTCCATATATTTTGGAAAACACAAGCCTTTAACATGAATTATAAAATCCATACCAATCCCAGATAACTTCATGAATAGAGACAACATATCATCCCCCTATATCAAGGGACAAACATATCATGCCCCCATATCAAGGGACAAACATATCATGCCCCATTAAAAGTGTCCCTCAAAATGAGTGCCCCTTAAGAATCGTGATTGCTCAAAGTTCTAGGTCCAGCTCTCTGGTTAGGAAAATATTTTTAGAAATATTCAATCTTTTAGATGACCAAAAAACCTTAAACTTAAAAGAATATTCAATCTTTGAGAAGGTGCTTCCCATATCCTTAAAGAATCCTCCATATGAAAAGACTTATGACTGAATTCCTATGCTAGCAAACCATATATAACCACAGTGCACTTTGGTTTCCATACCATGCTTGTAGACTATATAACCATGGAGCATAATCCCCTTAATTTCAATAGACCATGGGAAACCATAGGGTATAAAATGGCCATTATCCTAAAAGTACTAATTGTGTAAAAGAAGTACTATTTGCTCGATACCAACATAGTGCCAAGCCGGGGCCTTACTCTCGCTTCAAATTTAGAAGGAAGCTATTGGTAAGTGCATGAGTCATTCAAAGGACAGTCAACAATTTCCACAAGGAGTAGGGAAGGAAACATAAAGAGAAATATATTGCCGCTTCTGGTTAATGTGCTCACGACTGCTATCACCATTGACCTCAGCAATGATAGCCAATCCGTAATGAACATAATGAGTTAGACTACTTGCCATGTTTTATATATAATGCAATGGTTGTTTCCTATCTGTAGGTGGCCGCACAACTAGATGTGGTTCATAGCACCCAATCACGGGTCCAATGGTAACGTCGGTCATGTATAGCAGTCCCACACTAATGAGGTCAAGCTGTAGAAAAGTCTCGACCCTTATAGGTCATGATCGAAATTTCCTCCTGGGCGCAGGCATCCCTATGTCAGGGACACTCAGCCATACTTTCCTAGCTCCCTCAAGCTCTTACAAGTGCAAAACAGAGTTGGCAAGCCTCCCTCAGCCACGAGTGTTCTACTGTGTTCTCGGTGATTGTCGTCCCCGTGAGGTCTCAGTCCCAATGCCTTCTTGGTAGATAGACATGAAAAGAACCTGTTTCGTGAGTAGTGATCTCACAGCTAGGGTGATTAAACTAGATACGACCGTGCATCAGATGGAAAAAGGTGGTTGGGATGAGGGATCGCGTGAAGCTCTATTATCCTCACTTATTAGGCGAGCACCCAAAGCCATCTTCATACAGAAAACTCGATAAGTGCTTGAATCGCTTTCTGCATACATAAAACTCGCTAAGTTCATGAATACAAATCATCTCAGTACATCTATATTTCTCTATGTATTACTTCATTTGAGAGGAGAGAGAGAGAGAGAGAGAGAGAGAGAGAGAGAGAGAGAGAGAGAGAGAGAGAGAGAGAGAGATGGTAATCACAGTGTACTTGAGCTAGTTAACATAACACTAGACGTTGGTGTAGCCTGTGCGATCTTTTGAAGGCCTAAGCTTCACATGCAACCTAATAGAGAGGCTCATAGAGAATTTAGCCCCTCTCTATAGTATGTGGACATCTTTTTCAAGAATAAAAAATATAACAATTCCAATGGAGAGAGGTCCATGGCCTCATATTCCACTTCATATCTGCATATATCCATGGTGGTCCAGTTTCAATATGCATCCTTTTGTATAACATGCCCCCACAACATTGTGTGAACCTATTGGTCCATGTATAGTCCCTAGACTCCTTGTAGCCCACTAGGTAAACCTAGTGGTCCTTGCATGCCCTAGGATCACAACGGTCCCCAAGGGGAGGAGTGGTGTGTGTCCTTTCTAAGACATATGGTGGTCCTTTAGATATGTGGCCACCAATCACAAGGCACACCCTAGGATCACAAGGGTCCTCGAGGGGAGGAGTGTGTGTGTGTGTGTGTGTGTGTGTGTGTGTGTATGTGTTGTGGGGGTTAAAGGTCACTGTGCCTTTACCCCGGTTATGTACAATACTCAAACACATATATAAATGAATGAAAAAGAAGATTAGGGTGGTTCTACACCCACCAAAACTTGTGGCTCTCTCTCTCTCTCTCTCTCTCTCTCTCTCTCTCTCTCTCTCTCTCTCTCTCCTTCTTCCGTTCTTGCTTCCGTTGAGAGCACTCTCAACTGGTATCAGAGCCTGGGTGATCTAGCTGAGCGTGCGTGAATGCTTGGGAGCTCAGCAGCTCTGTGGGAGGAAGGAGAAGCTCTGTGGGAAGCTTTATGGGTGACTTTACTTGCATTCGAGTGTGCAGAGTCCTTGGAGGAACCTTTGGAAAAGTCACTTTGGTTTTGCGAAGTGGTTTTGAGAGCCTGTTAAGAGTTTTCAAAGAAAAAGTCGTTTTTTGAGCTTTTCCCTGTTCCGTTCGATGACAGAGACTCCGTATTGACTTGTAGAGGCAACTATTGCTTGCTTTTGGTGTCCACTTCACTTCAGGAGCTTGGAAACACCTTCATTCTTGAATCTGGGATCATTTCATTGGATTTGTGACTCACTGTGTCAGTTTCTGCGTTTTTTGCCCGGGTGTTGGAACTCAAGTTTGGAGCAACCATTTCCAGATCTGTCAGTTCCGGTGGACTCAGGAGGTCCTAAAACTTCTATGTTGCTCATCATTTCTAGGATATGAATCCACCTGCATATGTTGATGAGGAGACTAGTATACAAGATGTGAATCCACCTGCATATGTTGATAGACAGCAAGCTGTCCATGCACCAAATGTGCAAGAAATGGTACCACCAACTACTCCCATAGGTATCCAATCAAGGGTAGATGATGGATCATCTATTGGTGGAAATGATGAGCCAAATGTGGCTGATATGCAGGTGGGACATCAAGCTGAAATGCCCTTGAGAAGATCATCTAGAGTGTCTAGACCACCTGATAGGTTTGTTCCAGGGGTAGACTATGTGATGCTTACTGATTGCACGGAGCCTTCTTGCTATAGAGAGGCTATGATGCGTGAGGATCAATGCAAGTGGGAGTATGCTATGCAATCAGAGATGAGTTCACTTATGAAGAATAAGACTTGGGACTTGGTTTCTTTGCCACATGGAAAGAAAGCATTGCCATGTAAATGGGTCTACAAAATGAAGGTCACAGGTGATGATGTGCCTAGGTACAAGGCCCGTTTGGTTGCTAAAGGGTTCAAGCAAGAGAAGGGTGTGGACTTTGATGAGATATTCTCTCCGGTTGTGAAGATGACATGCTCTCACACATACAAATCCACACACCCACACATACTTGAGCATCCATTTATACAAAGTCTTCATACTGAGTTTCTGTCGGCACTCCGAAGGTGAAGGGCAAACTCAGCCATGACGAAGGCTGGCACTAAAGCAGAAGTCTAATCATAAAGTAGTCCAAATCTCTTCATTCAAGCTACAACTTCTTGTGAAGTCTAAATGATTTCATTTTAGTCTCTCCCAAATGAGCATCTAACTCTAAATCTAGCTGATAGGGCAACGCACCATTTAAGATAGAAAGAATTATCGCAATACCAATAAACCGCAACTTAAATCAAATTCTTAGTTTTTCATATAGAGAAGATGGGCATCTTTCTAGACAACGTACGCTTTAACTTAGATGCGTGCTTGGACTAGTGGCATCAGAGGATATGGAGCTTATGCAGATGGATGTCAAGACAGCTTTCTTGCATGGGGATTTGCATGAGGAAATTTACATGGTGCAGCCGGAAGGCTTTGAAGAAAAGGGCAAAGAGCATTTAGTTTGCAAGCTGAAGAAGAGTCTCTATGGTCTTAAGCAAGCACCTAGAGAATGGTATCAGAAGTTTGATGCTTTCATTCGGTCCCAAGGTTTTAGAAGGAGTGAAATTGATCACTGCCTCTACACTAAAAGGGATAAGGATAATAGCCTGATAATCTTGGCACTATATGTGGATGATATGCTATTGGCTAGAAATAATACTTATGAGCTAGATGCATTAAAGGCCAAGTTGCATGAGGCCTTTGATATGAAGGATTTAGGACTTGCAGGTCATATTCTTGGTATGCGCATCATGCATGATCGGAGTAGGAAACTCCTTTGGCTTTCACAAAAAGAGTATGTTACAAAAGTATTGCAGCGTTTCAATATGGAGGGGGGGAAGGCAGTGAGTACTCCATTGCCTCCATATGTGAAACTGAGTCATATAGATAGTCCCAAATTAGAACAGGAGAGGGCCATGATGGCCAAGGTCCCTTATGCATCAGCGGTTGGGAGTCTTATATATGCTATGATAGCTACTAGACCAGACATTGCATTTGCAGTGGGAGTTGTTAGCCGGTATATGGCTAATCCAGGAAAGAAGCATTGGGAGGCAATTAACTGTATCATGAGGTACATGAAGGGTACCAAGGAGATGTTCATCTGCTTTGGTAAAGGAGACATGCGTGTACTTGGGTGCACAGATTCAGACTATGCAGGGCATGTGGATAGTAGGAGATCCACTCCTAGTTATGTGTTCACCTTTGCAGGTGGTGCAGTGTCGTGGATGTCTCGCGCACAGAAGTGCATTGCTTTGTCTACCACAAAGGCTGAGTATGTTGCAGCCACAGAGGGTTGCAAGGAGGCTATATGGCTTGATCGGCTAGTGGGAGATTTGGGGATTCATACAGGTGTACCGACATTGCATAGTGATTCCATGAGTGCTATTCAGCTAGCACAAAATCCGGTCTTTCATGCAAAGACCAAACACATTGAGGTCAGGTACCATTTCATCAGGGAGGTACTTGAGGACAAGCGCATAGAGCTTCTCAAGGTTCATACAGATGAAGAAGGGGAAGGGGAAGAGAAGAGGAAAGGGAAGAGAAAGCGGAAACTAAGAAAAGCGTCGACAAATGCACCCATAACCCTGCAGATATGTTGATGAAGAGTCTACCTAGTCAGCGGTTTGAGTATTGTCGTGTATTGATGGGCATTGGATAGTATGCTCACTGGTTGTTCTCCCTTAAAGGCACATTGTCCTTAAAGTGGGAGGTTGTGGGGGTCAAAGGTCACTGTGCCTTTACCCCGGTTATGTACAATACTCAAACACATATATAAATGAATGAAAAAGAAGATTAGGGTGGTTCTGCACCCACCAAAACTTGTGGCAAATCACTCTTCCTATTTTCTAAAAACCCCATAATATCCCATACACAAATAATTCTCACCCCATACCAAGGTATTTATAATTCATACCTATGGTATTTACAATGATCCATTCCACTCATCCTCTCAATCCCATAGAATATCTTAGAAAATAGAAATAAGTGAGAGCTGCTAGGCTATCACTTGATACTCAAACTCTTATCAAACATAGAGAAAAACAATACCAATGCCAAATTAAAAATATCAATTTTTGGCGTCACATCTTTCCCCCCCCAGTAGATCCTCTCTAGTGACAAAGAGAGTCTGCTGGCCCTCAAGGTGGTCAAGCATAGAAGAATTTAAGGTGATGCTCATTGGTGCATCCGGGTATCACCATGCCATCAACATCCTCCCCTCAATATCCTCAAGCTGATAGGTTCCATTGGTGACATTCATGTACATCTTTATGGAGGCATGGCCAAAAGTAACTCATCTCTCTGCTTCTGTTGTGGAGTTAACGCTCAAGGAAACATGCCTTCTTTCATATATTGTTGAACATCTTGTAGTTCTAGCCATCCAGTGTCTACCAAAGAAACCACCCCCGGGTCTTGTACTACAATGGCTTGAGTAGCTAACTCATTTGCCCTTTAATTTTCTTTTCTATTTATATGCATAAACTTGCAAAAATCAAACTGACTACATAGTGCCATAGCCTTTTGATTAAGCTCCTTCAAATGAGGACTTTTTGTCTTGTAATGCCTTTGCATTTGCTTTATAATAAGCTGAGAATCTCCTCTTACTTCCAATTCTTTAACTTGACTTTGAAGACAACCCTCCAAACCAAGAATCAAAGCATTATACTCAGCTGCATTGTTAGTTGTGATACCTGGAAGCTCTTGTCCTCTTGCCCACACCTCTTGACCTTCAGAATTCATCAAGACTATCCCCCTAGCTCCTTGTTGGCGTGAAGGACTAAAAGCCCCATCAAAATACAAAACAAGAGCTATTGGTGGTGTATCCCTTTCATCTTTAATGTTCTCCTTACATTTCTTTTCTTCTTCTAGATCCTCCCGTCCTGTGAGCAAATTTGCCATAGTGGTCCTAGTGGTATGTTCAGTGACAAAAGAGAAAGAGAACTCTTGAAGCTCTGACAACCATTTTGCAACTCTCCCCCCAAGATTAGGCTCGCAAACTAGATATGCTAATATAGAATGAGAGGTAAGCAAGAAAAATGGTCGAGGTAATGAATAGGAGCGAAACTTTCTGACTAAAAGCACCAAAGAGAGAGCTGGCTGCTCCATTTCTTCATACCTTGTTTCCACCTCTGTAAGCTGTCGACTAGCATAATAGATAGGTTGCATTCTACCTGCCTTTACTTTTTGTAGCAATACAGCACCAATTGAATGTAGAGATACACTTGGATTTACATAAAAGTCTTGAGACCAATCAAGGGGCTTCAATATTGGGCCCTTACTCATGGCCTCGTTAAGTTGCTAAAAAGACTCTTATTGCTCCACACCCCATTGGAAAGAAACTCCTTTTCTTGTCAAGAAGTTCATGGGATGCACTATCTTTGTGAAATCATCACAAAAGCGTTGATAATACTTGCTTTTTCCTAGAATTCTGTGAACACCAGTGACACTCTCAGGACTTGGCAATGCCATGATTGCTTGAACCTTGTTAGGATCCATTTGCAGGCCTTCTTTAGACACAATATGCCCCAACAAGACTACTTTTGTTTGAGCCGAATGACACTTGCTAGGATTTAAACACCCTTTTGCTTCATCAATCCTAGCTAAGGCCATCTTTATCTTTTCCATGTGATCTATGCGCCGAGAATATATGCAAAAATCATCCAAAAACACCCTTATGAACTTTCCCAAGTAAGGCTCAAGCACTTGACTCATGAACCTTTGAAATGTAGTTGGTGCATTGGTCAACCCAAAAGGCATCACTCTATAAGCAGAAACTCCCCAAGGTGTGACAAATGATGTTTTCTTTTGATCTTCCTCCCGAATACAAATTTGAAAGTACCCAGAATACGCATCACATACCGAATACATCTCATGCCCTGTTACTTAGTCTAGTATTTCATCTTGGAATGGCAAAGGAAAATGATCCCTCTTAGTGCATGCATTCAAAGGACAAAAGTCCACAAAAACCCGCCACTTATTTCCTTTCTTTGGTGTGACGACTACAGGAGATATCCATTCTGAATCATCAATGGGAAAGATAAATCCTGCCTCAAGTAGTTGTGTTACCTCTTTCTTTAGTGCCTCAGCTTGGATCACCCCCAATCGCTTTAAGCGTTGCACAACTAGCTTGCTTTCTAGCTTCAACTCAATCTTGTGCTCCACAAGAGAAACTGGTCGAACTTGTGAATAGCTTGT
Source organism: Dipteris shenzhenensis (assembly GCF_047967505.1). NCBI lineage: Eukaryota > Viridiplantae > Streptophyta > Polypodiopsida > Gleicheniales > Dipteridaceae > Dipteris > Dipteris shenzhenensis. The sequence continues at coordinate 10,427,468 of NC_141598.1, forward strand.
TGCAAAGAGACATGGAAAATCATCTAACATATCCAAGTATTGGAGCTTCTCACTCCCTGATAGAGAATCACTAAGAAGCTCTTTATTGCATTGGCGTCGTTTAGTGTGCTCCACATCCTCCACATGAAGTGTCTCTACAGGATCTTCTTGCACCACCATCTTGTTCCTTCCTGACTCATCCCGATCAGAGCACCAAGACAAAGACCAAAGGCCACTCCTTCCACCTCACCCTCTAAGCTGTGTACTCCTCGGAGCAACTGCCCAAAGACTCAACTCTTCTTCACACCAAGCTGCTAGTGCATGAAACAATCCCCAATCTATCATTGTGCTTGCTACCGGCATTGTCAATTCACCAACATATTCAAGAGTGCAAACATAAAGGATATGATCATAATGACCATGCAAATAGCTTAAGCATCACCTTCACAATCTTCTAGTTCTCTTAAATGGGCTGCAATCTCTTCTAACGGAGTTCTTCTAAGCATCTTCTTTATCACATCAGAAAACACATACCTATACTAGGCATAACATGTAATCAAGTACACCCGAGACTTTTTAGTAAGGTGGAATGAATCCAATACCAAACGTACCTAGTGTCTCCACCAAAAGATGTGACATGAAGTTAGGGGTAATAAACTTCACGCACCCCTTCACTTCCTGCTACTTTCGAACTAAGTGATAGAGATATTTATCACTCAGAAAGGGACATTAAAAGGAAGCTTTTATACCAAGAGACCACACCATACTATCCTCCCTTAGATGAGAATGAAGATGGTAACATCCCAAGTGATGTTGTACTCAAGCATAGGGAGAAGGAAAGGATCAGTGGAGGCCATAATCTCAGCAAGCCAGTCTGCGCCAAAGAGAAGAGTGATACGTTGTTGAGAGAAGATCTTGCGGCTGAACATGACATGGACTGATATATATCAAGGAGTTTGAAGGGGATGATTGGGTCAGATGAGTAGGTTCCGGGGAAACATTGCACCTCCTTCATAGATACCTTTATAATTAGCTCAAAACACTCTGCAAACTATCATTAGACACAAAGGCCTATAACTTTCAGTAGAGACATAATCTCAAATATTCAAACCCATATCAAGATGCACCTTGAAATGGGCTTCGCTTTGATATAAGTTTCGTAAGAAACAGAGAAGCGGTCGGAAAGATGTGGGCAGTTTACTAGACGGGGGTGCGGTCGAAAAGATATGGGCAGTTTACTAGATGGGGGTAAAAACTGTCTGAAAAAGAAATAGTCACATAGAGAGTCATATATTTTTGGTTTGACATCTAATACAACAATTGAATACATACAATGATGCTCCTTGAAGAGAGCTTCGCGCTGATATAACTTTCGTCCAAATCAGACCACCAAGCGAGAAGTTATGAGCAAAATACTGACAGGGGACAAACTGTCTTGAAAAACACCTACTCCTTCTACTGGTGCCGACTTGGGACAATACTACCTCCATGCTTAGACTTCATCAATGATCCAAGTCCCATAGAGGTTGCCTACAAGGGAAGGAAGAGCCCCCTTTGTGGCTTGGGAAATAGATAAACCATGTATGTGCAATGAGCAGCCGAATAGACAACACTTCTAAGCACTTTGGAAGACAAAGCAATGGAAAAAGGGAAGAGACTCAAGAGAGAGAAGCTGAAGTGACCTTTAGTACCAATAGAGTGAGAATCCACTCTAATGCAAATCAAAATACTACAAACACAAGGGAGAAGAAGAGGTTTTATACGTACAAGAGGGAGCACAAGCTCCAAGACTACTCATAGAGAGAGAATGAACTAGAGAGAGATGGACTCAAGAGTCTATAGAGAATATCTACACGAGGGAGAGAAGGCTCATGGAAGAGGCTTGAGGAAACTAGAGCTACAGTAACATGAGACCTAATGGTGGAAGAGATGATGAACAAGGGAGAGGAGGGCTCCTTTTATAGAGATTTTGTTACCCTCCTTCACCCATTTACAATTGCTGCCTGTAGATTCCTTTCCCCATCAATCACATAAGCCCGTATGTCACATGTCCTTTTTGGCTACTCTTGCCATGTGTCCCATCAAAAGATGCTCAAGACTCTTAAAATATTAAGAAAGTCAAGAGTCTCCCCACATGGAGCCCATAGGGACCCTCTCTTTTCCATATGTCCACATCCTCCTTATTCCACATAGGAATTCTAGAAGGATTCCTCTTGACTCCACACTCCTCCACATGCCTTCCACACGCTTGGCATGTGATCTCTCTTATATTATTGGAACACATGGACATGAGCCCACCTGTTTATATGGCTCACTCTTCCTATTTTCTAAAAACCCCATAATATCCCATACACAAATAACTCTCACCCCATACCAAGGTATTTATAATTCATACCTATGGTATTTACAATGATCCATTCCACTCATCCTCTCATCTCGTAGAATATCTTAGAAAATAGAAATAAGTGAGGGCCGCTAGGCTATCACTTGATACTCAAACTGTTATCAAACATAGAGAAAAACAATACCAATGCCAAATTAAAAATATCAATTTTTGGCATCACAGTGGTCCAAATAATGTTATGGAAAGTAAGGAAAGGTCTTGCTTGTGGGAATGGGAGAATAATCTAGAGACGCATCCTAGGAAGTGTGTCCCATCTGATGATCAATAAGAATTCAAGATGAGATGCCAACAGTGGAAAAACGCTCCTTTAAAATCGGCCGCTTGGGTGGAATTTAAGTCTTTTTATTCATGGTTCGATGAGGGTCATGTACTTTGAGGATGATAGGAACATGGTTAGCTTGGTGACACTAGCATGCAAGGGTTTTGCATTGGTGTGAATATATGCTTAAGGTAAGTATTGCATGTCTCTTTGCATTGAATGTTTGTGTATAAAGTATGTTTAAAAGCATAAAACCAACAAAGCCAATGTTGTCAGAACAAGAGATCAAGTGGAGTTTGCTATTTCCACAAGAGGGTCATAATCAAGATGCCAAGAATACATTGTCATTGTTTAAGTCTTTCCTTCATGTACATATGAAGATTTGGTCTAGGAGGGCATGTTGATTGTCACATTGCATACAAGCGACTTTATTACATATTCTTACAACATTTGGGGCTAGATTTGGATAAACCTCCATTTTCACACTTGACTACATTGAAAAGTAGGAGCTCTTAGAGTCACTATCACATGTGGACTTAGAATGAGTGTTGGCTTTATTGACTATATGTGTTTTACTCTCTTTTTTGGCAATTTTATTGCAGTTTGCAAGGTAAACTAGTAGCCATGTGGGCTATACAGGTTATGGGTCAATCATTAGCTATCATTTTGAAAATTTATTCTGGTGGAGTTTTAGGAGATGTGTCCAAACTGCATTAACAAAGAAAGAGATCTTGGAGGCACTATCACATGCAGGCTTACAATGAGTGTTGGCATGTTTTATTCTTCTTTTTTTAGGCAATTTTATTTCAGTTTGCAATGTATCAAGTAGCCATGCGGGTTATGGGAGTTAGGGGACCTTCATTTTGACTATATATTTTGGATGGAGTTTTAGGAGATGTGTCCAACTTATAAGAACTAGTTGATGTGCTACAGGATTACTTTGCAATTGCGTATTTTTTAGATTGTGTGTTGTGCAAAATTGTGAGTATATTTGTTTTGAGATACTTCAGCATGTCATTCCTAGTTTCATGGTTCCCATTGTCTTACTTTGTGCTTGATGTTTGGTATTGGGTGTTGGGCCAAATATATTTAACCCTTTCTTTGAGAAAGGGTGGTATGGGTGGATGCCTGCATGATCCAAGACATGGGCAATGGAGGGATTTCTATTGTGAATATATGGTGCAAGTGCTTGTTTATGTACATGTCAAGCTCATAGCTCGAGGCTTTAAGCTCGGAGCTTGAGTGTTTAGGCTCGAAAACGAAAAATGGCAATCCCCATTTCTAGCTACCAATCATTTATCCCCCTCTTGCTTTGCATAAATGTCATATTGCAATCATATTCTTTTTCTTCCTTTCTTGTTCATTTCTCTTCATGTTTCTCCAAATTTCAGTCAAAACAATTCACTAGATTAAGGACATGAAATGTTCTAGTAAAGACATCAAATGTTCTAGTAAAGACAATAATTCATTTGAAATATCATAGGATTACCATGTTGGTAAATAGATTATAAGTGCATACACACTTGTAAGTAGGTACCTCTTTGTACTTAGAACTTATGGAAATATGAATAATAAATTATAAGAGATGATCACAATAGACATAAAAGATGATCACAATAGACTTTTAATTGTTACCCAAAAATGAATTATTATTTGTACATAAGTTTCTAAATTCATGAATCTATAATTTAGGTTAATTTGCTCTAGCTCAATCATGGTGAAATATTTGTAATCATCTTATAATCTCTATCTTACTCCATACATAATCACGAGGTATATTTGTTTGTGTACCAATATCCTCTATATCCCATCATCTATATGTTATAGTTTCAACACTTATTCTATGCAACTTAATGAAAGCAGTTAAATAAATAGAAAGAACAAGGATAGAATATGTATCTAGGAATTCATCCTTCATTGATTGGTCACCATGCTTGTATGCTTCATTGTGTTTACTAAGTTGACAAGAGGAATTGCCCATCATTATCAAAACAATAACATGCATAAGCTGATTTGGGCAGGGAGATTGAGTGTTACATAATGTATATGAGAAGCTCCAAATGAGAATGCAAGAGATATGGGTCTCATGTACACTCCACCTCGTCAACCAATGAATTCAAATATTGAATCTCCCTGTCGTCACTCTTAAGAAACCCAATCAATGTTGCCAGCCTAGCAATTGCTTACAAGAGGAGATCGAGAAATGGCTTTGGCAGCTAGGGCTACAAGACACTCAAGCATATTTTGGAGGCTATGCACCTCAAAGATATCTTGTTTTTCTCTTCCTTGAATAAAATATTAAAAACATTTCATTCCATTGAGTCTCATGAAGATTCAAAACACTTCCATTATTCACCATGAAGCAACGTAGTGATTGCTATCACAGTTCAAGATGCTACATGCTATTCGTCAAAAGATCCTAGAAGTCTAAACTTACACATTTATTGCAAAAAATCCTAGAGAGTGAGCCACATGTGCCAAATGGATGGACTTCTTATACACTCTTATAAATGGAAAAGGACTCGAGGCTGAAGCTTGACATAGAATGTTAAAAGAGCCGAGCTAATGCAATCATGAACACACTTGAGATGCAATATCCATTTCATAAATTAATACATAGGCACCAAAACATAGATCGTGCTTTCTTGTTCTTAGACACGAATCTTAATCACATAGAAGCAAAATTCTTTCAACTTCTATTTACCCAGAGAGAGAAGAAGAGTTGGAAACAAGTGAAGGATAAAGACAGTAGGGGACGTGCTCAACCAATTACTTTGTATATGCATGCACATATACAAATTCATCGATGATGTGCATGCTGTAGATGTTTGCTATACAAATAAGCCATCGTGACTTAAAAGGGCGGTATCACATACCTTTTTCATCCCCTTTTCTTCAAAACATGATATCTTGGTTCTCGGGCCAAAAATGCCCATGACAATTGATCTTTAATTGTACATAAAAGTTGGAAGCTTTGTGATTAAACAATAATGCAAAATGGATTGATGGTATCGTTTCAATTCAAGATGTATACTTATAATAGCATCCAATCTCCATCCAATGGACTTTAAGAAAGCCTTGTACTATATAAATGTGGTATTATGGATAAAATCCTTGTAAGAAGTGAGAGGGACTTAGGTTGCCATTGTTTTGTGAATCACATGGCTTGTAAGAAAAGCGATAAAGTTGTCGACGTTCACTCAAAGTATCGATGCTTATAGAATATACATTCGTTGATAAACAATTGACATTGATGATACTTACAATCACTTGCAAGCGGAAAGGATGAGGGAAAGGTGGGAGCGAAACGACACTTGGAACTACCATGTGAGAGAGCTAAGTAGAATGTACTCATTGGGATGCAATGGAGAATCTAAATGCATACAAACAAGAAGCACTTGGGAACCTAATAAAAACATGAAAGTGAGATTTAAATTACGTAAGACACTATGTCATGTAATGAACAACAAGGAATTGAGGCACATGCTTGAGATACTAGGGTGGCAATAATATATCTTTGTTGTTGGAGGGAAGTTGCTAAAAGTCTTGTCTAATTATTCACTTTGTAAGAACTATATTCACACACACAAAAACTCGCATACCCCTGCCCAAACTTTATTCATTTATTCCATTGGATTGTTGAACTTTTGCATATTCATTTATTCCATTGAATTGTTGAACTTTTGCATGAAAATGACCAGCTACCAGAACTAGGTCTACTCTTCCAAGCTAGTGTTTTCTTATCTTCTCTTTTAGAAATTGCTTAATACACATGGGAAATTTTTAAACGAGTTGACTACTTAAAACTTAGGATCTTCTACAGTAAGCTTGTTTATTTAATGGGTTCAAAGTTTTGAGGCTTCAACCTTAAGGCTTTCATCTTACTCGGGATCCCCTGTCATGCTCTCAAGAGACTTTTGAGGGGTCTAGATCCATGGAATGTGGTTGATCAAGCCCATTGGGTGAGGTTTTTGTCTTGCCCTCACCGAGGAGGGGAAGGGCTTAGTGATGATTTTCTCCTCAAAGGGATTAATGCATTTCGCATGACTTTAGCGTATCTCTCTCTCTCTCCCTCTCCCCCCCCCCCCCCCCCCCTTTCCCCCCTTCCCCTTGTCCCCCTAGTCCCTACCTCCACGCCTACATCTTTTGTGATGTATCTTCAAAAATTTCTCCACCAACCTTTTGGGTAGGCCTTATGAATGACCAAAGTCACTCATTTCTTTCCCTTGTTAATGAATATATATATATATATATATATATAACACGCACACATCCCTTTTTTTCATACCCCTCACACACAGGGACCAATTGCATGTGGCCTACACTGAGAGGGACTCGAGAGTAGGTGATTTTCCCGAGGAGGGAATCGAATGTGGACAGCCAGCTTAGGTGAGCTAGTGCCCGAACTGAGGGAGGTAGTGTGCTCCTATATATATGTCAACGGTCGCGGTCGATGGAAGAGAGATCTCCATCGTCTAATCATAGACCCCTCTCAATCAACATAAGGGTAAAAACGCAATCAGAGCATGGTAAAATCAACTTAAACACAATTATAAAAGGACACATCATCCATTCCCAAAGCAGATAACGACTCGGGACTAAATTACACTTCAACAAGTGGCAAGCATGACACAAGCATCACAATCACGCCAAGTTCACGAGCCTTGGGCCACCATCCCTCGCCACGTGTCCACATCTGCTTGCTCAGCCTCTGCCCGTCTAGTTGTCCCGCTCACTGTCTGGCTACTCCTGCTCTGCTCCGATTTGACCATCGCCTCTACGTGATTGACATGTCGTGCCGCCCGTTAGGTAATCACCTTTAATCACTCTGCTGCCATCATAAAAACTCCTCCCACCGGTACTCGACAGCTGGGAAAAGGCCTTAGTCGCCCTTTCTTGGTCGGGAAGCTGCCAGGAAAGGTGACTCGCGGCCTACCGGCGGCTCATGGCCTTCTCGGGAAAGGGCTCCTAGGGGCCATTCCCTCCAACCATTACTATTAGAACGCAAGGAAGTTGCAATGTTTTTTTTCATAGTGAAGTGTGCATGGAAGCTTTGGAAAGGTAAAGCGTATGCAGAATTCTCGAGGAATCGTTGCCTGCCTGACAAACTCTCGGGAACACCTGTGCAAAGTGCTCACAATAACAACGAGAATCACAACTCTGTGCTTTGTTTTCTCGGCTTTCTCTCGATCAACGCGAGAGAACCCAACTCAGAGAGGTGCTCGCAAATAGCGACATAGAAAGGCAGAGAGAGAGAGAGAGAGAGAGAGAGAGAGAGAGAGAGAGAGGGGGGGGGGGGGGGCAGGGCTGCTTGCTAGCCAAAACCCCAGAGAGCGAGAGAGAGGGTTGCTCGCTGGCAAAAGCTCTCGAGCTCTCGAGCTTGAGCTCGAGAGAGAGAGAGAGAGGAGGGGCTGCTTCCTATTGAAGGGGAGTGTGTGAGAGAGAGGAACTGGAGTGTGTGAGAGAGAGGTACTGCCTTCTGCAAAGATTAGCTCGCCATCACCTTGCAGTCTGTCATCCAGCCTTTCGCCATGGCTGACGCTGAAGATGTTGTGCCCATCTACTCATCGTTGGAGCCCGTGTATGGAGAAGGTCCGCAATTGGAAGAGGCACAGTTCAGATATGATCAATTGAAGTCCAAATTCGTTGAGCTTTATGGGGAACAGCCTCAGCTGTACGCCCGTGCTCCAGGTCCCAACCCGTTTCTACCTTACTTCCCTCTCCTCTCCCTTCTCGATTGAAATCAATCTTGCAGTGTTAAGCTTCCCGAGCATAAAAGGTTAAGCATTTTACAATCCCCTCTTTTACGTAATCGAAATGAGGGCAATGCAGCATGTCAACTACTCGTTACTGTTTTTTCGGCACATTCCCGTTGATTCTGAGAGGTGAGTGAGGGAAACATGGCGTAGATGCCGTCTGTGGGTGGGGGTAATGGCGACAGGAAGCGCGGCGGGAATTTTTTATTTTGAAGCATTAGCAATCATCTTACTTTAACCCTGAAAACAGACAAAATCTTTGCTGATTCTTGGCGTGAATGAGCAGGTCGGGTGAATCTCATCGGTGAGCACATTGATTATGAGGGCTATTCTGTTTTGCCCATGGCTATCCGGCAAGATACTATCGTGGCAATTCGTAAAAGAGAACCCTCGGAAGGACCTCCAGAATTACACATTGCAAACACCCTACCAGAAAAATACGAATCCCTATCCTTCTTAGCAGATCCTTCTCAGGTCATTACAATTGATTCTTTTCTCGTGGGCAAATTTGAAAGTTTGTTCTCTTTAACTCTTGTTGGATATTTTCAATCCTAGTCTGTGAATCCTACATGGAGCCTTCTCATGTCTATGATTGCGATTCGATTTTGTAATTGCACAAACTTTTTGTGATTCTTTTCCATCATTATGCAGTACATTATGGTCTTTCCTAATTTTTGTAGTGCGTCACAAAGCATCGCTGCTTCACCATAAAATATGAGCCATGCTCTCCTAGATTCAGTGGCGCAGCTTCAGGACCACCTTCACATAGGGTCTTGGATACAGAAGAACTATATAAGGATCTATTTATCTGCCCTGATGAATCTGACATGTATCACCTAGGTTCATGTTGCTTGGATCCTCTAATCTGCAGGGATTTCTTTCTGTTCAATCCTGTATGCATACAGTGAAGCTGCTCCTTCCCTTCCTATTTTATTCATGCAACCTAATATTTTGGGTGTGATGCATGTAGTCCATGCCACGAATGGCGGACTGAGTCGAGTTGAATGTATGGATGACCCAGGCGTTTTCTCAGCATTCGTTACTCTTAAACTTAGAAAATCCACCCCACGTTGCTCTTTTAGTTGCTGCTCTTCCAACACATTTTATCAGCTTCAGCTTGTAATAAATAGCCTTTTCTTTATTTATAATTCTCAACTGCCAACATGTACTTCTAGCACCTGTATATTTATCTTGAAAATGCTGATGCCAAATAGTAAATCTATCTTTCCAAAAGACTAGACTCGATTGAAATGACTGCTCAACACAAAACTGATAAATTTTCTGAGGTCTTTTTGTGAGATGAATGTAATCTATACGCCAAATTCATTTATGGAGCTGTTCGCCCTCCCCAATGACATTTTATAGTCAGAAGATTATGCCTCTCAGTCTTAACTTGTCTTTTTGATTTTCTGTGCTCTAAAGGTTTTGCGTACAAGTCAGTGCATAGTTTCATTATGAGATCTCTCTTAGAATAAGGTATATGTTTTCCCACCATTGGGGCTGATGACATCGCTGGGGATGTCATAGTAGCTAGTCCCTGCTATGCGTGATAGAGTTTACAAGTTTCAGTCTTCTGATTATCACAAAATTGAAACTTCGCTATTTGTTGTGTCTTCAAAGGATGAGTCCGGGCATATGCCTGGATTCATCTAGATATATATAAGGCATATGCAAAGGTATCTTTGCTTAACTCATACTCATAATATTTCCAAGATCCCAAACTTTGAGAGTTGATTCAAGCATCTTATCCCAGCTACTTTATCTTATTTTCAGCAAACATGATCATTTTCTCAGGAGAAGTCACAAATCCATTTGAAGCTTGTTTGATAGCTGATTTGTTTTTTATTGCAGGACATCAATGTGAAGCAAATTGTTTGGGCACATTACTTTCTTTGTGGGTATGTGTCAAGGCCATTGTACAAGTATAATCAGATTACTTGCAATTTTGTGGCAAGGAAAATGGTTTTAAAATGATTTACAGCTTAATCAGCGCTTTTGTTATGAAGACGTGCCGGAAAGGTAACATGGAATAAAAGCACATCAGATTTATTAAACGTTTGCTTGCTGGATGACATCAAAAGTAATGGGGTTTTAGCTTCTTCAGTGAGCACAACTCAAAAAGCTCTTGTTTACTACAGTGAGTGAAGGAGAGAGACATAGGAGAAGCATGGTTAGCCTTGCCAATAGTAGTAAGACGGGGATGGAATATCCTCCATCCAACCCTAATAGTGACTGTACATAGAGAGGTGAATTTTGTATGGATGTGGCTGAAATGCTCTCCGGCTTAGGTATGCTTGCATCAGCTGCTGAGGTTGTCTAAATAGCGGCTATTTTGTACAGATACAAAGGGCTTCATGAGTACATGTTACAAAAAGGATTGGAAGCTGGACCTCCTATTGGGTTTGATGTACTAATTGATGGCACTGTTCCCACAGGTCTCTCTCTCTCTCTCTCTCTGTGTCCCACTCTCCTCTCCTCCCCCTCTTATTTCTCTCCTTTCTTCTGTGTGTTTTTTTAACAAAAATAAATTTCAAAATTTGGAGGGCAAATGGTACTTCTTTGATTTTTCATTTTGCTGGCTGCCTACTTCCAAAGAATCTCTCTCTCTCTCTCTCTGATGCATGTATGTACACATGCTTCTTGGAGAAGGTGGGAGAGAATGAGAGGAGAGGAATGCACACACATGCTAACTGTACACTAGATTAACATGAAGAAGGAGATAAATATATACAACTTTACCCTCTTAGGATGAAGGTAGGGTTTTTCCCTACGCTCTTGACAGTACTCTCACGAACAGTGCAATGTAGATCTCTCTTAAATTGCAATGGATAAGCAGAGGGTGTATGTACAAAATACATTTTTTGGATTTTCTGGTGCATGTGAGAAGTTGGGAGAGAGGCGTCCACACACATAGCAACTGTACATATAATATCTGATAGGGCTGCAACTATATCTGACGGGGGTTCCACATAAAATCTGTCAATTCGTGCGTGGATAGGCATCTGCAACCTCCTGTTCGACCATGAAAACAAGAGTGACTGTGGCTGAGTGTGGAAAGCATCATCATGCCATGCATCTCTGCCACTGTACTGAAAAGGGATGGCATCCCAGGCTGCTCTCTCTAGGGAATGGATGCCACCTTCCCTACCTCTTGTTTTGTGTGTGAGCATTTCAACCATGTTGAAATCACCCCTAATGATCCAAGACTCTGCAATGCATGACCAAGAAAGCAGCTCCTTCCATAGAAGGACACGGTCCCCTCTTGAATTAGGGGCATAGAGATTTAAGAAACCAACCTTATGCCCACCAATCAAAAGAATAATCCACTGAGCTCTAGAGGGAACTATAATCCCATGTCCAATCACCAAGGGTAGCACTGAAGGAGAAACAAAAACGCAAGTACCTCCCCTGGTGCCCAAGGCGGGTGACCAAAAAGTATGCCCTGAGAGAAGCTTACCCGACTTGGCACAATCCGTGACATCGAGTTTGTGTTCTTGAATCATGAGAATATTAATGGGGCCTCCAGTAACACCTGGATGAAGTTAGTTACGAATCAGTTGCCTACGGCGGCGGTGAGGTAGACCTCCAAGGCCATGAACGTTCGAACTGACAATCCTCATCAGCGAGTGGTGGCGGCCGGATGAAAACCCCTACCCGACCTAGTAGTGGAGATATCCCTCTCCTGGGAAAAATTCCTCCTATCAAGAGCAGGGAAGTCAACTGGGGAAAGCACTCTCACAGCTACAAAAGGGAAAGCTTTATCCACGGTGATTTGAACAAGGTGCTCCCCAAGGGTAGAGGGTACAAACTCCTCCTCTAACTTAAACTCTGCCATGTCTGCCAGAACTGCAAAATAATTCATGAATGATGCTCTTGGTGCAGGTGTGCAGAGGATCCCCTTACCTCTGTCAAGATAATAACCTTGCCTTTGTTAAGAGGTAGGAGCAAGAGAGAAAGGGGGCTGCTGCTGCTGATGGAGCTTGGCCAAAAAAGTAGCATTAGCCTGGAGTAAGGCACGGGTTTCAGCAACGGCTTGCTCCATAGGAGAAAGTTCCTTCACATGAACATCTGAAGGGACTGGAGCAACCTCATCAGTACAAGGAACTTGGACAAGAATATCTCCTTCTTGTAAGGGAGGGTCTGTGGCACCATCAGTAGCCTCTTGAGGTGGTACTGGCTCAACAACTTTGATTGGCACCCAACGGAGGACGATTGGAACAGGACGTGCTGAAGGTCCTGTTCGCACTGTAAACGAAGGTCCAGGACGAGAGGCTGTAGCCGACGGTCTTGGGCGAGAGGTGAAAGGTCCAGCAGCGCGAGAAGTGGTAGGATGTGCGGTAGATCGTGAAGTAGGTCCAGTCGAGGTGGTGCTACGAGGTGCTACACCTGTGGACCTTTTAGGCCTTTTCTTTTTTCTCTTCCTTGGGCAATCTCTGGCAAAGTGCCTAGGGGTCCTGCAGATCCTACACTGATCCTGTCTCCCAGCGATCTCGACTCTTTGCATGAAGAATGAGCCATTTGGAAACTGGAGCATGAGGTGGTCATCCGTAATGTTAGGGTCAAAGACAATGACCCTAAGACGTGATACCCCTTCCGACCTGACTGCCTCTACTGCCGAAGAAGGCATCACAGGAAGGGGGGGATCTCGGTGACCATCCCGAAAGCGGCTCCAATGGAAGATAAGAGTCGATGTACACCTGAGGGAGGCCAGGGAATCCGAGGAAGAGTAAAAACATCCAGCCATCCTTTTCCACAAGGTCAAAACCCAACGAGAAAGGTGTCAAGAAAATCCTCCTGGAGCTCAATACTAAAGGATTGTCCCTGCTGCATCCGGGGAATAAAAAACAACCTAAAAGAAACCTTGACTAAGCAGACGAACATCTCTGAGGTGCCATGCGAGGTCTCCAGGTAAAGCGGCGAGCATCCAGTCCCTGGCTTGTAATTGGACGGGTAGGACCCATGGATGCGAGCAAAGAGCGATGTCGAGCTCTCCTGCTCTGTATCTTTTCTGAGCTGCTGTAACTCGTCTTTTGAGAATGTGATGGTTTTTGCGGCCGGTGGAAGCGAGCGAGGATTGGTTGAAGGCAGAGCCATCGTCAATCGGGGTGGGAAGGCCGACTTGAACACTGTTGAGCTCCGTCCGACTAAAGAAGCTGTTAGGATAGAGAAGAGGGTGAGGCTGAGAGAGAGGCTAGGAAACAAAGGGGGGGGGGAGCTGAAAGGAGAGGGGGTGAGGGAGGGCGGACTCACATTGGTTGGGCACAGTTGGACAGTGGACCAGCTAGCTTCTTCGGTAGGATCCCTGTGGAAGCAGAGGCGCGGTTGGGAGATATTTCTCTTATTCGTGGGCTGGCTCGCAGATGAGGGAGATAGATAGAGCCATTCTTGAGTCTTGGCAGGTAGGACTTTAGATTTGGTCAACCAGCTAGTGGGCTGGGCAGCTCTCTAGGACCAGGGGACCCTTGCGGATCATTTCTATTGCAGATTCCGTGTCTATTTCTTCAGAGTGGGGCTAGGCGGGCTCCTTCGGTCATTTGATGCAAGCGACCTAGGGATGGATGGGAGCTTGGACTCATTTCACTGGTAGATTGGGCAAGGAGCAGTCCATTGACCCCTCTTAATTTCGGATTAGGATGTACATCGTTAGTGCCTTTGACTTTGGAAGGGCTGTCCTTCATGAGGTTCAGTGGAATCCGGGTGAGTGGTTTTGGCCGTCTAGAGTAGGCCACTTAGAGCGCGTGAGGGAGGTGGCTGTCTTCTCTTATACGACACGTATAGGGCGATGCCTGCTGGCGGAGGTGTTGGCTTGGACTCCTTCGAGAGAGACCATTAGGCGGCATAGGTGGCTTAAGAGTTTAGAGTCAAATATTTTGGGCATGGTTGTGGTCCAATAAGAGACCACAGAATCTGACGGAGGTCTTCCTATCGGCCCATGGATGGAGTAGATGCGCATGGCCGGTGTCTTGGCTGTGTGAGCAAAGTTCTTGAGTCGGTTCCTTACTGCTTTTGGAGATGTCCCAGTGCTACAGAGGGTTTGGTTGGGATCTCTGCGATTGTGGCTTGGCTACAGGATACCATAGGGATTTTACATGGGCCATGGAAGCCTGGTTGACAGAGGGAGGGCATGCTTTCTTCATCGAGAGCACATCCAATTGATCTACATGAGGTGATCCCTCCGACTCAGCATCACGGCGACAGTGGCCAGCATCACTATGCATTGCAGCCTGGTGAGCATCGTGCTCCACCCTTGGCCACTCTGGTCACCATCTAGCAGGATATCATCTACACCCTGCGGTCCACTTGGGAGCCTGGGACGGTTGTCTCTAGAGCAAAGGCCGAACATTTCTAGGCTTGGCTTTCGGGCATATTCTTAACTTTCATGCGGCGAGGAATTTGTTGGTTGTACAGCCTTTCCCCTTGGTTGTCCCCTAGGCAGTGAGCTGGATTCTTTGAAACAGGCTCTTTTCCCTTTCAGCCAGATTTTGGTCTTGTTTCCCATAATCAGTGCTTGAGGGGTAGCTGAGTTGTATGGTGGTTTTTTCACCCATTAATAGAAGTTCTTTTCTTTGGGAAAAAAAAGTGTGTGTATTTAAATCTTTCGCATTGTAATTTATTGTGCACATCAGGAGCATAACATGTTTGTTTTTGGCTATGCTAAATATGTGACATGCATGTCACATGCATATGTGTCATAGATCTCTAGATTTCAAATTCATGCCCTTGAAGGTAACTCAATTTGATAGGCTATTCAGGTTCTGGATTGTCTAGCTCAGCAGCGCTTGTGTGCTCATCAACGATAGCAATAATGGCTACATTGGGCCTGAATTTCCCAAAGGTACATACTTTAGTAAAATCGTTTTTGTAAATGCATTCGAAATCTTAGGATTTGTGTTATGAGTATATAAAATGGATATTGACTCTTCCAGTTTGATGGTTCCTGACGACAGAAAGAAGTAGCTGAATTTACTTGTTCGTGTGAGCGCCACATAGGCACTCAATCAGGTGGCATGGACCAGGTGCCACTTTGCTAATGTGCATACAATCTTGGTTTATGCCTGTGAATCATGTGCGCTATATTGCTAATTGAAAAGAAGTTCAACCTTAAGTTACTCTATTCTGACTTTGTTATACCGATGTAAGGCAACTAAGACATGCTTGTTCACCCATGTTAGGGCTGTTTTTAGCTAGCCTGTCTGTCCATCTTCTTTGGGATCGCAACAGTCACCTTCATCTGCTCTTCTTTCCCCTCCTTCTTTCCTTCTCTCCTGCTGTTTCCGTCTTCCAAGAGGGGGAACCCAGGGGGCAGATTTCTCTTTCACTGGTCTTTTGAGAGGAGCAGCAATGGCAATGGACTTTACCTTGTTGGTAGGAGACAGAGCCAGCCATCATGATAATGCGGGCTCTGACTAGCTCCTTGACATTGGCTGGTGCACAGGAAGCTTCTGTTGTGAGGAAACCTCTCTGTTATTCCTGGGCATTGGCATGGACATGCATATGTCCAGCAACCAAGCTAAGTTGAAGGCTGTCTAGTCTTATGTGTGGGGGGTCACTTGTTTGGTTAAGCACCAGTACATGGCAGTGTTGCTGTCCAGGAGTGTGGTGGCTCATTGAAGACAACGTCAATTTTTGAGTTGGTGTGTGCTTGGCCTATGGCTCCACCGGTTTTTGGGAAAGAGAGTCATTGTTTACAATTTCAAAATCCAGTGGCCCTCCTCTCCTTCGAGCTACGTGCTCGTCTTTTCTCTGGTTTCCCTCTCCTCTCCCTTCTCGCAAGTTTTTGTAGTCTCAGCTTTACTAAGAGTGAATTTTAGTTTAGCCAGTTTCAATGGCACGGTTTTGCCTCCAAGCCTGAGTCGATTGTCCACTTCAGCTGCACCTGGCTGGGAGCTCCCTATCAGCCTCTTGCTGTTCCTTGGGTGCCTTTCTTCTTGAATGGTCCTGTGGGGTTACTTTCATGGGAGGGCCCACTTGGAGACTGATAGTGATGCGTGCCCATGAGTTGGAGGTGCAGTTGTTGGCCGAAGGGATTTTGTTCTGTTATATATTGACACAAGTACACCATTGAAAAAAAAGAAGCATTGATAGGTTAGTGTGGTGGAATCAATCATTGAAGGGACCCTTGAATTTGGAACTTCTTCTGGTTCAATGCTTTTCCTTTTGCTAGGATATAGGTTGTATTCAGTCCTTGTTATGAGCTCTCCCTTTGGTTTGCAAATGAAGATTTCAGCATGCTCTTGGGTCCTTCTTTTCAACATGTTCTCTGGTCCTTTTATTTAAGAAAGTTAAGCCCAGTTTTCGTAATAGGAACTGTTCAACTACAATGGCTCAACATACCTCTCACTGACTGTCTTCCTCACGAAAGAGGATCCTGACTGCTGATCATCATCGTCTTCTAGTGAAGCGCACTGACAGGCACAAAGTGACCAACGCTCTAAGGAATTCCCCATCAAGGTACCTAGCCATGCTAGGCAGACTTAGGCATCGCAACCTAGTGCTACTTGCAACATTGTTTAAATCGACTCACACTTTGCTCGTGTCTCAACATTGCTTGATGATCTACTTGATTATTAGAGTACTTGTTTCTACAACAGCATTTGATGTCGCATCTTGATGATAATCGGAGACATGAACAGACATGACAAAAGTAGCAAGACAAAAGCATAATACGACATGATTCACCACAAGTAGAAAATTGAGCCCATGTGGATTGTAAACTATATCTGGCCTAGAGGCCCTCCTTGACCTTGCTCGTCAATTTAGCACCCTTAGCAACGTAATGAACTATGGGTGTGTGAGCCAGTCAGCTTCATCCAAGAACATTGGTGGACGATTTGTCATCCCGCAAGAAGCAACAAGCCAACCTTTTGCGCCAATGAGGCTAGGGGTGTGTAGAGGGGAAAGGTGGACCATAGTCATTTCTGTGGAGGAGTTGTGAGGGGGGGCACATGGAGAGCAAAGCGATAAGGTAATGGTGAAGGTAAGGTTTGTCGCCATACCTATATGATACAAGGGCTTCCTTTGCAGAGGAGCCATAGCTCCGTGCAACGCGTGTAACTTTCCACCTAAATCTTCTTAAATAAGCAAAAACATATCGAGCGTCACTGAGGTTAGAACTGAGCATGGGCATGGGATGGGTACGGGCAGCACTCTATCTTCACGTTTGCCAAAAAGTGTCCCACCATCCCACTGTGGACTACACCCACTCATTGATGCATATGCTTTATCAGTTCCTTTGGAGGATCTCTTCGGACCTATTAGAATGCATCCTTGATCTTTGGTCCTCGACCATGTAGCTCCTACTCCTCCAAGTCCATGCAGCACTAACCGCCCTATGGCACTATAAGCCCCAATCACGGACATTTGAGCACTAACCATGCAGCATGAACTGCCTATGGCACTCTAAATCCTAATTACAAACGTGTGAGCTTCGTGGTGCAGTTCAGGTACCATCAATAGGTTCACCCATGAAGTCACCGTCTTGTTGACTCCGCAAATGTCATGGTATGATCTATTTGATAGATGATGATTCAACTATCCCCTTAAGAATTTGAGAATAGCTTGGATCTTGCAAAGCCCTTGCCTGAGAGGTCTGTTCCAAGTTGATCTCATACCGGCACCATCGTGTAGCCTGGTCCATGAAACCTTACGCAGTAGATCCCTGTGGCTGGCCCACATATCCCGATTGGAATCAACCTTCAAGGTAATCTTGCAATGGGTGCTGAAAGCATCTACAATGAGGAAACCCGCTCTATATGGAAGGTTTTCATCCTCCATTCTCAATCAACTAAGATATCTTGTACAAACGGCCACCCCAAAGCAATCTATTGAAGGCTCCAATAAAAAAAATCGAGAAAACCTACCTTGGAAACTCAGTTTGATGTTGCTTGCCATTGTTGGCAGCAAGCCTTCCAAAGTACTATCCTCTTCAGTGCCTCTATGTATCTATGTAGCCATGCTCTCGCTGGTGAACTCTAGGTGATCAAGCTTTATCTTTGAATGAGCACCTCCATCTTTGCTGATGGTACTGGCCTTGTACTCATATTTCAAGACTTAGCAACATCTGCGATCCTTCACCACAAAGTCAAGATCTATGCACTGCTCGTCCATGTTTGCCATCGGTCTGCAAACTTTATCTTGGTGAGACTTGGAATCACCACTAAGAAAGTTCCTCTGCTACCGCATTGGCAAGATTTTGTCGTCTTTGATTGGTCCTTCTTGGCTTGGTTAGCCTTCTTCTTCTCGCAATCTTGAGTAAAATTTCCAAGCTTGTCTTTTCTTCTTGCTTTCCTTGTTTGAAGAATTCCCATCATCTTTTGACGAATCCTTGGCATCCTTCTTTTTCAGGGGCTTAATTTTGCCAAGCTTACCTTCTATCACCAACGTTTCGGACTGTTGAGTTTAATGGCATGGCAGGGTGTAGATGACTAGAAAATTATGATCCGTTGTTGCACTGACTACTAGCCAATCAAACACACATGGACGTGGAAGCTCCTTGCCTCTCGGCAAGGACTGGATTGCAGTTTGGAGAAGGTCTTGGTCATAAATCTGTTGGGCTTTGACTAACAAGCTTGGCTCTGAAAGTTACTGGTATCCCTGTTCGATGAACGGGCTCTTATACCATGTCAGAGAATATAAGATCATGCGATCCTGTGCCACACAAGGTCAAAATAATAAAGAGAGCTTGCTTTCTTACAGCAGAAAACTTCCCCGAGATTGAACAACTTAACTTGAAACACAATTTATTCCATGCATCTACATCGACACAAGCTGATGAAGTGCACAGCATGTGGTAAAGCCAAAAGACAATGTATATAGGATGGTCCAAAAAAAGGAGAAGCTTTGTACAAAGATAGGACAAACCCTCTACACCACCATCAAGTAGTGTCGTGCTGTCTTGATGTGGGGATGCTGGATACACGTGTATGCTGTCCTTCTACACCTCCTGGCACCTTCAAAATTGTAGGCTAGGGCAAGCAATGGAAACTCAAGAAATGAGGGAATGAAGACAAAAACGAGCTGCTGTATGAATTGCTGCAAAGCTGAGTGAAAGTACAAGAGAGCCAATAAAACAAAACCCTAGGTCAAAGTGCCCTAACTGGACTAAGAGTCCTAAGTGGTACATGTACTAACCGTAACTAGGCCTACAAGGCACATACCAAGGAATGAGTGGCACCTATGGATAGCTCATAGAATGGCGTACAAAGCTCCCTTCATGGTGTGGGCTGAAGTATCCTGGACACATCTCAGAATACTTGAATATCTAATGTCATGGTTGCACATGTTCATCTTGTAGGGTTATAGCAACCTATGACTGTACAGAGTACAACAGATCAGGTCACAAAAGGTACTAAGTTTGAAGCTTGCCGAAAAGCTTCAAACTTAGGTCGAGGAAGAGCCTTCGTAAAAAGACCTACCAAGTTGTCTTCAGTGGGAACATAAGACAACTGAATATCACCCGCTGATAATCTCTCTCTGACATAGTGATAGTGAACCTCAATATGCTTTGTGCAGGCATGGAGTCTGCTTCTTGCCGAGCCAAGAGATACATGAAGTACCAAGCATGAAACAGTTGCCACTATGTGACATACGGGTTTCCGAACAGCCAGCCCAATCACTATCAGTGAATCTATGCATAACAAGTGAAGAATCAGCATCATAAAGGAGGCCCAAATGTTGAGTGCCTTTGAGATACCTGAAGACACACTTCACGGCCTACCAATGGTGCATAGAGGGGCTGTGCATATATTTGCTCAATTGTGAGACAACATACTGAAGATCGGGTCTAGTATGGCATAAATAAATCAAACAACCAACTGCTTGCTGATAGAGGGTGACATCACATGCACCACTGCCATCCGCATATGAAAGTGAAAATGAGGCTCTAATGGTGTGGATACTAGCTTGCAATCCTCAAACTGAAAATGCTGCAAAAGCTGTCAATATACTTGGATTGTGACATCAAAATACCCCCTTCAGTGCTAGCAAATTGAATGCCCATGTAATAATGCAAAAGACCAAGATCAGACATAGCAAAAGTCTTCTACAAGTCAAGCTTAAAAGCTGCAATTTGCTCAGCGTGTGTCCCAATCACAAGCATGTCATCCACATAGAGGACTAAATCAGCAAATCTGTCTCTCTTACGGATGTAAAGGGTAGCCTCAATAGGGCTGTTCTGAAAGCCAAGTGTAAGCAAATGAGCATGTATCCTGGAATACCAAGCCCGGGGTGCCTGCTTCAATCCATATAGGGCTTTCTTTAAGCGGTATACCTTACTTTCAGAACCTTCAACCTCAAAGCCAAGAGGTTGGGTAACATAGACCTCTTCCTGCAAATGCCCATGAAAAAAATCTGTCTTCATATCAAGCTGATGTACCTCCCAATGAAAATGGGCAGCAAAGGCAATAACAATCCTGATAGTAGTGATGCGGGAAGTGGGGGCAACAGTCTCCTCAAAGTCAATGCCTTGCTGCTGAGTATAGCCCTTAGCAACAAGACGGTCCACTGAACCATCAGCTTTGTATCGGTCCACTGAATTTTCAGCTTTCTGTTCATTCATATAAACCCATTTAGTTCCAATGGCATTCTTGCTAGGAGGCAAGTCACATAACTCCCAAGTGTTATTCTGATCGATAGAATCCAATTCAGCTTGCATAGCCTTCAACCAACATTCATTCCTGAAAGGCATCATCCTTATGGCATAATGGTTCTTCATTGCATGCTGTATCAACCAATGCACAAGCAACATGCTCTTTCCGGACAGCTGCTCTAGTGCTGATAGAGGAGTATCTTGTTTGCTGTCTTTTAATGTGTCAAGGAGCCAACGGGGGACCCTTTTGGCTCTTGCATTTCAGCTCTCTCCTGGTCAAGAGCCGTGTGCACAATATTCTGATCAAGCTGAGGCATATCAGGCTGTAAACGAGACATATCATGCTGCACATGTGGCTGCAAATGACCAATAGATGGAGGAGGAGCAACCTCAGATGTGACATCATCATGGGAGTCTGATGGAAATAAAGGCATCAAGCTGTCAAAGAGATCTGGAGCATCAACAATGGGCTGTTCTTGACAGTCCAGCAAAGGCATAGAGGAAGATTCATCAAACACAACATCCCTACTGACAAAAACCCGCCCGGGCCGGGTAGAGCTTGTAGCCCTTGCTCTGATGGTCTTCAAAATGCCTTTGTGGGACATCTGTTCAAATGTAATTTGCACACATAACGGCATCCAACAATAACCTGTTAGGCAAGTGCTTGCCTTTCAACATACATCTAGCCATCTCCATGACTAATCTATCCTCTCTCTCAGCCACAGGATTCTGCTAAGGGGTGTAAGGCACAAATGATGTATGCCACATGAGGCCAAAAAATTAGCAAATTCCTTTGATATATATTCAACCCCCCTGCCTGTATTAATGCGGGCAATTTTCAGCCCGCTTTCATTCTCTACCAAGGCAATAAAATGCCTGAAGCTTGCAAAAATGTCAATGGGACGTGGTGGTGATGGTGAAGTGTCTAAACTAACTACCACTGAATTTAGCCTAGGGTACCAAGCTAGGGGCCTTAGTTAATGCCCAAAACGTATCTATGATTTCATGTGCAATAAGTGCAACTCCTAGTGCTATTAGAGTGGTTTCAATTTCTAAGGTCATTGGTTTGGTTCAGTGGTCATTCTTTAAAAATTGACCCCCTAGAGATCCTAAAAACTAGGTTCATTGGTTCCCAAGCATTAGGGTCATGGTGTGCCATCTGACTCCCCTAGGGGCATTAAAATCCCACGCCTCATTTTGTACATGTGTCTGTGTGTGGCCTCTTTGCTTGCCCTATGGCACCTAATCTTTCCTTGCCCTGTGGCACCTAGGTGTCACTCGTGGAAGCCCTTGGAAGGCCTTGGTCCTTCCTTTCCCTTGCTGTTTTGAGTCTTCTTATGACACATCCCAGCACTCCTGAAACCTCTGACCTGCAAACAAACACACACAACGTGAGAAACTGAGCAGGCTGCTCACCACCCAACCATGACATCTACGGGATGTGATCCCGAATCAGGAGATGTCCCCTCCGAGCCACGAGCTGAGCTACTGGCATGAACTCCCAATCAGATCCAAACCAACCTGGTGTCCCATACCACCAGGTGGCGCTGTGAAGCCTGGGATCTGCTATTGGGCCTTGGGCTACGCTAAGATGCAGGCACGCGTCCGTGACTCAATTCAGGATCAGACCTAGCACTTGGGAACGAAACTTGCTCCCATCGGCTCCCGGAGAATTGAACCCCTGGGCCCCTTTTATAGACTCGGGCCCCAAGCGCCAAAAATAGCGAAGATCTCTAACTGGTTTGTACCCTTGCCACTCAACCCGAGAATCAAGCTTGCCTAGCTCTAAGCCTCCCCAGGCTACCTGAGCTAGTCTTGTGTACCCAGTACACGTTAGATACCAATCCGTGCACATGACATACTTCCCCTCCTCTAAGAACTCACTCCTGAGTTCGCTAAAAAACCCGGAAATGTTCTTTGGAGGTTTTGTAATGTCTCCCATGTTGCATCCTCCTCAACACGATCCTTCCACTTGATCTTGTATTCCGTGATAGATCGATTACGAATCTTTTTGTCACGAAATTCAAGAATACATTCAGGTTCGTGTGGAATAAAAGTCAAATTGGTAACTTCTATTATCTCGAGGAGAAACAAGTTGATCATCCGCACCCAAGACTTCTTTCAGTCTACTGACATGAAAGACTGGATGTACTTTAACATCAGGAGGCAATTCTAGTCGATATGCAACTGGTCCAATTCTTTTAATGACCTTGAACGGACCACAGTATCTGGGGGATAATTTCGGAACCAAACCAGTACTTAGGCTCTTGGATTCCTTAGGAATTCGTAAATATACCATCGTTCCTTCAGAGAACTCTCTAGGTGAACGATGTCTATTAGCATAAAATCTGTCCCGATCTTTGGCACTTCTAATAGACTCCTTGGCAAACTGCAACATTTCCTGCATGTCTTGCAGGAAGTTCTTAGCAGCATCATTTTGAATCCCTTTTAACCCAACCATAAGTGGTGACTTAGGTTGAAACCCGTACATAAGCATAAAGGGACTGTAACCAGTACTAGAATGCTTTGCACTGTTGTAAGCAAATTCTATCATAGGGAGATAATCCTCCCATGAAGAATGTCTCTTAGATACATATGCCCGAAGCATGTCTTCAACCAACTGGTTAATCTTCTCTGTACTGCCATCGGATTGTGCATGATCTGAGGAACTCATACTTAGAGTAGTTTCTAACTTCTAAAAAACAAGTGTCCAAAAGTTACTTGTAAACTTTGAGTCCCTGTCACTGACTATGTCAGAGGGTAAACCATACAGCTTAAACAAGTGGTCCACAAACTCGTGAGCCAGCTGAACAGCTGAAATAGTTGTTCTAGTAGGTAAGAATCTAGCCATTTTTGTCAAACGGTCGACTATGACCCAAATGGAGTCATGACCCTTGCGCGTTCGAGGCAAACCAGTAATAAAATCCATGGAAATACTTTCCCATTTATTTCCTGGAATCTGTAATGGCTGTAATAGACCCGCGCTTCTAAGGCGTTCTGCCTTAGTAACCTGACAAACCCGGCAACCTACTACATAGTTTTCAATGAATGCACGCATCTTAGGCCAATAAAAGGTATGCTTCACAAGAGACAGAGTCCGATGTATACCCGGATGTCCAGCACTATGAGCATCATGACACTCCCAGAGAATCTTGGATCTAAGGTCGAGAACATCTGGCACACAAATCTTTTCATTCCGGAACAGCAAGCCGTTCCTAATCATCCACTGACCTCCCGCTGCCTGTACCGTAGGTGGCACAATCCCTGAGTCATGGTCAACCATGGAGCTCCCATCCTGGACTCTCTGCCAATAAGAACTGAAATGACTCAGTTGCGTAAAGCCCTCTCAAGGATTGAAATAGGTCTGAGGATATTTCCGTAAATGACATAGCATTTACAAACTTGACTCGACTTGAGGCATCCGCCACACTATTCAACGAACCCTTACGATAACGTATTTCAAAATCAAAGTCTTGCATTAATTTTGCCCATCTAGCTTTCCGTCCCCTCAATTCAGATTCATCACACACATACTTAATTGACTGATGATCAGTCAATACAAGGAACTTTGAACCATACAAGTAGTGTCTCCAAACCTTAAGGGCATACACTACAGCATAAAGTTCCTTTTCTAGTGTGGGCCAACGATATCGGGTGTCGTCTAGCTTCTTACTCTCGAAAGCTACAGGTCTGCCCTCTTGGAATAGAGCTGCCCCAATCGCAAAATCACTCGCATCGGCCTCTAAAACATAAGGCCGGGTAGGATCGGGTAATGCAAGAACGGGTGCTTCCTTGATAGAAAACTTCAAGGTTTCAAAAGCCTTGTTCATTGCATCTTTCCAAGAGATCGGCTGGGTAGACCTGCGTCCACGACCTTTCAATATGTTAGTCAGGGGTGCCGTGATATGTGAATAATCACGCATAGACTTCCGTAGAAATACCGTAAATCCTAGGAAAGAACGAAGTTGTTTCACAGTCTAAGGGATAGGCCATTCTAAAACCTTCTGGATACGATCCAAATCAATGCTAATACCTTCAAAAGAAATCTTGTGTCCTAAGTAAATGATCTCCTTCATAAAGAAGTCACATTTACTCATCTTGGCATAGAGCTTATGCTGTCTTAGAATAACTAAGACAATCCGGAGGTGTCCTATGTGATCCTTAAGCGTTCGGCTATATACCAAGATGTCATCTAAGAACACTACAACAAATTTGCCCAGAAAATCTCGGAACAAATCGTTCATCATTTGCTGGAAGGTGGCAGGAGCATTGGTCAAACCAAAAGGTAATACAAGAAATTCGTAGTGGCCATACCTAGTTCGGAATGCGGTTCTATCTATGTGTTTAGCATAGATACGGATTTGGTGATAACCCGTACGCAAATCAATCTTAGTGAAATACTTCGCTCTGGCCAAACGGTCTATCAGATCATCGGAACGAGGCAGAGGGTATCGATTCTTAATTGTCACTTTATTTAATCGTTTATAATCTATACACATTCTCCATGTAGAATCTTTCTTCTTCCTTAAGAGGACAGGTGCACCCCAAGGTGATTTACTTGGGCGAATATAGCCCATATTCAGGTAATCCTGTAGCTGTGTAGCTAACTCATCCTCCTCAAGCTGGCTCATCCTATAAGGTGGTACACTAATAGGTTGAGCCCCTGGGACTAAGTCTATGCGATGATCTACTGCCCGTTCTGGAGGTAAACCTTCCGGCAGTTGAGCAGGGAATACATCCTTAAAACTATCTAACAACATTCTCAATTCACGGTGTTCAAACACACTTAAATCATTCTTGTTATTTATAGAGACAACAAATGAAGAAAGCGGAATCACACTGATAGACATCATAATGAGAAGTGTTTAATATATTCCGAAGCTGCATTGCAGATACAATAGGTCCCTGAGAAGAGGGAATTTTATCACACTGAATACAAAATTGGGTGTCCTTATCCACAAAAGAAAGGGTATGCTCCGTGCATCCAATCCGAATATTGTGGGTTTTAAACCACTCTATTCCGATTAACAAGTCCACATGCTCCAAGTGCATAACATAGCACGTAAGAGCCCCTGTGTATTCTTGAATCCGGATAGGAAGCGCTTCAATCTTGCGATCCCAAAACTGCTTCACAGCTGGAAGCTGCACCTCATAGGTGTGATCGCTATGTATCGTGGACAGCTCCATCTTCTGCGCAAATTTGTAATTAACAAAGTTGTGAGTGCTGCCCGGGTCAAAGAGAATGTGAACCCTTTGGTCCCTAACTTCTCCATAAACTCGGAAGAGATCATGGGAACCAAACAACGAAGTATTGAAAGTGCAATTACAAGAAAGTGGGCAGGTAATGACATTTACAGAAATACCTGTCATCGAAACTTGGTTCGCTCCCTTGGCTTTGGTACCTGGACCCGCCTGGAGCTTCAGTCCGAGCGCTAACTTTTGATTCTTGCGCTTTGGACATTCATTCTTGGTGTGGCCCCGCTCCTCGCAGTAGAAGCAACGTCCTTCCTTCTTAAGCTTCAAGGTACGAAGGAAACGGGCTCGACCATTCTTTGCCTGAGTCAAGTGTTTCTTGGAGGCGTTGTCTATAGACTTCGTCTCCCCGGTACCAGTCGTAGACTGGAAGAACTTTCGTTTGTTCTTCCCACTCGTGTCGGAAACTGTAGTTGCCTTTGCACCGGCCATGGTATCATCATAAATACGCACGTAATTCATGGCCTCTTGCAACGTTGTACATTTGTTGTTCTTAATCTGCAACTTGTACGAATCTGGCAAACCATCCACAAAGAAACCTAACAAGGTCACTGGATCCATCTTTGTGGCCCTGGTGTGCAGATCTCGAAACCTTTGAAGATAAACTTCAAACGACAAGTTCAGCTTAGACATATCGAGGGCTTTAAGCTTGCCAACGATATCATAGTCGTCCTCCTTCTTCAGGAACTCCTTCCTGAAGACCCCTTCGAAATCTATCCATGTAACCGGCTTAGGTTGGAGTTCCTTCCACCATAACAAAGCCTTCCCTGACATGAAGCCGGCTGCAAGCTGTATTTTCTTCTCATCTGGGTACGGGTGGAACTGGAAGTGTACCTGCCACTTGTGTAACCAAGTGTCAACAACCTCCTTGGTTCGAGACTTCTGATCTTCGGGAAAAGGGTCTGGAGTTAGGCTGTACGGTAGCCTGTCGCAGGTTGTACCAAATCTAGATGGCGCAATCCAATAGATGTGCAAGGAGGTCTTCTTGCGCACACTAGCTGAGGCTATGGCTGAGCTTGGGTCCCTGCCAGACTATATAGGGGATGGTGCAGCTAATCTAGGAAGCCAGGCTTCCCAGAAAAGCTCACCCTCCCAAACTTGGAGGGTGGTGCTTTTTTGAAAAAAGCAACACCTCTAACAGAGTGGCCGCACCCTGCTCCAGCCTCTGGCGCACCTCCCTGCCTGGCCGAAATCCCTTCCAGCCATGGTGCACCTCTCAGCCACTCGCACCAGCGTCACCTACCTCTACGCAGCCCTGACCAGCAAACGAAAACTCCTCGCCTGCCACTCAGCTCTTCTCACGCCTCTCCTACCTTCATCTCCACTCTCTCCTAGCTACGCCTCAACCCTCTCTCACTTATCCCTTCAACAATTCTGAAATCAAGACTCTCCTTCTCCTACCTTTTCCCTACATCCTGACCACATCCGATAACCCATGAACCAACAAGATCTTGTAGCAGCAAATTTCGAAATTAGGGCATACCTGGAGGAAGAAATCGTCCAAAGTTTTCGCATCAGAAGTTCCTACCTCAGGAGTTGGCTCTGATACCAACTGACACATCCCAGCACTCCTAAAACCTCTGACCTGCAAACAAACACACACAACGTGAGAAACTGAGCAGGCTGCTCACCACCCAACCATGACATCTACAGGATGTGATCCCGATTCAGGAGATGTCCCCTCCGAGCCACGAGCTGAGCTACTGGCCCGAACTCCCAATCAGATCCAAACCAGCCTGGTGTCCCATACCACCAGGTGGTGCTGTGAAGCCTGGGATCTGCTACTGGGCCTTGGGCTACGCTAAGATGCAGGCGCGCGTCCGCGACTCAATCCAGGATCAGACCTAGCACCTGGGAACGAAACTTGCTCCCATCGGCTCCCTGAGAACTGAACCCCTGGGCCCCTTTTATAGACTCGGGCCCCAAGCGCCAAAAATAGCGAAGACCTCTAACTGGTTCGTACCCTTGCCACTCAACCCGAGAATCAAGCCTGCCTAGCTCTAAGCCTCCCCAGGCTACCTGAGCTAGTCTTGTGTACCCAGTACACGTCAGATACCAATCCGTGCACATGACATCTTACCTACCAGAGCAGCCTCATTTTGAAGATGGCGGATTTTTGCAGCCTCCCTCTTGTTGGCTGAAGTCAATTTTCGAGCTTTCTTCGCGACAATTCTCCTCCCCTTGATGCTCTTTGTTGCTGGCATGCTTCCTGGACCTGGATGCCTCCATTCTGGGCCACTTTTGGAGCTTTTCTCGTTCTTCACGACAAAAGTCTTCCTTTCTTGATTTTGAAGCCATGTTCTTGGACGCCTCTCTTCCTGCTCCTGCTTGGTGCAAGGCACACTGAAAACGGAGTTGTTGGTGGGCTGGAATCACCATTCTAGTGGTCGCAATTATGGCGGATCTGTTTCAGCTTGCTGAACCCTCTCTTTCTTGATCTTTTCTGGTGCTGGAAGTCACTCATAGGCAGCTCCCTCCTACCAGAGTTTGGTGTTTGCTATTCAACCTACTTCTGGAGCTGTTCTGGGCTGAAACAGGCTCTTTCTGTTGGCTGGATTCTCATCTTCTCTTTCTACTCTATGCTACTGCCATTCTTACTGAGTTTCTGCAAGGTCGGATGCCCTGCCGTTGGCCTGGGAGAGGATTGGGGCACTGGTTGTGATACTCTCTTCCTGGGAGTGCAGTGGCTAGCCTTGGGCTCAGTAATGAATGCATTTCTTGGCATGCTGTCAAGTTGTTCTACTTGTGCTATGTATGACTACTGAAAGGAACCAAGAGAATAGCATTGGGAGTTGGACACTAGCACAGCCACGGGTTGCCATTGTACTGGGTTGCACTTGCGGGTGAGCTCTTGAAGGGAGCCCCTTTGTATTTGAGCGAACCAATAATTAAATAAATACCGCAAGGGGCGCGAAGTGTTGCGGCCAACATGTTGTTGGAGATATCATAGTCAAAGAGTGTGTTAGTGTGTAGTACTAGGTGATCTAGTACTAGTTTATGCGTGTGAGTCTTGTGTGAGTGCCATGTGTCATCATGGGACTTATCCCATATGCACTAGGTGCTAGAGTGTGTGTGAGTAGCCTACATAAGGCTTGTACTTCACTTGTCTTGTCATACTTGATGAATGAATGAGAGCCTTTCATTATGTCTTCATTGGAGCATCATTTCCTCACACCCTAACTCTCTCTCTCTCTCTCTCTCTCTCTCTCTTCACCATGTTTCTAACATGGTATCAGAGCCACTTAGCCCTGCCATAGCTAAATCTGCTCAGCTGTCCTATTTTCACCTCTGCTGCCTTCTCTTTTCTGCTGGCTCATGCCGCATTTGAAGGTCAACCTGGGTAAAACCAAGCTCATGATCTTCAATACATCTCGAGCCATCATGCGTCAGGAGTAGTTCACATTTGATGGGTCACCTTTGGAGATTGTTTCATCATACACTTATCTTGGGGTTATCTTTTCCAGACCCAGCTTCACTATGAGACCCGCGATGCAAGCACGCTTGAGCAAAGGGTATGCTTCATTGGCCAGACTAGAGAGGCAGTGCTTCCGCTCGCACTTTCAGGATCCACGCACCAAGGGGTTGCTTTTTGACTCCTTGGTTCGTCCAGTGGGGATGTACGGCAGTCCTTGTTGGGGACCAGACTTGTCGGATACAGAGTGGGCCCGTGTGGAGCGGCTATAGGTTCTCATGTTGTCACGGATGATTCGTGGTAAGCCATCCGTTCCTCACCAAATCATTCAGGCTGAGTTTGGGTCACCCCCTTTACAGTTAGATGCTACATTTCAGGTCATCACGTATTTGTACCGAGTTAGGGAATATGGGGATTACACCTCGAGGCGTAGCAGGCTACCATGGATAGCTCTATCCTCTTCTATGGTACTTGTAGTAGGAGGGGACTAGAGGTGCTAGTATGCACGTACAGAGAGATGGTTTGAGTAACTGGGGCTCCACATGGATAGACTACCTCCCTTCCAATATAGCATGGATGCTCCGTTTTCTCCCCTTCTATCACACGAGGTCAACCAGGTTATCCGTGAGGATCTACTATAGCTACACACATTTCGGACCTGGTTGGGACCGAGTGAACTCCCAGTGAAGCTTAGCTTCTATCTGTACCAAGTTAGGGAATATGGGGATTACACCTCGGGGTGTAGCAAGCTACCATGGATAGCTCTATCCTCTTCTATGGCACTTGCAGTAGGAGGGGACCAGAGGTGCTGGTATGCACGTACAGAGAGATGGTTTTAGCGATTGGAGCTTCACATGGATAGACTACCTCCCTTCCAGTACAGCATGGATGCTCCGTTTTCTCCCCTCCTATCACACGAGGTCAACCAGGTTATCCGTGAGGATCTACTATAGCTACATACATTTCGGACTTGGTTGGGACCGAGTGAACTCCCAGTGAAGCTTAGCTTCTACAGAGATTACTTCTTACATATCACAGTGGAGGGTTTCATTGACCCACCAAGATACACGCAGATTCACCTACCCCACTCGTTGAGGATCTCTCTTGGGCAGTTTCGGGTCTCTTCACACAGACTTCGCATCGAGAGCGGCAAAGCAGAGCAACTACCCAGGGAGAGGTGCATACGCACATTGTGTGACATGCAAGAGGTTGAGACAGAGGAGGATTTCATCTTCAGGTGTCCTGTTTACTATGAGATCCGAGGGCATTTCCATTGCCTCTTCAGGGATAGTTATGGGATTTTGGCCCGTTTTCTCTCCTACCCAGACCAGTGGTGTTTGGCAGGTTTCATTCATGAGGCACTTAGACACCGCGAGAGGATACTCCGAGCACGGAGACATGAGCATACTTCTTCTCTTCTGATCCCTCTCAGAGCTCTATCACGGAGTTCTTTCAGCTAGATCACATGGACCCCCACGAGACGAGGCCTCGACATGGCCGTGACTCGGAGTCTGTGACTCGATAGCTCAGATAGAGGGTCGACACACAGATCACACTTGGAGACATCCCCTCCTTGTTTAGAGTCGGAGCTCGATCGACGGGGGTCACAGTAGCCCTGGTCAGACACAGAGCTACGACCAAGAGACGTGGCAAGATCGCACCTCTGAGTGGCCGACAACATCCTATTACCGACTTCATGCCTCCACTGCCTCATCCATCCTGATATCTTGCTACTGTCAATGATGATGATGATATTGATGATGATGCTGAGATGGATATATAGTCGACCATCGACATGACTATGTTGTACTTAGGACTTAATACTCCCATTCTGCATTTTTGCATTTTGCATTGGTATGGATGCTCGTTTAGTAGCTCCACTACCACAGCTTGTTGTATCAGGATTTTGAGAGTCTCATAGACCCATCGGTCTTCCGAAGACTTTAATAAACTTTCTTTCTTTCTTTCTTTCACACCCTAACTCTCTGTCTCTCTCCCTTCACCATGTTTCTAACACAGGTGTCACTCTTCATGTTTTTTAGTAGGGGCATTCTAGCCTCCCTTGTCTTAAATGGTTCAATGATGCTATTTAGTGAAGCTATATGCTCTGAGTTTTTCTTGTGGACAATGGCAATGTTTCAAGTTGGCTGTATTTCAGATTTGTGAGATAGTAGAGTCAGTTACACTGCCCTTTGTCGATCAAAGACCGGTTACAAAAAACTTCAGATTTGGATTTCAAGCCAAAAATCCAAGTATATTTGGGGAAGTCATTAATGAAGGTGACAAAATAGTAAAATCCCCCAAGAGCTGCAACCCGCATGGGTTCACAAACATCACTATGAATCAATACAGCTTACGAGAGGCACCAACTCTCCCATCCTCAGGAAATGCAGAGCGGTGCATTTTTCCAAGCAAGCATGCTTCACAGACATGCTTTGAAGGCATATACATTTTAGGAAGATCAACAACCATACCATCCTTATGTAACTTCACTAGAGCCGGACAACCAGAAACTGCAAGGACATACTCCTCCTTTTTCTTTTCAGATGGAATTCTCTTCCTGCACTCAGAAATATCATGCTCAGGTTTCTTGCAATAGTTGCATCTCTTTTTCTTTTTCTTCTCCCTAGGAAGAAGAGGCATCATGGGAGTGACCAGCATGTGTATGAGGGAACTTACCAACTGAAACCTTGCCTTTGTCCTTGTTTTTATGCTGTGTAGCAAAGGCTTGATCACTAACCACAGACGCATTTCCATTTGCACGGCTTTGTTCCTCTTGTAGTAAGAGGGCAACCAGCTGGTCAAAGGAATAATGATTGGCATTGCCACCTGCAACCAATCTCAAAGTAGTAGCATAGCCCTGGTAGTGGTCAGGCAACCCATCAAGGGTATTAGAAACAAGATGAGAATCAGGAACCACCTCATCAGTGTTGGCCAAGTGCTCTTTCAAATCCTTCACATTGGTAAGATAGGCATCCATATTACCCACCCATCAAGCTTTAAATCCTTCAATTGCTTGCAGAGATAGGCAACGCTCGCCTCATTCCGCACCTAATATAAGGATGCAAGCTAACCCCATGCTTGCTTAGCTGTCTTGCATGACCGGATATGAGGGATATTGACCCTTTTCACTATAATAGCAATCGGCATCACGTCCATCCCACTGAATATGCTCCTGAGTAGGAGGCAAAGTACCTGTAGTGGAAGATGCAGCTGCACCAGAAGTAGCATTACCAAAAGCAGCAGGTTGAGTAGGCCTGATTGCCTGAAACAATATTTGACAGATTCTGGCAACCAAAACATGCCCCATCATATAGGCCCACATGGGGTAGTTTGTGCCATAAAGCTTGTCCTCAGCCTCAAGCATCCTAAACAAATCATCCTTACTGCTAGCCGTAGTGCTGAAATGCAAGGCAAAAGCACCAACTGACAATGCAAAAGAGAGGAGGGCAACTTCTTGAAACCAAAAGGCAAATTTCTGCTCAAGCTTCAAAGCTTTCCACTATAAATGCTTCGCTGTCTCAAGGTGTACTTGCTACAAAAAGATTCCCAAAAGCCTACACGAGGCCTTCCAAGGCAACACGGGGCCTTTCCACAATGCCAATGAAGCAAAGAAAGGACTGTTTTGCAGAAAATGAAAGGAATCAATGTAGTGGAGGCTTACCCAACAATGTAGCCTAAAAATGCAGCAAGGAAAATGCTCCAAATGCGAGCACAAGTAATTACCGTTGGAGGAGAGGTGAAATAGACAGCAAATGGCAATGAAGGGTGCCAAGAGAAAGCTGGACATGAGAAATACAGCAAGAGAATGTGCTCCCACAAGGAGGAGAGCTCCTCAAAATGAGTGGAGAAGGATCCAGTGGAGATAATCTCGCAGCCCGAAGCAAGGAATGGAAAATGGGCTAAAGGAGAGGTCTTCGGATGGCAGTAGCAAGCTCCAAAACCCTGGCACGAGCCTCCAAATGAACAAATCAGTTGAGGAGAGGCTTCAAATGCTGGCACAAAGTCCGATGCAGGTCTGTATAGCAGGCGGTTGCCTTATGTACTTCGTACGGCTGCAATAAATGCTCCGTACACCTTTCAAATGCTCTGTACAGGTCCGAAACTGCAATAAGTGCTGGCGCCTGCAGTCCGTACAGCCCGTACAGATGTCCGTACAGTAGCAGCAGACAATAAATGAGTCTATATAGCCACACATGTGAGGCGGCTAAGCTTCAGCAGGGTGAAAATGCTGCAAAAGTAGGTTTTCATGCGATGGAATTGCTTGGAGAGGGCCTCGGGTGTTCACATGTGTGAAGACAGCTTGGGAATGCTGCTAATGGCTGAGGTTAGGGATCCCCAACCTGCTCTGATACCACTGTAGGCTAGGGCAAGGAATGGAAGCTCAAGAAATGAGGTAATGAAAACTAGGCCTACAAGGCACATACCAAGGAATGAGTGGCACCTATGGTTAGCCCATAGAATGGCCTACAAAAATGTTCTCAGCCTGCATGCCTTCAACTATGCTTGGCTGCTGTTCTACTTTTCACCCCTGTTGGTGATCAACAGGCTGTTGCTAGCTGCCTAGAGCCCTCACAATGGCCTCTGAAACCCCCCTCCAAACTGGGCTGACTGGCGCATTAGGGTTGCCAGCCAAAACAGGGCCAACTAAGGCTGACCCCTCCAGACCTTCGAGGCTAGCTGACCAGCTACTTTTCCTGTCCTATGTAAGGGCCTTGTTTGCTGCTCATTTGTGCTGGTCTTTCCCCAGCCCATCGACCAATTGAATTCATGACAAGGGAGTATTCGAATATTAAATGCATGTGCAGCGTCACCACCAGGGAGCAATTGGATAGTAGTGTATGCGAGATTTGAATTATGACACTGAATCTCATGCTACTACAGTCCCAACGACATGATTGTACTAATTCAACAAACAACATTATACTCAATCTGTTAACCTCAATTCTTTCACAATAGAATTGAAAAACACTTGTGATAAGTGCCATTTCGGATGCAAAACTATTATATGCCCAAATGTGCTTCAAAAATGCTAATTCAATTCGCCTACGTACATTTTTTTAAACAGGTGTGCATTCATGAAAAGAATTACAACATCTACCCAAAAGAGAGGGGGGTGTGGGCTTGAGTGCATTGATTTGGGCTGAAAGCTCAACATGCTGCCAGATCATTCTTTGCCAAGATGTTATTGTGTAGAGATGATAATATGGAAACTGAGGTAGACCCTATTGATATAAATTGTTTATCTATTGGAATCAAAGGGTCACCTCCCCACTTGTCAGCACCCATATGAAGAGGACATGGGGGACCATGACAAGAAGCATGGGTTGGGAAAGAATGGAGCTGCCATGTGGGCAGCATAGATCTGTCCCCTTGAATTAATTTTCAGGACATCCACTTGGGCCACCCAGTCTAGCACATATAGCTGTCTTTGGCAAGGGACAGTTGCGAGTCATGCTCGTGGGTCATTTCCAGTTTTATAATCTTTATCATGGTTCAGTGTCTTATGAATTTAATTCCTTTGCAGTGCTTATAGGCTATTTTCATGCCCTCAGATGCTTATGGTTGTAACTCGCCCAACACTGCAATGTCAATAATTATCAATTCCTGTTACCTGGTTATAGTACATGGGAGACTATTACTTCAATCTAAATATTGGCCAGCCTCAAGCGTAATTTCTGCAATTTCTGGATTATTTCAGCATTATGTGTGTATGCCATACAGGTCTCTTTTTTTTTGAGGGGGGAAGGGGGGAATCGGGAAAACATGGTTGGGATATTAAATGTGTCTTATTTTTTGTAACACAAAGAATTGTTTGGTTGTCAGAATGTTTCTGGTGTCTATGATGTTGACGTATTTGGATTGCTTGTAAATCTGTATTTCTTTGCAGGCAATATCTATCATGGCCAAGATTGGTTTTGCAAATTTGATCGATTTCAATCCCATCCGTGCAAGTGATGTTTTACTGCCTAGTGGTGGTACATTTGTTATTGCCCACTCTTTAGCAGAGTCCAAAAAAGCAGTAACAGCGGCAACTAATTACAATAACCGGGTGGTTGAATGCCGATTGGCAGCTGTAAGAGTTCTATATTTCAGCCTTTATTTCTATTTGAAATATGGCTTTATTTCTTGGCTTTCTTGTCTGAAATAGGATATCTTCTTCACTGTGGTGAATTATTTATGAGCATTTATGCTGCCATTAGTGCTATGATGTCAGGATGCCATTAGTACCGCAGTGCAGTAGTTGCACGGAATTCCTACATCATTCAGCCTATGATTCCAAGAAAATGTGTCCCTGTCAATTTTTCAACATGATAGTGCAGTTTGCCTAAAGCTGGTGCAGATAAGAGGTTAAAATAGTTTTAAGCAGTTTGCAAAAGAAGAAAATTTGGTAACTTAAATGCAAGTTTATTGAATACCTCTGAAATAGTTGCAACGCCATGATATGACTTTCTGTACATGGTAATTTATGGCTGCAATGAAATGCGCATATGATCTACATTTTAGCTTGTTGGACTTGTTTTCATGAACAAATCTCATCTAATCATAAGATTGGTGGTGCAATTTGGAAGTGCCACAAAAAAAATAATGTAGAAGCAGCAAATTTTTTAGCAACCTAGTCTAATCATTGTAAGTTTGGGAAACCCTTTATAGGTGCATTCATAAAAGTGCTCACTCTTACGTATGGACATTAGGGTAATTGTTGTCTATTTGAGTCATACGTTCAAATTAAGATCCCAAATCCTTTTTTGTGCAAGGCAAATATTAGAATGAACTTGATAGTAAGTTCTTCCTTCAGGCTGTTAGCAACTTCTTTTAGGTGTTAGTCATTTTCCCTTTAAATTGGCTGGACAAATTTCATACAGATGCTGCGTGTTATGAGTGCTCATTATGGATGGAATGAGTCCCATTTAGGAATGTTACTGAGTCCGTTATAATACAAATGATCTGGTGAGGACATATGAGGGGCTTTGAATGTTTTCCATGTAATCCAGTGTAACTTTAACGGAAATTCTTTTTTAAAACAAAATTGCAGATTGTGCTTGCTGTAAAGCTGGGAATGCCAGAAAGAGAGGCTATTTCAAAAGTGAATACTTTATCTGATGTAGAAGTACTTTGTGTCTCATTTGCTGCAACTCTGGGCTCTTCTGATCCTGTAGTTGCTCTCGAGGTAAACCATATCACACAGGTGTATTCAAGTTCCTCTCTCTGAGAGACCAAGTCACTGATTGCTAAAGCATTACTGGCTTCATGTGGTTGCAGCATTATTTACATGAAGATCCTTACACTGCAGCAGAAATCGAAGGAATATTGTCCAGTTCTCTTTCCTCAATCATGGCGAATTCAGCATCATCTTTGGCAGTCCTTGCTGCTGCAGAGCAGTTTAAGCTCTATCAGGTCAATTGATTTGCAGCGTAAAGTCTTCTATGGTAGGTGTCCTGTTAAGATGCAATTACGGGGCAGCATCCTAATCCTCGGTTCGGATAACCTGCCATCTTCCTGAAAAACTCTGCAGAGGGCTAAGCATGTGTACTCAGAAGCAAGACGTGTGCATCTGTTCCGGGAAGCTGTTCAGATTGGTGGAAGGTTAGATTGGTTTACATGTTTGTTTTGGCAATTTTCTTGTTGCCATGCTACCGAGGGCTTCTCTCGGAAACCTTAGGCCAAGAATTTCCCACACAGAAACTTACTGTTTTTAAATGGCAAACCAGTGAGAACGAAATTCTTGAGAGACTTGGTAACTTAATGAATGACAGCCATACCAGTTGCAATTTGCTTTATGAATGCAGGTAAGGCATCTGTTTATTTTACGTAAAGCTTTTTCTTCTCCTTTTCTATACACAATGTGGCACAATTTGTATAATTTCTTTGACCACCCTGAGTCTGGTTTACATGTTTTAAACAATATTTCAGCTGCCCTGAACTCGAGGAACTGGTTGGAGTTTGCCGGGCCAGTGGAGCTTTTGGAGCACGGTTGACTGGAGCAGGATGGGGAGGTTGTGTGGTCTCTCTAGTCAAAGAAAATGCTGTGCCATCTTTCATCTTGTCGTTGAAGGTCTGCAACTAATTACAGTGTACACACATGCATATACTATAACATAGTTTTCTAACAGATGGTTTATCAATCAGCTAAATGTCTTGATTACAAAAGCAGAATTGACTAGGAGTTGAAGGGTGAGTCGTCTGACACAACTTACTCTCTTGCCTTTGATCAGGAAGCATTTTATAAATCCCGTATTGAGAAAGGAGTGATAAATCGAAACAATCTGGGCCTATATGTATTTGCTTCAAAGCCTTCAAGTGGTGCAGCCATCCTCAAAATGTAATTCCTGGAGGATAGAAAACTAGTAAGACTGGCATATTATCACCTTATAAGCAGCCAGTTACTGGGTCCATTTTACAAAGGATAATGTGAAACTTGGTGTTAGATTACAGCTGTTTATGTATGCAATTCCTTGAGGCTAAATAGATCAGTCTGTTACAGGTCCATTTTGCAAGGAATAATTGGGAAGGTGGTGTAGGAAGTTTTCAAACTTTGCGTTGCAGCCATGTATATATACAAGTCCTGGGATACAAAAGCCCGAATAGAAAAGTTACTTAAATGATGTTTATGAAAAGGGTGATGTACTTTGTGAATTGAATTTATTTTAATATATCAACACCAGATGCTAGCTTTCGCATAATGAAAATAAAAGCCTAAAGTTATCCATCCAATGCAACGAATTTTTGGTTCCTATGTTGCTGCTGTTTCAAGTAACAGTTTTGCTGCATTGCCCTGTCAGCTACCTTTTCTAAGAATTTTTTGCTTGGAAATGCTCGTTTGGGAGAGACTAAAATGAAATGCTATAGTATTCACAAGCAGCTACAGCATCAATAAAGAGAATGTCGGCTACTTTTTGATTGGCCTTGTGGAGTCTCTTTTGCTTTGTTTTAACGTCTTCAATGATGTTTGCTCTTTGTTATGCTCTTACCCTCCTTTCTTGTTTAGTTAGTTGATGCTCTCTGTATTTCGGCTGAGTTTTTTATTTGGACGCGTGTTATTTTTATTGGGTTGCCAAGCTTCTGTTGTTTATTTCCTCCTCATTTCCTTCCCTTTAGTTCCCTGTTGATCTTGTTGTTCTTTGTTGTGGTTTTTTGGGTCCTCCTTGGACCAAGGGCTGCTTATGCAGTTTCTTGCAAGGTTAGTGTGAGGGGGAACTAAGTAGGGATCTCATGGGCACTTGACTGCACGCGTTATTGATGATCTCTCAATTGTGTAGAGCAGCCTCTTTAGGGACCCACTATGCAGTAGCCCCGCTAAGAAAGAGGTGGTTGTGATCAGCACCACCATTTTTGACCTCGGATCATTTGCCCTCAGGCGGGCCTGGTCTTAAACACCACCTCGACTACTGTACTGAAAATTTAGATGCGGCTGCTACAAATTTCGACTCTCATGAGGTATGTTCTTTGACTCTTCCACCAATTTTTTTACTCCTACACATGGAAGAACATATAGAGGTAGATTTGATTTCTTAGCTAGATTGAATTTGAGTAAAATTCATGATGTTGGGAAAGGTCCTAAAAGCTCTCTTCCACCAATTATTTTACTTCTAGACATGTAAGAAAGCCATATAGAGATAGATTTGATTTCTTAGCTAGATTGAATTTGAATGAACTTCATAATGTTGGGGAAGGTCCTATTAGATGGTCTAGTTTTAAACTAAAGTTGATATTGGTTGTTATTACACATTATATAAATAAATACACTACGAGGATTTTCAATAAACTAAGACATCTCCGTTTTGTCATATTGATTCTTGTTAGGTTGAGGTAATGTTTCTAATTTGCATCTACTTGAGGACATCTAGGTATATGCTTCTGCCGTATTAGCGAACATGCAAATTTCACCTTGTGAAGTTTTCGTTCATGTTGCGGCTTTGCGACAATTCTTTCTATCTTAAATGGTGTGTTGCCCTATCAGCTAGATTTAGATGCTCGTTTGGGAGAGACTAAAATGAAATCATTTAGACTTCACAAGCAGTTGTAGCTTGAATGAAGAGATCTTGGACTACTTTTTGATTAGCCTTCTCCTTTAGTGTTAGCCTTCGTCATGGTTGAGTCTGCCCTTCACCTCCGGAGTGTCAACAGAAACTCAGTACGAAGACTTTGTATAAATGGATGCTCAAGTATGTGTGGGTGTGTGTATTTGCATGTGTGCAAGCATATTTTTATACCATGTCTACACCCACTGTTGGGCACTCATGACGTCAGTGGTTGGGAATGTCATAGTAACTAGTGCTTGTTGCGTGATGGAGTTTATGGTTTTTAATCTTATAAGTGACTATCATGAGATTGAAACTGCACTGTGTTGTGTTTTTAGAGGATGAGTTTGGGAATGTTCCTCGATTCATCTAGGTATATACTTGAGGACATGTTTCTACGTTTCTACTTCTAGACTAATGCATACTTCTAGACCAACAAATCATGTTTCTACGTTGCGTCTACTTGTGGACTGATCGATTAACTCTGTAGCAAAGACGTATGCTAGTTGTTTTATGCCTCAAAAGTTTTTGATTTTGAAACATACATTTTTTTTGCAAGTCTTTTGGGTTTATTTGCAACCGAAGTCTTCCTTATCTTTATGCAGCTTGGTAGTTTCATGAAAATCTTAAGGAACCTAGATTAATTGCAGCGGTTTGTAAGACGTCTCTGACTGATGTCTCAAAGTGGTTGAATTATTTCTTCAAGGCCATATTACCAATTGTCCATGAACTTTGGAGAAACTTATTGAGAGAGGTTGATGTTCCAATAGATTTTAAGTTGGATACGGAATGATTTCAGTGGGAGTTATACAAGTCGTAAAGTTTTTCAACTCCTCTCGGAGTGTAGTGTCCAAGTGTACTCCAATCTCTCTTGAAACATTTGATTTTATTGCACTCTTATACTAAGATATATTTGGAAGATTCGAAGTCACGAATAGGAAAGCTTGTTTCACAAGTTTTCAATTATCGATATGAAAGAAATAGATGCAAGTTTTACGAGTTGAAAAAACAGTCTTGCATTTTGATTTTTGTTGGATGAAATCTAGAAAACAAGACCTTGATTTGAAAAAGGAAAGGTGCACAAAAGTTGTAGAGGCTGTTGAAGATGTCCTTTGTTGGTGAACTCGCTTTCTAGACAATTTGTTCGCAACTCTAGGAGACTCCCTATTTGAACATAGCATTGGTATTCCAATGGGCAAGAATTTTGTTGTTTTCTAGCAAACCTCCACCTGTTTACTTAACGAATTTGAGTTTATGTAGCGATTGACATATGTCCAATCGTTCTTCATAAACTTATTTAGGTTAGGAGATTGGTAGATGACTTATTTGTCCTAGGGATTCCAAACTTTAAAGATTCTCTATACAAAGATTCAAACTCTTTTGATGGAGGAATTTATCCTCTAGAGTTTTGTGAACTTCTTTGTATAACTAGTGGAAGCTATTGTAGTTTCTTGGATATTAGCATTACTCAATCTTCTTTAGATTTAGAAGTTGATGTCTATGATAAACGACAACCACCTGAGTATCATATGAATGTCTCAATTGACTCTTTGATATGCTAAGCATGGAGTGATTACTTCCCAATTGTATAGGTTCTCTCATCTTTGCACAAGTAAGTGTGCATTTGTCTCTCAATTTAGTACTTTAATCTTGTTATTTCTCAGAAACGGCTATAATAGAAGAAAAGTAATGAAGAAATTTTGCTTTATAGTTGTTATACCTTTGGAATTTTGGATTTGGGTATGTTTAGGATCCTTGAATATAGAATCAAAATCTAAGTGGGGAGCTTCATAGGTTTTGTTTCTTAGGTTTGTTCTAGTTTTGGACTTCATCTACTCTTAGTTTAGTTTAGTTTAAATATATAAATATGTAAACATAAAAATAAAAATAAATATAATTATATATAATATAATATTTTTCTTATGTCATCTTATTTTATGATTTCTTATTTTTTTATATTTAAAATAAATGAATCGATTTAAAAACAATGATAATGTTTTGTTTGTGCTTGTGTTGGTGTTTCATTTGTTTTCTGATGCATATCTTGGTTAATCTTTGTTTCCATGTGTTAGCATTACTTGTTTCGTGTTTCTTCTTCTTTTTTGGGTTAGGTGGTTGTGGTGGAAATTTAGCCTAATTTGAGTCTCTCTCTCTCTCTCTCTCTCTCTCTCTCTTTCTTCCACCCTCTCTTTGTTTGCTCTCCCCCCTTTCTCTCACCACATTCCTCCCCCCCCCCCAAATCTCTCTCTCTCTCTCTCTCTCTCTCTCTCTCTCTCTCTCAGCCTCGTAGCCCAACCCTCAACCTGCCCACCTCGCCTCTCAGCATCCGTCACATCTGCCTCTCTCTAGGCTCACAATACCAGCCATCCAAACACAACTCCACAGCCACAACTCCATAGTTCCAAAGTTCACAATCAAAGCCTCATCAGGTCAATAGGTTCTAATTTGTAGGTTTGTAGGTCTAATTCGCAAGGTTTGGAGTGCTCAATTCAGTTGGCAATTCTTAGTTGAGTTCAATTTACTCTAGGCTAGACATAGTTACATCACCCTAAGCAAGCCCAAATTGAAACATGCCTCCCAAATTGAAGTCGCTCTCTCGAGCAAGCCCTCATATGCAGCCATGGCAATGTTATCGACATCGACACCCACCCCCTATGCGAAGACGACTTCTTTGAGACAAAGGATCATCTTAGACCCATAGGAGCAAATTCATTATCTGCATCAAGACATCAGAGAGCTCAAGCTTCAGCTTGCAACCCTTGGCAGAAAAGTGCAGTATATGGAGAGGAGTAATGGAAAGTAGGAAATTATTGCAGAGGTCATACACAAATGTAATGCATTCCCACTGGCACTGATACTTGTCTCCACGGTTCACATTTTTATTTTTCTCAATCACTGGCACCGATACTTGTCTCCACGGTTCACATTTTTATTTTTCTCAATTACTCTTAATTTTATCTAAAGTTTCTTACAAACTCCCTTCTTTCCTTTGGTCTTTTACTCGTTCTATAAAAACTTTTAATTGATTAGATTGGATATATTCTCGTCTTATGAAGATATATATTCTCCTTTAATGCTAGCCGTTGTCTCACAAGCTAAGCCTTCCTTTGATCTCTAGAGAAGTGAATATGAAGGTCTTTGTATAAAGGGATTCTCAAGTGTGTGGATTTGTATGTGTGGTCATACTATGGTCCATGCACATTGCTTGGCACTCGATGATGTGAATGGGGATGTCATAGTAGCTAGTCCCTACTATACATGATGCAACTTATGGTCTTAACCTTGTGAGTGATTGCCATGAGATCGAAACTGCACTATTTATTGTGTTTTTAGAGGATTAGCTTGGGCATGTTCTTGGATTCATCTAGGTATATTTTTATGGTCCTTGGGTAGTGTTCAATGGAGCTACTACAAATTTATTGAGCCTCTTAAGGTCTTGCCATTGTAGTGATGTTAGGTAAGGGTTTATAGGGAGTCAATGAAAGAATTTATTGAAAAAATATTTGCATAGACTTGGAAGAGGAATGTCTCAAGGGATCTAGGGAGAGAGTTTTCAAGATTGCTTATGATTTTTCATAATAAAAGAATAGAGAGCCTTGTAGGAAAAAGAAAGACAAAGGACCAAGACAGATATTACATATGCCTCCCAAGCCTAATTAGCATGGATGTTGCACACAAATTTAAGCAAGTCATAGGCCATTTGTACTTCATGAAATTTAGTCCAAGTTGCAATGTTTTTATGAGACTGGTTCTTGTCATTAAAATGGTTGAATTGAAAGAATTGTGGGTCACCCTAGCAGTAAGCAAGTCCAAGGTCCAAGAGGAACAATAATCTGGGGTGATATGATGCACCACCAACTAAGGTTATTGGAATAGTACTAGCAACATATGATACTGTGACATCAATAACATATGATTTGCCATGCTAGATGGTTTGTTATGTTTGATTCCATGTTAATACTAATGTTGCTAGTGTTATTGGTGTTATATTTAATTATTGTACT
Organism: Dipteris shenzhenensis; assembly: GCF_047967505.1. Lineage (NCBI taxonomy): Eukaryota > Viridiplantae > Streptophyta > Polypodiopsida > Gleicheniales > Dipteridaceae > Dipteris > Dipteris shenzhenensis. The sequence continues at coordinate 10,471,143 of NC_141598.1, forward strand.
TTGAGCACAATTATATTGTGATTGATTGATTCGATGATTCATTTAATTGATTTGTTAACAACTAATATAATTGACTGCTTGAGTACATGTGATGGAACTAATGACAACTAATTGAGGTCTCGCACGATGCATAGCATATGGCCATGGGCCATATGCTATGGGCCAGTTTTGCATTTCATTGATATTGTAAACTTTGGGCAATATTTATGATAGAAGACATAAAACACCACCTTGCTTGTTACCCCTTATTCCCGGAGAATCCTTAGGCAGTGAGCTGGTTCTCTAATATAGGCCGGTTCTTCTCTGACAGCCAGGTTTTTCCTCTTTGTGCTTACCATGCTTAGCTCTCTTTGGAAGCTGATTTGTTTAGTGTTTTTCAAGCATTAATAGAAGTTTCCTTTTTCTGGGAAAAGAAGAAGACATAAACTTTTTTTGGATAAAGGAAGCCCAAAGTGGCTTAAGCGACATAGATCCTTTGGATGAAGTGAGCCCAAAGTGGATTTGTAAAAGGTAATCCCTTACTTTGGGAGCTTTTGGATGTCCTATTATTGGCTCTTTGCCTTTAGAATATGCAATTATAGATACTCTAGATGGCAAACAAGAGCCACCATATAGAGGGGGAAGTTTGGACTCCATGCTAAGTCGTTCTCTCTCCCTTGATCTCTTTGTTTATGTTTTCCTTTGTTCTTTGAATTATGATTTTAGTGGCTCATAAATTTGTGGTATGGTTAATCTCTAATTTCCATGATAGAAGTTGCAAACAAGTGAACTCTTGACAATTGATATGTAAACAGAGCCTCATGCAACACACATCATGTTAACATGATCCCAGGGTGCCTATAAAATTTCTTTTAGAATAAATGAAGTTTCTTAAGGCAATGTACTAAGAATTTCAATAACATACCTTAAGACGCTTGTAACAATAATTGAATTTGGAGTTCAATGCTTCATTTAAAATACAAATGAATTTTTAATCATAGCCTCATACTGCACCCATCATGTTGACGTCCCAATGATATGTGGGAGGAGGGTGCCTATGAATTTTCTTTTGGAATAAATGAATTTTCTTAAGGCACTGAACAAAAAAATGCAATAACATATCTTAAGCTGCTTGTAACAATAATTGAATTTTGAATTTCAATGCTTCATTTAAACATTGTAATTTATCTATACATCGGTTATAATATATATATATATATATATTTATAATTATACTTATCCATGAATGCATTATGGTTTAACACACTTAAAACACCAATTATATAACAAAAGAAGTATAGAAAGCATAAAAAATTACAAGCAATGTAATAGCAATGTTTCCATGTCAAGATATGAATTGTGCATAGTTGGTTAGTAGGCCTGTGGTGCTTGCATGGAACAAACAAGCATGAGCAACCTATATTGAAATAGAGGTGGAAAATCAAGCTATTGAACACAACCAACAATGATTACAAGTATGTGGGAGCAACAAAACTGAGCAGGGGTCTTACAACAACTATCTACTAACTTTAAAAAATTTGTTAGCTAGAGTCACTATGCGCATCAATCCTTTATGTTGCTATTGCAATGCTTCTCGCAACTACATTGTGTCTATCATCAGTGACTAAAAATGCATTGTAGTTGCTTCTAGGAACTACATTGTCTCCTGGTGACTTGAAATGAATTTACATTTTTTCCCAAGATGTGTGATTTAGTATTTAAAAAATCATTGCAATGTGATTTAAACTAGTAGAGTCACTTACCAACATAGTTATAATGAGGTTTCTTTAAAACAGATAACAAATCTAGCTATTGGTATTATAGCTTGGACATCTTCTTCTCATCCTTGTCTTCCTCATACATAATACTAGAATAACAAATTCCAAGCTCAATCTAATTGGTAGGACTGCTCTTGAAATATTATAGTCTCATGATCTTGCCCAAGCTTGCATCCTATTTGTATGTTATTCTTTAACAAGTGTCATCAATAAATGTTAATAAACCAATGTTTGACACACAATAACACTTGATGCAACATGAAGCTAGTATTTGGGGAATTGAGAGAGAGAGAGAGAGAGAGAGAGAGAGAGAGAGAGAGCCCAATACACTTAGAGAAAGATAGATGTATCACTTTTATACCTCTTTATATGAAAATCTATCGACACACGTCATTCCATATGCCCTTGAGAGAGAGAGAGAGAGAGAGAGAGCCCAATACACTTAGAGAAAGATAGATGTATCACTTTTATACCTCTTTATATGAAAATCTATCAACATGCGTTATTCCTTATGCCCTTGAAATAAGGCTAGTCTTGTGTTCCGACATTATTCATTAGGAAGTATGAACATGTACATAATACTAAAACAGCAAATTAGGGGATCAATTAAATTATTAGGGTTTCTCTTGAAAGATTACACTCTCATGTTCTTGCCATGTTCAAGCTTGCTTCCTATTTGTGTGTCATTCTTTCTTTTATGGTATGATGAAAGAGGAAGCACAAATATCCATCAATAAATGCCAATCAATCTATATTGTCACACAGTAAGACTTCAAGCCACATAGAACTAATATTTAGGGAAATTGACACACAGAGAGAGAGAGAGAGAACCCAATACACTTAGAGAAAGATACATGTATCACTTTTATACCTCTTTGTATGAAAAACTATCTTTAAAGAATACAAACATAAATTTCGAACAAAAGCAAAAGAAAAGCATGGAATTTACTTTATTCCAGCTATAAGTCCCCCATTAATGAAATAAAGGATTCTTATTTTTTTTAGTGTAGAGTGTTTTTGAAAGAGGGATGGAGGAGGGTGATGCTGATGGTAGCAGGTGGCCGATTGTTAGGGGATCATCTTTGCTACACCCAAGCTCTCAAAGCCTAGTATGGATTCGAGGCAACTAAGGACAAAAATGAGCTCATCGCTGCTCAGCACGAGCACGTCACATCATATAGATTTTTGCACCTAGGAGAGGGTGCTGAGAGGAAAGGGGTATTGCATTTCTCCTTTTTGACAAGGATGTGACACTAGGAGATGATTTTGCTTTCCCTGTTCTTGCAAAGACAAAGCTCAATGTTCTTTCTCCTCTGTCGCTTTTGAAGAAGACACTTTTCCTCCACAATGAAATGGAAGTCCTTAGGGGCACGAGGTAAACAAGGGGGGCATGCTTGCCCTACGTACTCATTATGGCTTAGAAGCAATGGATAACTTCTTCTCCATTCCGTGGGGATTGTATCCTTCTCCTCACCCTACCTATTCAAATGGGCCCATGGCCGAGCAGGCACCGTCATCTCTCGGCATCATAACGGAGGGGATGACTGTTCCATGCATCAACATGCAGACGATAATCCCCTAATAGACGTCACTGATCCAGGCCATTTATGCAAGTGAAAGAAGAACCCCAAGAACTGGCTCAGGACGAAGGGGTTTGAAACAATGATGGAAGAGGTGCAACAGACGAGATCGTAGAAATCCTTGGCAAACTAAGGTCAACAAAGATGTACCCAGAGTACTTTTCAAACTTTTCAAAAAAACACTATAGGTAAGAAGCACTTTGCATGTCTACAGACGCGGGAAGAGTGGGTCACAAGGAAAGAAAAAGAAAGGATGGTCCATATTGATGATGGAAAAGAACCAGTCCACAACTGGACTTTTGCATGAAAGCAAGGGACGAGAAGTGATGGAAGTGAAGATCAGACTGTCAGTGGGGCAAATGATCATGTTTTCATGAGCTTTTCAATTGCGGTGGGAGTTGACCATCTTGTCTCGGCAGTATTAAGCTTCCTTAAAGCTCGTTGATACAGAATAGGAAAAGCTACTAATTTAGTACACGGCCTTTGGCTTGTTCTAAGTTATCGTAAGGCCATGGGAGTTGGTCATACCGCACATATAGATGCAATTTAAGACTGGATCGAGCAAGTCTCGTCGATTCCAGTTGATGGTACAAATAAACAACCTGGTGTTTGTGGTGATATTGAATCCATGGCCTTTGTAGAGGCTTTGTAGCAATTTCAGGTTCGTGTCTGTAGGTCAAGTTGGTAGATGCTTCTCCCATTCAAGACCATCAAATGGTCCAGAAAATTTTCATCTAGAGCATAAGAACCTAGTTCTTGTTCTCGGTATTGTAAGCGAGCAGGTTCCCAGAGGATGCTGCAAGCTCGTAGTTAGAAATTTAGAGGAATTTCGAAGAGGCTGAAGGCACGGTTGCCAAAGATATGAATACCATGCTTTAGCATAACGTGAAAAGTAACAAACTGTCGCTACAGGAGCTCGTGGCTGCAGAACAGGAGCGAGACTTGGTTTTCCACAAGAAGCTGGAGAAGCTGGAGGAGTTTTTGGCTTCTGAAGTAGTGCCAAATGCACCATTATTGAGAATGAGGGAGTCGTCCCCATTTGTTGTTTAACCAGCGCGTTGGTACATGAACCTTCCTATGAGGTTCTATATTTTAAAGCCTAAGGATAGATCTCGGGGTCCAAGCTTTGACTTATGCACTAATGTGTTGGGCCCCTTACCTCGAGAAAGCCACAGTGTTGGGACCCTCACGTCTTCCAAGATCTGGAATGTACATTTTCGGCGATTGCCAACGATCATCCATGCGCATCATTGCCAATGATTCTCCAATTGTTGACAACTCCACGTCAGAGGCATGACAGCGTGAGCTGTACGACCACCGCTCAGACTCAAACCGTGCCAGCAAAGAAGCGTACACGCTCGCTCAGAGACTCAGGGGACCCATTTGGAAGCTCCACCCCTAGAACGTGGCTCCAGGCGCTAAGAAACGCACGGTATGTGTTTTTGCACATAGCCATATATTTTGTTGTGCAATGAACATGTACAACGTATTGACACTTAAGGATAGATTGACGAAGGCCGAACAGCAGGGGATACCGATAGTTTGATGAGGCAACGTTGTAGCAAACCGAATGCCGTTGCTTGTTAATCCCATGCATATATGCGACTTCATCCAAGCTGCTATGGAAGTCTTCCTCGCCCAGTTTGTCAAGTTCAAATCTCTTTCTCTAGAGAATGGTATCCTTGAGCATGGTGAATGCGTCGTTCACCTTGAAGTCTCTGGCGCGGAGGAACTTCAGTAGTATCGCATCGGTCCTTTCATCGCCTTTGGTGTGAAGAATCGGCATACCCTACAAGCTAAGATCTTCGAGTGGGAATGCGTCTTCTTGCACTAAGACCTCCTTTGTGGCCTCCTCCGGCAGGGCGGTAGCTGCAGGAGCTTGAGGAACTATTTCGATGCAGCAGAGCAAAAGCCGTTCTAAACATGTCGGTGTGTTTTACAGAGAGTAGGGGGTGCAAGCTAGTGAGATTAGCATCGAGGAAGCCGTTCTAAACAATTCCCTACGAGCGCGTGTGCTGCTTCTTTCCTCTGGCTCATGCCATGAATGTGTTGGGCTCACCCTTTCAATATAGTGTGTGTTATTTTGTGAGTCTAGCATGCAGCTACAGAGGCGATCCTTTCGATGCTAGGCACCTACCGGTAAACATTGCTTAAACACCAGATGGAACCACTAGAGCAACGATGCACGCATCAACTTAGCAATGCAGCGCAAAGAAAGATAGCCCATAAGGCAAGTTGATGGATTACATCCAAACAACAGCGGCCCATTTTATTACGTTTGCCCGAGAATGTGATTACATTGACCGTTGGCTCGATTACGGTTGCTTTCTCTGATTTTTTTGGTAATACGGTTGCCCGAGAGCGCGATTACTGTAGAAAGCCCAGGTATCTCTACCTCTATATACATATATATCCTTGGCCTTATGTGTATATATTTATCCTTAGATATTATATAGTTACCTAGATATATACTTACATGTATACAGACCTATACATGTATCCTTAGACACCTTTGGCATATGTAGATATATGCCTATATATATAGGTATCCTTAATCATATTTGAGATGCATGTATATATACCAATCATAAATATGTACTCATATGCATGTATTTATATATCTGTAGGTGGATCTATCAAACCGTAGGGATGTAGCACTATATTTCGTGTATACTATTGTCCGTGTTTGTCTTTATGCAAGAGATTATGTCTCTATAATTTACTATAGTACACATGTTTTTCCATTAATGTGGGCCTACTTCTACACAAGTCCTTTTTTGCAAAGTGCATTTGCTTTGTTGTGATGGCTTCCTCCACAATAGTACATGCTACCTTGACCTTGCATGCACCTATGAAGGGACAAGCAAAGGGCAAGTGACGAGTAGATTAGGAGAACCTAGGAGATGATGATAGCTGCTCTCCATGCTGATAGCACAAGCTAAGCGTAGGCGGCAAAGTGCGTCCAAGGTAGAGACTTAATGTACTTGTATGTAGGCAAATAACAATTCAAATTGTTTTTGTGGCCCCATTGAGTCCTTCATGTGCTTGATAGGTCCTTCTAAAAAGGACAGAATTCCAAGTGCGTCACGATGATTTATCGTCAAAAAATTGGTACATGTGTTTATATAGGAGGTGTGGGAAAGAGGTTTGCGGCAAGCAGCCCTTCACTACGCATAGGAAGAAGGCTCATGGTTTGCCTCCCATGCTACCACTTCCTAGCAGTCCCATCCCTAAGGGTGGACATCGTGAAGGGCATGTTATTGATCATCGTCATCAGGATGGCTCCATCTAACATTTGCTAAACGTGGGCAAGAGGTATGATAATGCTCGTAATGCACCACGAGCTAGGGCTAGGGCGTCAGCTAGAGTAGCATGGGAGGGTTTAGTTCATAAAAAGGGCTTGGACAGGGATGGTTGGATAGAGGCAATGGTTGCCAAGAACATGGAGAAATGGGAAGCGGGCAAAGATGATAGATTGAGGGGGCAAGAGGAGCATGTGGAGAGGAGGAAGGATGACATATTTATTGGTCTGGCAAGGGTGGGAAATACCTCCATCTACAATGAGGACACCTCAAAGGAGGAGTGAATAATATGTATTCTGATTGCTTTGTATGGAAATACTTATTTCATGGTTCGAGATTCTCCTTCCATTTTGCCTTCTTTAATGTAGGTATTCAATTCCTAATGTTTGACATACTCATGCATTACTAGTTTCTTTTATTTAAAAACAATTCGTTCATTTATATTTTGCATACTGCTTTTGAAATGCTGAATTGTTCTCAACATAAATAATTGAGTTAAAAGAAGACAGGTTTGTTTGTTTTCATTCAAACTTGCTTGTTTACATTCTTCATATCGATGGAATGCCCCAACCCCTGCCTCTCTTCAATCAACCCATCCCCTACCGTACATGAGTCACACATGTGCCCACAATACGCGATGTGGACACCCTACAGGTCCATATCGTGGAAAACTCATGCATGACTCAAAGTGGATCAATTCCAACACTCGGGTGCATGCACGTGTTTGGGATTGAGCCATAGAACGCTTTGAGAAGAATGCTTTGAAGTATGCACGGGTAAACTTGAGAGACTTAAAGAAGCTCTAGGGAAATGAGACATGCCTGACATATGTAAAGAGTATCATGTTAAAGACATCAAGGCTTGTGTGGATGTCTTCTTGTGCCGTGGCTACATCAATCATGTAGAGTAAAATTGCATAGAAGAGGACGTGGAAGAGGAGGTTCAAAGTGACCCTCCTACTAATGATGATAATGACAGCACAAGTGATAGCAATGCACAGGAGTAAATTTTCTACAAAGCAGTACATTGCGATAATATTTATACTGCATACAGATTTTTGCAAGTTAAAAGCATATCTTCATGGCAATAATGTTAATATGCATGATGGGTAAAATGTCTTCATCGTCTATCTTCATGCCTGTAATGATGATGCATATGATGGGCAAAATGCTGTACTTACAATGTCATAAAGTAAAATGTTGAAATGGTTGCACTAAATGGTGAAATTTTAATGTTACAAGGTCATGTGGAAATGGAGGAAGTGGCAACCTAAGATGCGTGTACAAAGATTAATGAAAGGCTGAAAGCTTATATCATGCTCGATTATTACACGCTTATCGAGTCTCAATACTTTTACATCTATGAGGCTTTATTGGCTTGAGCTTAAGCTTAATTGTCATTATGGCAGGTTACAATGTTTATACATCGTTAAGTTAATGTTTAAGATCTTATAGATTCTCGATACATTATGGAAAGCGTAATGTAAATTTACATGTTTAACATTAAAGGTCACTCCCAATGGGTTTAATGCCGTTCTCGGTCCATTATTATTTTTAGTCATGGTCACTCTTACTTCTTGGAGGTTAAATGCTCTGCTTGGATTGTGTCTATATGACAATACTCCATCAAAGGACTTCATGGTTCCAATGTTGTGTGCATAACCTTGATATATCCGTATGTGTATTTCATCTTTTTCGAGACCGGATTATGGTGTTTGTTCTCACATGTTATTATGGTTGTTGTGCTCTTACAGGCTAGACAACCCCTTATTCGGTGGACCTCCAAGTATGCACCTTCGTTGTCTCAAGCAAAGAGGAAACTGATCTTTACATACTATAGAGGTATCAGCCAAACGGATTCTTCATGCATAGTATCCTCCATGGTGCCGGATGGACTCCCCTACACCACCACGCCTACCCAATAATGGACCTTTTAACAAGGTATAGCAAGGCAAAGGCAAGCAGCGTATTCTAGATGTCCTTGGAGATGAGAAAACCTCTCCCCTCATATTACCATGGGAAGATGAGCCTTGTCGTGGGCCCCCCCTCCAACATGTTGTTCGTCGTGGATGTCTTTTTGTGCAACAACCTCTCGATGGCCCCTTTAATTGGGATAGCTTGCAATGGTTGCCTTTGCTGGACCCACGTGCACAAGGCATGTGAAGATGGGCTCATGCTCTGCTCATGCTCTATATGTGAGGGTCCAAGACTTTATTGTGGGAGAAGGAAACTGGATCGACTATCCCATGATGTTCAAGAGGGCATCTCATCATCTGTTGCCTGACATATCCCAATGAACAGAGCTGAATAGAAGAGACAATGTAAGGCTTTCTATACTAGTACCACTCCATACATGTGTACTTGGTTAATTGTCTATTGTGACTTTGTCTCAGAACTGTGGTTCTATTCTGCAGCTACTGGTGTAGCTTTGGTCCTGATGACTTTCACGATTGTCCGGCTCAAAATATTATGGTTTCTGTAGACCCACCTAAGACTATAGGAAGGGAATAGGCCACGAAAACAAAATGGAACTCACTCCATTGGCTACACTTGCCATTTCTCCATTTGCCAACTTATTCGTTTCAAGACATCGCATCAATCACATACTTCCAGATGGAGCACGTGGACAAAACTTGACACATAGCCCATGGGTTGGGATATGATGGCGTACCTAGGATAAATATGTCATTTGCGCCATGGCTCTCATGGAAAATGAAGGGTTGGGTGCTCACAATGCTTGCCAGGGGTTTCACTCCATAGTAAGTGTGGGACCACCAACACATCAAATATTTCCAAAAGTGTGTGCAAGGAAACCCAAGTGCCCCAGACCAACGAAATGACTTCCTGATGATCCGTGAATACTCAACATTGTGAAGCAGGTGGACTTGACTACTTTCCAACATCACACCAATGAGATTAATGTCAAGATTTGGGCTACAATGAATGCGGAGAACGTGTTCATCTATAGCAAACAAGATGTACATATATGAAGGTTGTTCATATTGGGCATTCAAACAAAATGGAAAATGGACATGTTGAACACATACGGCAATGGGGGCCTCATTGCAATGGATGCAACATTTGGCACAAATCAAGACAAGGTACTTGTCTGCACCACATCTATAGTTTATATGTATGTACATCTTCGATGATTTCTCACTAAGCTATAGGAAATGGCTCATTTTACCTCGCTATTTCGTGTCGTGTAGTTCCATTTATACACATTGATAGTGTTTGACAAGCATCGAAACGGGGTTCCCATTGCATAGGTTATAACTTCCTCAGCTATGAAGGTGGACATTCAAAGTTGGCCTATGGCATTCTGTAATCGCGTCCTTGATCACAATAAGTCATGGGAGCCTAATGCATTCATCGTAGATGATGCCCTCGTCGAGATAGATGCTCTAATGTATGTATGGGTTCATTTGCATGATAGGATCCAAATGCCTCTTTCAATGTCATAACACATACGTCATTATAGGCATATTTTTGGACTGGACATATATCTATGCTTGTGGCACGTCTGGCGTCTGTGGCTAAAGAATTTAGTGAAGATGGTGCATGATTGGCCCACTAGAGTTGACATGTTTAGGAGCCTTGGAGCCATCATGAACTTGCGGGGTTGCTAGGGCAATCAGTGAAGACTCAAGTGGACCATGCGAAGGATTTGGTGGTCGGCTTCATGGTGGAGTTCAAGCACCAGCAGATAGAGTTCATGGCGTATTTTCAAAAGACTTGGTCAAATTTATCCACATAATAGTTTCCCCCCCAGGCAAGGAATGCATAGCATTTCCATGCCTGGGACCCAGGTGGCAAGGGTGGACACTCCTCGCTCCCATACTGGCCCCACTATGTTTTTCATTGGATGTTTAGTTTCTTGAGCTGTCCGTATGGGAACCCATGGTGGGGGGACATGTGCCATCACAAGGTCCCACCTAACCTATGCAGCACGGAGGTAGGGTGGAGGGGGCAAGTTACCGAAGATGGAGGAACTGTCGGTGGGGGAACCCATGGTGGGGGGACATCTGCCACCACAGGTCCCGTCTAACCTATGCAACACACAGGTAGGGTGCAGGGGGCAAGTTGTGGTCTCAAACAAGGTGACCATCAAACCTAAACTTAGAACAAAAGCTCCTTGGAATGTCAGGGGATTTGCAACAATCTAGCCTCTTGCAAATCCACACCGTGCCCCCACAAAGGAGCTTCCGCTCCTCAAACTAAAAGAAACATATGCAAGAGTGGATTTAGATGACCTCAATGCAACTAGCCATATGAAAATCATTATACAAGTTTTTTAATTAAATACCAAGATCACTAAGGGATGTAATTTGACCTAATAAGCCCCAGTAGCTTGTATTAAGGCACGTAAAATCATGGTACGTATGTTGTTTGTGTGCCTGCGAATGTTGTAGCCCTCCCTTGCCTCCGCTGCCATGGTCCAACCTATAAAGAAAATATGGGGAATGACCACATCCAATCTTGGTTAAGGTCCTCTCTCTCTCTCTCTCTCTCTCACTCACTTAAAGACCCTTTAAGCAAAAAAAAAAAGATGACTATGTACATAAGAAAAGAAACTACATGAGTGGTGAAAGACATGATCTATTTACATTTATTGTAGCCTGTAGGTATCAAAAGATATGGAAAGTACTTGGTTGTTTGACTCCAACTTCTGCTATTTTCACATCAGTATTGGCTAATGAGAGGAGACTAGCAACTGGATCAATTCACTATAGCTATACAATTATAGGAAAAGATGAAGCAATTGCATAGATTCTTTGCGAACAATCAGAAGAGCATTGTAGGAATGCAATGCTATAGTTTATTATTCATGGCTTCCCATGTGAAGGTAGCCTCTAGGACCAAAATAAATTATTGGATTATGCATGGTGGTAAGAAGCCATCCACCACAAAGTGTGCGGAATGTGTCAATAGGGTACTTTCTACATTTACATTCAAGGTGATGAGGATGTAGAAGAGCTAGCTGTTACCTACGAAATACAAGTTTTAGTTAGAATACAAGTTTTAGCAACCATTGAGCCTCATAATAACGAACTACTTTGAATTTTAATTGATCTCTAGCTCAAGCCCTCTACAACATTCATTCATTTCATGATTCATTAATAATCAACACTATCAACAATTCACACCAATTCATGCAAGTTCGTTGATCACATAAGTAAGATTTAAGATTACAAAATTTTTCAAGGCTTTAGCACTTATGTAGGACGCTTGTCGGTATCTCCATAAACCCTTTGGCTGGTTGCTTACTCTGTTCTACATTGGTAGGGATAATCTCTTCCAAATTGTAGCTCAAGCATAATCCCCATGCAAATGGATTATTCCATTTTCCCATGCTCCAATCCGCCGAAAACCAAATCTAGACAACTAACCACCTGATTGCAAAGTTGCAAACTCTATTTTTGTGGGAGGAATGAGTTAACTCCAATGGAAAATGCGTTACATACTTCAAACGCCCTCGCTGGAAGGATGGGGCGATCCCACTATAGCAAATAAAAACTGTACAATTGAATTTCAAGTCATTAGTCTAGGTATCCCACTCCTGGATGTGGCTATTTGATATGCTTTTTATGCAGCAGCAGGTGTAGAGCACCCCACTCCATGGGTGCGAATTGCCATGATGCATTGAAAGGATGGGAGTGGGAAATTGTTCTTTTGTACCTGTTTGAAAGTGAGATGGAAGAATGAGAGATGATCCAGAATGCATACCTAAGAGCCTTTTTGAGGGACCGTTCTAGATAGAAATCAAAAGAGAGGTGCAAAGGTAATTGCTACTCTTGGGTGATGTAGTGTTGCTATTGTCTTGCAAACCGTTCAAGGAAGCTTGGAAACAATATACGCAAGAAATCACATATTTGGTTGCATAGCAGTAGCATGTTGCTTGTGCTTGAGCTTTCACAAAGGTTGCTGATAATGCAGACTTAGGCATGATAAGGGATCTGACTCGAGTGGCCTGCACCATGATCGCCATCACTTTCTTGCCCATCTGGGGGTGGAGATGTGGCAGTCTATGTACCTAGGGTTGGATAACTTGACCATCCACTCCACCAAGGTCAACTCGACCTAACCCAGATATCTTATCTACCATGTGTAGAGAGGAGAGCTAACCCTGGTCAAGATGACGGGGAATCTTTGAGCAATCGCATTCATCTTCTTCTTGTCAACTACGTTGTTAAAGGTGTTGCATGTAGCTGGAGCATAGATCTATGCATGGAGGAGGCCGTCGATGCCGTTTGGCATTGGAGCTAGAGTCTCGGTGGTGCTTGTTGGAGGTTCACCTAGTTGCAGGTCGATGGTGCTCATTGGAGGTCCACCTAGTTGCACTGTAGGGAGCCTTTTGATCATTATGATCTTTTCTAAACAATCTATCAAATTCAATCAATGAATCACTTTAATAATTAATTAGTTAATCAATTGTGGGTGGTCTGTGGTCGCAGGTCTTCATCTCTTCTGCCAAGACTCTCTATAAAGATTATTTAGGGTCATTGAACCCTCTTTGCTAAAGACCCAAAGCAAATAGCTTGGACTAGGCAATTGGAGAGGGTTGCTTAGCCTTGCTTGTCTTCATAATCTTGATTAGTATATTTTAAGGGAAAACACCATGCGATAACTCTTTGAAACACTCCCCTTAATGATTACAAAATTCATCTTCAATGGTCCACACAAGAGAAGGAAACAATTTGGCAATTGAAGTAAAATTATTGTAAAAATTATAGACAAGTACAAATACAATTAAAAATAGACTTTCTCAAGGGAAAGAAACTGATTTTTGGTACAAAGACTTTGCGAATACGGAAAAGAATGCTAAGGGTTCTAGTGACAACAATGAGAAAAATGAAGTTAAAAATGCCCTAAAACACATGAAACAAATCCCATAGAACAAACCAGTATGAGTTGTCATAAAAAATCAACCCATGAGATTAACTTAGCATAAGATGGACAACAATTTCAATCCAAGGAACAACAAGGTGTGATTGACAATTAGATCTCAAAATTTGCATGTGATTCCAATCCCCAAGATTACGTTTGAGTGGAGCTTCATAAAATTCGTTAGGAAGCAACCTAATCCAAACCTCTTCAAAGCCCCCTCCAAATTTGGTAGCATCAGTGCTAGCAAACGATGGGGTCCCACCCTTGAGAGGGTACACTTTAGAGAAGTGGAGATTTCCAATTTACCAAGCCACTATCTTTGTTGTAGACAAATGGGCCATTTAGCCCAAAATCACCCTCGTGGTCAGGGTCGGTGGGCTCCTCCCTCCCACCCCCATAGGGCAGGTAGAGTCTGTAGGCCAGGGCCCAACACCCCCTTAGACAGCAGGAGTCTTAGACGCCTTAGGTGACACCTTCAGAGGGAGAGTAGAACTAGGTGGGTAGAAAGAAAAAGAAACAAAGAAAATTGTCTCTAAAGCATTGCAGGCAATGGGCTAAATGCAAGGAGAGAGAGCTGGCCCAGAGGGACCCATGGAGAAGCAGCTATTGTAGAAGCCCTTGGTTAAAGACCCCTCCCCCAGTTATAGGGGCCACTGTTTAACCAGGTGATCGTCCCTTAGTGGAGGTCTAGTGATCGATGCATCAGCAGGCAAGCCTTGGGAGCTCCTAACGTTGCGATGGTAAAAGCTATGAAGCGTAGCCTGACAATAATTGAGGACGAGGGGATCCAAAGCCCCGGCATGCTTGATCAATAAAAGGCCTTTGATCACCCCTATTCCTCCCCATCCCCCCTCGCCCAGACCCCTCTCCCTCTCCACTCCTACCCCCTCCTCCCGAGTTACCCCCACTCCCTCTTCCACCCCTCGCCCCTCCTGCTATGGTCATCCTCACTACCTGCCCCCCTCCCTCCGCCTCCCCCCTACCTCTGCCTCCCCCCCACCTCTGCCTCCCCTCCCCCTCCGTAGCAGCCTCCTCCCCCTCCCACCCCCCCATCGGATCTACCTCGAGTCCCTTGCCAGTAGGCAAGGGCACAACTACGTCCCCTTCCGTTTCCTCATTTCAACATCCTGTCCCCCCCTCTCAGGACCTCCATTTTGGGTGCGATACAGAGGGAAGGGGCTTGTCCTCCCGGTCAACACCTCTCAAACTCCAACCTGGGTCACCCCTTCTGAGGGACATTTGGATATTTTGGCCCATGAATTACCTAGAGATCCTAGACTCTTACCCTCTACCACTAGAGGTGACACCTATGATCTTGCATCCTCGAAAAGGGGGTTTGATCAACGTAGTGGCTCCCGACTGCATCCAATGAACAAAGGTAATTCCAATTTGCCTCCACAAGGCTAGAGAAGTGGACCCCATTGATATTTGATGCTATGATGGGTGATGAGATCTCACGCATGCTGGATGAATGGATGGGTTCACAGGGACTAGATCTTTGGCATGCCACAGTGCTAAAGTGAATTTTCAATTGAGCTTCACATAGAGGAAACCAATTTATGGATTGATAGTAGGGGTTATCAAATTGCCACCTGAGGCAACAATTGATTAAGCACATTGCTTGCCACTCTAGAAGTGTGCTGAGTTGTTCAAAGTGAACGTCTCCTTCATGTTGTAGTGGGCACGGAAGATCGGCATAAAGCCAGTGTCCACCCTAGTACAACATATGGACATGGACTACTCGCCCTCCAAACTCCCTTCAAAGTCACAAAAGGCAACTTTTTAGGAATAGGCACCCACTCCAGGAGAGCCTTGTTTTCTTGCTTCCTTGTCCTCATGAGTTGGGGACCATAGCACGAGTTGGGAACATGCAAGGCTCCACGACCAGCCACAGTACCTGATCCTTCAACAGGAGTTGCAGAGGGTAGTGGTAGGGTGAGCAATGGAGTTCCTTTAAATACAGGAGCACATGTTCTCAGCATCAAACATCAGACGATGCCACCACCTTCTTCTGGTCCTAGAGGTGTGGTCTCTTGGGGTAGGATGGAGGGGAGGGGTCTGCATCTCGCGGTCTCCCAAGCAATGGCCCTAGAGTTCTATGATCAAGGTGAGCTTCTCCCTAAGTGAATAGTTTGGATGGGAGTCAGAATGGGAGAGTCTAGGATTGGGATCTTGAATGTGTATGCCCCAACTTGCAGACAATACCATCCGGCCTTTTGGAGGAGGCTGATAGAGTGTATTCTAAATGTTGACTCTTAGATGGTTGGAGGAAACTTCAATAACCTGGAGTTTGGGGAGGACAAGCAGGGTGGTGCCTCCTTCTCTAAGATACCAGCAACAAAGCAGAGCACATGGGAACAGTTCATCTTCACGATCAGTGGTGGCAGAGACCTGTGGAGAAATCCAAAGTTCCAACAAGATCTCTCCTCTTCTCATTCAGCCAGAGGAGACATGATGGATTGCTTGAGAGGCTATATCACTTCTACGTTGGGGATTGGGCACTTCACAGAGGCAGCCCTACAAGGATTCTAGTAGGCACCACGATGTCAGACCACTCTCCAGTAGTATTATACCTAGAGTAGCCCCGTCATGATCTTCCCCAAAAGTGGGTCCACATTCCAAAGGACCTACTGCATGATGAGGAGATTTGGCAGGTTATTGCAGAGATTTGGCAACATCCAGAGGTAGTACCCTACAAGGGCTCAGCTTCTTGGGTGGTCGATGCGATTCAGAGGAGAAGTGAGGAGTTGCAGCCTCATGCTCCTTACATGGAGGAGGGCTCTTCAGGAATGCAAGTGTGCACTATGATGGAGCTATGATGAGACCTCACCTCCATAGAGAGGCTCATGGAACAAGACCCAAGATCTCAGTGGCTTAGTGATAGATATGAGACTGCTCGCCTTGACCTCTAGGACACGGAGGCTCGGCAGGCTAAGTTTTCCTACCACTCCAACCGATCCCATTGGGTAGAGCAAGGGGATAGGATGATGAAGCAATTTTTTCAAGCCATTGGATGTTGATTGGTCGGCATGTAGTTACAGTGATTATGAGATCTGCAAGGCATTTTGCACACTAATCCACTGGAGGTTCTGGAGTTGACCACTGATTTCTATATCCAAGTCTTTTAGGCAAAGGGGGTGACTTCAACTGCCTTGTGGCCCGTGAGTTAGTTTGGGACCCTGTTCCAACAGTAGTCTCATGGGACTTGTGCAGGAGATTAGAGGAGCCTTTCATGTATGAGGATCTTTAGGAATCCCTTAAGGCCCTTCCAATCTAGAAGTGTCCTATCTTGACTCTAACCTTCTTCTGTAACTTCTGGAAGATCATTTCCACACTTTTCGCTCAACCTGCCAGGAGATCTTTGACACAGGCTCCCTTTCTCAGTGCCTAAGCAAGGGGTGGATTTGTTTGACCCAAAAGGGGGAGATAGGTCAGACATCCAATAGTGCATACCAATCACCCTGCTTGACACTGCATACAAGATCCTTGCTAAGGTCTTGAGCTTGCAGTTGCAGCCTCATCTCACTGGCATCATTCATAATACACACACTAGCTTTTTAATGGATCATAACATCCTGGATAAAATTTTCACATTCTGAGGGGAAGTGGATTGGGCCAAGGAGGAGTCAAAACTTTGGCCATCCTTCTCTTGGACTTTGAGAAGACTTACAATAGGGTGGAGTGGTTTTTCTTAGAGGGCACTATGTAGAGGTTGGGTTTCTTAGACAAATGGGTTAGAGGAATCTCTACGCTTTATGCAGGGAGCTCTAATCAGATGCTTATCGGTGGGCACAAGGGCGAAGCCTTTTTTCTCTCTCTCTCGATTCACCAAGGCTATCCCCTAGCTCCCTTTCTTTTCCTTTTTGTGGTGGAGGCATTGGGCTACTACTTGAGATCACAGGTGGCGGGCCTCATAGGGTTGAGGCTCCCAATCAAACAGGAGGAGGAGCTATTAAATTCATAGTTTGTAGATGACACAACCTTGTATGTAGAGGGCACCACAGTGAGTTATGAGAGTTCGGGGAGCCTCGGGTACATGGATCAATTGGACAAAATCCATCAATTTCTTTACACACTCTAAGGAGACACAAGAGATTCAAGAGTGGGGGAGTGCCTTTGGCTTTCTTGGATATTGCAAGGCTAGATGGCAAGATACCTTGAATGCCAAGTGGGTTTTGATATTATAGTAGAGCAACAGATCTCCCTGGTCCTTGAGAGTGTTTGGAGCAAGCTTCTCTACGGCTAAACTCTCCCTAGTGGGTTGTGCCTTAGTGGAAAACCAAGTCCTTCTGGCCATGGCTTGGTACATTGCCTCCTGCTGGTGCTTTCAGAGAGGGTGCATTGGACAACTCCAATGTTTGGTTTAGAATTTCCTATGGGTAGGATCAGATGGTATGAGGAATACCAAAACTCAGGTTGCTTGGTAGATGGTGATCATGCCATAGGCATTGGGAGGCTTGGGTATCATTGAAATGAAGATGAAAACCATATCTCTCTTGGGCAACTTGGTTGTGTGTGCCCTCACCCCTAGTGCAGAGTCCTGGAAGCTCCTCTTACAGTGAGGGCTTCTCAAGAACACCCTACGCACTTAGGGGTAATGGCAACAATCACACAGATGGATCTTCTCATAGGTCCCCCTTATAGGGAATGGTTCCCCCATGACAAGGATCCTACATAGGGTATGGCAGAGATTAGCAGGTGGACTCATCCGTGCTTAGCCCCATTGTAGAGAGGAGTGCGAGTGTCAACCCCTCATTTGGCACTCAGAGATGAGGGATCAGGATGGATGTATGCTGGGACAACTGACTTACATTGGATGGGCACAGTGGGACAACGGCCAGCTTTCTCCTTTGGTATATGGAGGGGATTACCCATGGAGGCAAAGGCGAGGCTTGGAGCCATAGCGCATATGCAACGAGCAGTGTAGCGAGCGGATGAGGGAGATTGACCTCGCCATCCTTGAGTCTTGGTGGGAGAGTCTCCACATGTGGATGAACAGCATATGTTTGGATCAATTTTCTTGGACTGGGGTCCCCTTGAGGATGATGATCTAGCAAGGCAACAATCAGAATGGTTTCTTTTGTGTAGGGCCTAAAGGCTTACTTTAGGCACTCACTGAGAGAGACCCAGAGATGGACGGGAGTATGGATGGGATTCATTAGCAGATGATCATAGTTGTTGGCCGATTGGGAAAGGAATGGCACATTGATCCTCCCAGCATTCTAGAGCAGGATCCCCCAAGATGGTGCCTTTGGGTTTGGGAAGGTAGGTCTAGTAGGATCCAGGAGAGTGGTTATGGCCTTCCAAGGTTGGCCTCACAGAGCAAGTGGACGAGGTACCCTTCTTTTCCTATACCACACTAATTGACAAGAGGCTTCACATGGACTCTTTTCAACATGGACCCCTTTGATGGAGAGGCATTGGTTGACCCATAGGGTGCCCTGGGAGGTTCATTCCAAGTCTTGGACATGCCTATGGTCCTGTTTGCGGCCGAGGAATATCTCCTACTTCTTATGGCTAGCCTCCCATGGAGGCTTGGCCATAGGCCCATGGTTGGAGAAGACGCGGGTGGAGGGGCAATGTCATAGTTGCTTTGCTAGAATACTAGAGATGATCCCTCACTACCTTTGGAGCTATTACAGGATAGTATGAAAAAAGTGAAAAAAAGGCTCTAACAAAAGTGATACATTCAAACTCATATTATATGTAGTAGGGTAGCATGTAGGCTAGATATATAAATGGCACTACTATGATAGGAGAACATGGAGCACTAAACAGTATACAACACTTTTAAGGATTGAGACCGAGTTGACCGACCACCACCTTAAATCTGTGGCTTCTCAGTGCTAATTGCTTTTGTTGATCCCTATTGAGATAGTCCGGCATTTGTCCAGACTATTGAAGAAAGGAATAAATGATGAAGTTAGGGTAGCATCTATATAAGCAACACATACCCTTGCAATCCCATTGCAAGGTGAGAAAGTCCTTACGTGACTGACGAGTTTTCTTGGCTTGAGAAAGCGAAGGTTTTAGGGAATGAGGACCTTGTATTAGACCCTTAATTGGGGGTTAAGCAATCATGACCATGTGTAACAAGAACATCCATAAAACCATACTTACCCTAGAATGATTAAGGAACACCTGGAATACAAATAGATGGATGTTGATACAATTGGAACACCTTGAATCAAATAGAAGATGATGATACAATTGTCTTTGAATGTTATTGTAGGTTTTGGATGAGCTAAATGGCTTGAACATTGGATTATGGATCCTCTACAATCTTACACTTTTACTCTCACACTCTTACTTGTGGATCCTCAATGGACTTGAGTTCATGCACGATAAAGGCCATCCATTTCACACTTTATTACTATAGGATAGTAATGCCCACCCATACAAGAGAGGGGACTATTGCCCTCCTTGTGTGATGGTGGCCTTGCTAGGGGTTGCATTTTTGTAGGCTACACACACACACACACATGCGTATGCATGCACATACGCACGCACGTATGCACACATGAGCACATGCATGCACATGTGCATGTGTGCATGCACACACGTGTACATGCATGCATGTGCACACGTGCATGCACACTTTTTTTTGGGTGAAACATGCATGCGCGCATGCACATGGCTCGCACGCACGCACACACAAGCTTTGAACACATTTGTGCTAAAAGGGGTACAAAGAGTAAGGTCTTTTAGAGAGAAGGGTGTGTATATATATGCATATATTTTTGGAGTTAGAACTACAAAGAGGGTCGAATCCCTTTGATAAAAGACCTTTGTGCGTGTCCTAATGTGGGGGTTTCTATGGGTTTGCTACTCTTGAATTATGAGAGCTTCAGTATGCCAAACTTGTTGAACACAAAGGAGACTGACTAGAATTTTGTTTTAAAAGTGGTGGCGGTTAACATTTCAAGGGCTCAGGCTTGATGCATGCTTTGTGGTACAACCTCTTTACCTTTTGCTCCTATATGTGTGTTCTATTCCTTTGCCTCATTCTAACTCTTCAAGTGGTTGGGGAGGATAGCATTCATGAATAAGGCTTTTGTATTTTTCTTCGATGATCTTGGTTGTGAAAGTTAATGACAAGATCTATACATCATTATGTATGACAAAGGCAAATTTGGCAAGGAGTTTGTATGGTTTGTTCCACTAATGATTATGTATGGGATAGTTCTTCTTTATCACAGTTTTACTTGCAAGTAGATTGCATACCACTTAACCCATAAAAGGTGCCTCCAAAGTTGTGATTATGGTTTTTCTCAATGTGTATTTTTCAATTGCATACCACTTAACCCATAAAAGGTGCCTCTAAAGTTGATTATGGTTTTTCTCTCACTGTGTATTTTTCACCTATGGTGCTCTTCTTTGTATGCGTAAAGCTTCACTTAGATGGCAACGGCTGGTGGATGGCTTTGTGGACAAGACTAAAATAGTTTCTTGTGTTGTATAGGTGCTTCTTGTGAGTTTAGGCTCTTTATTTACGGTCTAGGCATTGCTTCTATGTTTTGGGCTATCCTTAGGTTTGTGCTTTTGTGTGTAGGTTGTGCTACGTCCATGTTTGGGTTGTCCTTTAGTTTTATGATTTTGTATGTCTAGATTGTGGCCTTTTTTTTCTTTTAATGTTATGATTTATTGCGCATAGGTTGTGTTTACTTGGTGTTCCTTTGTTGATTCCATTGCATCTGTATTTTTTTGGCTTTATGTTAGATGGTGTTGTGATTTATGGGCTGGCTATGCACTTTGTGTGTTTTTTGTGGGGCACTAATCTATATGTTTAGAGTATTAAGATTTTGGTTTGCATTTACAATCATGGATGCAAGAAAGATGATTTGAGTTTCCATCTTTGAAGAAAAGGCATGAATTGCACACCTTCAAAAATAAATGACTATGGGGTATCTATGGATACTTACCAAAAAATTGTTCTAATACAATTCCATCTTTTTTTAGAGAATATACATCCACTATTGTAGTCACACCTCAAACAAATTTGTACTTTGGATCCTAGCAACACCCTTCTAGATCATCCTTGTCTATCTGCACTCCCAAAGGCAATGCTAAACTGACTCAACTGCTGCATGACATCGAGGACAAGTAGGATCAACCCCGAACCTAGATCTCCACAGGTTCATTGCAATCCCTCCATGAATAGAAAGCCAAAAGAAGAGAGTGATATTTCTATTTCTGAGGGATTTCCAGAGCCTTCTCCAAAAAAAATTATGCACCTCTGCATAAATATGAAAACTTGAGCCTCTTAGTAATTTCTTTAGATATAATGTTAACATACATTTTGGGTCCACTGGTCATTGATCTACCACACGTACTCAGAAAGGTGATGGTTTGTAGGAATTAAACTTCAACCTCTTAGCAATTTGTTTAGAAATAATGTTAACCCTAGAATCACCATCTTCTGTTACTCCTAGTATAGTTTATTTCTTAACTTTGATGGTGATCACTGGAACTTCTTCATCAACTATTGGAGCCTCAACAATAGGTATAATAGCTAAATAATCTACATGACAAGAAAAACAAGTATTTTTTTGCAATGGAAAGGTGACCAATGAGGAGCTCTAGAGGGCCTCCAACCGCTACTACTAAGCTGAAATCTCCTGGCATTTTTGACTGTGTAACGAAAGAAGGGGATGCTCTTCTCTCAATGCCCTTGATAAATCCAACCCCACTCCCCTGGGTCCCACTGCAAGAACCTAATGGGAGAACCACCATATAACCAGAGTCTCCAAGACCCAAGTGCCAGGAGAACAGGGTCAGGACTGTGAGTTTGTGCCCCACTCCATGTAACCTACACTCCTTACAGGCTGGAAGGCAACCTCCAAAAGAATATAATCTACAGATATGAGAAGTCTGCCTCCTGACTAAACATCAAAGAAAAGGGTCTTCTCATGTGTATCCCACAAAGCAATAACCTATAAGGGAACACCCATCCCCGTGAAAGCTCCCAACCAAGTGGTCTTTGTGATTGGCATGTCATCTGTATCTATCCACTATGCTGGTATGGCTACCTCTATCTGCTGCATCCTAACTGCACTCCCTTTGAGGTACGCAACTGAAAAGAGTCTTTGATCCTCTGGAAGCTATCTAAAAGCCTTCTAGGCACCTACTGTGGAAGCAGGTCCCCTCTCCCATCTAGACCACTGCATATAATGTGACACTCCTAGTGATCTACCATGCTCATTCAATATAGATTCATTCTACATGACTGGCTTCCTATCTATTTCTTTGCGAGAGGAGGGTGTAACTCTCCGAAGAGTGTCTCTGAAGCTGCCCCCAAGCTTTCAGAATGTAAACCATGAGAGGGAGATCTAAGATGGGCTAAAGTAAAAATTCATATGAAGCTGTCCATTCAATCTTCCTTGTGAGAAGCTGTACAAGACTGAATGCTGCATAGGAAAAAATATTTCCAAGGCTTCTTCATGACCTGGGGATGAGTGGCATGGTTATCTCTTACTGGCCCTCAGGTGTTTTTTGAGGTGCATGACTCAGACTCATCCTTCATTATACAACGACACTCTATGGAGTCATGCTCTCTCCAAGATGTTCCTTTCCTCCTTTCAGAGCTGGTCATGCCTTGATAGACACATCTTGGGAGATTCTAGCTAGCATTGTAGCTTAGCATTTTTGGAGGGCTAGATGTACGGAGGAACTGGAGGGTTCACAGGTTCATTCTTCCCAGTTTATTGCCAATATATGGACTGATACTATCAACACACTGATGGCCATCTGGGTGAGCATGCATGGATCCTCCAGAGTAGATACAACCAGGAGGATTTTTTTTCTAGAGTTTAGAGAGGATCTTCGTTCTTCTCTAAGTCTCCTTCAGGGTTGAGGTAGCATTTTTAGCCTCCACCTTGGAATTTTTGTTAGCTCCTTTTGAGCTGTTTTTCCTCTCATGCATGACATGATGTACTCCCATATTTGAGCTTGCTCTTGCGGCTTTCATTCATACTTAATGAAGTAATATTTTTGGGGAAAAAAAAGTACTTTGGAATGATTTAATTGCTGCTTG
This sequence comes from Dipteris shenzhenensis, assembly GCF_047967505.1. Classification (NCBI taxonomy): domain Eukaryota; kingdom Viridiplantae; phylum Streptophyta; class Polypodiopsida; order Gleicheniales; family Dipteridaceae; genus Dipteris; species Dipteris shenzhenensis. The sequence continues at coordinate 10,494,702 of NC_141598.1, forward strand.
GGTTTTATAGCATGGCTTGATCTCGAGCATTGCAACATGTTTCCTTGATCTAAATGCTTCAATTGATGATCTTCTCAAGAATAGGCTAGCCCATATTGTTAGATCGTATTCAGATGAGTAGACTAGTATTTGGAGTTGTTTAGGTCATATTGCATAAGCAACCTGCTCTATCCTTCAAGATAAACTTGCAACATGGACTAGCAAAGCCTCTAAAGATTTGGCATACATATTCTGTAGTTATATTTCTAGTACGGTTTTGATTTCTTGTTTCTTTACCATGAGGAACTTTGGCAAGTCCATAGTAAGAGTAAAAGTTTGATCGATATCTAAAGTTGCATTCATGGATGACTCATATACTTTTCTCCAAAATGCGTGTATTGAAGAACAATACATTTTTTGGAATTCTTATGGTAGGTCATGGTCCTATTTTTTTTTCATATATGTATTTGATTTCACTGCTTAAGATCTTGCAACAAGTAGCCTGATATCTATGCATTTATGCATGTTTGCCTTGAGTTGTGGACTGTGCGGTGTTGTTCTCTTTTACTTTAGCTCCCAATTGTGGGATGTTTTCCTTGAGTTGCCAACTGTGGGGTGTTTTCTTTTGTTACTTTAGCTCCCAACATGGGCCTTTACTAGTAATTGATGTCTCTTTACACAAGAAGTACTTGGCTAATAGCTCTTAGAATGAAGCACTTGGGGGGCATGTTGGTTGCTCACAGCATATAATCCATAGAGACAGTTTATGTACAAGGCTATTGCTAGCTCCTTTAGGCATGGTTCCATTTTTTGCTATTTTTTATGGCACGTATGACATTCTCAGGGATGCATATTTGCAATCACCAAAGGCACAAAAAGAATTACAAGGGTAGATTGTAGCTGAGAAAGAGAAGAAAAAGGTAGGTAATTATGATTTAGTTGCCAATGAGACTTGAAAGAAAAATGATATATAGGGGGGAATTAGGTTCAATGTGCATACTAATCTATGTGCAATAGATAGAGCATGTGCAAAAATTCTCACATACCCACTAGAGGTAGTAAGAAAGCACCTCCAATACAACAAAAAGCTTCAAAGATAAGTCTGATGTATACATTTCAAGCAATACAACAAAAAACTGCAAAAAGATAAGTCTAATGTATACATTTCAAGAAATTTCATATCATGAGTGGTACGGGTGCTCTATTTTTGCAAGACTTATGTATAGTGCTATCCAGATTCTATTAGAGTAAGCAAAGAAGTGACCAAATGTAGTAAGGATAGGAGATTTTTAAGCAATAGGACATGAGATGGAGTATAAAACGTGGCACATGCATCTGGCATATTGGTTGACTAACTAGTCTTTAAGCTAATCAACAAACTAGTTAGTAGTCATTTAGAGAGAGAGAGAGAGAGAGAGAGAGAGAGAGAGAGAGAGAGAGAGAGAGATGGTAATCACAGTGTACTTGAGCTAGTTAACATAACATTAGATGGGAAGTGGCCTTTAGCTAAGTTTAGCTAGTTTAAAGTCAACCTTATTTGCACGTTGGCACCCATTAGAGTATGCACCACGTGGTCTCAACAAGAACATTGATATGTTTTGACTCAAAATGGTTTTTAAAAATAGTATGAAGTCCATTCTTTGAGCTTAAGATCTTAATGGATTCTATTTATCAAGGGCTTTGAAATGAGTACCCATATGGTATAGTTTCAAATTGATCTAGACCCTCCAAAATTCTAAAGGACACTCTTGTTTAAATTTGACCTTCACATTGACGTTAATAAAACAAATGCAATTCTCCTTGATACTTCATCACATTTAAGTATGAAATGATCTTAACAACAAACAAAGTGAGCAACAACAGCTTAGGTGGTTTGGGAATTTGCGCACCTGATCTAGTTGCGTGCATTTGATTCCCTCAGGAAGCCCCCTTGTTGCTTGTCAATGTAGGGCACAGGTAGTTGGGCCCCTTGTAGATGGCCGTGTGTGTGTGGGTGTATGAGTGGGGGAAAAAAATGCTCCTTGATGGCCAATGATTTAAGTACATCGAAAAGTTATTGTAACAAGTAGTAAGAACCCCATGTCATTCATGTTAAATACCACAATGTTTGGTGGAAATGTGGATTTTAGTGCAGAGAGTTTACATTGGTCAAAGGTGTTTGCACATCTATTGGGCCTAGACGTTCTTATTTTATTTGGTCAAAAGTGATTTACATTGTGGGAGTTGTGCTAATGAAACAGGTATGTGCTGTCTTTTCCTATAGTAGTCAGACAATTGGGCATATATTGTCATACATGGTCCATGAATTTCACTTAGTAGTGTGTCTTGAGCTCACACATCATCTCAAACATTGGACTCTTCACGCATATGATTCCAGATGTCATCCGTTATCATTAACTGACATAATGGTTGCTAAGTCGTACAAGGTTTTGCTGCCCCCCCCCCCGCCCTTGGATTGGAGCTTATGTAAATCACATTCGGTCTATGATATGTAATGCATTGTGGTAGTCTAAAAGATTGTAACATCGACTTTGGGTTTGCGAACTAGTTATGCTTAGTATTCTTCCATATGGCAAGATCTTGGCACGTCGACATATTGCTCTTGCTACTTGTCACAGAGAGAGAGAGAGAGAGAGAGAGAGAGAGAGAGAGAGAGTCCATCTTGGGTTGCTAAAGATAGAAACCATAGAGTGTTTAGTCATCCCTGCTAGCCAAGTTTCATTTCTTTCGAGCGTCAATGCGATGATCGTTGTTCGACTACGTAGGAGGCTGCATTATCTTGCATACTTGTACTGTAATGCCATCTTTTGATGTTGTAGTTCATTTTCCCTTTTTGATCACAAAAAAAGAAAAGAAAAGGAAAATGTGGATGTTATGAACCCTCCTCTAAGCCTTTCACAAAATGTTATTAGAATGCCAACGTGGCATTAATTAAGTTTTAACAAAATAACAATAGACAAGCACACTTAGCAGGAAGCTTTGGCGCCAACTGTTTGTGCACTGGAGGGAGGTGGTCGAAAGCCATGGAGAGCGTCCTCAAGGTCTGTTCCCTTCTTCTTTGCAGTGATTGACATGTTACAATCCTCCATGCAGTTCTCGAAACTTCGCGTCTGTGTCCATGCAGCGATTATCTGTCGATCTGGATAAGCCATTGATCGATACACGGGAGACATTCTTTCTATTGATACGTTTTTTGTACGTTGAACTACTCAGTTGCAAGACGTGCGCAGTTTACGTTAGATGATTGTTCAGTTTGCGCACAACCTCTAAGAAGAAGCAATTTACAAGCTGAAAATCCAATGGGATCAACTAAGCGCATGTTTAAAAGCCTAGGCCTCAAGGAACACGCAGCAATGTGATGAATGCAATCCGCTTATAAGTTCCGTTCGATATATTGAAAATCTCTAAATAAACAGAATAAAGTAAACTGACAGTTCTTAACTGGATTTTCCTTGAAGCTCGGGACTATGACATGCTCAGCCTTCAACCAATTCTTCAGATAAGCGGTCTTCATTGCTGGATGTTATACACAACATTCCTTTCAAAAATAGATTAAAGATTTTCTTTTGGAAGTAAACCTGGATGGTGACATAATTGGACCATTAATTGGGCGCTTGGTTCCTAATGTACTCTTCGAGCAAATATTCACGATGTGTATATAGATATTGGAACTGATTGACCTCCAAGCTTTTGGTGCAAAAATTTATGACAAGAGGAGTTTGGAGCTTGTCTTATAGCTTTTTGTTAAGTCACATCTGCTTTGGCTGCCAAGATTCTCTGACAGCACTCTATGCCTGCAATCTTGATTCGACTTATTTTTGTCTAGAAAGGAGACTTCTATCAAGTATGACCAAGTACATCATGAACACGAAGAAACTCATGTGATGAATAAAGCACGCAGAGGGTAATTACACATGATCTTGCTGAAAATGAAAGCGACAAAGTTGCTCAGGTGCATCAAAATTCCAAGAGGGTCCTTTGGATGTGTATGCAAAGAAAAGTTCTCCATGATCCCACTTCGTTTGAAAAGAAATTGTCCTAGGAGTAGCTGTTTAGGAGGAACCCTGAATCCTGCTCCTGGTGGCCGTAAGGGTGTGTGCAATGTCATGCCAAATGATACAAATAGATTGAGCTGAATGAGTATGAGAGCCATCAGGTGCCTCTCTATATTTGGATCTCCAATTTTGTAGGTTGCCAGACTAACGATGATCTCCCATATTGAGTCAATGGAAGAGGAACGACGCTTGAATGGAGTAGGAGGCACCACATCTAGGTGAATAGCCTGTGGGTGAATGCTGAGGGAAATAGGTGTATCCGCTCCCTTACAGGGCACTTGTGGACCTGTACTAGCCATGGAATTGATCCCCAAGTGATAAAGGTATCACCTCCCATGAACCTGCCAAGCAAAAGAGTAGTACCCTGCCATCTCTCTATAACTCGAAATGGAGTGTTGAATGGACTCAATATCTGTGAGGCATCGTTGACATTAGGGGTCCTCCAAATGCTTTTAGGTTCACGGCAATGGCAATACGTTTAGGTTGAAAAGCCAAAAGGACATTGAAACCTATCTATTCTTGTGGATCTCCATAGATGTCTCTAGAAATAAGTTTAGGGGGGGGGGGGGGGGTGATATGAAATATCTTCTAGAGTGCTCTCCTTGCAGGGGACCATTGCATATTCCGAATCGGTGATCTCTTGGCATTCTAGAGTGTGTAATCAAAGATCGGTACTGTCCTCCAAGGGCCGCTGCATTAATTCATCTCTACTCACTTGGTCCCAAGATAAATGCTGAAGGGGACAGCCACCATACAACCGAAGTTGCCGTGATCTACCTTCTACAAGAGAAGGATGGATGAGAGGGGCCATTATCATCAGTGCATCAAAGAACTCAGATAGTGTGGAGAATGGCGTCCTGGATGGGTTTCTGAACAGGTAACATGTCGAACTTTTAACCTTTTGGAACTGTATAAAGAAGTGTGTCCCTTTCCCATATGTGACAAAACTATAGGGGAACACGTATGGTAGAGAAGACAGTAATCAATGAGTACATCTCCCTGTCCTCGTCTATGGAGAACCATCTAACCGGTCAGAGGAATAACTTTGTCAATCTGCATAGTTCGCTTTTGAGCATCTTTAAGCTCACTTGTGATAATCTTCCTCTCAAGTGAGGGCAAGAGTCTGAATGCCCTTGGTACCTATTGCCGATGCTGGTCCTCTATCCCACTAGAACATTGCATGTATCTTGAAAAGCCCAAGGGTGGGCCCAGATTGCATCATTCCACATGGTAGGTTGTTTGTCAACCTCATCTTGAGTCTGGACTTGAGTCGATTTGAACTCTGTCAAAGTGCAGCAAAATATACGAATAGAGACAGAGAGCAGATCTACGAATAGAGAGAGGAGACTAGACATGAGTATACAGGAAAAAATCTGCATGTAGTGTTAAGAACCTCCAAAGGATGTTCACAATTCCCAAGGCAGAACAGTACCTCTGGCGGACTTGTAACTGAGGTTGAACTGCACCTCAAATGACACCAACAGTAGGCTAATACTGCACTTAAATGTCCAAGGCCAGGGCCAAATGGCCCTATACGTAAGAGCGCAAGGGCTGCTGATGTGACTGACCAGGATTGCTGACCTGGCTGACCCAACCGACTTGGTCTGGTCCGTTAACCCAACCTTGGTCAGGTTGTTTGACTTGTCCCTTGTAGAGTCCCAAACCAGTCCGTAATAGGCATCAAGCGAAGCCTCAACTATGGTTTAAACCAGGCCCTAACCAGCCTCAACCACCTGCTAACTGAGTCTCTAACCTTGCATAAACCCCCTCCTAACCTGGAGAAATATAATGAGAAGGATCAAACTACTACACCTCTCTCTGAGCGGGAACACCCACATAGAAGCCCTCTCTCCTTAACTGACAGCCAGGAGATGACAACTCCATACCCAGGGAGTTAGAGTATTTGTAGAGCAATTGAGGAAGCATTGTGTCCTTTGTTGGACCCACCTCCTTGTCAAGTAGCTGTCGTAGCCACACTTCACCAGGATATCCTTCTTCCAAGCTGTCTATGCCTGTAGCACACCTTCTACAGCAAGTCGACTTCTTCCCGAATTGCCCACTCCTTCATAACACCTTTGGCAATGGTTCACCTTCTTCCCGTGCTGTCCACGCCTTAAGAAATCAGCAGTAACTTCCATCTTCCCCTCATGCTCTCCCGGATCAGAATTTACATTAACTCGGGCTCTGATGTTAAATGCACAGTCACCACATGATCAAGACACAGGCGATGGTTTCACCCATGTGCGATGTGGTAAAGGGTGGGTGGGACATGATGGTTCGAATATGGTTGATGACAATATCCCGTCCAAGTTTTGATACCAGCAAACTCCAAACTGTCCACACTTGCAAACGCTTGCCAGCAGCAAACTCTTAACTGTGCACGCCTCAAATGCTCTCCAGGTCTAGGCTTTCAGATGACCTGTTGCTCTAATACCATGTCAAAGTGCAACGTATTATACAAACAGAGATAGAGAGCAGATCTGCAAATAGAGAGAGACAACAAACTGTGACTAGAGAGAGAGTAGACTGCATGTACTATTGATGAGGCTGAACTGCATCTCAAATGACAGGCTGGAACTGCACCTACAATGTTCAAGACCAGGTCCAAATGGCCGCCAAATGGCCGTATATATAGGGGCAGGAGGGCTGCTGACATGGTCGACCCAACCAAATTGGTCTGATCGGTTAACCAGACCTGGTCTGGTCAGTTGACCCGACCCTGGTCAGGTCGATAAATCAGGCCTGGTCGGTTTACTGACCTGGTCTGGTCGGCTAACCCGACCCTGGTCATGGTTCCAAACCAGCCCATAACAGGCATCAAACCAAGCTTCAACTGTGGTCCAAATCAGGCCCTGCTACTGAGTCTCCAACCCTGGCATAAACCCCCTCGTAACCTGCAGAAATACACTGAGAAAGGATCACCACATAGAAGCCCTCTCTTCCTAACTGAAAGAAACGAGATGACTAACTTTTAACAACCTCATGTACAAAGAGTGTAGTGCATCTCTGTCCAAGCAGTTGATGACTCTGCACATGGCTGTGTACTTGTGGGTGAAAAGGCAATGGTACCTCATAGTACCTGGGGCATCTCATCAAAATATGCTCCTTGGTCTCCACCTCGTGTCTCGTAGAGTCCACAAGTGAAAGTACAACACTCATACAGAGTGGACACACACACTTAAGTACAATATGTATATGGGATAACTCCCAAGATGCCACATGGCACTCTCTCACACAAAGACTCATGAACTCGTTCCTAATACACACTAGAACACACTCTTTGACTATGATTTCTCCAATATATATTCGACTTTCGAGTGAACAAAGAGAGATACAAGTCAAGGCAACCTTAAAAGGAATTTCAAAACAAAAAAACATTCTTCAAATTTATTTAAATTCAGTTTCATTGAGAGCATTTTGTGCCGTTTCGTTTATTTCGTTGTTCCAAGGCTTCGATAGGACAAAAAGGGCTTTCATGTGACCATGGTCCCATCTTCATTTCTTCTAGCCATTCGATGCTAGGGGTGGCTGCTTTGATGTGTGATAGAGTCTCTTTGTACATATCCTCCTTGTTGAACCAGCCTTTAGCAAGGCCTTCTATTCTTATCTTCAGTACATTGCTGCGCTTGGCTCCATGGTCCTTAATCTCAACCTGAATGTCAGTTTGTATCCACCTCAGTCAATTCCTTCTTGATTGTTTGCTCTTTGAGGTCTTGGATTGGGCTATCAGAGCTAGTGTCTGTAACCTTAGCTCTTGTACTCTTGCTGTAGATATAACATCTGTTCTTGAGGGCCAATGATTGGCTGGTTAAGGCCCCTTGTTTGGTATGCCTTTGCATATGGAGAGGGTATTGAGGCAGCCATTGTAGAGTATAGGACTTTCTTTGTTGGAGTCGAGGTTACAGGAGATTTTGAGGAGTATGTTTGCTCCATATTGGCATGGTTTTGATTGCACCCCCTAGCTGAAGCTTACCCCGGGGGCTGGGCTGAGGGTTCAGCCCAGCTCAAGGTAGGGGAGATCAAGTGAGGGGAGGGGCTGATGCAAGGCATTGCTGCAAGGGGATGAGGCTGTTGCGAGGGGTTTGTGTTGCTGCTGGGCTGAGTGACGGGGCAGGGGCATACGAGTTGAGCATGGGGGTGAGTGATAGGCTAGGGGGGAGAAGGGATGAAGGGTTGAGCAGGCGGGTGGAGTGACGGGGTAAGCGAGGAGGTGAGCAACGGATTGAGAGACAGGAAGGGGAGCCTTATAGCCTTTAGTCATGAATCTTTTGGTTTGATGGTGTATTGGTGTATTAGAGTGTTGGAAATCGGCTAAACGTTGCCAAATGTTGCCAAGTGGCAGCCAAGGGAGTGCCTAGTATTGGGGGTCCCACATCCCCATCTATCTCCTAGCCATGCTGCCTCCTCAATCACCCAAAAGAGCTGATTGGGATGATTGTGGAGGGTCTCAAATATTGTATATATCCAAGGAATATTCCACCACATATGCTTATAATGTCATGTGTCAACCTCATGCCAAGGTAGCCAATAGCCCGTCTTATTTTTCCATTAAGCACATTGATGCACGAGGGAGTTTGGGCCATGCCATGAGACACCCCGCCCCCCCCCCCTCCAATGTTCCAAACACCGAAATATAGCCTGCTCAACACAAGTTAAATCGATTCCCCACAAAGGTCAACCCACAGTGGTTGTTCAAAGCCGTCGTAAATGCGACCAACCACACAGAGGGCCTGGGCCACCAAAGAATCACATCACAGAAGGCATCGCTTGTCAAAGTTTGGATAGGTAACTGCAATCAAAGCACCCGCGGGCTGCCACTTTCTGCGAGTGTGCAGATTTCGTTGTTCGGTGCACAAAGCAGCTGGCTATTGCCACCTCAGCATACACCCATAGACAGACCGTGCACGTGAATGTGATGGCTGTACATCACTGGAATTAGACTGTGCTGATGTCAATGGGAGTGCACTCGTGCTAAGCTTATCGTCAAATGTGCCTCATGATGAGGGCTTAGCGAGAAATGTGAATGATCAGAAAGTGTGGGCTGATCCATGCTATCATGTGGAACATTTGTGTCCAATGTCTCAAGACCAATGAGGCTCATGTGTGCATCATTAATTGGTACATACCCTGTGGCAATGAATGGTCAAAGTAGGTTCTCGTTCCACTCACGGATCTCATCTGCATCATGATTTGGAGCCACCTCGCACGTGCAGGCGTAGGACTTTCTTTGAATAGGTCCAGCTGCCATCACGAATAGACAGAAGCTCATCAAACAATGTGCTCACAAAGTCTGCAGGGACCACCCGTGCTCTGATACCATGTTGGAAAATCTGCCAAACACTTCCAGATGCTACCAAGTGGCAGCTGAAGGAGCGCCGAGTATGGGGGGTGCCAAACCCCCATCTCCTAGCTGGCTGGGATGGCAGCCAAAGGAGCGCCAAGTATGGGGGGTGCCATACTCCCATCTCCTGGCTGGCTGGGATGATTGAGGAGGCTCTCAAATCCAGTATATATCAAAGGGATATTCCACCACATATTTGCTTATGGGACTAAGTCCCCAATATCAATGCCATGTGTCAACTTGTGTGCCAAGGGAGCCACTAGCCCCTTTTATTTTTCCATTAAGCACGTTGATGCCACTAGGGACTCTGGGCCACACCAAGGCCCCAAAGGCCTATATTTCCAACATAGAGTAGCCTATCTCTACAGTCCTAAAGTATGAATGATTCTCTTTTCCAAGTTTGCACAATATGTTTTTCAATTTAGTGTCTCATTATGGCCTTTGGGGATCGATGATTGCAGTGAAACATGGTTAGACGTGGCATTTTCTTTTAAGTTATCCCAATTTTTAAGGCAAGACAAGGCGTCTGAAGCTTACGCGTGCTCAACTCTAATGCAGCACAAGACACATTAAAGCTACAACTAACATCAGGCACAATTATTTATGCTCGCATGGGGAGCTCTGTTTCTCTCTAGACCAAGCTTGAGGTGACCATTTCAACGAACATGGCTTGATGTGATTGGTGCAGTAAAAAGTCCTTATTTACTTTGAGAAAATATATTAGGCCTTAATTCGCATCCTCTGCTTTAACACAGCTGGCTAAGTGAAATACAGGTTTTCTGAAGCTGCTAAGATGTTGTTTGCACATAAACGCTTGCATCTTGTTGCTGAGCTCTCATTAGCAGACCCATTAAGTGGTCATTAGCCTCATGGCGTGACATATTTTGGTTTTCTTGTAATGGTAGGGATTGATGTTTTTTTTCTTTTTGAATACAGGAATACTTTGGATTTGCAAGCTTCCGACCATTCCAAAAAGAGATCATAAACAAGATCCTGCAAGGGCAAGATTGTCTGGTGGTCATGGCTACAGGAAGTGGGAAATCATTATGGTATGGTTTTGAGATTTGCAAGTGTTTTTTAAATTGAAGCAATGAGGACTAATTCTGATCAGCCTTCTTTCTGAAATGATTGAATATGCTCTTCATTTCTGGATCTCTGACAAAATACTCCATACGAAGTCATTGGTTAAATTGCATGCCTGTGTATATCCTAGTGATTGTTGGCGCATATGTATACAAGGATCACACCTACGATTGACAGCTGATGAAGTTGGTAGGAATGTCATTGTTCCTTGTCTCTACTATGCATGATAGAGTTGATGGTTTCCAACCTTGTTGGTGACTTTCACAAGGTTGAAAGTGCAGTTTTCTTTCTACTTGATAACTGGAATGTTCTGGTATTCATTTAAATACTTATGGTAAAAGTTATTGGCTGCCAAAGTAAACCAATTGCTGACCATTTTGGATCTGTAATATAAACGTGACTTTCCATTGACTTTTTGTGATGTCAAAGTTATGCTTTCCACATCCTTTTTATCACGGGTTTTGTTGGGAATCTTTCGCATGATTTTGAGCCGATTTTGTGGCTTTGAGGAATGCCTGGCTTTTGCACAATCGAAGTTCGGTGTCTTCATGTGTCTGTGAGTGGACATACTGCTTTTCTTCATGATTGGAAGAGAATTCTTTCATATGCAAAATGGACAGGTGCTTCCTCTCATCATGGCAATTCTTTTCGATTGGAAAGCATCCATTGGAGCAAGGTGTTTGCATCGCCTCTCGCTTTACAGGCACCTATCAAAGCATATAATCTCATGAAATTGGGCATAAGATTTGTTGGTGATGTTGTGGATCAACAAGGCTATACACTTTCATTTCCACAAGCTTGCAGGACATTCTCCTTGGGCCTGCATCATAGATCCATTTGGAGAACACTTTCAACTATGTTGCAGCCATTTGTTCCGGTTCCTCCACTGTTTGCACATGACAGATTAATGGACTGGAATTTGACTTCCATACCTCCTGCTACACATACACTCTCGATACACAATCTGACTTCCTCGAAGGTTTACAGATTTCTTCTTCCACAGCCATGGATTGACAAGCATGCCAACACTCTTTGGAATTTGGATAGGCCTTTATCTTGGTGGCAATCCCGTCTCATGAAAATCTGGAAAACCAAATTGCCATTGAAACAGAGGCTTTTCTTTTGGAGATGTATAGTGGGAGCCTTTTCCATTGGGGTGAAATTGGCAGCTCGCCGCATTGCTTCTCCTTTCTGCCCCCGTTGCTCTCATCCCCGCGAGACAGTTCCTCACTTATTATGGTTTTGCCCGCACTCTCGCACATTGATCACTCATGTTTCTCATTTACTGCGGCTTCGGTTCCCTTCTATCAGATTTGGGAAACTTTTCTGGATGTTTGGATGCTGCTCATCTCAGATGTCTCCATTACTCCTTTTCTTTCATTGGACTCGCTTTTGGGTATTATGGACCATCTGGACACAGAGACTACATTCTAGGATGGGTCAACAGTTTCCTCAGGCATATATTTTCTTCAGAATGTCCCTTAAGCAGTCTTTACATGACAGTCTTGCTGCAAGGGATTTGGATGCTACTTGCCTTGAAGTGTTCTCTACTTGTTTTTGAGTTCTTCTATCGGGCTCTCTTTCGGAGTTCTATGCTAGTGTGTGGGAGACTTCCCATATTGTAAATTCATGAGCTTATAAATACAATGGATTTTACCAAAAAAAAGAGTGTCCTGCTCATTATAAATGGGAATTATAGTAATCCATTTCTTTTCAAAAAGTGCATTTGCTTGCAAATATGTTTCTGGGAATTGTTGGAGTTTGAATATCTGCTTGTTTAATGTTTGTAGTTATCAATTGCCACCTTTGATATCAAAAAAAGTTGCAGTGGTGATTAGTCCCCTCATCAGTCTGATGCAGGACCAGGTATGAAAGGCTGTGCTTAGCATGGCCAAATTATTTTTGCTTCAAAAGGTACATAATATGTTCAATAGTTTGCTTTGCTCCTCCCACTTATATTTTATTCCTTTGGGGGGGTTTTAAACTAAGCCTCAGCATGCACATCACAGCTAAGGTGGAAGACGATGCAAACAGAATTTATTTGTATTTTCCCTTCCTCACTGGGTTTTGGATATTTATGTTTTTTTGCAGGTACTGGGATTGAAGGAACGTGGCATCAAAGCTGAATATTTGAGCAGTGCCCAAACTGACAGCTCTGTGGTCTCCAAGGCTATGGCAGGAGAATATAGCCTATTATTTGTGACACCTGAAAAAGCTCTTTTATTGCCTAATAGGTGATTTCGGTTGCATTCGACTTTGTCTAAAGTGCAAACATGAAGCATTGAAGAAATTAAATGATTAAACCCGCAGTCTGGAGTGAGATGATTTTATTCCTAAGGCCTGTATGTTCATGAGGTTGGGTCCCTGATTGTTTCTGGCTCCTTTGTTGTCTCTGCATAATTAGACAGACATCAGCAGCTAAAGCAAAGTGGACAGGAAGAAGTCTTTCTTGTGGTTGTAAATTGAAGTCACATCTGATGCAAACTCCAGCGAAATGGGGGGTGATGGTTTAAAACGTCTGCTTTTCAGCTTTAGTAGGCCAAGGATAGCTCACAGGTCTGTCAAGTCTAGGCAGACAGGCCTAGCTGAAGCAAAGTGGTTCCTAAGCAACTCTCAAACTCTTGCTCCACTCAACAATTTCGCTGAGGCCAAGCAGCTGCTAAGGCCTTGATATCTGACAATGTGGCAATGTCTCAGTGATCAAGCCTCTGCCACCAACCGAAGTCAGAGTCAAAGAGCTCCAAAGAGCTCCATAGCTGACCTGAAGTGGAGAAATAAACTCAGGGTCCCATGACTCCAAACTAAGTCAATGTGACTGCACAAAGTGGCAAAGAGAGGGGCAAAGGGGCATCCCTGATTCGTGAATTTAGAAAGTTGAAGTGCTAACCTTGTGATCCATACTTGACCACTCTCTTACTGTATATAAAGCCTAAATACTGATCATATTGACTGCTGGCTGGATCCAAATCTGCTCACTGTGCTCTTTAGATAGTACCAACTGACTCGATCATTAGCCCTTTTTAGGGTAAGAGAATAGCAATCTGCCTATGATGCTCTTGGGTCCAATGGATGGACTGTTGAATAAGTCAATATAAGACACTCTTGGCGACCGATGATATCTGTCATGAAAGGTTCAGGGGCAAGGATATTTGGATTAGCATGATTGGTCTTCAGTTAGTCAATATGATTTGTTAAGAAATGGATTAATTGTTATGGTCTCAATCTCCCAATCATATTAATTTGGCAGAGTGGTACGTTGTACAAATGTAGGTCTGGTGAACAACCCGTAAGTTATTAAAGTTGTGTTCCCTTGTATTTGGGATAGATTGTGCATGTAGATTATCTTATGTGTGTTGTTTCTCACCTCCTCTTCCTCTCTTATAATTTACCATGTGGAGTTACGAGTACAAGAGAGCGTGATACTGTACCAGTGTTGAGCTCCATAGTGCTGCTTGTTGACTGCTAAGTCTATGAGTTGTATAGTGAGGAAGAACTTGGCAAAGCTCAAGAGACAGGCCTTGAGATCTGGCTGAGTCAAAAGTAGAGAGTGAAGAGAGGAACTCAAAAAGATTTCTTGCAGCTTTTGTGGGTGGAGTAGACCCATTGCAGGGAGAGTAGTTAACAAGCTGGTGTAATATCTCTATGAGTTGTTAGACAAGAACTTGGAGAAAGAACATATTCATAGTGCAAATGAGAGGATAATACTGCTGCAGCCTGCTCCCCATCATGCTCTTCTCCCTTTTTCTTCCTAGCCTAGTCGCCTTCACCTTCAGCCCTGCCCTTAGCCTCTCAGCCTTCTTGCTTCCCTCCCTCCCTCACCTGCTCCAGGACCTGCCAAAGAAGCTGCTTCATTCATGGGTTTGTTCCAGACACAAGCTTTCTCAGTTTGTGACTGGCTGTGCTCCAGGTTTTGTGTTGCTCCATAGTGCGATTCTGTTCCAGCACCTGCTGCTCCAAAACGCGATTGCCTCCCAAGGCTCTGCGCCAGGAAAGCTACATTTCAAGGTCATACAGCTCTGCTGTACTTCCACCTAGGAAGGCTGAGGAGTCATGTCGCTCATAAAAGACCTGAGGCCGCAAAGAGAGAGCCAAGCAACTGAGCCCCAAGTCATGAAGAAGGGGGAATGGACAAAAATAATGAGCATCCTTGCTATCCCCCTCCAAATAATCCTCCTATAAGCAATGCTGAACTGACTCTGCAGCAGAAGAGCAGCGAGCACAAGTAGGGTCGGCCCCGAACTTGGATCTCCACAGGTTCATTGCAATCCCACCATGAATAGAAAGCCAAAAGAAAAGAGTGATTTTTCTATTCCTGAGGGATTTCAAAGTCTCTTTCAAAAGCTTCTGTATGTCAACAGAAATCTCAAACCCCTCCCAATGGGGAGCTCTGGATGGCCTCCAACCTCTACAACTCAGCTGAAATCTTCTGGTATTACTAACAGTGTAACGAACGAAGGCAGCTCCTCTCTCGGTGTCCTTCGTCGATCCGGCTCCCACTGCAAGAACTCTATGGGAACACCCCCATAAAACCATAATCCAAGCACCCAAGCTAATAAGATGCGGGTGAGGATCTATGTGCCACTCTGAGTCTAAACCATGATCCACAAGACCAACAATCTTGACAGGCTGAAAAGCAGCCTCTAATAAAACATCATGTGAGGATCTAGACAACCTGCCTCTTGCAAGAACATAAAAAACCAAGGCATCCTCGTCTACACCAAGAAAGCAATAACCTGTAAAGGAATGCCTGCTCTCGTGAAAGTGCCCTATCATCTTTGTCCATCCAATCCAATTGAATGGATGCATTAGTCTGTCGAATTCCACCTGCACTCTTTCTGACATTGCTTACTAACTGACCTTTACGGTCCTCTGGAAGATTTTAAAAAGCTTTTCAAGGTCCCACAGTAGAGGCAGGGCTTCTCTCCCACCTAGACCACTGCACATAGTGAGAGATACCAAGTGGTCTGCCATGCTCATCAAGTATGCTATTGTTCCACATGACAGGATGCCTATCGATCTCTTCACGAGTGGAAGGGAGAGCTCTCTGAAGAGCACTCCTGAAGTTGACCCAAGCCTTTAGGATAGCAACCATAAGAGGGGAGGAAGGGGACATGAGGTGGGCTGAAGTAAAAAACTCTCCATCCAGTTTCCTTCCGAAGTTAGGGGACAAGATCATGTGCTACGAATGAAGAAGTCTTTCCACGGCTCTTACCTAGGCATAAGTCCCCTCACCACCATCTTGTAGAGCAAAGCCCTGCACTCTAAATCTGGATCAATGATGTTGAGATCCCCTTTCCGTCTGGGGAGAATCAAGGTCCCCCAAGCCACCCTGGCTATAATATCTATTGTGCCATCAAGTCCACTCCATAGAAAGTTCGTTACAGGTCTCTGGAGCTGAGTGATACAATCCCTACAACCCGTACTAGCAAGAGCATACAAACCAAGCCGTGGCCAATAAATCCTGGTTAACCCATGAAATAAAGACTAGCAGAGGTGATGAGGCCTCTTCCTCTCAATTGCCTCCACTGAAAATGAAGTAGCCCCGGACGAAAGAAAGGAATTAAAGCCACAACTCTAGAGGCAAGGTCAAGCTTGGCCGAACTCCAAAAGAGGAGCTTTTTCCTTATGCTCTCCAACGCAGGAGCAAATTGTTGTGATGGAGAGATGGGTGATACCCATACCGACTTGGCATCCCAGATACCTGATTGGAATACCCTGTGACTCCGTGTGAAGGCAATGTCATTTCCCTAATCTGGGGTGTCCTCGTCTCACTGATCCAAAAGCCAATGCCAATTGAAATGTGCTCCTACAATAGTACATAATACATCCAAGGCTGTCCTGAAAGAGTTGAGCGTTTGTGGCGTGGCATCCAAAAAAACTGCCAGCCCATTGTCTTGAAGCTCTTCATCTCTTCAGAGGGGAAGTCTCTGCTAAAAAAAATCAGTTTGAGATCTACTGTAGATACTCATAGCTTCCACCACAAAAAAAGAGAAAAAAGAGCTAGAGGGCATCCCTGGTGGGCTGATCTAGAAACCTCAAACCTCTCTCCCTGGACTCCACCAATAAGCCCCTGGTTGTGGGCTGATCTGTATATAGAGGAAAGCCCTCTAACCCAAGCATCTGTGAATCCAAAGCAAAGAAGGGTGCCCTCCAAAAAGCCCCAGTCTACCCTGTCATAAGCTTTCTCAAAGTCCAAGTGTAGAATGGCGGCCTCTAGCCGCTCCACATAGCCCACTCAGAAGCTTCTCAAATGAGAGGATATTGTCAAAGATGCTTCTGCCATGCTCTAAGCCCGTTTGCATATCGTGGATAAGATCTAGAAGTAAGGGTTGCAACTGCAAACTGATTGCTTTAGCCAGTATTTTGTAAAAATTGCCCAAAAGAGTAATAGGTCTCCATTGAGTCCCTAAATTTCTGCTTACCCCCTTTGAAATACGATAAATGAGACCATCTGTAAGTGAGTCTGGCATCTCACCAGAGTCCCAAATGCCCTGCAGGGCAGAGGCAATGTGATCCCCAATCATATCCCAAAGAGTGGAATATATCTTCGTATGTGATGAGTTTCGAGTATGTTCCTAGATGCATTTATGAAGAATTGGCTCTGCAATTTGAAAGATTGCAGAAACAGTACAGATGTGTGTGAGAAAGCTAGGCTGCAAATAGAAACATGAATGCCATGGACAAGGGGGCATCCTAATGTATTGAGTTGCTGCTTGCTTTGTAGCTTTGTGAGAGTAAGATAAACATGTCACCGCTAGGGTTTCGATAAGCCAATATTCTCTGTACTACTTTATCGTGAAATAACATAAACATCCTTTCTGTCTTATAGAGACCCATAGCACCACATGAACTTATCCCTGCTGTTGTCATCTTATTGAACAGCTCGCAGATTCTGGCATTTGCACTCCATATTAATATCTTATGATTAAGTTTGGCTAGCACACAATTGCATTTCCATTTTGTAGGCAATGAGATTCAAAATTTTCCCACCTATAATTCAAGAGTAGGTGACCTTGCACTCTGCCTCTTGCCTTTTATTATTTTGACATGGTTTCTTTATTGTAATTGCAGTTTTTGGTCAGCCTTGGCACAGAGAGGTATCTCATTATGTGCTGTGGATGAAGCGCACTGCATTTCTGAATGGGGACATGATTTTAGGTTAGTTTGTGTATGTGGCTCAGAATAAGATGTCTCATTTTTTTCAGCTAGTTGATTTGGGTTTTGATTTGAAGGGTTGCAATGGTTTAAAAAAAGGGGATTGATTTTGTCTACAGTATAGATTGGCATTGTTTTGTCCTCTATTTCTCTCTTTTAAGTGGGCGAAAAAACATGTTGCAGCTCTGTTAAGTTTGACTCATTATCCCTATGCCAACCTCTTTTTTCTTTTCGAAATGGCGCATTAAAGGCCTAGCTGTTTCAGATCTCTTACTCGGATGCATTGTGTTTTTCATGTGCAACTCAGAATCAAGTACCAAGAGCTTCATTCATTACGTCATGTTCTTCCAAATGTGGCTTTTGTTGCTTTGACTGCTACAGCTACACAGAGGTGAGCTTTTTTGCATGTTTCTAGGGAAACGGGCCTTGCATATAGAGTGTAAAAAGCTTTGTGCATAGTATAGGCATTGACAGCAGATAATTAGGAGCTTGGACTTGAATACATGATACTAGGTTTTTCATTTTGCCAAAAGCATTCTAAAGAACCAGCTATTCCTGTTTATATCTATTGACACTATTGTTTTCTTCAAGTTCAATGTTGATTGCTTGTCTCTCTCTCGCAGGTTTTCTGAAGGTTGATACAAAACTGTGCGTAAAACTTACTCATATTTATTCATATCTGCTGAAAAACATAGGGTAGTTGCTTGCTATAGGCCAACTCCCTTGCACAGCAGAAGATTTACCCTGAGGTAACAAGACACTAGTAGAAAGACACAATTCAACTGCGTGTGCTTCCTGAACAACAAAGAAAGCAACACATCTGAAAGAGACCTCAGATGTACAGCCAAAATGGAAATATACATAAAGGTAGATACCAAATACAAAACTGCCAACAGATGCGGTAACAGGTTCAGTAAACAATCTCTGAGGTAAGGTACCAAATCTGGCTCCTATTGCTGCACCCTATAAAGTGGAGAATTCCTCTTCTGCCATATGCCTCTGTGTAGGCTTCACTAGCTGCTCGGGGTAGAGCATTCCTGCAAAGCTCTGCTCTAGGGTTCATCATAGACAAAGCTCCCTTCCCAATGGACTTCATTATGCTCTCATACAGGGTATAGGTTTGCAACGAGGTATGCTCCGGAATGCTAGGACTTTTGCTCCTGCAAGAACTCGTCCCCCCCCCCCCCCCCCCCCCGCCCCCCCCGCCCCTCTTTTCCAAATCTGGCCAATGGGCCACTCTGTAGGCCTAACAGACCAGGGTCAGGCCGACCTATCTATAGGAAGCTGACACAGAACGGTCAGCCGTCCTGCTGCTCCAGCTTCCTGGCCTATATAAGCCCTTCATGCCGGCTTTAAATCATGAGCAAGGCTATCCTTGGATGGCAACGGGCTTTGATGCCATGTTAGAAAACATATGGTAGTTTAAGAGAGAAACAGAGATCTGAAAGAGAACTCGGATGTACAGCCAAAATGGAATATATATAAAGGTAGATAGATACCAAGTACAAAAACGGCCAACAGATGTACCAACACCTTCAGTAAATTGACTCTGACAAAAGGTACTAAATCTAGTTCCAATTGCTGCACCCTCTGAATTGGACGACTCCTGTTCTGCCACTCGTCTCCGTGTAGACTTCAGTAGCTGCTCGAAGGTAGATCACTCTTGTAAAGTTCTGCTCTAGTGTTCACTGCAGACGAAGCTCCCTCCAACGCACATTTCTATACTCTCCTACAGGGTGTAGGTGTTAGAGATCACCTCTCAGTAACCCCACCTGTGAGCCCCCAAATGAGGAGGACAAATGGGAAGTAGATCTGAAAGTTAGGCAGGTTGGGCAGGGGTGGTGGGCAACTGCTCCAGTCCTCAAACAGAGGTGACTGCCAGCAAATTAGGGTTGCAGATTCCAACCAGTAGGAGCTGGAGATCCGGAGCAGTCATAGAGATGAGTGGAGTATACTGAGGAAGGTAAGATTCTTAAACATACTAAATGTTTTAGATATGTATTTTTAGTCAGCCTAAGTGCTTAGGCTTTTCTGTTTATAAGGAGATATGTGGCTATTTGAGTAAGATTGCAGAAAAGAAGGTCACCTCCTAGGCTTTTGGATCACATATTCACCTTGTAAGGTTTCCTTTTCAAACATCTGGTGGTAAGTTTCATTTATGCATAATTTCACCTCAAACTAGGTGTCTTGTTACAAGCTGGCAGCCAAGATCTTAATGCTATACATTGGGATTGGCATCAAAGTATCAAACACATTTGTTTTCAAAACCCAGCAATACATGCTTTCTCATTGCATCTGTTCTCAAAGGCATGGTGAAAGTGTGGCGCCATCTGCTAACTGGATGTGTTCTCAAAGGCATGGTGATGACATCAACCTGCCTCTATTCGTTTATCTGTAAGTCTATGCCATCGGTGATTGGAAGTAGCCTCAAGGAACACTTCAAGACCTAAGTTTTCAGATGTATCAGTTCCTTAACCTGATTACCCCCATGAAAGAGTGTTGATTGAGTGTCCTGAATATCAACCAATTTCACCTCTAAGCTACTTTGCTGACAAAAATTATTCCAGGAGATGCATTGATTTCTGTCTTTTCAAAGCATGAGAATATAGCGCATTATCTGCATATAGCTCATCTATCCATTGTCCAAATAAAGGGGGAGAGAGTGGGCTGCCTTAACTTTAATCTCGCTGGTGGACCCTTTTTCCATCTAATACGGCGACACATTTCCTTCTGTCGTGGCCACCCCTGGTGTGCTCCTGACTTTTCCATTTTCATCATAGATAGAGTTTGAGGAGGACACATTTGAAAGCCTTCATGAAGTCACCAAGCAACAATAGAGGTTATCTCCCACAGTTGGGTTCCTCCCATCAGGAAACATAGTTACCAGCTGATGCAAAAATCAGCTTGCTGATTGAACTTGGTCATTATCGAACAATTATAATTGTGATGGATTTGCTGAAGTGGTGTTTGTTTCCTTCTTTATGGAGTGTGGCTTGATGTAGTTTTTAGTGCATCTACCTCTTCTCTCATGCATGAATGGGTTGAACATAAGTCTCCCTGAATCTCAAAGAACAGAAACAGAAAGGCCCTGCCACCGAAGCCAGGTCGAAGAGTCCTAGGGCAAGAATGAATCTGCGAGCCGACAATACGGTGAACCGATGAAAACTGAGTCATGCTCATAAGCTGTCTAGCAATCTCGTTGTCAAGTAACTCAGCTGACCAGCTTTCGCTCCCCCGAGATCGAAAGCTACCTGCGGAGAAACGAAGAACGTGCCCCTCTCTGGAGAGAGTAACAGATCCCAAGTACTCCTCTACCTCCTCTGACCGTCGGCAAAACACAAGTAGAAGTTCCAATCAAGTGAGGGAGTCTGTGATAACCCCTCGAGCCAAAAAGGGCCAAAACTCAACTGGCAGATCTCTGTCAACCATCCTGGGGTCAGGTCTAGGAGTCAGAAGAGCTGAAAAGGGCTGAGCCGTACTTACTCTGCTCCTGGAATAGGTGAGAGGGAGAGGAAGAAACTGTGACGAGGTGCCTGTCCGCGTGGGTGACTGATACTCTCGCTCGATCTCATCTACTAGGATCTCCCAATCCTCACGCCTGTCTGGGTACTGAGCAAAATCTGTGACCGCACTTGCAAAAGATCTGGATAAACCAGGAGTGAAAAGCTGCGAGGGCGAGGCTGTACTGGGAGGGGTGTCTAAAAGGACGGTTCACATAGCAACAAAGGAAGGTACTGTGCGACGGGGCTGTGAAAGGGGTCTCGAGGGAACCTCGTACAGGCGCATGAGATCCTGGGACGGGCTTTGACTCTGACCTGTGTCGTAAAAAACTACTCTCTCAATGGACTGCTGGGGAGAGGCATCCATCACAGTGACTGCAGCCTGAGCAGTTTCCTGCTGAATAACTGTCTCCATAACCAATATTTGAACCTCCGGGGTAGTAGTGTCTAGAGTCATGAAATCCTGAGCTACTGTCTCCTGCACAGTGTGAAGACCTGCTTGTGGATGATCCTCCGCATCTCCCCTTTCCGGGGTCTCCTGCACATGTGTCTCGACTCCTTGAGCTACCGTCTCCTGCACAGTGTCAAGACCTGCCTGCGGATGATCCTCTGCATCTCCCCTTTTCGGGGTCTCCTGCACACGTGTCTTGACTCCCTCAGCTATCGTCTCCTGCACAGTGTCAAGACTTGCCTGTGGATGGTCCTCTACATCTCCCCTTTCTGGGGTCTCCTGCACATGTGTCTCAACTCTCTGCCATCTGTGAGCTCGTACTTGGGGCTGCTCGTACTGCTGGCTCTCTCTCTGTCTCCGTCTCCTCCGAGCTCTCCGTGAAAGCTGTTCCACTGGAGGCACCTCCAGGTCCTCTGAGTTCAGTGGAGGCTCCCCCAGAGGAGGTTCCTCTCGTTCTGTTGAATGAGTCGAAGCAGGCTCAGAGACCCCTGGAGGTTGAACTGAAGGCTCTGGGTCACTCAAAGGATGAGAAGGATCCGGAGTCTCTGATCGAGGCCGACGACTAGGGCAATCCCTAATAAAGTGACCTCTCTTCCGACAGAAAAGACACTGATCAGGAAGCCCCTCGTACAAAACCCTCTACTGCATTTGTACCCCATCTCTCGTGGAGTACGAAATCAAAGTAGGCAAAGGTCGAGGAGGGGGGAACTCTGAAGTGAGTCTGACCCTTGTAACACCTGTACCAGCAAGTGACTGAGCATAGGAAAGTCTAGCACCTGATGGGATGACTGTACCTGCCACGCTAGCCATATGCTCCACAGCTCTGCGACAAGAGCTGACCTCATCAGGAAGTCCAGGGAAAAGCATCCAAAAAGAGACCTGGCGCGGTCCCAGGGAAGTAGTACTGAAGTGCTTCCACCAAGGCCACAAATGGATGACTCTGCGCTGAAACTGAATCGGTGAGCTCATAAGTACTCTTTGAGCCTGCTCTGCAGACTGAAGGCCAAAAGAAAAGTACCCTCTGCCAAGCAATCGGAAAACCATAACTGAGACACCCAATGAGGCCATGCTGGTGTACACCCAATCACGTAACTGTTGGCCTCTACCGGGTAGAAAGCCAATGATGTGCGTCAAACGAAAACCCTCCTCTGCTACCTCAATCATCTGCACAATGTCAGGAGGAAAAGAAACTGTGACTTCAATCTCCTCAGGTTCGGCGACGGGAGTGGCATTAGTGTCCTCCATTGTCTCAGCTTGCGCTGTCCTGAGGAGAGGAGCTACCTCTGCTGAAAATACCCACCAAGAACTCGCAACCAACCTCTAGAATCCCAAAAAACCCCTGGTTAAAGAAAGCCCCAAACTTCAGCCTGCGTGGAATGAAAACAGGCCGCTCAATGCTGAAGCAGAAAGCTCCGCCAATGTCTGGGAGCAGCCCAGGAACTCAGCTCCCCGGAACACGAGCAGAACAGCCCCGGAGAGGGCCCTGAAGCAGCCCAGCCTGAAGCGCAAGGGAGGGGCAGACAACAGCTACTGTTGGCCTAAAGGGTGGCCTAGATGGTAGCCTGAAGGGGCGCGACCAGCAGCAGCCAGCAGGACCAGCAGGGTGCGACCAGCAGGACCAGTAGGGGGGGGGGCCACAACGTGAGCGGGCTGAAGGGGGGGCACGACCACCAGGAACGACCTGCAGCAACCAGGCGCAGCAGCAGGCTGAAGGGGGGCGCAACACGAGCTGAAGGGGTGGGCGACCTGAGGGCGCTGCCAAGGGACCCTGCGCGGCCAAGGCAGCAGGGGCGAAGCCAAGGGAGAAGGGCGCGGGGGGCAGGGCGCTGCCAAGGGACCCTGCGCGGCCAAGTCAGCAAGGCGCTGCCAAGGGAGCAGGGCGCGGCCAAGGTGCAGGGTGCTGCCAAGGGCTGAGTGATGGTGACGGGCGATGGTGGGCAGCAGTAGGCGGGAGCTCCTCCAATCGACGAAGAAAGGCGTTGGCTCACCCTTTTCTGTTCATAGCATCCTGCAGTTGGGCCTTGAAGAAGCCTCTGAAACACCTATCCAGGCCAGCAACCCATGCTCCTTGAAACAATCATCACCAACCTTGATAGGATTCATGCAGCAAGCATTGATGGCCTCTGCAAAATGAGACTTTTTGAAACCGGTGATAAGCAAAAAGAAGGGGAAATACCTGGAAAATATTCAAAACTCACTTCATAGTAGAAGGTATAGCCAGGAATACCAATGGGATCAGTCAACCGGCGTGGAAGCTCAATGTGAAAGAGCTAGATGCACTGCCTCCATAGCAGGTATCCAAGACATAAGATTCGTGACATACTCCCACAAGAAGTGACAAAGAAAAAACAGAGTATCACACAGACTCACAGGAAAACTTCCCCCAAATCCCAAAACCTTCATGCCAAGCCTCTACTGAAGGGCAAGTATCAGGTGGTTCAGTACTAGACAATACTTTGCCAGCTTCCCTCTTAGCCATCTTCTTGTTGGGATTCACTACATGCCGCCATTCCTTCTTCAACCTGAGACACAAACTGATAATCTGTCCAAAGGTAATATCTGGCTTCCTCTTAGAAAGGTCCTCAACCAAGTCATATTCTCTCTGCTCCTTATCAATTGGATAATCCATTCTCTCTGCTCCTTACCAATTGGATAATCCCAAGTCTTATATTTTCTTCTTGGCTTCGTGGTCCTTTTAGGCTTCTTCCTTTGGTAAATTGTTACATCCTCAGTGTCCTTATCTTTCATTACACTCGACCTTGCTTCTTGATCTCAACTCCTCTTCCCCAAAGGCATGACTGTCACTTCCTCTTCATTATCTACTTCCAACCCAAGCATACTCACAACTTTCCCCTTACCCTTCTCTTCAGCAATAAACTTCACAGGTAACCGGCCTTCAGTTTCCTAAAGGGCAGTAGACCATAACTATCATTGCATATTCATTATTCACAGCCACATTGCATCATTTCCAGCCACTTAACTTCAAACAATTCCACTTAGCAACAATTTGACAAATAACCGGATGGAGGCTAGAGTGCCCCTGCTCAATGAAACCAAGTACAAGACACCACACTGGCCCAAACACTTGGCGCCCCTTCCGGTATTTATTTATTGCTTTAAGAAAGAGATTTGTACATACAACAAGGGATCACCCTTGAGCTCTGCCCCATGACCAACTGTAAGGTGTCCAAGCATTCCACAAAGCATCCAACTTGCTCAACAAGTCTAGCAAACCCACAACCCATTGACCGGCCTCTCAGGGTGACCAAGCATCAACTCAAATCTCAGACTGAACAAGTGACCACAATACAGGAAAAAAATCCACACACTGCCCCCTTTGACTCCAATCTGGTTACACCCTTTGTGATTGGGTGCCTATTCACTGCTTGAATGGCTAAGAGGGGCTTCCAACAACAAATGGAGCAACAACAAGCTTCCAAAATGACTAAATGCAATCAACATGAAAGGGATAGCGACAAGAGAACTCAAACCAGCTTCAACTGACTTCAATCCAGCTCCGAATGGTTCCCAATCAGCTCCAAGGTGCTCCAATCCAATCCAGAACATCTCCAGGGGCAGCTGATCCAACAAGCAAGACGTAGCAAGAGGAGTTGGCAGCTAGGAAAGAGAAAGAAAGAGAGAGAAGGGTTGGAAAGAGAGAGAGAGTGCAGGAGGGTCACGGGCAAGAGAGGAAGAGCATACAGCCAGCCATGGAAAGGCCTCGTAGTGCATGCATTCACTGAAACCAGTAACGAAAACACCTTGAAATGGATGTAGATCAGTGTACAGCAACAAGAATGCCTCAAAATCAGTGTCCACCGGTCCGTATGGTAGTAGTTTCACCTCGAGATGCATGCAGGAGAAAAACAGCCATACATCAGCGTGGAAGAACTGTACACCAGCATTGGGAAAGCGTGCAATCAATGGAGCAACTGCTTGGGATGCGTGAGCAACAGCAAGGAGAGAGCAAGGATGCACCTCGAAATGCGTGAGTGAGAGCATTTTTCCATGTCCCAAAAATCACGTACCTTTTTCCTTGGAAGGAGAGGAAGAGGGTAGGTGTGCATGAGGGGCTGCCACGTGGCCCCCTCATTAATTCTCTAACCCCACAAAACCAATGGAACATTGGTTTGACCCTCACACTTAAATCCTAACCCTTCTAACCAAATGAACATTGGTTTCCTTAGGCCTAACTTTAGGATCCCTCTAAACCTTGCCTTGCCTCTAGCAAGTAGGCCTAGTTTGTGCACCTAGGCACTTCTGGGAAGAGTCGCTTCCCTTGAGCTAGTCGCCTAAGCCAAAGTTAGTCACGGTTCATAAATTCACGTCCCCGTGACATCGCAACTCCACTTAACTGGCCTAGATCCTTTACTTCCACACTTTGATCATTAACTCGATTATTCAAACCCGGTGGCAGTGGATAAATGTCCCCACCCATATGAGGTGGTTTATTACAATGCGAACTATAATGCTCCCATTCACTACAATTGAAACATTGCACATTAGGAGCATAAACCCCTCGTCCACGGCCTACCAGCAAAGAAGCCGAAGCACTAGATGAAGGCAAACCACTTGCTCCTCTTCCACCAAGAGTCCTACCCTACCTGCCATCAAATTGAGGCTGAGATTTTTCATGAGTTCGGACATCTCATGAATCTCCTCTTTTATGGATTCCTCATTTTTAGGCTCTATCTTAGATGGTTCATCCATCACGGGGAGGGTGACTTACGATCTAGCCTGTATCACATGCATTTCGTAGTTCAACTGAGCCAACCTCTTTTGTTTTATCTCCTTTTTCCTGGCTTCTCTCAAAATATCTTCATAGGTGGGCAACTCCTTGCACTCCACCTTTATCCAGATTTTAGGCTTCAATCTTGCAACGAAACGATCCTTCTTGATCACTCGAAGTGGGGCCTCCAGCAACAAGCCTGATTGCCACTTATTCCACATCACCATTGGGAAAGCGTGCAATCAATGGAAGAGCTGCTTGGGATGCGTGAGCAGCCGCAAGGAGAGAGCAAGGATGCACCTCGAAATGCGTGAGTGAGAGCATTTTTCCAAGTCCCAAAAATCATGTACCTTTTTTCTTGAAAGGAGAGGAAGAGGGTAGGTGTGCATGAGGGGCTGCTGGTGTGTGTGTATGTAGTTGTTGAAAAATTGTGTGTGTGTGTGTGTGTGTCTCCATGCGGATAGGCGAAAGGAGGATATTTGCAGGATCAAGAAAGATGATGGCACCTGGACCACTTCCAAATCAGACTTGGAATTGCAATGTTCTAGTCATTTCCAGCATCTCCTTTCTTCTCAGCCTGATCATTTGACGCAAGTAAATGCAGCCAGGTCTCAATTCCTTATGCATGTTCAGCCCATATTATCTCGGGAACAGGCCCATGCATTGGAGTAGCCTTTTATGCTTAGTGAACTGGAAGATGCTTTGAGTCATCTACGCAAAAGCAGCTCCCCTGGTTGGGATGGACTGACTGTTGAATTCTTCCGTGCATTTTGGGGTGATCTCAAGAACACTCTCCTTCTAATGATCAATCATGCTTGGGCAGAACAATCTCTTCCTCCATCCTGGAAACATGGCCTAGTAAAATTGATTCCCAAAAAAAGGTTGTGTGAGACGATGGCTGATTGGCGGCCTATATCTCTCATGCCTGTCATTTACAAACTCATTGCTAAAATGATTGTCCTCAGGGTTCGCTTTCTCTTGCAAGCAGGACTTCATCCTAGGCAGTATGGGTTTGTCCCCAGAAGGCAGATCACTGACAATATCTCCAATGCCTTGCTTGCGATTGAGTATGCCAAATATTCTAAACAAGATGTTCTCATTCTGCAAGTAGACATTGCGAAAGCTTTTGATACTGTCCATTGGGATTTCATCTCTCAAACTATGCAAAAATTGGGATTTGGCCCTCGGCTCGTCCACATCATTTACTGGCTTTATTCTCACGCCACGACACAGTGCTTGCTTGGTGGTGGGTTGTCAAGAACCTGGACTATGACTCGCTCAGTGAGACAGGGTTGCCCTCTTAGTTCCTTACTGTATGCCATTGCTACCCATCCGTTACTCTTGCATATGGACTATCTGGCAGATACAGGACAGCTTCATGGCTTGCAAATTCCAGGGGCACAGTCATTTCTTGCACAGGCCTATGCTGATGATTCATACTTCATGCCAAGGAATTCTCAAAGTGATCTTTCTCGTTTGATGCATACACTGAATGATTTTGGCATAGCTGCTGGACTGCATATCAATTTTCACAAATCAAAACTTCTAGCTTTGAAAGAAGCTGATTGGCATGCACTTTTTTGGCCAGGTCACATTATCTCTTCCCTTACTATTGTCAGACATCTAGGATACCCCATTGGCTGGAATATTACTCCGCAACAACAGCTCAAATGGGTGCTCAAAAGATCAACAAGAAGCTGGAATACTGGCATTTGTCCACTTGGCCTCTACATGTTCGACTCCGGATAGTACAGTCCATCATTATGGCATATGTGCAATTTTATTTGCCTCTTCTTCCTTGGTCTTTCAAGCATTTGGCTTCCTATATGTCCCAAGCTATGGAGATATTTTGGAAAAGCAAATCTCATAAAAAAGCTTTGCGACTACTACCTATGCAGTCTATTTGTTCACCCAAGACTCATGGGGGGCTGAATATTCTCAATCTCCAGGTTCATATGTTGGCAAGAAAGAGCACTATGATTGCTGATTTTTTTCAGCAAAAACAACCATGGGCTATTATGTTAGCAGCTATGTGTGGAAACATGGCTTCCCATGCATATGGGCATTGGATTACAGATCACTGGGAAGCAGTTTTGTCTTCCTTTCAGGGGAAAATTCCTGGTTGCCCTGTTTCTACTGCTTTTATTCATGATTGGAAGAGAATTCTTTCATATGCAAAATGGACAGGTGCTTCCTCTCATCATGGTAATTCTTTTCGATTGGAAAGCATCCATTGGAGCAAGGTGTTTGCATCGCCTCTCGCTTTACAGGCACCTATCAAAGCATACAATCTCATGAAATTGGGCATAAGATTTGTTGGTGATGTTGTGGATCAACAAGGCTATATACTTTCATTTCCACAAGCTTGCAGGACATTCTCCTTGGGTCTGCATCATAGATCCATTTGGAGAACACTTTCAACTATGTTGCAGCCATTTGTTCCGGTTCCTCCACTGTTTGCACAGGACAGATTAATGGACTGGAATTTGACTTCCATACCTCCTGTTACCCATACGCTCTCAATACACAATCTGACCTCCTCGAAGGTTTACAGATTTCTTCTTCCACAGCCATGGATTGACAAGCATGCCAACACTCTTTGGAATTTGGATAGGCCTTTATCTTGGTGGCAATCCCGACTCATGAAAATCTGGAAAGCCAAATTGCCATTGAAACAGAGGCTTTTCTTTTGGAGATGTATAGTGGGAGCCTTTTCCATTGGGGTGAAATTGGCAGCACGCCGCATTGCTTCTCCTTTCTGCCCCCGTTGCTTTCATCCCCGCGAGACAGTTCCTCACCTATTATGGTTTTGCCCGCACTCTCGCACATTGATCACTCATGTCTCTCATTTACTGCGGCTTCGGTTCCCTTCTATCAGATTTGGGAAACTTTTCTGGATGTTTGGATGCCTCTCATCTCAGATGTCTCCATTACTCCTTTTCTTTCACTGGACTCGCTTTTGGGTATTATGGACCATTTGGACACAGAGACTGCATTCTAGGATGGGTCAACAGTTTCCTCAGGCATATATTTTCTTCAGAATGTCCCTCAAGCAATCCTTACATGACAGTCTTGCTGCAAGGGATTTGGATGCTACTAGCCTTGACGTGTTCTCTACTTGTTTTTGAGTTCTTCTATTGGGCTCTCTTTCGGAGTTCATTGCTAGTGTGTGGGAGACTTCCCATATTGTAAATTTATGAGGATATAAATACAATGGATTTTACCAAAAAAAAGTGTGTGTGTGTGTGTGAGAGAGAGAGAGAGAGAGAGAGAGAGAGAGAGGACATCTGCTTATGGCCATTGGACTACTGATCATTGGGAGGTTGTCATTGGGAGATTTGTAGGGAAGATACGCGGCTGTCCTTTCTCTACTGCTCTGATACTTGACTGTACTTTCTAAGGTCAAATGGGCTCCCGATAATTGCTCGGGTACAAACTCAATAAGGAAAGAAAGTATCCATTGGAGTGCCATCTTTGACATTCCACTTGCTTTACAGGAACCTGTTCGGGCATATAATCTCATGAAATTGGGAATTAGATACATCAATGATGTGGTAGATGATCAGGGCTATGTCTTATCTTTTCCTCAGGCCAGTGCTTCCTATGCATTGGGAATGCATCATAGGTCGATATGGAAGAAAATTGCTGATTTGTTACATTCTCTTCTACCTGTTCCTCCTGTGGCTGGCACAGACAGGCTTATGGATTGGCAATTGCAACCCTCTGCTACATGCTCTCATCCTGTTCCTCTGCCTGCCTCGACCTCCATCAAAGTCTACAGGCTTCTTCAGCCTGCTCCATGGATTCAGCAATACGCTAATACTCTGTGGCATATCAGGAAGCCCCTCTCTTGGTGGAGGAAGAATCTTTGGATATTATGGAAGTGTAAAATGCCTTTGAAACAAAGACTTTTTATTTGGAGATGTATGACCGGCACATTGTCAGTGGGACTCACACTTGCCAAACGTCACATTGCACCATCCACATGTTTACGACGTCAGGCTCCTTCAGAGACTGTCCCTCATTTGCTTTGGCACTGCCCGTGTTCTAGGAATCTCCTTGGGAGAATTTCAGATCATCTTTGGCTCCATTTCCCGAGCCACAGATTTGGGAAACAATTTTGGATATTTGGCAGACTTATGAGGTCTCTGTCTCAATACTCACTATTTCTCTCATGGGTGAGATATTGGGCTCTTTGGACAATTTGGAGTGAGCATAATTTGGCATACTTGGGTCGGCAGATTCACGCGTCATATGAATCTTTCCGAGCCTCATTGCGGCAATCCTTATATGATGCCTGCCATGAGGGTGATATACATGCTTCTTGCATAGAGCTTTTCTTTTTATGTTTCTGATCTTTGGGATACTCTCCATTTTGAAAACTTCTCATCTTGTGAATTTATGAGAATATAAATACACTGCACTGGATTTTACTAAAAAAAAAGTGTGTTTAGTTGCAGTGTGTGTGTGTGTGTGTGTGTGTGAGAGGTGTGTGTGTGTGTGTGAGAGAGAGGTGTGTGTGTGTGTGAAGGAGCGATGGAGACCTCCTCCTCTGCCCTGCCAGCCTCGTCTTCCTCCCCGTTTTCGTCCGTCCAGTCACCCTCGCCATCCCTGCTGTCTACCTTGCCTTCTGTACAGCTGCTGTCAGCTGTACGGCCTTCCGTATAATTTTTGTGCAGCCTGCTGTCCCCCGTACAGCTCCCGTGCTCCCTGCACCTCCCCGTACAGCCTTTCGTGCTTGTTGTACGACCATCCGTACATGCTGTATGATCGACCGTACAGCCTGTACGATCAACTGCGTAGTCTCCTTCCTCCTCTTTTGTTTTCTCTGCCTCAGCGCCTCCTTTTGCCTCTGCTCCTCCTACTCATGTTTTTCTTCGACGGAAGCATGGTGGTTTATCTGCCTCACCTTTGATCAAATCGGCAAAGCTGGATGTTTCCGATGGCCCTTCTTCTTCCCTCCAGCTGGATCTTCTTCGTCAATTGTGCTCTGCCTCTGTCACAGAAGTTCCTTCATCGAGTTTCCCGCTTGTTTGTTCCTTGGATTCTGCCCTTTTGGTTTCTGGTCTTCGAAAGGCTCAACAATTTGGAGTCTGCCTCTGTTTCATGGGTAGGGTTTTACTTCAGCTCAACTTCGTCATTGGGCTGATGTTGCAGTGGGTCTGGATTGTATTTCTTCCTTTGTCTTCCTGGACAAAGGATTTTACTATGCCCATTGCTCTTCGACTGAGGTGGTAGAGCGCCTTGTCAGTCATGCTGGTGTTCTTGGGGCTGGTTTCTTCGCTTATGTCATGCCCTGGGATCCACTTTTCGATCCTTCTGCAACACTCACTGTCCGGTTTGGATTACTCTCAAAGCGCTACCTGTGCCTCTTCTTCAGCATCTTCTAACTCTTGCAGCTTTTTTGGGAAGGCCTCTTCATGTTCCGAGACAGGAGTTCTTGCAAGCCTCCCGTGATGTTCGTCTTTGCATTTTGTGGGATATGACGCAGCTCGTGCCATCTACTCTGGATCTTGATTTGGGATTTGCCCATCCGAAATCAGGCTCCATTTTGCATCTTTTTCCACTGCATATTATCGGTGCCGACAGGTTGGTAATTTTGCACGTGCTTCCGCTTCTACATCCAGGCCCATTCCTCCTGCTCCTTCTTCAGCTGTCAAGGTTACTCTCCCTTCTCCTCCGGTTTTTGCTATGGCTTCTTTGGCGAAGCCCTCTACTGCTTCGAAGCACTATTGGAGGAAGGTTGATAAATCACAGGCAAATCTTCCTCTCGCTGAAGAAGCTTAGGATTGCACCCTTGTTGAGCACCATCAGTTTCCTTCTACTCAGGATATGGATGTACCCCTTGCCGAGGGCATTTTACAGGATGATATGCATGCTCTCTCTCAGGATGCTGCCCCTGCTCTTACTCAGATTGATCCTCAGAATGAAGCTCAAATGCTAAAACCCTGCTTTATCAGATGGAGCTTTTTTGTCGGAAGATACGGATGTTGATTTAGCTTCTCCACCTTTGCTGCCTGTGCCAGAGTTTTCTTCTGTCCGGGATGCAGAATTACCTTTTTTACTGGAATCTTTTCATCCCATGTTACAACAGGTTTTTGACCCTCCGATTCAAAAATTTCGGGTACCAGCCTATATCAAGAAGAATCACAAGGGCAAAAAACAGCTTGTTTTCATTGATGGTGTGGTTTCTTCACTGCATCAGTTTTTACAGAGCAAGAATTTGAAGCTGGAGGATGCCGTGTTTGATCCTCCTCCAGCTTGATATGTCACTTTTTACTTGGCTACCTCATGACTTTTGCTATGCGGTTTTACTTGTTAAACTTTTTCCTTGTACTTATTGGTGGGTTTTAACCTCTTTTGAGGTTTCCCACACAGAAATATAAAGATTTCACTAAAAAAAAAGTGTGTGTGTAGTTGCTTCAAATGGGAATGCTTCTTCCCCTTCACTTCATGCTATTCAACTTTCAACAAAAGGACCAAAAACTCCAATTGATGGATGGCAAAGTCCAAGAAAAGTTAATTCTGTTCGACGACCTCCACCCCCTCGCATTTGGAATGGTGCATCTTCTAGTGGAAATTCTCCAGAGGTCAACTTAGGAATTGGAATCACATGGGCTGCAGTGACAGCTAGTAGAACCCTCTTCCCTGAAGAAGAGGTTGCTGCATTGCTGTCCAATCCGCAAGTGGATGTTTCTTCTCAGGGAAGAGGCCCTGACCTTGAGGTAGAAATGTAGGGTTGACATCCTGAAGGTTGCTGCTGTACATAACTGTTTTTTCCTATAAATATTTGTAAATATGCTTGCTCATATCAAATGCCTTACCTTAAATGTTCAGGGGATGTGCGACAGTAGGAAATGGAAATATGTGTGGTTGTATATCAATCGATTTCAGCCTGATATATTGGCATTACAAGAACACAATCACCATGTCTACGCAGGAAAGACAGGACATTACTGCGGCTATGATATCTTTTATGTTGGGGAGCACTCTTTCTCAGGTGTAGTCATTCTGATTAAGCATGAGCTTCAGCCAGTTATTGCTTTAAATGACAATTAAGGTAGATGGATTATTCTTCAATGCATCATTCAAGGCGAGGTGTTTGAATTTGCTTTCGTATATGCACCTCAATCTTCTCGGGATAGAAGTGCAATTTGGGATGCCATGCATCGATATCCATGGAGATATCATGCCTTTATATGTAGGGATTTCAATAATGCTCCGCAACAGGGTGACAATACATTAGGAAATACATATGATCATATGTTAACCTCTGAAAGGCATGCATGGTCTCAATTACTGATTCATCTTGATTTGGTTGATCTTTGGAAGGAATTGCAGCCTTTGTCACTTGGATACACTTTTCATCATAATGCCCTTTCTTCTTACCAGGCACGTCTGGATCGCTGGTATAGCGTAGCCCCGCAACAAAATGATGATTTTACATGCAAAATGTGGGTTGACTATGCCTTTGTGCATTCAGATCATGCACCATTATGGTTGAAGCTATCTTTTCATGATATCCCAGATGATAGACTACCTCAAAGGCGACATCTGATTGTGAACAATAGCTATTTGTAGCATGTTACTTTCAAGGCAATGGTTACTAATGCCTATCAATCTCTGTCTTCTCAGAGCCACTTTGATATTGATAATGCATGGGATTCTTTTGTTTCCAAAATGCAAGTTGTAATTAGAGGTTATGGCAAGTCTTACATGAAGACTATGAGGGAAACTGTTGCTCAGGCTAAATTGACTTGCCAAGACCTCACTAAACTCAGTCACTTTCATCCTTTGTTCTTGCATGAGCAAACAACACTATGCCAAGCTAAACATTGTCTCCAAATCAATGATCACAGGAAACTTGCCAAATGGGAGACCAGAGCAAGACAAAGAGCTTTCACAGATAAAGGTTGTTCTTCCAAACAATTTTTTAAAAGCTTGCATCAGAAGAGATTAAAAACAAACATTTGCAGGGTGCTTATGCCTGATGGTTCATGGACTACATCATGGTCATAGCTTGCTTCTGTTTGTGTACATCATTTCTCTCAGCAGTTTGGTTATGCAGATCCTCCTTCACAGTAGGTTTTGTCTGCAAGAAATTTGCTTTTACAGCAGGGCACTCAGTGGACGTTTTGATGCTTAATGGACACATGCTTTGAGCTCTTGACATCAAGAGGCATGGCCGGCCACCTACTTCCAAGACGCTGTCTTGAGCTTTGGTTGGGACGAATGGGGGTTTGCATATCTATTGGACATGCGCTCGCTTTGGAGGTCTATAAGAGAAGCTTATTGGAGGCTGGGCAGTTTGGACGGGTATCTGGTTAACGATGTCTAGCCTGGGATCCTCAATGCTTATGTATCAACATGCCGCTTGCAGGGCACCCTTGTGGTACCAGCTTACTGATTGTTCGCCAGATGTGAACTCTCAAGTCCTACCAAGAGCCATGTAGGAGTAGCTCATGTTTTACATCAGAGGGTGTGATGCTTGGCGGGAGGCTGACTTTGCTGGAGCCTATGGTAGTCCTTCGGTTGATTGGACAGATTTTATATTGAGATTGGGCCTTACATAGGGGAAAGTCCACAGGGATTTTGGTAGATACGGCGATGTTAGATCATTCCCCCAATTGTCTTGCATTTGGAGCAGCCATGCCAAGGACTCTTGTAGAGGAGAGTGAGGATCCCAGATGCCTTCTATCTGGAGGAGGAGGTGTATCAAGCCATATCACAGGTTTGGATAGTGGAGGATACTGACCCACATGATAGTTTGGCCACGTGGACAATGGATGCCATTGAATGGAGCAGTGTAGATTTGCAGGTCCGATATCTAAGGCATAAACATGCTCTTCATGAGAGGGAGAGCGTTCCTTAGGACAGATTTGGCCTCCACCATCAAGAGGTTCAGGAAGAAGGAGCTCAATCATTAGTGACTCTCAGATAGATATGAGTGTGTCCGATTGGCCTTGCAGGAGATGGAGGCCAGATGGGCTGAGTACCTGTATCATTCTTATCGTGCCCATTGGGTCTAGCAGGGAGATAAGATGACACGATAGTTCTTCTAGACCAGAGGCTTGCGCTCACAGCAGGGACAGAGCTCCAAAGATTGTGACATGAGATGGGACAACTCCATTCCTATCCCTAGGAGCTCTTAGAGATGACCACCTCCTTCTATCACCATCTCTTCCAGGTAGAGGAGGAGACTGTCATAGGTATCTGCCAGCCCATGGGCATGACTATCTACATGGCATTCACGCAGCCCACAACAGGGAGTGCCCACAACAGGCTCTAGGGGCAGGGAAGAACCAGCAGCAAAGGACATTGCAAAAGACCAGGCAGAAGGGGGTTATTTTAAGCGTCCCGAGCCAATCTGTGGGCTTATAGACTGAGCCAGTCTGTGGTTTTACAGATTCAGTCTGTGGAAGGAGCTTTCCCTAAAACCTATGTAAGGAGCCCTTCCCTGCTTATTTCCTCAAAATGTTGAGGCAGTCTCAGCAGCCCTCAGCCTCAGCCTCAGCCCTCAAGCTTTCAGCAGATCTAGGAGGCCCAGGTCCAGCAGGGCTTTGAGCATCAGTTAGGATAGGAAGAAGAGGAGCAGTGTGCCTCTCTCCATCTCCATTCTACAAAAAGTGACTGCCTCTTCATCTACTGTTGTATTCTCAGCATTTTAGCAACAGTTGTATCTCACCCCATTGACAAACAGTAATGAACAGTAGATACTCTTTACGGAGGGGGGAACCGTTGCAACCCAAGCCTGCACAGATGCAAGCACATTAGTTTGTGTGCCTTTCATTTCAGTACATGCTTTCACACTGCCCTTGTATGTCCTTGTCACTCTTTCAGACTGTGCCAAGGTCATGTATCCTGCCCTTGTCCAAGAAAGTGTGCCAATAAGAGGTGACCGGGGTTCGTGTCGTGTTTGCAGATACTCGGGATATCCCTACCTCACGTGGATCAATACCTGGGAATAAAAATAGAATCATCTCAATAATCAAGGAGTAGACCTGATGCGTACCTGTCCTCGAGTATACCTGATGCGTACCTGTCCTCGCATTGAAGTCCTCAACAAGGAGGACTTCTCCTTGGGTCGAGAAATCTATGATGTATTGATGTAGGGCTGCGTATGGTGAAGTCTTAGCCTCCTCACAAAGATCTCCAGCAAAGTGAGTCTTGTGGGGGAAATTGCATATTATGATGAAGAGGTCTAGGTGAGACGTGCATCAGATTTGAATCCAAAGAAACCTAGAATGTGTATCATGCCTCTCGATAGAGATCATTTGAGTGAGATGGTCTGCATAGTACCGCCAATCCTCCCAATCCATGTACTCCACTTGCTTGCTAAGGGGGGGAGAGAGAGAGAGAGAGAGAGAGAGAAAGAATGTAAGTCATATCAATGTCTCCAGGAGGCCTTGTGGGCCTATGAGACAAAAATACAATCAGCAAAAGAGCTTGTACAAGCCACTGTGGGCTGAAGCGAAGGGCTTGCTACGGCCCTTGCTCGGTGCTAAGCGAAGCTAATAACCTCAAAACAATCTCAAAATCTAAATAGACTCAAGTAGGTAGTGCTAATGCTCCAAACACATATCCGAGGGACATGGTAGCTCTTTGATGAGACATGACGATGTCGCATATCTGCAACTGTCGTGCTATCTCGTGATGTGGCAGGGGGCGTGGTCTCCTCGATCTCTGTATCTGATGGACCATATCGAGGGTGACACCTCGGGTCGGGTAGTCTCGTCTGAGTGGAGTGACCTCTATCGTGCACACTCTAGTCATCCTTTGTGTCGCAAGCTCTGTTGCTCTGCACGTCTCTTCTTGCTGATCCATGCTGCCCTCATGTTGGCTATCTCCTATGTTGTTTCAATGTGTCGTGAAGTTGACTCGAATGCATAGAAGTCGGTGACGTGTCTCTGTGCTCGATCAGTCCCCTGTGGTGCCATTGCCTCCTGCTGTCTAATTTGTCTATCATCTCCATCAAAAAGAGTCCAATGCAGCTGGTCATGGAAATGGATCAGCCGGGAGAGTGGTCTGAAACCATTCCCTTCTTGAAAGAAGCAATGGTATCGTCCTCGGATCTCCATATAGGTAGGGCAAATGCACGGGAAGTGTTCCTCTATCTCCACCGCTGCTAATGTGCATAGTCTGCAAATCCACTACTCTCGAGGTGTGCCTGCAGCCGTCCTTGC
The DNA here is from genome assembly GCF_047967505.1 of Dipteris shenzhenensis. NCBI lineage: Eukaryota > Viridiplantae > Streptophyta > Polypodiopsida > Gleicheniales > Dipteridaceae > Dipteris > Dipteris shenzhenensis. Next base: position 10,532,178 of record NC_141598.1, read on the forward strand.
CTCAATCCTCAGCAGTCAGCTGATGAGACGAGACCCGCATCTGTCACACACACAGAGAGAGAGAGAGAGAGAGAGAGAGAGAGAGAGAGAGAGAGAGAGATGATATGGTTGTATTAAAGTCCTCTTGAGACCCTTCAGGATCTATGGGACTGGTGATCACTATTAACAAATAGTGATCTTTTACATCCGGTGAAAGAAAATACTTTAGACTTGCTATGCAGTTAGTACTTGTTCAGCTTGTGTGCTAGTCCAAGTGCCTTGTTCAAGTGTTCCAAAACTTCTTTTAGATAACTTCCTAGCGTTGTAGCTGGCTGCTTCATAGTTTTTTCAGGTTTCCTTTGTTGGCATGATATCTTTCTTTGATGTGTGCATATCCATCAGAAGCATGCCTTTCTTCCCAACGTTGGGTTCTTTGTTTATCAGTCATAGACAGTCTTCTGCCTTCAGGGATTAGATGATGCTCATTTTCCACCTCCCTTGTGGGGCAGATTTCGCATATTCTTTCACCCTAGGTTTTGCGCACCTTCCCTTCTCCAACTCTATATCATTTGAGCTGGTTCTCATTAGATGCCTTTAAAACATTGGGATGTGTTCTCCACGGTTATTTTTCATCCCATAGCTTTCCATTGGAATAATATCTTGTTTGTAGAACTGCATTTTTGACCTTGGGGCTTGCCATAATTTTTGTAGCATCTTGTGTGCCACTAACTCCTTGATTTTATTTTATTTTGGCAAAAAAGTATTTCCATATTAAGTATGAAAGAAAACTGCAGGAGCAAGCTCAATGCGGGAGTACATCATGCCATGCATGAGAAAAACCAAAACTCAAAAAGAGCTAGGAAGTAACTACTAACTAGGGTTGAGGCTGAAAATGCCACCTCAACCCCAAAGCAGAATCAGAGAAGAAAGCCGATCCCCTCCATACGCTGAAAAATATGTCCCTCCTAGCAGAGACTGCTCTCGATGACCCTTGTATGCTCTCCTAGATGGCCATCCCTGATCTTACATGCATCATCTGGTATATCAGCAGCTGTTAAACCCCATAATTCCATCCATTTCATTCCATTTCGGTGCCATGTAGTGGTTTGTGAGCTTCCAATGTCTTGTGAGGTATCCTGCTGGCATCCATCTTTTGATCTTTGTTGCGGTAAGCCATGAATTGGCATAATGTCTTTTCTTTAAGAGGTGTCATACATGTCTTAGCCAATAGGACGAGGTAGGGTGTGTGAGCCTTAAGACCCAATTCCCCCATGAAAAGGAAAGAAAGAAAGTCATATTAATGTCCGCAGGAGACCTCCCGGGTCTATGGGACAAAGTACAAAATGTAAAAAAGACTTATAACATCTGGATATGCCAGAGGGTTGAGGAGTGCACATGGCATCCCAGCTCGATTATTATATCACACCGATACATACTTGGACTATAAAACTAATAGAAGTGGCCTTCATAACATCAGTTTAAGATTGAGAGTCTTCAGGTTTAGACTTGAAATCCCTAATTAACGTTGTTCATCTCGATATACAGCCCATTTTTCAGCTTTACGTGCATCCTTCATTTTGGTGAGCTCGACACCCCTCTGTTTGAGCTGGGTTAAGGTGAGTTCCTTAGAGATCCAAATCCTTATGCCCTTCAACTTGTTTGTTTGTCGAAGAATCTTAATTCTCCCCACTCTCTCCTTGAAAAACACTTGTACTTGCATTCCTATTTGGGAGACACAGCTAATATCATTATGATCCCACTCTACTTGTGGTATTTCCTTCTTGAGACATGCAATCCTCTCGTCTGCTGTGTAATCCTGTTCTTCATTAAAAAGGCCAAGGCAATCCTTGGGCAGCCCTCCAATGCGTAGTATCTTCTTATTATGTGCTATAGCCTGCTGCTCTTTTACTTCTGTGTATAGACCTGCTTTGTTAAGTTTGATGTCCACAACAATGGCCATCTCTTCCTTGGCTGAACTCACTTGAGTGTTGATCATTTACTTGACCTTGGAGACAAGAGTTGGTGCTGGTGGAAATGTGCTGAACTTCTCCATAGCTTCTGCAATAATTTCCTGCTTGCCTTTGTTCTCCATCTCGTTCACCTTTCTGGTAAGAGCTGGATCTAACAGCCTGAGCTCTTTGATTTCATGCAACTAACAGCCTGAGAGAAAGAGAGGGAGAGAGAGAGATTAACGTTTGCACAAAGTGCAGAACACACCAAAAGGGAGAAGAACTCATCCAAGCCACAAAGGGCTGGAGCAAAGGGCGCGCTAAGGCCCTTGCTGAGTACTATGCTGAAATGAAAATAAAAACTCAGTAGCTCAAGCAAAATCAAGTTCAAAATATATCATGTGCCATCTGAAGTAGTGGAGCTGGAACTTGTTAGAACATGAAGTCAAAGTGAGTGTTTCTAGTGTGTTTTATTGAGTTCTAGAGTAGTACTAGACTACTTTATATCCTAGTGTGCCACATGTCACCATGGGACTTATCCCATATACCTATGACACCTAGAGTGTGTGTGCCTATTCTATAAAGGCATTGTACTTGTCTAGTCTTAATATATCAGTCAACATCAAGCTATCTATTCATGTGAGTACTTTGGTTATCATTGCTTTGCACTTGTCTCTTCATTTTCAGCTTTTCCATTTCATTTCCATAGGCTTCATTCTAGTAGTCCCTCACATTTCCTTCATGGGGGGATGTTAGAACATGAAGTCAAAGTTAGTGTTTCTAGTGTGTTTTATTGAGTTCTAGAGTAGTATTAGACTACTTTATATCCTAGTGTGCCACATGTCACTATGGGACTTGTCCCATATACATATGACACCTAGAGTGTGTGCCTATTCTATAAAGGCATTGTACTTGTCTAGTCTTAATATATCAGTCAACATCAAGCTATCTATTTAGGTTAGTACTTTGGTTATCATTGCTTTACACTTGTCTCTTCATTTCCAGCTTTTCCATTTCCTTTCCGTTCCGTTCCTGTGCCTTCAGAATTTAGAATCCGAAACCCGGCACCGTGGTGGCCCGTCTATGAGCGGTGAAGATGTCTTGGATCTGCGTCTGCCGGGATGTCTCATGCTGTGGTAGGGGAGGGGAATGTGGTCTCCTTGATCTCTGAACCCGTTGAGCTATGTTCAGAGTGACCCCTCATCTTGGGCAGTCTCCTTTGAGGAAAGATGTACTAGGCCTGATCTCAATCGAGGGTGCTCTTGTTGCTCTCCGTGTTGCAGGTGGTCTCTGTACCCCTCTTAGAAATCCAAACTGTCCGCATATCGGCAAGCTCCTCCTCCTCCATCCCACCGTGTCTTGGAGTTGACTCAAAAACATAGAAATCTATGACTCGTCGCTATGTCTGGTCAAACTCTGCATCTTGTAGTCTGATCAACTCCTGTTGCTCTCTCATGGTCACTCTGAAATAGAGAGATTGCTGTCATGGGAAGCTCCAAGGATGCCAAAGACTTTATCAAGTTGTTGGAAGAATAACAGATACAAACTAGGCAACCTTGGAACGTGCAGCTTGACATGATATGCAAGTACACTTTTAACATGCACTGAAAAATCCTGCCATAGTGTGGCCAATGCTGAAGGCTAGGATGGCTTGAAGCCACTTCTAATCTGTTCTTGCAAGGGACATAGGCTTAGGATCCATCCGCCAGTTTACTCTTGAGAATGTATGGGAGATGCTTGCTGTATGGACTGTAAATTCTCACTTTGATAGGCAGGATTGAAGCTGCTTCCATGGAGCCTCTTCGTCCTGAACCCAGGGACAAGGCAGAAGCACAACCAGGTGCAAAAGGACTGCAGGCAGGAAGAGAGAGGAGAAAGTCCACAACAGAGAATGAGGAAAGACGGCAGTGGGGGAGGGGGCAAGCAGGAGGAGGGAGCTTGAGGATGAATAAAGGGCATGTGCAATAGCCAGCGAGCACTTTAATGGGAGGAAGGGGGTTTGGGTAAGGGAATATGAACATCAGCAGGCTTGGGAAGGGAGCTGTGCAGGTGAGATGCTAGCAAGTGTGGAGATAAAGAAGCTTGGGGAACAAGGACCTGATTGTGGCCATTCTCACTAGGCTTTGACTAACTTTTATGTACTTGCATGACAATTGGAAGAGACTTCATTGTTGAGCGAAGGTAGCATGGCCCACTAGGGTTGGCTACGACTGATCTGGCTGTAGCTGACATGATACGTACCTTCTAAGGAGAGAGAGAGGCATGTGCGGTTCGTGAGCAAATTACTACTAAACAATGTTGACGTTGCAGACTCATACCTTGCTTGGCATTGTGCAAACCTTGCATGGTATCTGGGGCGACGCATGCAAGGTCTTGGTTTTTGTGGACATTGGATCATATATGCTTTTTGGGCCTTGGTCTTGGAGAATTTATTTGGAACTATTAATAACACTCTGCATTGTGAGGACCAGCTCGCATATCTTCTCTTTTTGGTTGGATTTAGCCATGGTTCTGTGGATCCTTGTACCTTTGTTTTGGGTGGATATATCCTTTTGTTGCAAAAGAAAAGGCCTTATAAGGGCTCTATATAATCAGCTTGCAGTCCAACATTCAAGGTCATACAGCAAAATAATGTAGGAATATTTGTAGATCAACAGAAATTTCACCTGTACTTTGCTCCTCACATGTAAATAATTGAGGTGCAAACGTTATGGAAAAATAAATAAAATATCATGATGTAGTCCTTTCTGGTACAGAAAGATGCTTTGGATCTCATCCCTGCTACATCTTTGAGAGATTTATCTATAAAAAATATCATGTGCTCTTTTTATTGAGCAAATAAGTTGTATATGAACCATGTCCTGTACTACAGAGGGTATTCCATTGAGAAGTTTTTTTGCAGGGTGCGAGATGACATACGAAAGTCATTACAGCTGAGAAATGCTTTTGAGGTGGTGTCAACTTTTGATCGTCCAAACATCTTTTATGGTGTGAAAAACATCAATCGAACCCATGCTTTTAGGGAGGAGCTTGCTCATGATGTCATGAAAGACTGTAAATCAGGAGGCTCTACCATCATTTACTGCACTACTATTAAAGACGTAGAAGAGGTAATCTCTTGACTCGTGGTTTTTCTGGTTCATATTTACAAAAATTTTTCTGATCATAAAAAATGAAGTGTCACCTGGATGGTAGTATGGAGGATGCACAAGCACAAATGCATTTTGAGTCTCTCTTTAATTGTGTTGGAAATCAGAGTCCTAGTGTGAGTGTCCTAGAGTCCTAGGGTGAGATTGTCTTAAAGTTGTGCGGGTATGAAGAGTCCTTGGGCTACTTGTGCAAGTTGACCAAGTCCAGTGCAGATTAGATTCTATTCTGTGTGAATCACATGTAAGATAAGGAAATATTCCTCCAGTGACCTCACCTATGATGTAAAGTGTGAGGCTGCCCAGCCTATAAATGAGGCTCATTGTAGTTGTTTTACATCTAAATCTATCACACCTACTTGTGCCTCATTCTCCGTGTCCCACCATGTGATTGCTGGCTCTCTCTTCCACACCATGTAGGAATCAGAGCATGGTGCTTTCGAACCTCAAGCCCCCGAAGGAGTTTCTCATTTGTGCCTGTTGCCTTCAGTGTGCATTACCGCCCTTCTTTCAAGATCAGAGTAGGTTCGGATCCTCCATGCAACTCCTTCAACATGGTTCATCACTGCTGCGATAGTTCCCTGAAGCTGTAGAAAAGTTTTTCTCAGCAAGCTTCAAACGTTATCAGCAGCTCTACTGCAACTGTCTATTAGTTGCCAGAAGTCTGTTTGTGGATTTGTCGTTGCACATCTCAAAACAAATCTCAAAACAATGCGGCTTTTGAAGGCTTGGTTTGCCAGGTGCCTCTTTTCAGCTATTTTGTTGCCCGTGTTTCCCAGGAGATGCTCTGTTGCCCCTTTTTTCCAGTCTTTTGCCAGCAAGGACTTTATACATTCTTCGTCATTTACCAGTACGATTGTTTATGAGGATGCTGTCTAGTCGAACGGTTTCTAGAGGGGTGATGGTCTGAAGGACTTTTGGTGCCAAATATTCACAGTTCATTGCCTATTGTTTACTCCAATGACTGAAGGCTGTATTTGCTGTTGCTGAAGGCTCTGTTAGTCACTGCTTCTATATGCTGCTGTTCAACTATTACAGTGGCCGATTATCGGTCGACTGAGGAGTATTTGTTTGTGAGCTAGAAGGCTGCTGCTTTGCTGGGGATCTGGTTGAAGGAGGAGTTCTATTATTTGCTAGGAGAACTGGTTATTTTTTGCAGCTGTTAATCGATGCAATCCTTTGTGTCTCCTCTATTCCACCGTGACAAAGACGATGGGTTATTTTTCTTGCTTGTTGTTTCAAATATTTTTTGTTAAGGTTTCTAAGAACCCCTCGTTGGCTGACATGTGGCATTTCTGGGATAAGGCTTTATCACAACGTGTTTGCTGCTCCAGTTTGACATGTAGTTCTTCACTTTCACTTTGTTATGACAAACTGAGATCTCTCTATTGTAATCAGTTTATTATTCTTCTTTTGTAACTCAATATGGGTGCACTTGCTCCATTGATTGAGAAATTTTCGAGAACCAACTTTTCGACTTGGCAAACAAAAATCAGGTTGCTTCTTATGCGAGTAGGAACCTGGAATGTGGCAAATGGCAAGGAAAAGAAGCCGAAGTTGGATGACAAAAAGATCCTTTATTAGAAGAACCAGAATAATAAGGTTTTGGCAATCATTGGCCTAGGGCTTGCCGACAACCTAATCCACCATGTGGATCTCGACAAGACAATAAGTGAAGTTTGGACTAAGCTGGAAAATTTATTTGGAAATAGGATCAATTCAAACGATTTCCTAAAGAGAAACTTTTTGATTTGAAGATGAAGGAAGGAGAAATCACTGACTGAACACCTGAGGAATCTAGGAATATTCTTCAACAACTGGCTGCCCAAAAAGCCACAATTGGAGAAGATGACGAGGTGGCAGTTTTGCTCTCTAGTATTGAAGGTATCTCCAAATACCATGAGGTATTGGTAGTACTCAGGGTTGGCTTCAATATGGGATACGGTGATATGGTGGCTATCGAGGACCACCGTGTTACAAAGAAGTCAGAGTTTCACTGGAAAAACATTCTTCTCAAAGAATAAATCAAGGAAGAATGGAAAGACACAAAGTGTACTTATTGCAAGAAGCTCAAACATATAGAGGATTGATGCTTCAAAAAAATGGCAAAAGAACAGTCAAAGGAGCATGCTAACTTGGTCACACAAGAGACTAATGTGAAGACGAAGAAGAAGCTGGACCCTCTACTATACCTGAGGAGAAAGCTCTCACTGCAGCCATCTCGGGTTTATCTCTTTCAGAAGAAAGAAAGAAAGAAAGAAAGAAAGTGTATTATTGTCCACTAAAGGCCAAAATGGGCCCATGGGACATCAAGAACTCTGCATACAAGATAGCACAAAATCAACGTGCCACAAAGAAGAGGCATCGTCGAATATCATCTAAGTGCTACGCAATACAATGCAAGTGAAAGTACATAATGTCAAATCTGAGCCTAAATACAAAGTAAACTAGATGCAAGGAAACCGCCCCTGGGTGCAAAATGGGGGGATGAGTACAATATGCCAATGCAAAGATACAAGTCCAGGTGTCACGGAGTCTGAGAACCAAAATAATACTGGAAATCCTGTCCATCGACTCTGCCTTCTGCTATGAGAGTACAAATCTGAGCAAAGGTGAGGTGAGCGGCTGGTGGGGCGAGATCTCCATGAGTAAGTCTCCTCCGAAAAGCTGCCATCATCCTGGATCGTCTGGAGATGAAGCGACGAGTACGTCCCCTATGTAACAAGATCCTGCGGCGTCTACAAACCATCTCATATGTACATCCACAGGGTGGAGGCATGTGTCTTGTGTGAGCTCTGACCTCCTCGTGCTCCTCCTGGTCTCTGTCCTCTGGTATAGCGTGTGCCTGAGCTCTATCAGGCTGGGCTCTATCACGCTTCGGTCTGTGCTGATGGTCTCTGAGGTAGTCTCGTCGAAGCATAGTGGCCTCCCTGACATAAAGAGCTAGGCAATGCTGATCCTCGTAGTCCATCACTCGTGAGAGAGGTCCAAAGCCATCCGTGAAGAGACAGTGGAATCTACCTCTGAGCTCATAATATAGCGGGCATCTGCAAATGAAGTGCTCCTCTGACTCCACCTCTCCCATGGTGCAACAAGGGCAGATCCTGGTCTCTCGGCCTGGTCGCCGTCCATCCTCCATGCGTCGCATCCTACCAGCCTCTATCTCGAGCTGATGCGAAGAGACTCTAAGCTGGCCAAGGGCAATCCTCAGTGAGTGGGAGAGAGAAAGCATAGGCTTTCTAGAGTTGCAGAGGTGCTGGGCAGGCATCTGCACGCTCGTGGGAGGTGGCAACCTACGGGTGCTCTGACTGCAGTTCCTGTTTGGACTTCAGTGACCGTTTTTTTGAGTTTGTAGCTGCCCTTGAGATTGTTGGCAGCCCTTGAACCCTCTTACGGGTTACTCTGTGTGGTGGGGTCGATTCAATGTGCTGACTCTTGAAACCAGTGGTTGGGTTACCTTTGTGGGGAGTCAATCTAATGTGTCTTCTGGTGTCTGGACCATGGGGGGGTGTTGGAAGTATATGTGTCATCCAAAACCCCCACGTGGTGCCTTGGTTGATGGAATAAAAAAGGGAGCTAAAAGACCCTTGGTACACAAGTAGGGTACGTGGCATTGGTGAATATATATATCCCATATACAAATGTGTATTCAAGTGGGTCTTGTATAAATGAAAGGTGAAGACCCTCCTCAGTCATCCCAGCCGGCTCTTTTGGATGACCGAGGAGGCAGCGTGGCTAGGAGGCGGGGTGTGGGACCCCCATACTCCGCGCTTCTTTGGCTGCCATGTGGCAGCATCTAGCAGTGGTGGGCAGATTTTCTAACAAGTTTTGTTTGGATGGTTGTCCTATATCAAGCCTGGCCAACTCCAGGATGTTTGCGTCTCTCTCCGTAGACGTATGAGCTGGCCATGCATCTATGCTTAGGCTTGAGCATTTGGTCATATGTTTGAACTTTCAGCCATGAGGGTCCTTAGTTTAACCTCTGAACCATGCTCAGACTTTAGCCTCTGAGATTTTATGGGATGAACAGTCTGGATGTTGCCATCATTGTCACTCACCCTAGCTTCGAAGGGGGTTTTGTTGGAAACCGGAGTTCTAGTGTGAGTTTCCTAGAGTTCTAGAGTGAGATTCTCCTAAAGTTGTGTGGTTGTGAAGAGTCCTTGGGCCACTTGTGCAAGTGGACCAAGTCTTGTCTAGATTAAATTCTAGTGTGTGACATCACATGTGAGGTCAGGAGATATTCCTCTAGTTACCTCACTTGTGATGTAGAGTGTGAGGCTGCCCAGCCTATAAAGGAGGCTCATTGTACTGGTTTTACATTTGAGTCTATCACATCTACTTGTGCCTCATTCTCTGTGTTGCATCATGTGATTGCTGGCACTCTCTCCCACTCCATGTATTCCTACAAAACGTGTGTTGATGTCACATTTATTAGAACATATGCCCATGAAATGGTCTACACCCATCAATGGGCACTGATAGGATGCTGTGCATGGTATAGTGGTGGTCCTATGCATGCTATAGTGCTGGTGTTGACGTGAAGGAACGGTATTTTTTCCACTCAGCTTTTTGCTCAGATAGATAGCATTTCAAGAGATCTAGCTCTGACTAGGGGTGAAAAGAAGAAGAAAAATCCAACTTTGTCCCCACGTTGTCAAATAATGCTCTCGAAAACAAGGTGGTCATCCAGGCGTCTTGATCAATTACTATTGATTTGGGAGGCCCATGGTGCTTGAAGATCTTTGCCATCAATAGCTTTGCCGTGTGGTCCACTTTGAGGGCCTTCTTGATAGGAATGAAGTGAGCTTGCTTGCTGAACATGTCAATAATAGTCCAAATCCCATCATTTCTGTTCTTCGATCTAGTAGATATAAGATGAAATCCGGGCATGCAACGAAGCTGCGTGAGTGAGAGAGATGAAGGGAAGATAGAAATCTGAGATATGGAGCTTGAGAGATCTATATGGAAGCTGAGAGAGATGGAGCTAACAAGAGCTGTGAAAAGAGTTGAAAATTGTAAAAGAAAGCTGCTGAAACAGCAACCCCAAACCTCTACTGTGAGCTGGGCTATGGTGCTGCGTGGACACCTTCCGGGATCACCCTTAGGGACTGCTGAACTTATGGCTGTCTTGCAGGTGGATTTTGGAAGGGATGAGGCTGCACCAGGATGGAAACTGAGGGGAGCTGGATGAGAAGTGAGGGCAGCAAGCCCCCCTTTAAATAGGGGGCTGTGGGGCTTGTAGGGCTGAGCCAACCAGCCAGAAATTGGCCGACCAGGCAGTCGGCTGGTTGGGCTCACATCCCCACCCCTTTGATGCCTAGGGAGGGGTGTAGGGCAGTCCTTCCCCAGCCCATTTTCCCTTGCTGGGGAACTCCTTGGTCCAGCTCTTTGGGGGCCCTTTTGGGCTCCTAACCTAGGATGAGACCTAGACCTAGCTAAAATTCTAAGACGGAAACACTAACGTACTGTTCTCCATTGGGTACTACTAAACGATGACTTGATTTCTGACATGACCTAAGGTTGAGACACTAAACTACGTAGCTCTTGTCTGACTGTCCCTGGACAAGGGCTTACAATGGGGTCATGGCATACGACAAAATATCCTATCATAGGAACTATGTGCACTTTGTCGATGAAGCTAGTTGTCACCTTGCACCCAAGTGCAGGGGTGCATGTGACATTCCCTCCTTAACTTGGCCGCAACTGCATGGCCTCCAAATAGTTCGCCAATATTTGTGGAACTCCTAGAAGAAACCTTCGTCTAGTCTCACAGCTTCATGGGTTCCTCGATCTTGAAACTTCATGTAGAGTTCTTGGATCCGGTGTCCTAACCTATGCTTCCATTTGTGGAGGAGAATCTGCTCTGGCTCAATGACTTCTTCCTCATCGATCACCTTGGGCTGCTGCTCATCGTTGATTTCGCTGAGTGCTGGGCCATATATATGACTTCAACCACGCCACATGAAAGATATTATGCATCGTCCAACTGTCTGGTAACTGCAGCCTCCTAGAGACATCGTTGATCTTCTTAATGATGGGGAATGGCTCGAAACTAATGAAGGATAAGCTAGGGCATTGCTTGCTCACATGTTTTAGTCTTTGCTTTATAATCCTTAGATAAACCCAATACCCTCTTTATAATTGACATCTTGGCGGGACTTATTGGCTTGGCGTGTGTACATTGCTTTGTGCTTTGGCGAGGCGATCTCGGTGATCTCGGCCATGGATTGTGTAGTTTTATTGGCTTCGAGAGATGGGGATATCATCTTGGTGAGTAGTAAAGAGAATCTCTTGTCAAAAGTGGCTTCATAAGGGGTACTCCTAATACTTGAAGAATAGGTATCATTCAATGTGGCCTATACTCATGGAAGGTATTGCTCCCACTTGGACTGCGCATCATGATAATACAATTTTAGTACATCAAAAGACAATTGATTATATCTCTCGGATTGCCCGTCGGTTTGCGGATGAAAAGCACTGGACATCTGGAGCTTGGTGCCAAAGTTTTCGAACAGAGCCCTACATAGATGTGATGTCATGTGGTAATGGTCCATGGCAATCCTCCAATCCGGTACCAATACTTAATAAATAAGCGGGCTACGTCTTCTGTGCTGACCGTCTGCTTGCACTGAATGAGCATACAAAATTTTCTAAAATGATAAACAATGGTTAGACATTGAGTGTTTCACGTACCTACAGGTGCGGGTACGGGTCCCATAAAATCCATCCTGATGTCTTGGAAAGGACCTTCGAGGATCGGTAAGGGCTGAAGCAATCTTGCTGCCTTCTGGTGGGACACTTCTACCTTTTAGCAGATTTGGCATCTCTACACATAACTATATACATCTTCCGCATTTTGGGCCAATACAAATATCTCTCTAGTTTCCCCAATGTACTACTAATGCCTCTATGGCCGCTTGTGAGGGCATCATGACACCAGACTCTGCGGAGTCTACGTACTATGTTTTCATAGAGTCAAGGTCTTTCCCTTGAATCTCGAGTACTGTGGCCTTTTCTATTGTCTGAATGGAGGCTTAGAGCGTTGGCGATGGGGTTATTCTTTCCAGGACATATTCAATCATTGCCCCGCATTGTTGAAAGATCTGACTCCATCGGGATTGCCGATCGCTCCGCTAGGAGCTGGGCATTGTTTGCAACTACTTTAAGACTTGGTGGTCTGTCTTGACTGTGAAGGTCCGTCCATACATGAACGGGTTTCAGTGTTTTAATGCTTGGATGACGTTGATAAAACAAAAGATAATCTTCAGACTGGAAGATATTGAGGCCGGGGCAATCATGGAAGCAGAATTGCAGTGTGTTATGGCTCCAAGTGACATTAGCTTAGCACACCATCCAGAGCATGGATCCAAAATTACAAGAAACATGCCAGGCACAAACTCATTGAAATCTTTCCCAGACACAAAGTAGAATGCCCACGAACCACCAATCCCAAAAACAAAAAGCAATCTCAAGATAACGAACACCCACAAGCACCTTCTGACAGCACAAGAAACATCAAAATATAGGAAATGAACCCACAGCTCATTGGGAAAAGTCTCTCTATATCTGCATCAGGAACCAACCACGTACAGCTTCACAGATGTCTTCTTTTCTCAGACCAAATTGCACATGGAGCCAGCAAGAAAACTCTTCTAATGACCTACACAAGTCACCAATCAAGCTTTCTCGTCAACTCAGCAACCCACCAATCACGTGGTCGTAGGTAGATCCATAGACAAATCAGCCCCTGTATTAAACTGCCTCTGCCTTATCGCCATCCAGTCACTTCAGAAGAGCAACCAAGGAGAATCTCAAACCAACTCTCAAATCTAGTAATTTAGCCAGCAACTTGACAATCTCTTGACTCAACACAATTCAATCAATCATTTGGCATACTGATCATTCTCATGCCACACCAACGGATGAAATACACCAGCAGCAAGTCGTTCTTCTCTCTTACTATCATGAAAACATAGTCAATTAGAGAATGACGTAGGAGCACCTTTCAATTCAACAGCAAGAACATTTTACCTTCGATCGTGAAACCATTGTTGTGAACTAGCCCATCACTCAAGCCTTCTTCTCAGGAAATATCCCACGATCAAATCAGCAAATGATCACAACAACAAGAACGTATCGCAAAGAAGTCGTTCAGTTCCCTTAGAACGAATCACAATCAGCAACTGGCCTTTCATTACCCTCACGATGAGTCTAGCTCCCTTAGAACACCATTGTTGAAGAAGACTAGGACGTCATGCTGAACTGCGTTTCTTTGCAACCATACTTCTTCCTTCTCCCATCGCACGTCTCGATTTCTACGATGTTAGCCTCTCTCTCATTTGCATGCCAACCCCCTTCTTTAGACAACCATAGATCCATCACCCTTTTGGAAACTCTAGCAATCTTCCACCACGTAACATGGCAGCTCCCCACTTCCTTTGAGCGTTGCACGTGATCACGTAGCCAGCTTGCACATCCATGTAAAACTCCGACATTTGCTGGCCACCTCATCTCATGAATTAAACCACTCTCTTTCCCTTTCCCAAAAAACATACACCAAGGCAAAAAATGCCCCACATTCACATTCCCTTCAAGCCAGCACTTACCCACAATCTATCACATATAATGAACCCATCCTTGACACACGGGATACGCATATGAGCCCCAACAAATGGAAACCACTCAAAACAAAGGAAACCCAAGACACAAGGTAATAAAAGAACATATATCAAGTCACACACAAAAAACTCCGTCACACATTGGATACCACAAATGCTCTGGATATGGATGTACCCACACCCACACTGCTTCTCATCATTTTCCATGTGCCCTTGCAAAAAAACATTTTGAAATTTATCTTGAAATATATACAGCCATTCATCATAGTTCCAGAGGTAGTCTCTGGTATCCCATAACCCAGACCAAAACATAAAAGTGCATATCTATGTGTCTAGCCTTTATTATGTACAGTGCACAAGAGCTTACTACATTTTCGACCTATCATATTTTAGAATCCCATAGGATAGAATAGATGCATCTTGCAAGAGGTGTGAGAGCACAATGAAAGAAAGATGATAGTTCTCTATTATGATTGTGAGAGAGAGGTCTCTCTCTTATAGAAAGGGGGAGAAGGTAATACCTTCCCTACATAGTGGCAATCAGCTCCTACATCAGTGGGAATCAATCCCTACATTAGTGGGATTGCCTTTGTCTTACATCATCACTTAGGTCACACACTAGACACATCATAGCACTTGATGTGCCTTTACAACACACACAAACACACATGTGACTCCCCTAGATGCACACATGCACCATAGAGCAAGCCCTTGATCATACTTACCCCAACAAACCCCCCCTCAAGGGGTTGCCTCTTGAAGTATCAAGGATACATCTAGTCTCATAGTTTCTCAAGCCATCTCATGGTGGTCAAGGATTAATCTATGGCTAGGATCTCATGCTAGCAAGGGTTCCGAAGGGTGTGAAATTCACAGAAATGGGATAGTCAAAACACATATCACATGGCCTACATCATATGGTGACCAGAGGTGATTTACATAACATTTTTTTTTTGGAGTACTACTCCAGGCAGAGAACCTCAAAATTTGACCAAGTGATGATAAACAAAAAAGACAAAGTGCCTAAAAAGCATAGTCTTCATCATGTGGAGACTCATCAAATGAAAGTAGATTGGCAGTTTTTGACTTTGTAGTTTCTTCCTTTTTGGCATTACAATACTTTTCATGGTGATTGTTTTTGCCACAATGTTTGCAAGGATTGATCTTGAAGCAATCTTTTGAGAGGTGATTAGTCTTCCCACAATGTCTGCAAGGTGAAAGCTTGCCCTTTTGAGTTTTTATGGCATAGGCTGTGTCATTGCCTCTCTGGTAGGCTGTGTCATTGCCTCTCCGGAGTTCCATGTGCCTTTCTTCTTCTTGAAGAGCAGTAATAAGACCTTCAAGAGTAGGATTAGGAAGATTTTTCAGAGTGGTAACAACATGATCATAATCTTCAAGCATACTTTTGAGCAATATTGCCATTGCATCATCTGTAGTGATTGGAGAGTTGATAGAAGCAAGTTGAGTCATGAGACTCCCCATGTAATTGACATGGGCAGCCAAGGGAGTGCCACAAGCCATCTTCAATTCAAAGAAAGCAAATTTAAGTGACAATTTTGAGATGTGAGAGCTAGCACCAAAAATAATGTCAAGCTTCTGCCAAGCTTCAGAAGGAGATTCTAAATCAGAGATATGATGGATATAGTATCTCCTAAGCCAAGAGCAATGATGCCATAGGCTTTCTCCTCTCTAGCAGGATCTCTTGCCGGGGCGTGTCGGAGCTGAGGATTCTTCAGCATTAGAGGCTGTTGAAGAAGAAGTTGAAGCAGGTTTGACAAGCCCCCAGAGGTTTTCCCTCATCAATGCAAACTTAATCTTCATCTGCCATGTGTGAAAGCCTTTACCATTGAACTTATCCATATTCAAGATGGTAGCCATGAGAGGGTCTAACCCAAAATGGGCAATGTCTACTCTCTTACAAGGCTAGAAAGAGTTGACGAGCTTCAAAATACAAGCATTTAGAGTAGCAAAGACTTGTAACCAAATTCCATACTACAAATCAATGATGCTTTCACTTACGTGCTTCATAGAGGTGGCTAAATGAAAGTATTCCAAGCAAATCCAGGTGTAGCAACTTAAAGCAAAGCTGTAGCCATAGTCGTACTGAAGCTATTCAACACTTTAAAACATCAGAAATGCTAAAGTAGCATCTAATGTAGCATCAAACTCACAACCTTGTCAAAACTGTTCAAAACAGAGGCCTGAACTTGGAGGGTGCAATTCTCACAGCTCATAGCTCTATTCAAGGGGATTTTTATGCAGGAAGAAAGGCCTTATACCTGAGAAGAGCTACTAGCAAGGAGGGGCGCAATGTTGCGCCAGGTCGCCATAGCCAGCAACTTGAAAGTTGACTGGTTTTTTTGCTGTTTTTCCCTCCCTGGTGGACCATTTCCCTTCAAATCTGGACAGGAGCTAGCTCATACTGTTGTGCAAGCTTGGCTCAAAGGAATTTTGGAATGGCTGCTCCAGCAAGTCGCATTGCAAGAAAAGGTGTTAGGATGAAAACGACTGTTGCGCAGTTTTGTGGGCAGCATTCTCTAATTCCTCTGAAGTGGAAGTTCGCCATATGAAGGGTCTCTCCAGCAAGAAGGACCCTGGGAATGGTTGCTTGTAGGTGGTGAACTCAGCTCTCAAAGATTTGGGGAAGAAGGAGGAAAATGGAGAAGATGAGAAACTAGTAGTTTATGCTAAAGATAGCATCTAACGCTAGGCTAGGCTAGATCTAGAACCTAAAGCTCTGATACCATTTGTAGAATCCCGTAGGATAGAATAGATGCATCTTGCAAGAGGTGTGAGAGCACAATGAAAGAAAGATGATAGTTCTCTATTATGATTGTGAGAGAGAGGACTCTCTTTTATAGAAAGGGGGAGAAGGTAATACCTTCCCTACATAGTGGCAATCAGCCCCTACATAGTGGGAATCAATCCCTACATCAGTGGGATTGCCTTTGTCTTACATCATCACTTAGGTCACACACTAGACACATCATAGCACTTGGTGTGCCTTTACAACACACACAAACACACATGTGACTCCCCTAGATGCACACATGCACCATAGAGCAAGCCCTTGATCATACTTACCCCAACACATATTTACCCACACCCAAGACTGCAGACATTCATGTCTTTCAGCTCTGAGCCGAACATGTGCTTCAATTCAAATGAAACATTTTCATCCATAAGACTTTTTGTTTTGTCTGCTACCATCACCATTGGTCCACACGAGCTTACTTGCTTGATCTTGACAACATATTTCTCCAATCTTAAACCATTAACCGGATTCTTATGCATCTTGCCATCCAAGTCTTCAAGCTGATATGAGCCATTGGAGTACCTCTTTAACACACGGTACGGTCCTTTCCACTTGGTCACAAACCTTGTCTTGAAACCAGCTTACTACAATAACGGAGAACTAAATCCCCTTCCTTGATCTTTTTATCCTTGTATTTCAGATTTACCTTTTGCTGCTTTTTCTCCTCAGGCACTGCATGGTGTTCTACAGCTTTCTGCCTATCCAACTGAGCTTCATGCATGTCAAGCAATCGATTCTGATAAGCTGTACTTGGCTTTTCTTCCATCTTCATCAGCAGCTGGAGAGCTGGAATCTCTACCTCTAGTGGCAATAGTGTTTCCTTCCCATAAATTAAAGGAAAAGGTGAAAACTGAGTTCCCTCTTTTACTGCAATCCTGTATGCCCACAAAGCTGAAGGTAAAGCCAGATCCCAACTCTTCTCATTAGTCCTCATCATCTTAGCCATGATATTTGAAACTTCACCATTAAAATGCTCATTCATAGCATTACATTGGGGGTAATAAGGAGTAGCATATCTGTGCTTGATTTTCAGTTTATCACAGAGCAAATCCATCAACACTCCTAAAGCCAGGTCCCTTGTCAGACACCAATTCTAAGGGCACGCCATAATGACAACAGATATCCTCATACACAAACTTGCAAACTGATTTTGCATTTACTGCTCGTACCGCTTTAGCTTCAGCCCATCTAGACAAATAATCAACAGCTGTGAGTAGGTAACAGTTCCCTCTCGCAGTCATTGGTAGTGGACCAACAGCATCGATCAAAAATATTAAAAGCAATCACTACATTTCTTCGTTTTGGATGCAAGATCCTTTTTCCCATGTGTTGATACTGAAAACAAGACATACACCAATGTCTTATATCTGTCTGTAAGGAAGGCCAAACATAGCCTTCTGTCAAAATCTTCCTTAACATGATCTTAAATGCAAAATGACCACCACAGATGCCTTCATGATTTGCTTCTAGTATATGCTGGATCTCCTCACGCCAAGGTACTCTTCTGAGTATCATGTCAGCTCCTTTCATGAATAAAACATCACCAATCAAACAATAAGGTTGACTTGTCTTCACGAACCTATATCTCTTTTTTTGGGAACTTCTTCAGGAACTTTTCCAGACAACAAAAACTTTTCCACCAAAGCCAAGAATTCTCTACCCCTATAAAGAGGTTCCTGTACTTTCACTGCTTGTATATGTGGCTCAGCCAACCCTTGGGCAGCATTATGAGCCTCCAAGTTTAGACTCCTCTCTACATGATGCAAGCTCCAGGCCTCAAGCTGTCTCAACTGCTTCCTAATGACATTCAGCCAACTCCTTAAATGCAAATGCTTTGTCTCCCAGACTCCCAAGATTTGCTTGACAACTATTAAGGCATCACCCTTGATCATTAATCTCTTGATTCCCATACTGATACATACCTTCAAGCCTTCATATAATGCTGCATATTCAGCTTCATTATTACTGCATGCTTTAAGCTGAATACCCAATTTTTGAATCTGGATCATGCACAACAACAACTCTTGAGGCTTTATTCAAGCTCTTCTTAAAAGACCCATCAAAAAACAGGGTATATGCATTATCTAATGGCTGCTCTTCCTGTGAGAGATTGGAGAGAGAGAGAGAGCAAGAGAGTGAGAGCTTGAGAGCTGAGTTGCAATAGAAGAGTGTAAAGAGTACAACTCAAAGAGTGAGAGATAAGGTTTTGTCCTAGTGACAAACCTTAGTAGTCACTAACCATAGTTAGTGAACTAACTGCGGTTAGGGGGGAAAACCTCTTAAAGAGGGAAAAGTGTCCCTAACTAGCTTATTAAATTACATTGGTCACTACTGAATTATATCTATAATTCTAACACCCCTTTGTAGTGCCAATGTCATGTACAAGGCTGATCAATCACCAAACGGATATAATTTCAGGGCACTGCGAAATGCCTTAAACTTTTCACGTGGTAGTGCTTTGGTGAAAATATCTGCAACGTTGTCATGTGTGGACACAAAGATCATATTGATCTCTCCTGCATGCAACTTCTCTCTGACGTAGTGATAGTGAACCTCAATGTCCTTCTGCGAGCATGAAACACTGGATTCTTTGCCACTGCAATGGCACTCTGACTATCAGTGAGAATTGGAGAAGGACCCTCCAAAGACAGATGAAGATCAGCAAATAGACGTCGCAGCCAAACACATTCAACTGTTGCTGTGAAAGCTGCCCTGTACTCAGCTTCACATGATAGGTAGCCACTGTAGATTGTTTCTTGCTCAGCCAGGAAATGCAAGATTTACCCAAAAAGAAACAATTGCCACTAGTGGACTGCCTAGTGTCATAATCACCAGCCCAATCTGAATCACTGTAGGCATGCATCTGCAAGTCACCCCCCTGGGAAATAGCAAGCCAAAAGACTTCGTGCCCTGCAAATAACGGAAGATGCGCTTAACTGCCTACCAATGCATAGTTTTTGGGCTGTGCATGTACCTGCTCACCTGAGATACTGCAAATTGAATATCAGGTCTAGTGTTGTAGAGATATATGAGGCATCCAACGGCCTGACTGTAAAGTGTGGCATCAACTAATTCTCCTGCATCATGCATTGTGAGTTTCAGCCCCGGCTCCATGGGAGTGGCTATGGGCTTACAATCATGCATGTTAAATCTGTCCAAGAGTTTCTGCACATACTTGGACTGAGACATAACAGTGCCACGTGTCTCATGAGAGAATTGGATCCCCAAATAAAAGTGAAGCAACCCCAAATCTGACATGTCAAAGTTGGTCTGCAAATCAGCTTTGAAATCTACAATTTTGTCTTCATTGGACCCTGTGAGCAATAAGTCATCGACATAAAGAAGAATGACTAAAATTTCCCCCATCCATCTTGATGTAGAGGGTGCTCTCAGTAGGACTATTGTGCAGCCCCTTGCTGGTCAAAAAGGCATGAATCTTGGCATACCATGCACGAGGGGCCTGTTTCAGCCCATACAAAGCTTTGTGTAGCTTGCATACCTGAAGTGCATTTGCTGTAATTTCAAAGCCTGGAGGTTGTTTGATATACACCTCTTCCAGCAAGTCTCCATTTAAGAAGGCTGTTTTTATGTCCAACTGATGAACATTCCACTCAAAATGTGCAGCCATTGCAATAATTGATCTGATGGTGGTCATCCGGCATGTAGGAGCGAATGTCTCCTCATAATCTATGCCCTTTTTCTGAGCATAGCCTTTAGCAACCAGCCTTGCCTTGTATCTGTCAATGGAGCCATCTGGCTTCCGTTTGACCTTGAAAACCCATCGTGTGCCAATGGCATGTTTACCTGGTGGCAAGTCGACAACATCCCAAGTCTGATTTTTTTCAATGGACTGCAACTCATCGTGCATGGCATTCATCCAATGCACATTGTCCTTTGCCTCTTCGAATGTGGTAGGCTCCTCCTCATCAAGAAGAGTACTTGCATATGCTGATTCCACTGAATTAGCACCTTCCATGTGCCTTGCTGCACTGCGAGTCCTGCCAGGTAACGGAGCATCAATTTTACTCTCCCTGAGAGTCTGTAACAGCCAGTTTGGGACTGTTTTTGCTGCATGTATGTCTGCAATTTCTTGCTGCACCACCTGTTCCACTGCCTGTGGAGGTGGCAAGACATCCTGTGGTGGAACTAAAGCATCGGGAGGTGGCTGTAAATTCTGATTTGCATCAGAAATATCAGCAGGGGAACCCAAGGCAATGGGTAGCAACCCCTCAAAGACATCCTCTGAAGAAGAAGGCATTTGAAATTCAGCCTGAGTGTGAGCTGAATTTTCTGCAAATATCACATCTCTACTGACAATGATCTTGCGTGTAGCAGGATTGTAGAGACGGTACCCCTTGCTTTTTGCACTGTACCCAACAAATATGCACTTAATGGCTTTATCTGACAACTTGTGCCTAAATTCAACTGGCACATGAGCATAAGCAAGGCATCCAAAGACTCGGAAATGATCCACTGAAGGCTTTCTCCCATTCCAGACCTCATAGGGAGTTTTTGTTTTTAAAGCCTTAGTGGGAGCCCGATTCAAAATGTAATTGGCACACATCAGACCCTCAAGCCAGAATTTGTGAGGCATGTGTTTGCTTTTTAGCATACATCTGTCCATCTCCATGAGAGTTCTATTTTTCCTCTCAGCTTTGCCATTTTGCTGAGGGGTCAGCCTCACTGTGAGCTGATGCACAATACCCTTGTTTTTCAGAAAAGCATCAAAATTTGCAGACAAGTATTCCCCACCTCTATCTGTGCGCAATGTCTGTATCTTGAGTCCGGTTTCATTTTCAACCATGGCTGAAAAGTGTTTAAACACCATGAACACTTCTGATTTGCGCTTCAGCCCAAAGACCCAAGTGAAATTGGAGTAATCATCAATAAAGGTAACGAAGTAGAGATGACCACCCAATGATGGAGTCCTCATGGGACCACAGACATCACTGTGTATAAGCTGTAGTTTGCGGATAGCTTTAACTGAACCATCCTTTTTGAAGGGGAATCTATGCATCTTGCCTAAAATGCACCCTTCACAGGCATGTGGAGGAGGTATCTCAAGAGGTGGCAATGCATCAACCATAGAATGCTTCTAAAGTGTCATCAAGCTGTTGTAATGCATGTGGCCATATCGGGCATGCCATAATTCTGCATTTTGCATGGCAGCAGTAGGGGTAGAAACTGCAAGAGCATGGGCTGCTCTTTTCTCAAAAAGATCAAGCTGAAAAAGCCCACGCAGCATAGTACCAGATAATCTTAAGCATAATCATCTTCCCTGTCTCAGACAGCACATTTGTCATCCTCAAAGATGACTTGAAATCCAGCTCTGTTAAGAGTGGACACTGAAAGAAGATTTGTGGTGATACCAGGCACATATAAGACATCTGAAAGTCTGAAAATTGAGCCATCAATGGCAGTAAGCTCAACATCTCTTGTGCCACGTACTGAATATGATGAGTTATTGGCACAAGTGACTTTGTTACCAATGGGAGGTGGATGCAAGGAAGTAAAAAGACACTTCCTAGAAGTGATATGCTTGGATGCACCGCTGTCAAAATACCAAGTGTTCAGTGTTTCATTGACACTGAAAGCAGATGCATCCGTAGAAGAGTCATAACTGCAAGTAAAAAATGCATATGTATCATCATTACAAGTGGCTGTACTATCTCGAGCATCTGGAGCAGCCAGCCTAGAATCTGAAATGCAAGATAAAAAGGCATAATCCTGTCCATTAAAGTTGGCTGTAGCATCCCCACTGTCAGATGCATGAGGAGCTGAATCTGAAACAGCCATACCGGAGCTGTTTTTCTTCTATTTTGCAAGCCTTTTCCTGCATTCTGCAATGTGATGACCTGGCTTTTTGCAGTAGTGACAAAAACCCTTCTTCTTGGGCTTACTTGCATCATTTTTAGCCTTTTGTGAAGGCTGTCCTGACCCACTGGAAGGCTGATTTACTGATGTCTTTGCCTGTCCCTTTGTTTTTTATTTAAACTTTGAGAGCATAGCTTGTTCACCTGCACGTGAAGCCAAGTTTTTCCTGGTCTGCTCTTCTTGAAGCAGAAGTCCTATCAACTCATGAAAAGTGAGAGGATTTGCACCCCCCCCTCAATGATAAGTTCAGCGAGGTATGAAAGCTGAGATAAGACTCAGGAAGAGAATTCATAGTGGTAGTAATCATCTCTGAATCAAGAATAATCTCATCTATGTTTAATAATTGCTCTCTGAGATCCTATAGCTTTGTGAGGTGGACTGACATGGAGTCACCCTCTTCCATATGTGTATTACTTAACTCTCTTTTCAAGAAAGATACCCTTGCATCATTCTGGGCTGCATACATGCTTTCTAAAATATCCCACGTTGCCTTCGAGGTCTTACACGACCGGATATGCGGAATAATAAATCTTTTCGCTGAAAGAGAGATGCATGACAAAGCTAAGGCGTCCCGTGAATTCCATCTCTTCTACTCTTGAGTAGTGGCTATAGCTGCACCAACAACTTGTTCTGCAGCTGCACCCTGTGCACGACCTCTTCCACCTCCTTGTTGAGGAGGGGTATTAGGTGCCATATCTGTTGGTCGGATCTCACCCCCATTCACATAATCCCATAAATTGCGAGAAATCAGAATATTGCGTACCATAAAACTCCAGAGGGAGTAGTTGGTACCATCCAACTTGTCTTCCTGTGAAAGACCACCGAACTGAAAGTCATTCTGATTTTGCTGGGCCATATCTGAGAAAGAGATTTAAGCAGATACAAAACTGAATTCCCTTACTGGGAATGAAATGCACAACTCTTAAAAAACACAGCCAAGCACTGGCTGTAAATGCAACTCAGATTTCTGTACTTGCACTGTCAAGGTGGATCTAAGGCTAAGGGCCTAATGCAAAGAATGTGCCTAGGGGCAAAGGATTTAATGCATCCCAAGAAAGGGGTGAAATGTTGCATTAGGAAGGCCCTATATGGATGACATGTGGCATCTAGAACTATCTAGGGAGATGGGGCTTGTTGAAGCTAGAGAGAGAAGAGAATAGGGATTTTCACGTATGTTGGATTTGGAATTCTATGTCTGCTTGAAAGCTTCAACAAGGTTGGCTGGGTGGATTAACTCCGGTGCTGCTCCCGTGATCTGCAGTAGGAAATAGTAGATTGTGTTTAACATTTGGTATCAGAGCCCAAGGATAGGACTTAGAGAGGGGACGGATTTCGAGCAGTGGTCATCCAGCACTGCCACCACGAAGTAGGACGAACGGGATCGACGCTGATCTACGACGAGATTGGAGGGGGCTACCTGTGACGACGGACAGCAGGCCTGGAGCGTAGGTGGCGAGTCGACTGCTGGTAACCTGCGACATGTTCCACGAATTAAGATAGGGGGATCACGAAATACAACGGAAGGGGGGGCTGTTGGTGCTCCCGTAACTACAACGGAAGGGGGGGCGTAACAGGAACTCGTGAATGAGGGAGACCCTTCGACGTTGATAGTCCGTGACTGACGCCAAATCAACGGAGAACCCAATGGAAGGTACTAAGAGCGTAGAGCGATTAGGCTACTGCTGACCTGTGACGGACGGACGAACACGAACAAATAGAGATACATATCGAGGTGTTCCAACGTGCAGCGTAGAGGTGACACAGATAGGCGTGGAGCGCTAGTCGACAGACAGCTACCCACGTATTCCGGAATTGGCCAGCAAGCGCATAAGCTGTGACTGCCCTATAACCATAGTTAGATTGGCTGGCCTATAACCATAGTTCAGCTCAAACGGACTGAACCCAGTAGATGAATGTTTTCCTATCATTGTAGGCAAACTCTAACAATGGCAACCACTTGTCCCACGTATGTTGCCTCAATGACACATATGCTCTCAGCATATCCTCTAAAGTTTGGTTGACTCTCTCCGTCTGACCATCCGTCTCAGGATGATCCCCACTACTCATTCCTAACTCAGTCCTCAGTGTCTCAAATACCGCTGTCCAAAAATGACCGGTAAATCTAACATCTCTGTCTGACACTATGGATCTAGGCAATCCATGCAGACGAAATATATGTTTAATGAACAAATCCGCCACTTGCGGGGCACTAACAGACTCTCTAGTCGGAATGAAGTGAGCCATCTTGGTTAGACGATCAACCACCACAAGGATAGAATTATACCCTTCTTGTGTTGCAGGTAGCCCTACAATAAAATCCATGGAAATGCTCTCCCACTTAGTGGTATTTCCAAGGGCTGTAAAAGTCCGGGTGGCTTCAACCGCTTGGCCTTACTTACCTGACACGAGAAACACCGTGTCACATACTCATGAATATGCTTTTTCATCTTTGGCCAAAAGAAATCTCGCTTCACGAGATCATATGTCTTCTCGACACCTGGATGTCCCGCACACGGGCTATCATGGCATTGTCGAATGACTCTCTGCTTGAGATCATTCTGACCAGGTACTACAACCTTGCCATTTCTAACTAGCATACCATCCCTTATGGTATATCTTGCATAAGTTTGGCCTTTTCTGGATGCCAGGTCATCCATTTCATTTTCCCCGGGTTTTAACACGAGCCTTAGGCCATAAGCTCTGGACAAACTCGTCCACCTTTTGAGTTTCTCTGATCTCGGTCATTAGAGCACTCTCTAATACCGTGAAACTCAGGTTGTGCATAATGCGAGACAACGCATCAGCCACCTTATTATCTTTTCCTCTTCGGTACCGAATCGTTAGATTAAACTCCTGCATGAGCTCTGCCCACCTAGCTTGGCGGCCCCTCAAGTCAGGCTGTTTACAAAAATGTTTCAGAGTATCATGGTCTACATCCACATAAAACTCTGAACCATACAAATAATGCCTCCATGTTTTCAAAGCATGGATCATTGCATACAACTCCAATTCATGAGTTGGCCAATTCCTTTGAGAGGGAGAAAGCTTCTTGCTTTCAAAGGCTACTGGCCTTCCCTCTTGAAGGAGGACTGCTCCTACCGCAATGCCACTTGCATCGGTTTCTAGGAACAACGGTTTCTGGGGATCAACTATTTTTAACACCGGTCCTGTGACCACAGCTTGTTTTATGGTGTTAAAACTTTCCTGTTGATTCTGTCCCCAAACAAAAGGTACTTTATCTGAGGTCAGATCAGTCAATGGCGATACTATTCCGGAATATCCTTTGATATGCCTTCTATAAAACTGGACAAATCCCAAGAATGATCGCAACGCGGTTAGACTCTGAGGGATTGGCCAAGTTAGTATCGCAGCCACTTTCTTCGGATCCATTTCTACCCCCTGTGGAGTAATTATGAACCCTAAATACTCAAGCCTAACCATACACAGTATAGTTTTCTTTTTATTCACATAAAGACTGGCTTTCCTCAAAGTACTGAACACTATCCTTAAGTGTTCACGATGTTCAGTAACACTCTTACTGAATATTAGGATATCGTCTATGAAATGTACTACGAACTTTCCGATATACGGACGTAGTAAATCGTTCATAAGCATGACGAAGGTCGCTGGAGCATTGGTAAGTCCGAAGGGCATTACCAAAAACTCATAATGACCAAACCTGCTCCTGAAAGCGGTTTTATGCACATCCTCGGCTCTAATCCGGATCTGATGATAGCTGCACTTAAGGTCTATCTTGCTGAAAATCACGGCTCCATGTAATGCATCTAGCAAATCATCAATCCGAGCCATCGGATACCTGTGCTTAACAGTGATATTATTCAATGCTCTGTAATCTATACAGAGGCGAAACGTATCATCCTTTTTTCTCTTTAATATCACTGGCGAAGCAAAAGGTGAGAAACTTGGTTGAATTTGCCCCAACTCGAGGTATTCTTCCAATTGTCTACGCACCTCCGCCTCTTCAGTAAAACTCATTCTATAGGGAGGTCTATTTACAGGTTCTGCCCCCGGGATTAGTTCAATTTTATGTTGAACTTTCCGCTCTGGAGGTAACCCATAAGGTAGTTCATCCCTGAAACATTCATAGAACTCCTCTGTTATAAGATTAGCTAGCTTGGCCATCTCACCAAAGTGCTCCCTGGTCTAAATCTGTATGAGGGAATGTGTCGCAGCTCCACATCATAATTCGAGTCGCCAAAGCCTGTTCTTTGATCGAAATGATAAGTCTCTGCCTCACGATCCGATCTCAGCTTACGAGCTGCCTGCGTTGCGTTGGAGGGCTTTGACCGCAAGGGCGCCAGGGAAGCAGGTCGACAACTTCTACCAACGACCAACGAACAACAAACAGCTATCGAAGACCTGAGCGTCGATCAAAACTCTCCGTTGAACCCACGAACCACCTCGCATCTCGTGTCTGCGCTGTGGTCCTTCGACGACCGCTCGTGTCACTCTGCGCTCCACTGCGTCACCAGACACCGTCGCAACTCCCCGAGTGTCCGTCGTCACGGTACCCCCGTTCTAGTCTTGCTGTAGTCGCCCTATGCTATTCGTTAAACGCACGCATAAACCTTCCGTTGAGGTAGTCCAGCGCCCCGCCGGTTCGTAGGCCCGTCAATACGTTACGGGAACCCCACATCATCTCGCAGGCCCATGAGCTCGACCTTCCTTCAGTACGTCACCCGTCCCTTGCTCTCTCAACCTGGCTCTATGAACTCTGATCGAAATATGTCTCAATCCACGCTCACGTTGGACTCAATCCACGCTCACGCAGGTCTCAATCCACGCTCACGTTGGACTTCTCGTCCAAACCCACAGATCCCTTCTCGTCCTCTAACCTAGGCTCTGATACCAATTGTCAGACACTCTCTATTTTTCTCTCTTCTAAGATCACGGGAGTAGCACCATTTATTTCCTCCCAGCCATCTTTTGCTAAAGCTCACGAGCCAGACAGAGATCTACGTTCCAAAATCACATGAATCATTCTCTTCTCTTCTCTCTCTAGCCTCAGCAAACCCCAATTCCCTAGATAGATCTAGATGCCACATGCCATCTATATAGGGCCTTCCTAATGCAACATTTCACCCCTCTCTTGGGATGCATTTAATTCCTTGCCCCTAGGCACAATCTTAGCACTAGGCCCTTGGTCTTAGATCTATCTAGTCTGGTGCTATCAGCCCTCACCTAGGACCTTGACATTAAATCCCTCCCGATCATTTACATGAAGCGCAAACACATATATTACAGAGATAGATCCTTTAAGGGAAATGTCGACTGATTCTTCCGAGGTCATGCTACCTCGGCTAGAGCGTAACAATCCACTATCTGAGAGGGGTTTAAAAGAGAGTTCAGGAAACACTTCTTACCTCTCGACGAAGCATCCCGAGCTTGGGATCAATATAGGAACCTTCGTCAGAGAAATTTATCGGTGGCAGAATACACTGATAAGTTTTGAGAGAGTGTAATGAAGGTTGATGAACCCCTGCCTCAATCAATCCAAGTGAAAGATTTCATATTTGGATTGAATGATCGAATAAAAATGGAAGTTCGGGCTAAGTACGCGAACACGTTAGATGATGCAATAGCTATAGTCCTGAACTATGAAGACGCCAAGGGCAGCAGGCCAAGTGGGTTTGCACAGGTCGGAACCCAGTATGGGTATCCGAAGAAATCTGGGTTTAAGAAGAAATGGATTAGCAGAGGGAGTGGTTCTCAGCCGAGTGGTCAAGCCAAGCAGGCGAAACCGGCTGAAACTCCTAAACCAAGTACCACCATTGGAGTGAAGAGGAAAGTAACCCCAATGCCAGCCCGGGCTTGGTCTAAGTCTCCCTTAAACCCAGAGAAACAAAGGGAAAAAGCGAGGAGAGAAGGCTTATGTTTTGGTTGCCTTCAGCCTCATCAGTGGAAGGATTGTCCACGTAACAAAGATCGTCGGATGGCTGAGATGGTGATCTCAGAATGCGACGTGGAGATGGAGGGAAGTCCCAGAGCGGAAGAGATGCAGATTCAGCTAGCGGGAAAAAGGAGCCTAAGTCTAGAGGCACATCGAGCATGAACTTTGCATATAGCATCTTTGGAAAGAAGAGTGGCATGGCTCTGCTATGAGGCTTCTCTGATTTGATCATGCAATGAATATAATATGCATTCTCCTGCATAGCTTGGTGGCAACAATTTTTGATGGGCCACCATCCATGTGAGGCATCGCCACAATCCCACACTACTACTATGTTGTCGTTTGAGACCACGGCGTTGATGCGATCATACTTCCAACCATTCTGAGAGGTTAGTACCTTGTTTGTTATGTGTGTCTGTTGCTAAGCTAGTGACGAGTGCACCTGATAACATCCTATCTAAGCCCGTAGCAACGGGGTATACAGCCTTTAATGATACGGAGTTAATTAAAATGAAAGGGGACGTGGCCAATCATGATGTCATTGTGTTGTTTGACTCGGCGTCACTCACAATGTGAT
Source organism: Dipteris shenzhenensis (assembly GCF_047967505.1). Taxonomy (NCBI): domain Eukaryota; kingdom Viridiplantae; phylum Streptophyta; class Polypodiopsida; order Gleicheniales; family Dipteridaceae; genus Dipteris; species Dipteris shenzhenensis. Next base: position 10,561,047 of record NC_141598.1, read on the forward strand.
TAACTCCAAGCTCGTGAAGAGGCTGAAATTAAAGACAAGTCCATCTGACTATGCGTATACAGTCAGGATGGCAGATGGAAGTTCAACTAAAGTATGGGACCAAAGGGTTACCCAGTTGGAGCTTCGGATTCAGGACTATGCTGAGAAGCTTGATTTTGAAATGACTAAGCTTGCTCATGCAGATCTAGCCCTAGGTATGGCGTGGCATTCTAGGAAGAATCCAGCCATTGATTGGAAAAAGCACGTATATCAATTCAAGATGAATGATGTGCTTTATGTCTTGCGAGGTGAGAAAGATATACCTCAGGGACCGTTGGTTTCCGTGATGGAAATCTGAAAAGCTCAAGAAGAGTTTTTATTCCTTTGCACAGCATCGGTAGAGCCGGTTGATGATTCTTCGGCTAGCACTGGAGCTTTCAAGCTCTACGTCCTTTTTGAGCTACTGCAACTCATCTTTAGAAAAAATGACTTGTCTTGCGGCCGCTGAGGATTGTCTGAATGGGAATCCATTCGTCAATTGAGGCGGAAAGGCCAATTCGAACATGATAAAGCTCCATCCGAACCACAAAAGCTGCTGTTGTTGCGAGAGAGGTTGAGCAGGAGATAGGGAGAGAGGCTGAGGGGAAGCAAGGGGGAAGAAAGAGGGGGGAGGAGTAGAGGTAGAGGGGAGAGATAGAGAGACTAAGGGGAGGTAGAGAGGAGTGGAGGTAGAGAGGAAGGGGATAGGAGAAGGAGGAGGGGAGGGGTAGAGGAGGTGGGAGAGGGAGAGGTGGTGGGCTAGAGGAGGTGGGAGGGAGAGGGGGCCAGGGGAGGGGAGGTGGAGGAGAGTGAGAGGGGGTGCAAGGTAATGTTTCCTTACAATATAATGGAACGTCTAAAGCTTCACCCAAGACATTTTTTGAAAGATCATAGTGGTAGGGAGAGAAGCAAGCTAACACTATGAATGGAAAGGAAATACAACAAGCATAATGGAATGAAATGGAAAGAAAATGAAAGCAATGGATAAGTACTCACATGATACCAAAGAGCTTGATGTTGACTGATGTAATAGACAATAGACAAGTACAACACTATATAGCGTGACACTAGACTCTAGAAAGCCATAGTGTATATGGGATAACTCCCAATATGACACGTGGCATGTCTAGGACTCACTAGACTATAAAACACACCTAGAACACTCATTTTAGACTCACTTTGGCTTCATATTCGAACACCCCCCCATGAAGGCAAGGTGAGAGACCACTGGAATGGAACCAGGAACAGAACATGACAATGACAGTCATCAAGCTGTGCACCCCATGTAACTAAGAGGCTAAAATCTGAGCGTGTTCAGAGGTTAATCTAAGTACTCTCATGGCTTGAGACTCAACATGCTCAAAGGCTCATGTTATAGCATGGCTATATGACCAGCTCATAGGTCTAGACCAACATCTTGGAACTCGGCTAGGCCTGATAACGAGACCTATCAAAGCCAATACATATGGCTCTCATAGTACATCCCTCCTTGGCTTCATAATAGGACATGTTAGGAAGCCACACACCAAAATATGAAAACCAATAGATCTTTTTAGGAGGACCATCCAAGGCAAAGGACCTTTAGACTCAATGAAAACCAAACACTGGATACATATCATTTTAGGGGGACTACCCAGGGCAGAGGATTCCAAAATACATCAAGCTGTAGGAATAATAGATTAGAAACAAAAGTCCCGATCATCAGGTACATAGACCTCTGAATATAGAGAGAGATCTTTGATGTCGGCAGTAAGAGCATGAGTTGGTGTCGAAGCATCATCTTCTTCTTCGTCTTCACTTGTTGCAGCCCCAACCAAGTTGACATGATCCTTGTGTTGTTGCTTGGCAAACTTCTTGAAGCAACGATCCTTGGTGTGACCGAGCTTCCCATAGTGATTGCATTTGAAAGGCTTGAATTTGCCTTTGCCTTTACCCTTGGAGTATAGTATAGTGGAGTCCGAAGATTCTGCATACCGTTTGTCATGATCAATAACCATAGCAACCATATTATGATAACCCATTTGTGTCACACGCAATGCTGGTATGATCTCCCGGTACTTAGAATTTTCCTCAATGCTTGAGAGGAGCACAACTTGATCATCTTCCCCTACAGGGGCCGCTAGACTAGCAAGTTGAGTGACAAGGGATTCCATATGATTCTAGTGAGCAAGAAGAGAGTCTTCATGCTTCATTTGCAGCTTGAAGAATTCATGTCTGAGGAATACCTTTGAGTTGATGATTTTGTTGCCGAACAATTCTTCAAACTTATCCCATAAGTCGTGAGCAGTGGAATTAAAATCAGAATGATGAATAATGTCATCACCCAACCCCAAACTAATGAGAGAAAGAGCTTTGTCATTCAGATTCTCCCACCGTGTAATTTTCTTTTCATCTGATTGTGGCTTTTTCTCCTTGCCACGCACAACATTCCACACTCCATCTTTCATAAGTACAAGATGCATCTTTGTTTGCCATGTAGGGAAATTCTTACCATTAAACTTCTCGAACGAAATGGTAGTTGATTTGAAAGACTCCATGGCTGGAAAAGAGTAGAAATGCAAGTGTAACTATGGAAATATCACCTTGATAAGTTCATCATGAGTTGGAGCAAGTCTGGAACTTCTTCATGGCAAACAGAAGTAGAAGGACAGCAGCTCCAAGAGAATGACGGGCAGAATATGGGCACCAACTTGCGGGCAGCAGCTCCAAGAGAATGTCAGGCAAAAGAAGCAAATGGCAGGCTGGAGCAGAGGTCAACAATGAAGAGGATGGACAGCTCCACGTTGAGCTGGCTGCATCATGCTTGGGCTGTCAAATCATTGAGCTCTAGAATAAAATTTGCACGTATTGCAAGGGCTGTAACTTTTCACAGAAAACTCGGATTGCAATGATGTAAAAACGAAATTTGTAGTACTCAAGGTCCTCTATAACTTTGCGGAAGACACAAAGCCGTGATTCTGCTTCTAGATCCGGATAGAAGCGTCACATCGTCCGCATGTCACAGAAAGATGTAGCTGAAGGAAGGAGAAGAGAGGTGGCAGATCATGGCGTGGATAAGAGAGCTCAAGGAAGGAGAGAAGAGGGCAGCCTTCCAAGGAAGAGGAGGTAGAGTAGCTTCATTGGCCTCCCTCACCTCAACCTCTTGGAAGGGAAAGGGAAAGGAAAGGGAAAGAGAGAGCAAGGCTAGGAACATGGCTCTGATACCACATGAAAGATCATAGTGGTAGGGAGAGAAGCAAGCTAACACTAGGAATGGAAAGGAAAGATAACAAGCATAATGGAATGAAATGGAAAGAAAATGAAAGCAATTGACAAGTACTCATATGATACCAAAGAGCTTGATGTTGACTGATGTAATAGACAATAGACAAGTACAACACTATATAGTGTGACACTAGACTCTAGAAAGCCATAGTGTATATGGGATAGCTCCCAATATGACACGTGGCATGTCTAGGACTCACTAGACTATAAAACACACCTAGAACACTCATTTTAGACTCACTTTGGCTTCATATTCCAACTTTTTTGTTTGATTAAACTTTGATAATCCGTGGTTGGCAACCGTGGATAAACATGCACTAATTGACCAGCATAGAATAAAGAGGATTTTTCCAAAAACATATGCTTGTAGTGAGTTTCTGTGACAATAACCTCATGGCATCTCCTTTCTACATGTAACAACCACGTACAAAGAAGCCCCCAAGAGAGATTTATGCCATTGCCCCTGCAGGAGCCAAGGGCATACGATTTGGAGGGTTGTTAGATATTAATAAGATGCCAATCGCAATTAAGCTTAGAGTGCTTGGGGTATCATTTACAATTTGCTACGTTTGGGTGCTTACATCCGATTTTAGGGGTTGAGCTCTAGCTGGAATTTGTTGTTCACTCTTGCTTGTTTCCAGTCTGCTTGCCTTCATTCAGTTGTTGTCTTCTACTGCTGGTACCTTTCTAGAGCCAGTTTTGTCCTTGTGGATCTTGTCTTGTTTAGTAGAGTCTCTTCAACATCTTTGTGATGCACTGGCCATAAGGTGGAATTTCCTACCGTCCTCCATCGAGTGACTTGGAGAGTCTAACTTAGTGTTGACCATGTGGAACCCCCATTTAACGGTTTGGGAGGGAACCTTGTCCATCATTTAGGACAAACGTAGTTTCGTTTGCTGTCTTAGTGCACCATTATATTGACAGATATAATTTTGATTATTGTTTAAAGGGATAAATTTACTGCTATGGTGTGATAGGTAACCCAGGCATTGGTTCAAGCAGGAGCAGATGCTCGCAGTTACCATGGAAAAATGGTGCAAAAGGATCGTGAAGCAGCTCACAGGTCCAACTGGTTCTTTTCCAAACCTCTATAAGGATCTTTAGAATGTTGGACTGGTTCCTTTGTAGTGTGATTGAACGACTTGTGGTTTGTTGTATTCAACATCTTCATGGGGATCAGGTTCAGGATTAGGTATCTCTGGAGCAGAATTAGAGGGTCTGTGTTGTACAGGTCATGTGAACTTCTGATTTCTTTTATAGCCTGCCAAACCTAACATCTATTGTTCGTTCTGAATGGAAGCTATATAAAAAAATCTATGGGAAATGCCATATTAAATGCCTGCATTAGAGATCAAGCTCAAAATTGGATGCTTTATCTTTGATGCTTTGTGGATGAAGTATCCCTGGAATGCTAAGTTAGCGTGTACTTTGTACACCTCATGTGAACCTCTGACTAAAGCCTGCCAAACCAAAGGCCTCAACAACGGATTGTGTTCTTAACGCGAATGATATCAGAGAGTGCTGGCGTGGTTGATGAGAATAGGGTCAAATGAACTTGGGAAAACATATCAGACCAGGAATGGTGCTTGAAATTGAGATTGTGTAGTGGGCCGTTGCTCTTCTCTGAAATGTTGTTTAGGAAATGCGATTACTGGGTGCTAATAAATGCCTTCTTCAATAGGGCTGCAATCAATGGACAAGTTGAAACCTATATATAGCCAAAGAGAGTGCTTTACATTATCATAGCCAATTTAGCATAAAATTTGGAATTCCACCTACCCTTGAAGGGGATTCCCTCTTGGCAATTTCACATGAAAAACAAATTTAAAAAATCTGAAGGTGTGGACCTTGTGCAAGACTTTTGCAATAGGTTCCCTGCTTTGATAAAATCGTGTCTAATGCAGGTAGGATCATCGGAGTTTTCATCTTTAGAATAAATAATGCATTATATGAAGTCTCATGCTGTAGACTTTTGTTTTGTGATCGTAGAATAGATGTGAATGTTGAATTCTTGTTATTTTGTACTGTGTACAGAGCATTTGCACGAGACGAATTGCAAATTATAGTTGCCACAGTTGCCTTTGGCATGGGTATAGACAAACCAGATATACGACGGGTCATACACTATGGCTGTCCCGGAAGCTTAGAAGCTTATTATCAGGAGAGTGGCAGGTGTGGAAGGGATGGCTTACCTTCGGTGTGTTGGCTTTATTATACTCGTGCTGATTTTATGAAAGCCGACTTCTACACAGCTGAGACCAAGACGGTCTGTTCGCTTCCTGATTTGTTTCAGTCATTGTGTGTATGTGGTTTTCAGCGGTTAGCTTCGGAATAATGAAACAGAGACTTATAGCTGCAATTAGGCAGGCCATTTGTTGATGACTCCTTTGTAATGCATGTGTTTATATTGTGGATAAGATGGGCAAAGTTTCGAGTACGTTACCTATGTACAGCTGTGCTACAAGAGCAATAAAGGATCGAAATTATCTGTTTGTGTCATATTCCTTTAAGGGTCTGTGATAATCTTTGTTCTGTCTCTGTTTCAGGGCAAGCATCTACAAAAAATTTTGCTTGCCCTGATGATGACTGACATGCTATGAGTAGGAAGCTCGTCGGAAGGTGGTGCTTGATGTCTACCAGGCTGCTGAACAGTACTGTAAAACCTCTACATGCAGAAGGAAATTCATACTTGAGTACTTTGGGGAGAATGATACATCTGAAAATTGTGGTCAGTAATACCTGTATCATTCAATATGTTTGTCATTATGGTTATGATAATTCAGACCGACTTGCCATTTGCAATAGCTGTAAAGTTTTGGCTTGTGGGCAGCTATTACTGTGTGATCTTAAATATGATTTTTGGGTCTTTTGGACAGGAAAGTGTGACAACTGTACCAGGTCACATGACACCCATCAGAGGGACATGTCAGAAGATGTGCACTTACTTCTGTCTGCTATTAATCTTTGTGGGGGCCGATTTGGTATAACTATGCCCATTGATGTCCTCCGTGGGTCTCATGTAAGTCTTTGGAATGAAGCCATGCCACTCAATATTGACATTGGTTGTTTTCCACTGTTGATATGGATGACTTTATGATTAAGTGATTCTTCCATGGCTGACTTTTTAGTTCGTTATGGGCCCACTTAATTCTCAGAGATTCAGTCAAACCGTTTGATGCATACATGTGTCTGCATTTTTCATGTGAATCATAATGCTCTGTTGAATGTGCATGCTGTTGCAATTCCACAATTCTATACATGTTCTTAATCACGGTATCGCACAGAATTTTCGTTCTTCGCAGTTAGATCCATTAATCAGCAGACATTCCAACTATGGAACTTGGCCTCTGCACATAATCTTACATGACAATATACTGCTCTCTAAACAGTACCGCCCAGCTGCAGATTCCCTTCAAGAGCTTGCTTCTCTCTACCTATGTTCATCCTTCTGTGAGGTCTTATCTTAAGACCTCCTTCCAAGTTGAGCTCTTTGTGGAACCCTCCCCCCATGCCTAGTGCTTGCCACTTGGCTTATGCCTTTGGTGCCACTACCTTTGTATTTATGTATTAATGCTTAAGCCTAGGATTAACCCTAGACCCCATCCGTCTAAGCGCCATTAATGCAAGCACTATTGAGCCATCCTTGTTATGGAAATTACATTTCTTACATCACTTACTAGGGATATTATAGTCATGTCAACTATGGCAAAGTATACCATCGGACGGCACTAGATGCGACGGGGCTTCTTAGTGGACACATTGCGTGGTTAGTTGGGGACACCTAAGTGGACTTGTGTTTTGCCATGCTAGATGATTGATAATGTGTGTGATTCCATGTTAATACTGTTGTTGCTATTTGATTGGTGTTGTCTTTGTTTATTGTACAATGAGCACAATTATATTGGGATTAATTGATTCGGTGATTCTATCACCTGACTGTTAGTCTTAAATACAGGTGATGGAACTAATGATGAGGTTTGGAGATATTGCGAGGGTATGGATTGAGGTGTCGTACGGTGCATGTTATGTAGCCATAGGCCAGTTTTTGTATTACATCGATATTATATGCCATGGGAAGTATTTTTTGTGAGAGGACATTATCAGTTTTGGTTGAATTAAGCCTAAAGAGGAGAGAGGAGGGATGATTTTGGCTCCTTATGCTGTAATTGAAAGATCTCAAACACTCCAGATGAGGAAGTTTGAGCCCACTCGTCTAGGGGGGAGATTGTATCATGTCTTCTTGTGCTTTTGATTCGTTCTCAATTCTTCAAGTGGTGCTTTATGTGAGAGAATTCTTGACTTTTGATTACAATGGTATCAGAGCATGGCTACGCTTTAGGCCTATAGGGAGGGAGAAGAAAAGTCACCTTGTTAACTATGTGACTAGAAGTGAATTGGAGAAAGAGCTCTATCAAAGAATAAAGGCTTCTCCATTTGTTGGCCAAACTGACTAACATACTCTATCCCCAGAGTGCGGCTCCCGCTCCTTGGCTGCTCCCGCTGTCCGCCCTGCCTCTGTCTCCTCTCCGCCCCTGCCTCGCGGCTGTCCTTCTGCCTCCGCCTCTGCCCCGCTTATCTTTGCCTCCTCCCCGACATCCCTTGCCTCCGCCTCCTCTCCGCCCTTCCGCCGTTCTCCCTCGCCTCCGCCTCCTCTCCGCCTTCACCCGGCCTTCCCTCCCGACTCCACCTCCTTCTCGGTCCCCGCCTCCCCGCCTCCTTCCCGCCTTCACCCCCCTTTCCGCCTCCATCTCCACCCTTTCTTCCTCCCCGTCCCCCTCGGTGCTTCCTCCCCCGCCTCCTTCTTCCCGCCCTCTTTGCTCCCCTTTCGCGACTCCCCCCCGTTGCTTTCTCTGTCTCGCCTCTTCACGCTGGCCCCTCATCGCTTTTCTTCACCTCCTCCTCCCCGCCTTTTCCATTCCCCCTCGCCCCACCTTCTCCTCCTCCACCTCTTTCTTTCCTTCCTCTCCTTCACTCGCAGCAGAAGCATTTGTGTTTGTTAGGAGGAAGAAGATCTTGGTGGTGACCTTTGGTCTAGCCAGAGGGGCTCTATGGCAGCACCCTCAAATCCCATAGCCTTTAAGGTCCTTTCTCCAGCTGACAAACAATAGGTACTGCAAGCAGTTCAGTCCCTCTAGGACAAGGCTATTGTGGACCTCACACCCACAAGGAGGTGCGAGAGTGGATCCGGGCGAGCTTGGCACTGGAGGGTGACCACATTTAGAAGGTCACCATATATGGAAGAGGCGTCTTCCTCATCCAGTTGAGCTCCCCCGTTACTGCCTTGGCACTTGTGGAGTAGAGCCCCATCCTCCTTGGCCCGCATTTGGTGTATCTCTTTTCTTGGTACCATGGCTTTACAATGGAGGACATGGACATGACACACCATGTTCCCCGTTTTTCGGTTACGCTCCGCTTCCCAAGGCTCCCAAAGGAGTATCGAGCCATCCTCCCCTCCATTGGTCGGGCATTTGGCAGCATGCTCGAGTCTCCTCCTGATTCAGCGGCATCAGTGGTAGCAGATGATGGGGTCCCCAGGATCAGACTGGTGGTTGAGAGCCTAGAGTTGATTCTCCTAGAGACCCTTGAAGGGGTACACTTCGCTAGCAAGTGGAGATTTCAGGGTTACCAAGCCAGTGTCTTCATTGCAGACAGATGGGTCACCTAGCCAGAGATTGCCCTTGTGGCTAAGGCAAAGCGCCTCCCCCCCACCCCCGCAGAGCATGTAGAGTCAGTAGGCCAGAGCCCAACACTCCTAAGACAGGAGCAACAACAGTTTTAGACCCCTTGGGTGATTCCCTCAGAAGGGGAGTGGACCTAGGTTAAAAAGAAAAAGAAACAAGGCAAACAGGCCCACAAGCGTCGCAAGGAGAGGGCTAGACATAGAGAGAGAGACAAGGTTTTTTGAGAGGCACCTGAGGAGGAGGAGCAACAGGAGCCCTTACGTGGAGACCCACCTCCCCTAGCGAAAGGGGCCACTGCTTAGCCAGATGTTCCTCCCGTATTGGAGGTTCAGCGTCCGCATTCACCCTTGCATCAACAGTGAGCCCCAGGCGCTCCTGATATTGTGATGGCGGAAGCTGCAGACGTTAGCCCGACAATGGCTGAGGAGGAGTGGATCTAGAGCCCCGGGGAGCTTGATCAGCAAGGGCGTGTGGTCGCCCCTACTCCCCCTTGTCCCCCTTCCCCTTCCCCTCCCCCTCTAGATCCCTCTTCCTCTCCCTCTCCACTTCCCCCTTCCCTCCTGGATTTCACTTGCCCCCTCCCCCCCCCCTTGCCCCTCTTGCTATGGCCTCCCTCCCTCCTTCCTCCTCTCTCCCCCTCCGCCTGCCTCTCCGCCTTCTTAGCAGGTTCTTCAGCCTCCCTCCCCTTCCTTGCCTTGACACCCCTGCCAGCAGGCAAGGGTAAGACGACGTCCCCTTTTGCTTTCTCACCACAGCATCCGGTCGATTGGGGGAGGGAGCCAGAGGGAAGGGGCTCGTCCTCCCTCAGCAGCTCCCAATCTCCAGCCTGGGCATCCCTTACTGCAGACTTCCGGAGATTGGGACGTTGGAATTCTTTGGAGATTCCGGACTCTTACCCTTCACCGCTGAAGGTAACGCTTGTGGTCTTGCAGCCCTAGAAAGGGGGTTCGATCAGCGTAGTGGGCTCCCAGACACACCTTGTTGGAGATTCCAGTTTGCCTCCAAAGGGTTGGAGAAGTGGTTCCTAGTGGTATTGGATGCTATTATGGGAGATTAGATTTCACGCATGATGGACGAGTGGATGGGGCCACAGGGACTGAACCTTTGGCACACCCACGGTGCGGAGGTGAGCTTTGAGTTGTGCTTCACGCGAGAGAAGCCGATGTGTGGTTTGGTGGTAGGAGTTATCAAATTGCCGCTTGAGGCAAAGGTTGATCAGGCATACTACTGGTCCCTTTAGAAGTGTGCGGAGTTGTTCGGGGTGGAAGTCTCCTTCATGATGAAGTGGGCACTGAAGATTGGCATTGAGCCGGTATCCACCCTAGTACATCAACGTATAGACATAGACTACTCGCCCTCCAAACCCTCGGCAAAGTCACATAAGGCAATCTTTTTGGAATAGGCACCCACTCATAGGAGAGCCTTGTTTTATGCATCCCCGTCCTCATGAGTTGGAACATAGTGAGTTGGAATGTGCACGGGCTTCACGACTATGCTCGTAGTCAACTGGAGTACCCGATACTCCAGCAGGAGTTACAGAGGGCAGCGGTAGGGAGGACAGTGGACATCCTTTTGATTTAGGAGAGCAATGTTTGCAGCATCAGACATCAAACGGCGACACCACCTTCTCCCAGGGAGAGGTCCGAAGGTGTGGTTCCTTGCAGTAGGACGGAGTGGAGGGGTCTGCATCTCGGTCTTACAGACAGTGGCTCCAGAGGTCTATGTTCAGCCCAGGATGGGCAGTTTGGATGGGAGAGTCCAGGATTGGGATCCTGAACGTGTATGCCCCAGTGTGCAGACAGCACCGTCTGGCCTTTTGGAGGAGGCTGTCAGAGCATCTTCCTGGATGTAGACTTCTAGATTGTTGGAGGGGACTTCAACAACTTGAGTTTGGGGAAGACAAGTAGGGCGGCGCCTCCTTCTTTGAGATGCCAGCAGCAAAGCGGAGCACCTGAGAGCAGTTCGTCTTCATGATTAGTGGTAGAGACCCAGGCTGAGCTCTCCTATCACTGTACTTGGGCCCGGTGGGTACAGCTCGGGGACAGGATGACGAAGCAGTTTTTTCATACCACTAGGCCCCGATTGGCAGGCATGCAGTGGCAGGGTCTTCGAGATCCGTAGGGCATCATGCACACTGACCCGTAGGAGATTTTAGACCTGACCACAGGTTTTTACAGCCAGCTCTTTCAGACAGAGAGGATGATTCCAGCTGGTCTTGTGGCCCGGGAGGTAGTTTGGGATCACGTTCTGACAGTTGTCTCCCAAGATTTATGTAGCAGTATGGAGGAGCCTCTCATGGATGAGGAGCTTTGGGAAGCCCTCAAGGCTCTCCCAACCTAGAAGTGTCCTGGCGAGGATGGCTTGACTCTGGCCTTCTTTCGGAACTTCTGGGAGATGATCTCCACCCCTTTTTTTTTTGCAAAAAAGAGACTTCTACTAAGTAAGAAAGAAACTCGCTAGAGCAAGCTCTGTGCACTTCTATCAAGTAAGAAAGAAACTCGCTAGAGCAAGCTCTGTGCGGAAATATAACATGCTAAGCATGTAATAAAAAACACCTCAGAGGAATGAGGTAGAAAGAAACCAAGGCTGAGGCTGAAAATGCCAACTCAACCCTGTAGAAGTCTCAGCAAAGAAGGGAGAGTCTCTCCAATCTCCGAGAAAAGTAACTCTCCTGGAGGAGGCTGCTCGAGATGATCCCTACATGGTCGCCCAAATGGCCATCAGAGTGTGTATCGTATCTGTCCAAGTACTGGCCAAGATGTGAGAAGGGTGAACCTGAGAACCCTCCAAAGCCTCAGTGCATCTGCCTCTCCAAATGTGCCATGCTGCAATGCTAGCTAAGGCCTCCCATGGAGAGTCGACTGAGGAATGAGCAGCCCTGAAGAGAGTGGCTGGAACATCCTCTAGAGAGCACGACTCCACAAGGTGTCGTCAGACATGAAGAGCCGAAGAGGAGTTAAAAAGACCTGGGGCCCTGAAAGAGTAAGCCAAGCCACTGATCCCCAGGTCATATAGAAAGATAGGCAAACAAAAGTGCTGAAAAGTCTTGCAATCCCCTTCCATATGATTCTCGCCTGTCTGCAATCCCAAAGGCAGTGCTGTATTGTCTCCAAAGTAGAAAGGCAACGAGGGCAAGAAGGGTCAGCTCCGAACCTGGATCTCCATTGGTTTACTGCTATCCCACCATGAATAGAAAGCCAAAAGAAGAGAATGATTTTTCTATTCCGGTGGGATTTCCAGAGCCTCTGCCAAAAAAATTTCTGAAAGTCAGCAAAAATCTGAAAGTTCTCCCAATGATGGGCTCTGGTAGGCCTCCAACCCCTACAACAGAGCTGGAATTTCCTGGCATTACTAGCCGTGTAACGAAAGAAGGGGATGCCCTTCTCTCGATGCCCTTCATCTATCCATTCCCATGGCCCAGGGTCCCACTGCAAAAACTTAATTGAGACACCTCCATAGAGCCACAGCCTCCATGAGCCTAGGGCGATGAGAAGCGGGTCAAGATCCAAGTACCACTGTGAAAGAGAGCCATGCTCCATGAAGCCCACTATCCTGACTGGCTGAAACGGTACCTCCAACAAGATATCGTGTGTGGATCTGGACAGCCTGCCCCCCGAAGAAACATCAAAGACTAAGGCATCCTCATGTGTGTCATGAAAAGCAATCACCTGTAAGGGAACTCCCAATCTGGAAAATGCCCCCATCCAGGTGGAGCAAGTAATAGACATGTCATCTGTGTCCACCCAATCCAAGGGCAAGCCTGCATCAATCTGTCGGACTCTCCTTGCACTCTCTTTGAGATTAAGAACCATCTGGACCTGTCGGTCTGCAGGAAGCTTCCTGAAGGCTTCCCATGCTCCCACAGTAGATGCAAGGCCCCTCTCCCATCTTGGCCACTGCATGTAAGGAGAAGCTCCAAGTGGTCTGCCATGCTCATCCAAAATCCTGTCATTCCACATGATAGGCTGCCTTTCAATCTCTTCACGGGTGGATGGGGAAATCCTGCGAAGAGTACTCCTGAAGCTGGCCCATGCTTTCAGGATAGCAACCATAAGAGGGGAAGAGGGAGATCTGAGGTGGGGGTTGTGGTGAAAACCCATCTGGTATTGTGTCCCCAATGTTCTCCTGAAGTGGGCATGCAAGACTGTATGCATCTGATAAAGAAATCCTTCTAAGGCTCTTGCCTTGGCATAAGTCCTCTCACAACGACCTTGTAGAGTAAAGCTCTGCACTGTAGATCCGGGTCGATGATATTCAAACCCCCTTCTCTTGAAGGAAGAATCAAGGTCTTCCAAGCCCCCCTGGCTGTAACATCAGATGTGCCATCTAGACCACTCCATAAAAAGTTTCGTAGAGGCCTCTTAAGCTGAGTGATACAATCCCTAGAGTGGCACCAACAAGAGCATACAAACCATGCTGTGGCTAGAAGAACCTGGTTAACCACCACCACCCTGGAAGCCAAGTCAAGTTTGGCTAAGCTCCAGAAAAGGAGCCTTCTTCTGATGCTCTCCAACACCGGAGCAAGCTGTTGTGAAGGAGAGATGCCCACCCCAACCTGGCAGCCCAAATATCTGACGGAGATGCCCCTCTGTACCCAAGTGAAGCCAAAATCATTACCCCAATCCGGGGTGTCATCATTGCAAATCCAAAAACCATTGGATTTATGCCAATTAATGTGTGCACCTGCAGGTCTGCAAAATAAATCCAAGGCTGTCCGGAAGGAAGTGAGCATCCTGGGGGAGGCATCCAAAAAAACAGCCGTGTCATCTGCCAACTCACTATCCAGGAGCTCTTCTTCCCGGCGGATAGGAAGCCTCAGCCCATAAATATCAGCTTGAGATCGAATGTAGATACTCATAGCTTCCGCCACAAACAGAAAAAGAAAAGGGGCAAGAGGACATCCTTGGCGGACTGATCTGGAAATCTGAAACCTGTCCCCTCTTACCCCCCCAATGAGCACCTGGCTATGGGCTGACTTGTAGAGAGAGGATACTCCTCTAATCCATGCATCTGAAAAACCAAAGCGAGATAGAGTACCCTCTAAAAAATCCGAGTCTACTCTGTCGTAAGCTTTCTTAAAGTCCAAGAGTAGAATGGCCAATCTCTGGCGGCTCTGCATGGCCCATTCTGAGGCCTCCCAAAATGAGAAAATATTATAAAATACTTCTGCCATGCACAAACCTTGTCTGCGTGTCATGAATCAAATCTGGAAGAAAAACATGTACCCGCAGACTGATGGCTTTCGCCAGAATCTTGTAAAGGGTGCCCAATAGAGTGATGGGTCTCCATTGAGACACAAGATTCCTATTACTCCCCTTTGGGATGAGATGAATGAGACCATCTGTAAGTGAGTCCGGCATCTCACCAGAGTCCCACACTCCCTGCAGGGCTATGTAATGTAATCACCAATCTGCTCCCAAAAAGTAATAAAAAAGGAAGGAGTAAGTCCATCCGAACCTGGGCACTTGCCCTTGTGAAGGGCAAGTAATGCAGTCTTGAATTCTGCATTGGTGAAAGGTGCATCCAAAGAAACATACATCTCATCCTTCACCAATACAGGGATACACTGCCAAATAACCTCTCTAGCATCATCTATAGCCTATGTGCCCGGATCTGCAGTAAGAAGGGATGCAAAAAAATCTGAAGCTACACGCATGACAACACCAGGATCTGATTGTAACACCCCGTCTGAGTCAACAAGCTGCGAGACACTATCTCTACTATGTTTGGGCCCATGAGTAGAGAAAAAGTGTTTGTTGACCCTGCCACCCATCTGAATCCAAAAGCATTCCCGAGCATGAAAGGCATATTCTGCTCTCTGATCCAACAATGTCTATATATGAGCCCTTACTGCAGCAAGGCGCTCCTAAATTCAAACATCTGTGGGCCTCTTCTGCTCTTTCCTCTGAAGGGACGCTAACTGCTGGCGTATACTAATCTCGTATACTAATCTCACGTCTCCTGGAATCAGCGACTGTATGATAAAAATCACTAATTCCGGATAAGGCTGTAGCTACCTGAGATGGGTGGACAGCTCCACCCTGTATGTGAGAAACCCAAATCTGTAAAATATCCTCCGTGAGGCTCTCCTCTGCAAAAAAGCATCCGGAATCCTGACACTGGCAAAGCGTCCTCTCCGATAAGGCTCAAGAATCTGCAACACCACTGGAAAATGATCTGAGGTGGAAACCCCATTAGAAATGCATACAGATTCTCCTCTGTTAAGTGCCCAATCGTCTACATAAAATCTGTGAATACATGCATGGATGGGCATGTGTATTCTCCTGTTCGACCAAGAGTACAGGAGTGACTGTGGCATAACATGAAAGGCATCATCCAACCAAGTGTCCCTGCCACTGTACTGAAAGAGAGGCATCCCTTTTTGTCTGAAGGCAACTCAACCATGTTAAAGTCACCACCAATGATCCAAGAATCTGCAATGGGGGCCCAAGAGAGTAACTCCTTCCAAAAGGAGATCCGCTCCCCTCTGTTGTTGGGAGCATAAAGATTGAGAAGACCAATCTTACGCCCTTCAATCAAAATAATGATCCATTGAGCTCTAGAGGGGGAGATAATACCATGACCAGCAACCAAGGGGAGAAAAGAAGGGAAACTGAAATGCAAGTACCTCCCTTTGTGCTCATAGCAGGCGACTAGAAGGTTTGTCCTGAAAGCAGTTTGCCAGACTTAGTGCAATCACTGGCATCCAACTTGTGTTCCTAGATAAAAAGGATATCAATAGCATCTCCAGTGACACCTGGATGAAGCTGATTCCGGATCAGCTGACTATGGCGACGGTGTGGAACTCCGCCTAGGCCTTGTATGTTCCAACTGACTATCCTCATCGACAGGAGGATGCTGAATGGAAAGGCTTACCCAACCTAGTAGAGGAGACCAGCTTCCCCTGGGCCGAAACACTCCTGTTGAGGGCAAGAAACTCAATAGGTGAAAGAATCCCCACACCTGCTGAAGGGGAGGCCCTATCAAAAGGAGTCTCAATGACCGGGACCCCTAAGGTGGAGGGCACAAACTCCTCATCCATGAAAGTAGCCGAATCTGCCGTGCCGAAAAAGAGTTCCTGATAAACAAGTCTGGCTGAGGAGTGCGAAGAAGACCTGCACTCGTGGAAGATGGAGGAGAAGGACTTGCCAGGCCTCTATCAGCAGAACTGGAGCTGGGGGCTGAGGAGGCCTGTGGATGGGTTGAAGAGGAATCTGGAGTCCTCATCTGTGCCTGCACTTTCTTTGTTGTCCTGACTGTGGCAGGAACAGTCTGCGGGGAAGAAGTACCTGTAGCCCCCTCGTGGTCAGAAACCAAGGTGACTGGGGCTGGTGCCTCTGAAGGCCCCTCCTGATGTGGAGCTGTAGTGTCTGGGGCTGCAGCAACATCCACCTCTGGAGTTTGGAAGGCGTCTGTCTGAACAGGATCAAAGGTCTCCTGCTGAGGTAAGGGAGCCCCTCTGATAGCTCTCCACCGTGGTACTGGGTGTGCTACGGGCATTGGGCGCCCTGCTGCCCTTGGTAGTCCTGGGGTGCGCGAAGCTGAGTGCCCTGTTGCTCCTGGTGGTCCTGGATTGCGTGGTACAGGGTGCTGGGGAGGTGCAGTCGGGGTAGTACGTGAAGGAGCTGCACCAGAAGACCTCTTGGGTCTTTTTCTCTTCATTGGGCAGTCTCTAGCAAAGTGCCCAAGGGTCATGGAAAACCTGCACTGGTCCTGTCTACCTGAAATCTCGACACTCTATCGAAAGAGAGCCGTTTGGACGCTGAAGCATGATGTGGTCATCTGAGATGTTAGGGTTAGAGACAATGACCCTAACACCAGGCAGCAGTGACTGCCTCTGCCGAGGAAGAAGGCATGCCAGGAAGGGGGGGGATCTCAGTGACCACTCCGAATGTGGCTCCGATAGTGGCAAGCAGTCGATGGTAGACCTGAGGAAGACTAGGAAATCTAATGAATAGTGATGTGACTTGCCTGTCCTTCTCAACCGGATCGAAGCCCAAGGTGTAGGGTAAAAGAAAGATCCTCCTCGAACCCAAAGCCAGGGGATTAGCTTTGAGAACAAGGGTTGTGGACTCGTGGGAGTCGAAAACCACTTGGAAGAATCCACGTCCCAGAAGTCGAATATCCTTGAGGTGTGGGGCGAGATCTCCTGGTAATGCCACCAGCATCCAGTCTCTAGCCTGTGATCTGGAAGGGTGTGACCCAAAGATGCGGGCAGAAAGTGATGTGGAGCCCTCTAATTCCACATCTTTCTTGAGCTGCTTCAACTCGTCTTCTGAAAAAATGACAGTTCTCGTGGCCGGTGGAAGTGGACGGAGATTGGCTGAATGGGGATCCATTCGCCAATCGATGTGAAAAGGCTGATTCCAACACTGAAAAAAGCTATGTCCGTGAAACTACTGCCCAGGACGCCTTGGAACACGGGCGCAGGAAGGAGGAGAAAGAGAGGGTAGGAGAGAGGGGAAGGGAAGGAGAGGAAAGACTGAGGGGGGGAGACGGAGGTAGACTGAAGGGGGAGGCGAAGGGGAGCTGAGCTAGGAAGGAAGGGGGCCGGGAGGGAGAGGGTGGTCGGGGATTTTTTTTCCCTTCTCTCTTTTTTTTTTTTTTTTTTGTGGTAAGGGGGGTTAGGAGGGAGGGAGGGGGCTGGCGGGGAGGGAAAGGGAGGGCGGGGGAGAGGAATGAAGGGGGGGGGAGAGGAAAGGAGGGCAGGTTAGGAGGGGGGGGAGAGTGGGTTAGGAGGGGGGGGGGAGAGAGCAGCGGGGGGGGAGAGGGATGGCGGGGGAGGAGAAGGGGGCGGGGGGGCTGGCAGGTGGGAGAGAGGGAGGGCGGGGAGGGGCAGGGAGTGGCGGGGGTGAAGGAGGGGGGTGGGGAGGCTGTCGGGTGGGGAAGAGGGGGGGCAGGGAGGGAGAGGTAGGGGGCAGCGGGGAGGGAGAGGTAGGGGGCAGCGGGGGGGGGAGAGGGAGGGGGAGGGAGGAGGAAGGAGAGAGGGAGGGTGAGGGCGAGAGGGGAGGGAGAGGAGGAGCAACGAGGGGGGGGGGAGGGGGGGCAGCGACGGTGAGGGAGAGGGACAGGGGGCTGGCTGAGAGAGGGAAAGGGGGAGGGCAGTAGCTCACTCTCCAACCCTTTTGGACTAGCTTGCTAGGAGATTTTTGACACGGGCTCCCTCCCTCAATCCCTGAGCAGGGGGTGGATTTGCTTGATCGTGAAAGGGGGAGATAAGTCAGATATCCGGCAGTGGAGACCGATCACTTTGCTTGATACTGCATACAAGATCCTCGCCAAGGTCTTGAGTTTGCAGTTACGGCTCCATCTTACTAACATCATTCACGATACACAAACCAAGTTCGTCTAGGAGTGCAGCGTCCTTAACAACATCTTCACGTTTTGGGAGGCAATGGATTGCTCCAGGGAGGAGTCACAGCTGCTGACCATCCTCCTCTTGGATTTTGAGGCGGCCTACGACAGGGTGGAGTAGTCCTTCCTAGAGGTTTCTCAGATAGATGGGTTAGAGGAGTTTTTGTGCTTTATGCGGGGAGCTCTAGCCAGATGCTTATCGGAGGACACATGAGTGAGGCCTTTCCTCTCTCTCGCTTGGTCCACCAAGGCTGCCCACTCGCTCCCTTCCTCTTCTTGTTTGTGGCGGAGCCTTTGGGCTATTACTTGAGAGCACAGGTGACAGGCCTCACAGGGTTGAGGCTCCCAATCAGGCAAGAGGAGGAGCTGCTAGACTCTGAGTTTGCAGATGACACGGCCTTGTATGTAGAGGGCACCACAACGAGTTTGGAGAGAATCATGGCAGCCTTGGCTATCTACTGTGAGGCCTTTGGTGCGTGGATCAACTGGACAAAGTCCATAGGTTTCTTCATAGGCTCTGAGGAGACACAGGAGATTGGTGAGTGGGGGAGCGACTTTGGCTTCAGATGGATATCGCGGGGCCAGACACCGAGATACCTCGGATGCCAAGTTGGTATTGACATTACAGCAGAGCAGAAGGTTGCCCCGGTCCTTGAGAGTGTTCGGTGCAAGCTTCTCTATTGGAGCTTGGCCAAACTTTCCCTAGCAGGTCTTGCCTTAGTGGCAAACCAGGTCCTTCTTGCCACGGTCTGGTATATCGCCTCCTGTTGGTGTTTTCACAGAGGGTGCATTGGGCAGCTCCAACGGTTGGTTCGGATCTTCCTTTGGGCAGGTTCAAATGGCACGAGGAATACTATAGCTCGGGTCACTTGGCAGACGGTGATCATGCCGCAGGCGCACTGGGAGGCTTGGGTATCATTGATCCGGAGATGGAGAGCAGAGCTCTCTTGGGCAAGTTGGTTGTTCGCTGCCTCACCCCAGGTGTAGAGCCTTGGAAGCTCCTCTTACAACAAGGGCTTCTTAGGAACACCCCACGCACTTGGGGGCAATGGCAGCTTTCACACAAATGGATCTTCTTAGAGGCCCCCCTTAACGGGGAAGGGTTCCCTCTTGATGAGGAGCCTCCATTGGGTCTAGCAGAGACTAGCAGGGGGCCTCATTCGTGCTCAGACCAGATGTAGAGAGGAGTTTGGCACCCTTGGAGGGGCATATGCTCGAGTCGCGGACTCACATTGGTTGGGCACAGTGGGACAGTGGATTGGTCGGGTCCTTTGGCAGATGGAGCAGATTACCCATGGAGACAGAGGCGAGGCTTGGCGCTATCACGCATCTGCGAGGGGCAGGGCAGCAGATGAGAGAGATTGACCTAGCCATCCCTGAGTCCTGGTGGGAGGGACTTTGCGTATGGATGGACAGCAGATGGTCAGGCCAGTTTTCTTGGACCGGTGTCTCCTTGAGGATGATGATGCAACGAGGTAGCACGCAGTCCGGTTTTTTCCGTGTAGGACCTAGAGGCCTACTCCAAGCACTCACTGAGAGTGACCCCGAGATGGATGGGAGTCTTGATGGGATTCATTGGCAGATGATCAGAGTGGTGGGACGTTTGGGGAAAGAGTGGCAGATCGACCCTTCCAGTATCTTGGAGCAGGATGCCCCCAGATGGCGCCTCTGGCTTTGGGAGGGTAGACCCTTGAGGGAGGTCCAGTGGGATCCGGGAGAGTGGTTCTAGCCCTCTAGGGACGGCCTTGCCGAGCAGGTGGATGAGGTGCCCTTCTTTTCCTACACCACACGGATTGGTAGGAGGCTTCAGATGGACTCTTTGATGTGGACCCCTTCGAGGGAGAGACAGTGGCTCAGAGAGTGCCCTGAGATGTCCATTCCAGGTTTTGGACGCGGTTATGGTCCAGTTTGCAGCCGAGAAAGATATCTCCCCAGCTTACCGGATACAGGGTCAGAGCATTCAGAGGATAGAGCTCCATGAGGCAGTCCCTCTTAATAGCTTGGCTCCTCCTTCCCCTCCGGAGGACAATGTATGGGAGGTAGTAGCCAATATCACTGCGTGGAACATTTGGGTGGCTCGTTGCAGTCTGGTGATGGGTGAGCATTCGGCTCCACCCTCGGCTACCTTGGTCACCATCTGGCAAGATAGAGCGTGGGACCCCAGGCTCTAGGGCAACTATCGCGAGGCGTGCTCGATTCTGTAAGGCTTGGCCTGCAGGGGTTTTTTACATTTTCACTCTGCGAGGGATTTGCTAGTTGTATAGTCCCCCCAGTTGGCTGCTAGCCCTAGTACCAGAGATCCCCTAGGCAATGAGCTGGGTTTCTCTAGAACAGGCTGGTTTTTTCTTTCAGCCGCTTGTCAGGGTTGTAAGTCATGTGGAGCAGTCACCGATGTTTTTGGCTTCATGATGGTATCTAGACCCTAACCCGGATCACATTTGCTTGGGTGCATGAAGGATTGGCTCTATAGAGATATCTCCATGAAGTATTTGTAGTCGGAAAACCCTGGGGAGTGGGAGTGGAATGATGCAGGGCATGGAGAGAAGAGCCGCCTCTTCTTTCAAGATGCACTTCACACCTTGTGTGAGACACATATAATAGTACAAAGCATTTAAGTACTTGTTTTATTCCTTTTATGCTTATGTTCAGATTCCAACTGAAGTCACAAGTCATGCTTGGATACAAGGGAATCAAGAATGATGCTGCAAGAACTTTTCTGCAAGAAATGTTGCAATATGCCAAGGAACCTATTAGATTTACCCAAGATTGGGACTGATTTTTGTCTAATAGACATCGTTCACCTAGACAGTTCTCTGAAGGTACAATGGTATATTTACATGTTCCCAAGGAGTTCAAGACTTTGAGTATTAGTACGGTTAAGAAAATTTCCCCTAGATACTGTGGTCCATTCCGGATTCTCCGATGGATTGGACAAGCTGCATATGAACTAGAGTTGCCTCCTGATGTAAGAGTGCATCCAGTTTTTCATGTCAGTTGACTTAGAATTATTGGGTGCTGGGGATCAGCTTGTTACTCGAGAAATATTGAGGTTGAAGTTAATCTTCATACCTAACGAACCTGCAAGTATTCTTGGTTTTTGTGAAATACCCATCCGCAATTGGACCATCACTGAATACAAGATCAAGTGAGAGGATTGTGTTTCACATGGGAGACATGAACTAACCTTCAAAGTGTCTTGAAGGTCAACCTTGGTAAAACCAAGGTCGAGTGGCCATGCATAGAGAGCAATTCACCTTGGATGGGTAGCCCACGGAGGTGGTTGCATCCTACACATGCCTAGGGTTCTTTACTCGAGCCCGATCTTATGATGCAACCATCATTAGAGGCCCAATTGAGCAGGAGGTACGTCGCATTGGCCATACTCGAGTGACAGTGCTTTCACTCTCACTTCCAAGACCTGGACCAAGACTCTTCTCTTTGACACAGACTATGCATGCATTGGGCTTTGGATAGAAATTGCAGCATGTTATTTATTGGCTCTACGGTGACAGTAAAGCTGCTTGCATACTGTTTGTGTTGAGAGTTCACGCTCAACATCATGTGATCATGTGTGCATAGCACCATCACGTGATCATATGTGCATAGCACTAACCTTATAGAGTGCTATAAAGGAAAGGGTTAGATCCCCTAACCCTAACTTTAAATGGGTTTGTATATATTCTATTTTTTCAACTAAATCTAGTGTACACTTAGTCATTTGTGGTGTGCTCTCTAGCTGTGCCCTCTCTCCTCATCTCCACTCTTCTCCTCTCCCCTCTTCATATTTTGTCATGGTATCAGAGCTTCCTTGCCTTCTGCTGAGGCATTGCGATCCGTATGAGAGAGTGTGAGAGAGATGGAGAGATTGAGAGTTTGTGTTCATTCTTTCACTTCCATTGAGTGATAGAATTTCCGTCCATGTGAGAGAGATTTCTGTTCTTTCTGTGAGAAAGAGAGGAGTCTATCCCCTTGTGAGAGATATTCGAAGAGGAAGAGAGGTTGTGAAAACCACAAGAAGAGAGAGACCTTTTCAAGACTCTACAGCAAGCGGGTTCAACGAATGGCTCAACAAGCATCTTTGATTTGAGGAGTTCTTAGTGAAAGGTTCGGTTCTCTTCTACATCTACTCATTGGTTTGGTTCTTTGAGAGAGGGTGCTTACCTTCTTCATGAAGGTTTTGTGAGGTCGCAAAGAAGAAGGTTCTGTGAGGTCGCAGACTCAAAAGCCTCTATCTACTAGCCGGCTACACACCTATTGCCTCCTACGCGATGCATCAGCTGCTCTAACAGCCTTGGCCACACTCCAACCTCTGCAAACTCAAGCCAGCCCACTGCTTAGACTCAACGAGCTTCTGCCAGGCGACCTCCAGCGTCCAGTTCCTCCGCAGCCAAGGCACTATCTATAGCCACGCTCCATAGGCGACCAAGCGGCTGCCCAGTGATCGGCTCTTTCAGACCTCCAACGATAGCTTTGCAAACTCCAACTGGGCGACAAAATCTCTGCAATGACACACAATGCGGGCCTATGGCTGACTCCATGCTCCTGCCTCTCCAAGGATCCGCCTCTCTATCGACCTTCATACGGGCTCTGCAGACTCTCTGAGACGTAAGCTTAGCCAGTCGCTTAACTAAGGGAGGGTTGCTGTCTGCTGCTTCACGGTCTACCTCATCGCCTGGCTCCTTCACCGACCAAGCAAGGTCGCTGGACTGCGCAACTCGATAGAAGCACCGCCAACCGAACATGTGCTAGCAAGAGGCGAAGGTTCAAACGACCAGCTACTCGGACGACTAGCAGCAGCTTGCAAAGAGCGCCTTCAGAAAACTCCCACGGGCCACCACTCAGCCGTCCTCATGAAGTTCCTGCGAGCTTCTTCACAACCTCAGAAAAGGCTCCAGGTCGACCGGCATAGCCGTCGGCTCACCATTCTCCATGATCGTGACTGTCTTGCCACTGCGACGTCTCCTGGTCGTCACCATCGCTCTACACAGAAGAGCCTGTGGTTAGCTGCGGTTTAATCAGTGGTCATATTTAACCATGGTCAGTGGCTCTAACCATGGTCGGGCTCAATTAAGCTAACCGTGGTTAGCTGCGGTTTAATTAGTGGTCATATTTAACCATGGTTCAATTCACCATGTGTTAGGAGGGTTGGTTAATTTTCTGCCACATGGCATCCTTATCCCTAAGTGCCACGTCGCCTTGCTGACATCAGCACCTACCACCTCAGCCGTCCAGTCAGCAGTGACCTCTGCAGGCACACACAGTGCTCCACAGTCACTTCATGTGACCACTCCTGCCACCTTAGCACAGGGCTCCACTGGCACACCTCTTGCTAGGCACAGTGCCACATAATCACTGCATGTGACTCACAGTGACACATCATCATTGAGCACATTTGCACTCCTTTTGCCCCTCCACCTAGATCAAGTCATATCTCTTGATCTTGGAAGAATTTGAGAGTGCTCCAAAAAGAAAAGTCGCTCGTTTTTTTGTGCTCTACGCGCTCGTCACATCACGCGCACATTTCGGCACAAGTTACACTCACATTTTAGCCTCACCGACAAAACCACTTCCTTCACGCACATTTGCCTCTACATCGATGCATCTGAACCAGCACTTCAAAAGAACAAAAGAAAAGGAATTATTTGCTGTTCTTTCATCGATCGACGGTTGGTTTAGATCTAGATCAGAGTAGACTAGATCGCCATAGAGGGGACGCTTTGAATTTCCTCAAGTTACCAATCTAAGCCATGCCCGAAATCCCCAACTAGTACCTACTTGGAGTCAGTCCATACGCTCACATACGGTTTCACATCATTACATTACCTGAAACCTTACGTTCATCAGTTCAGTGAGCAGACTTCAGAGTCAACCTCTGTACTGCTGATAGCTACACCTACTACTGCAGCTGTGAGGGTACTCCCTCTTGCTAGGCCTATAATTGGTATGGTAGACTTCTGAGACGCCCTCTCCTACTGAGCATTGAGGTCAATGGGGATGGAAACTAAGCCCACAAGTCCCAAACACTCCTAATGAGAAGGTGCAATATGAGTCCTCTCGATTGAAGCTGATGTGATGAATTGAGCTCCAAGGGTGGAAGCCCCATAGGAACAGGCCATAGCTGATGAAGAGGTCTGATGGGTGGAAGATCCATCACACCTATTTGTTGCATCTAGGGTGTCGCCTTGGGGGGAAGTCCCAAGAGAACTAACTGTGGGAACTAGACAATCCCTTCGGGTGGGAACTAGACAATCCCTTCGGGTGGTGGACCCAAGAGGCTCATCCATGGCAATTGATGATGGGTTTGAGATGTCTCCAAGTATGGAAGACCCATCACTCATAGCTGTGAAAACCATCTGCTTCCTTGCTAAAGCCAATCTAGCTGACTGAGCTCCTTGGGTGAAAGACCTAGAGGAACTTCCTAGACATGATAAAGTTGTTGGATGACTAAAAGACCCATCTGATGTTACTGCACGAATTGAATGATCCCGTCGAGTGGGAACCCCAAGAGAATAATCTGCTGAAGCCGGATGATTCTGAAGACCCAATAGGCTCATCATTTGGGCATGCTGACTGAGTTGAGCTGACCCCAGGGATGGAATACCCTTGAGAGCTGACTGTGGAGATGGCTGCACTACCCCCATCGATGGAAGACCTTGAGGCACTGCATGTAGCTACTATGGAAACTAAATGGTCCCCTTGACTGGTAGACCCAAGGGAAACCACTATTTGAGCTACTGCAGAATAGTCCACTAAACTATGCTTGGAGATGGAAGACTCTTGAGTAGATAAAGGACTGCCTGTTGATGAAGAACTGTATGTGGGTACTTCTGTGGCCCACTCCACAAGAAATTCCTTATAGGCCTTTTGGGTTGAGTATGATACATTGCCTAGAGTGGCTCCAAACTAACCAAATAAACCAAGCTGTGGCCAGCAGTAGCTAGTTAACAACTATCACCATGGAAGTGAGGTCAAGTCTAGCTGAACTCCAAAGGAGGAGTTTTCTCCTAATACTCTCCAATATAAGAGCTATCTACGGTGAAGGAGAAATACCCATGCCGACCTAGCAGCCCAAGTATTTGGCAGAGACACCCCTCTGAATCCAAGTAAAGCCGAAATTGGCTCCCCAATCTGCGTGTCCTCATCGTCATTACTCCAGAAGCCATTGCATTTATTCCAATTGATGTGTGCACCTGTTGTAGAATGAAATAAATCCAAGTCTGTCCTAAAAGAAGTGAGAGTCTAGGAGTGGTATCCAAAAAGACAACATAGTCATGAGCAAGCTCACTGTCCAAGATCTCCTCATCTTGGCTTAGGGAAAGTCTCAGCCAATAATGTCTGTTTAAGATCTCAAAGAGATGCTCATGAATTCAGCCACAAATAAGTACAGGAAAGCAGCAAGTGAACATCCTTGTCAGACGGCTCTGGAAATTTACATTCTCTCTCCCTTGTCCCCCTTGATTAGCATGTGGCTTTGGGCTGATTTGTACAATGGAGAAACCCTTTTGATCCAAGCATATGAAAAGCCAAAGCGTGAAAGGCACCCTCCAAGAAACCCCAATGTGCTCTGTCATAAGCTAACCCCTTTGATCCAAGCATCTGAAAAGACAAAGTGTGAAGGGCACCCTCCAAGAAACCCCAATCTACTCTGTCATAAGCTTTCTCAAAATCCAAGAGTAGAATGGCTAACCCTTGGCCACTTTGAATAGCCCATTTCGAAGCCTCCCAAAAGGAAAATTACTATCAAAATTGCTTTGGCCAAAGCACAAAGCCCGTGTGCATATCATGATCTGGAACAAAGGATTGCTAAAACACAAATTGATAGCTTTTCCCATGATCTTATAGAAGCTAGCCAAAAGAGGGATTGGCCTCCATTGGGAGACTGAATTTCTACACCCCCCCCTTCAGGATAAAATGAATGAGACCCTATGTATGTGAATCAGGCATAGCACTAGAGTCCCAAACGCTTTGCAAGGCTCAGGTAACATGTTTCCCAATCATGTCCCAAAAAGCAATGAAAAACAAGGGTGTCAACCCATCTGAGCATAGGGACTTGTCCTTATGAAGAGCAATGCAGTCCTAAACTCCAGATTGGTGAAAGGTGCATTATGTAAGATTCTGATATTTGGTTTCACCAATGCCAGAATAGTCTGCCAAACTTTATGTCTAGCATCACCTTTGGCTGGCATGTTAGGATTTGTAGAAAGAAGGGAGGCATAAGAATCAGTAGATATACAAAAGGTGGCATCAAGATTAGTGTTAGAATATGCAGCCAAGTTGAGTCAATTTGGTATGTTCTAGTGTGAGTTTTAGTCTAGTATGTCCTATGGATCTCACGTGTCACATTGGGAGTTATCCCATATGCATAGGTGTTCATATGTGTGTGTGTGTGTGCTCTTATATAGAGACGATGGCTGATTGGCGGCCTATATCCCTCATGCCTGTCATTTACAAACTCATTGCTAAAATGATTGTCCTCAGGGTTCGCTTCCTCTTGCAAGCAGGACTTCATCCTAGGCAGTATGGGTTTGTCCCCAGAAGGCAGATCACTGACAATATCTCCAATGCCTTGCTTGCGATTGAGTATGCCAAATATTCTAAACAAGATGTTCTCATTCTGCAAGTAGACATTGCGAAAGCTTTTGATACTGTCCATTGGGATTTCATCTCTCAAACTATGCAAAAATTGGGATTTGGCTTTCGGCTTGTCCACATCATTTACTGGCTTTATTCTCATGCCACTGCACAGTGCTTGCTTGGTGGTGGGTTGTCAAGAACCTGGACTATGACTCGCTCAGTGAGACAGGGTTGCCCTCTTAGTTCCTTACTGTATGCCATTGCTACCCATCCGTTACTCTTGCATATGGACTATCTGGCAGATACAGGACAGCTTCATGGTTTGCAAATTCCAGGGGCACAGTCTTTTCTTGCACAGGCTTATGCTGATGATTCATTCTTCATGTCAAGGAATTCTCAAAGTGATCTTTCTCGTTTGATGCATACACTGAATGATTTTGGCATAGCTGCTGGACTGCATATCAATTTTCAGAAATCAAAACTTCTAGCTTTGAAAGAAGCTGATTGGCATGCACTGTTTTGGCCAGGCCACATTATCTCTTCCCTTACTATTGTCAGACATCTCGGATACCCCATTGGCTGGAATATTACTCCGCAACAACAGCTCAAATGGGTGCTTCAAAAGATCAACAAGAAGCTGGAATACTGGCATTTGTCCACTTGGCCTCTACATGTTCGACTCCGGATAGTACAGTCCATCATTATGGCATATGTGCAATTTTATTTGCCTCTTCTTCCTTGGTCTTTCAAGCATTTGGCCTCTTATATGTCCCAAGCTATGGAGATATTTTGGAAAAGCAAATCTCTTAAAAAAGCTTTGCGACTACTACCTATGCAGTCTATTTGTTCACCCAAGACTCATGGGGGGCTGAATATTCTCAATCTCCAGGTTCATATGTTGGCAAGAAAGAGCACTATGATTGCTGATTTTTTTCAGCAAAAACAACCATGGGCTATTATGTTAGCAGCTATGTGTGGAAACATGGCTTCCCATGCATATGGGCATTGGATTACAGATCACTGGGAAGCAGTTTTATCTACCTTTCAGGGAAAAATTCCTGGTTGCCCTGTTTCTACTGCTTTTCTTCATGATTGGAAGAGAATTCTTTCATATGCAGAATGGATAGGTGCTTCCTCTCATCATGGCAATTCTTTTCGATTGGAAAGCATCCATTGGAGCAAGGTGTTTGCATCGCCTCTCGCTTTACAGGCACCTATCAAAGCATATAATCTCATGAAATTGGGCATAAGATTTGTTGGTGATGTTGTGGATCAACAAGGCTATACACTTTCATTTCCACAAGCTTGCAGGACATTCTCCTTGGGTCTGCATCATAGATCCATTTGGAGAACACTTTCAACTATGTTGCAGCCATTTGTTCCGGTTCCTCCACTGTTTGCACAGGACAGATTAATGGACTGGAATTTGACTTCCATACCTCCTGCTACACATACACTCTCGATACACAATCTGACTTCCTCGAAGGTTTACAGATTTCTTCTTCCACAGCCATGGATTGACAAGCATGCCAACACTCTTTGGAATTTGGATAGGCCTTTATCTTGGTGGCAATCCCGTCTCATGAAAATCTGGAAAACCAAATTGCCATTGAAACAGAGGCTTTTCTTTTGGAGATGTATAGTGGGAGCCTTTTCCATTGGGGTGAAATTGGCAACTCGCCACATTGCTTCTCCTTTCTGCCCCCGTTGCTCTCATCCCCGCGAGACAGTTCCTCACTTATTATGGTTTTGCCCGCACTCTCGCACATTGATCACTCATGTTTCTCATTTACTGCGGCTTCGGTTCCCTTCTATCAGATTTGGGAAACTTTTCTGGATGTTTGGATGCTGCTCATCTCAGATGTCTCCATTACTCCTTTTCTTTCATTGGACTCGCTTTTGGGTATTATGGACCATCTGGACACAGAGACTGCATTCTAGGATGGGTCAACAGTTTCCTCAGGCATATATTTTCTTCAGAATGTCCCTTAAGCAGTCTTTACATGACAGTCTTGCTGCAAGGGATTTGGATGCTACTTGCCTTGAAGTGTTCTCTACTTGTTTTTGAGTTCTTCTATCGGGCTCTCTTTCGGAGTTCTTTGCTAGTGTGTGGGAGACTTCCCATATTGTAAATTCATGAGCATATAAATACAATGGATTTTACCAAAAAAAAAAAAGTGTGTGCTCTTATATATGTGTGTCGAGATCGTGTGTTCTTAGCCTGAGAAGAGACATAAGTATCCTTAGGAAGCATATCAGCAGGCATAGCATCTGGAGGCATTTTGTGCAGGACTAGCGGGCATTGTGAAGCCATGTGTCCAAACTTTTTACATTCAAAGCAGGCTCCTGCAAATAAACCCCATTTCAGCTTGTAAAATGCACTGCCCATTGCAACATTGTTTACCGTAACAGAATATGAGTGTGGAGTGGGATTATCTGTATTCCACAAAATATGCAAAATCTATTCGAGTTGCCATTCGGTCATGGTGGACAACACACACACACACACACACACACTTTTTTTTAAGTGAAAGCTTTGATCGATTATATTACAAGAATAGTCACCTAAGAAAAGAGGCGCTAGAAAATATATCAACTGAAGATCTCAGTATAAGCCAAATATACATCTGCAGGCAATCAAAGAAAGATTGCTACAGAGAACACTTAAAGAAAGCAAACAAAGAAAAATTGGGATCACTAAAGACTTTACAATTGCGGTATGTCCATAAATTCCAAAGTGCTCAATAGCGAGCTCAAACAAAGAAAATATGAAACTACGGTCTCTGTGGATGAAAACCAAAGAGCTAGAAAAATTTCCCAAAGAGAACAGTCGGCAATCTTGCTCGTAGTCTCTGTCGAAGAGAATCTAGAAATTGTCGAGAAGACGGGCAATGCCAGAATAAATGAGGCACAGTCTCCTGAGAAATCAGACAGTGATGACATAAAGCAGGAGCAATGTGCCTACGGGCCAACAACTGTCCAGATGGAAATTTTCCCAGAATCACTCGCCATGAAAGAACTTATTGCCGAAGTGGAACCTTGTATGCCCAAAGTTCCCGGAGTCTTTTCGTCCACCACTTGGCTGGCCGATGCATTTGCCAAAGAGAATTACCCCTTTCTGAAACTCAGGGTTGACGCAAAAGGATTTTGTATAATGCAGGCACAGTAATCTGAGATAGCCTCAAAGGACGAGAGGAGGACCCAAGAGAAGTCAATGTCCAATCCTCTAATCGATCCTGGAGTTCCAAAGGGGGAATTGGAACCAAAGGTGAAAGTATACAAGATTTGCTACCACAAAGTACGATAATGAGAACCCAAATCATACTGTATGGTTGCCAGAGAAAAGGGAAGAATAGAGCCATCATCATGAATAACATCAGCAACAGTATTGATCCCTTTAAAAGAAATAAAGTAAGAACGGCGAGGTTCCTGTTAAGCAAGCGGAGGCTGAAAAACTTTGGACCAGTGAATGCTTTCAGCCCGCAAAGAATTACTCATCAGAGACTGTCGACCATGCCATTCCAGGTGAGACAGAATATGCTTCTAGTCAAGAAGCAAGTTGGAGACCATAGGGCAGCCATGCAAAGCGCCATCGATGTACCCAAACAAGAAATCCCACCGAGCAAGAGTACTAATATGTGTGATGAGAGATTGAATCATGAGAGCCTAGGGCTAATCACCTTTCAAAAATTGCAACAACATTTTTCCCCTGCAAGCAAGGATGTGCACCTGGATATTAGTGATATTCAAATCTCCATGCATCTTAGGGGAACAAATTTGATGCACCGAAAGCAGTATGAGACTTTTTTGGCCATGTTTGGAACGCCAAAAGGTCTCCATAATGACAGACATAAAGAAATCAAGATCTGCCTTGGTGAACATGATCAAAGGCAAATAAAATTGAATGTACGCCACAAGCATGGACTGCACTATTTGGAGGCAAACATGTTAAGGCTAGGTTGCCAATTTTCAATATTCAAGCTTTTTTCGGAGCTTTATTAGAACCCAATCAATTTGTTGTCGACGAGTAAGTCCCTAGCCCAAAGGATAACCAAGGTGTTGAACTAACTGAGTAGGTGGGATGATCTCCCTTGGCCATAAGAGACTGTGCCAGTCTTTAAGATGCAAAGGGAGCAGCTTAGACTTTTGAAAGTTAACATGAAGGACAGCTGCCAAACCATAAACTGAAAGGGCTTGCATCAAAGCAGAAAGATCAGGCGCAGTATTTCTTGGAGTAAAGAAAGAGTCATCAGCATAGGCCTGAGCAACCATGCTGCGATTATCATCTAGTTCCAAACCATGGAGAGAATCTGTAGCCACTAGATGATCAATGTATTGCAACATAGGATGAGTAGCAATAGCATACAGTAAGGCACTAAGGGGACAGCCTTGTTAGAACAAATTAATGAAGGTATACCTATGTTTGTGTGTGTGTGCTTGTGTGTCCATGTGTGTGACCACCTGTGTGGTGAGTGTGCCTGTAGTAGGTGTGATTGATGATGTGTCAATCAATAGGTGTGAGTGTGGAAGGTTCCAGTGGATGATTGAGAGATTCATGGAGAGATCAGTGGAGTGATTTGTGGATCTGGGATGCTCTCTCTTGAGCTCACATGCAATGTATCACTGGCCTATATATTGGAACTTCCTCTCATGAATAAAGTACTCTTTCTCCTTCATTGTTGATCTCATCATGACTTCTTTTCAGTTCCTTCATTTGGTATCAGAGCCACGTCCTCCTTGAGCTCCTAGCCTCCATTTTTTGCCATGTCATCACTCCTACCACCTCCTTTCTCATTCACTAGTTTGCCCTCTTCTCATCCAAAATTGCAAGAGCTTGTTCTCTCTTTACATGCAACTATTCCCTGAACCCTCTGAGCTGTAAAAGCACCTTCCTAGGGCGCACTCCCACCTCAAAGCATTTTGCAAGATTTTGCCCCTGCTGCCCGTGCCGACAGCTTCTTCACTTGGCGAATTTCTGCAAATTTCTTCCTGTAGACTCAACCATTTGCAAAACCCTCTTAGGGGAGGCTGGGCGGCGTTATGAGCTAGCTGCTGATGAAGTTTGAGTGCATTTGGTCCAAAGAAGAAGGAGAAGAGGCAGAAAAACCAGTCGGAATCGGCAACACTCCCACAGACAATGCCATGTGAAAATGTGCCTCTTCTTCATGCTGGACACTTTCCACAGTAAGGGCTTCCATTCCACCAAAAAGCCCTTTGTTTGCTGCTCTAGAAGTCTTCAATTGAGGCCTCCAACTTCAAACTGTTTAATTTGGGAAAAACAGTCAAATATATGGTCAAAGGTCAAAATTCTGAAGGGACAAGGTCGTCAAAAGTTTCCTTGTTCATCATTTTTCACTTTTGCTTTTGGTCATCTGCTCATATAATGTCTTCTAGCATCGATTCAAGATTGATCTTTGGGTTGCTGTCCAATTTGACTATGTTTGACTATGTCTATGTTTGGATGATGAGCTTCATTGACAACAATGATGTAGCCTATTTGATGCTTGAAGGTGACTCAGTGATGAATGTAGTTTCTATCATGATAGTTGAAGGCTATTTGCACTTGGATGGTCATATTTTGCCTTACATTCATGTATCATCTTATGAGTCATATGAGCCTTACGTTTGTACAAGAGTAGACACTACCCTTGCAATGACAAGTGGTAAGACCCTCTTCATATTCAATCTATTTGAAGGTGTATGGGATGCAAGAAAGATCAAAGAGCAAAGGAGTTACAAGATTGGCTACACCAAGAACCTCTCCAATGACAATGAACCTCACACTATGGTAGCTTGGAAGAGAAGAAGGAAAAGGACACGACATGCCATCAAAGGGGGGAATTTCCCCACATCTTCAAATTAGGAATATTTTTGTGTGTGTGGTCAATAAGGGTTCTCTGCCTTGGGATGTCCCCTTAAAAATATTTAAGGATTGCTAGTCATTTTGTCAAGAAACCTCCAAGAGAGATTGTAAACCCGGGACCAAAATTGGAGTGAGATCATGTTGGAGCTAGGGTCTCCAAATGAGTCTACTGCCAATGTAACTTAGAGTGAGTCTAGGTCAGGATCATGTGTGTTGCTACCAGAGGTGGGCAAGCCATGAAGTTTCCCATAGACTACTGCTAGGGGTCAAGGTCATCAATTTGTGGGGGGGTGTTAGAACAAATTGATGAAGGTATACCTATGTTTTTGTGTGTGTGCTTGTGTGTCCATGTGTGTGACCACCTGTGTGGTGAGTGTGCCTGTAGTAGGTGTGATTGATGATGTGTCAGTCAGTAGGTGTGAGTGTGGAAGGTTCTAGTGGATGATTGAGAGATTTATGGAGAGATCAGTGGAGTGATTTGTGGATCTGGGATGCTCTCTCTTGAGCTCACATATAATGTATCACTGGCCTATATATTGGAACTTCCTCTTATGAATAAAGTACTCTTTCTTCTTCATTGTTGATCTCATCATGACTTCTTTTTAGTTCCTTCAAGCCTTGATGAACCAAACTATGAAGAGTCCATTCTTTAGAGATGTCTCCAGAAAGAATACAAGCAACATTGCTATCCCTGTAGAGCCAATAAATAACTTGCTGCATTTTTATTCCAAAGCCCAAGGCTCGCATTGTTTGCGAGATGAACTCCCATTGAACTGTGTTAAAAGCTTTGGCAATGCCAATCTGTAAGAGCAAAACATCCTGCTGCGTGTACTTGGCATATTCAATCCCAACATAAGCATTGGCAATATTGTCCATGATATGCCTACAAGGAACAAAGCCATATTGAGAAGGATGCAGCCCATCATGCAGATACCCTTTGATATGGTTAACAAGCATTTTAGCTATGATCTTGTAAACGATTGGCATGAGCATGATTGGTCTCCAATCAGTGATAAAATCAGAAATCTACTTCTTAGGAAGGAGCTTTACCGGTCCCTTTTTCCATGACAAGGGCATTTGCTGATTTTCCCAAGCTGAATTAGCCATTTGCAGCAGAGGGTATTTGAGGCTATCCCAGAAAGCAAGAAAGAATTCAATAGTGAGGCCATCCCACCCTGGAGATTTCCATCTACCACAGGATTTAACTGCATCTGACAATTCCCTTTCAGTGAAGGGAAGTTCCAGCTCCAAAGCCTGAGCTTGAGAAAGAATTGGATGGACATGTTGTAAAAGAAGCTGACGTGCAAACAAAGTCTCAAGAGATGGAAAGTCCACATGCCCAAAATGGGAGGAGAAGTGCTGCACACAAAAATTATCAAGTTCAGAGCGAGATGAAGACCAAGAACCATGAGGCATCTGGACACGACAAATATTTACAGCCTGTCTTTTGTAATGCAAGCTTTTGAAGAATTGCTTCGAAGAGCAGCTTTTATCCAAAAAGGTCCTTTGTCAAGATCGGGTTTCCCATTTAGCAAGCTTTCTTCGATCATTTGATTGGAGACAAAATTTGGCCTGACATAAGTGCATGATTTCATGAGAAGACAAAGGCCGAAGGTGACTATGCTTAGTCAGACTCTGGCAATTGAGTTTAGCATGCACAACAGTCTCCTGTGTGGCTCGCATAAATGATTTACCATAATCCCGAATCACAGCTTGCATTCGAGCAACAAAAGCCTGACATGCATAATCCAAATAAAAAAGCATCTGAGAAGAGAGAGGCTGAATAGCATAAGAAACCATAGCTTTAAAATCAGCATGTTCCAAATAACTGTTATTCACCAACAAAAGCCTTCTGCAAGGGAATCTGTCATCAAGAAAGTCATGCATGGAGAGCCTCAACCAAAGAGGTGCATGATCAGAATACGTGAAGGCATGATCAACGCAAAGTTGACAAGTAAAGGCATCACCACACTGCGGATCAACCTGATACCATCTGTCCAGGTGTGCCTGATAGGAAGATTGAGCATTGTGTTGAAAGGTATAGCCCAGGAGTGTGGGCTGTAATTCCTTCCATAGGTCCACCAAACGCAGCTGAACCAAAAAGTCAGACCATGCCTGTTGTTCAGAAGCCAACATATGAGTGTGGCACGAAGTATTATCTCCCGGTTGTGGAGCATTTTTGAAATCACCACAAATGAATGCATAGTGTCTCCACGGATAATTATGCATGGCATCCCAAATCAACGCTCGACCGTTGGAAGAGTGAGGGGCATAAACCAATGCAAATTTAAATATTTCTCCTTTAACCAGGCATTGCATAATAATCCATCTACCATGGCAATCATTGAGAGCCACAACGGGCTGAAATCATGCCTCACCAAAAAAGCCACTCTTGAGAAAGAGTGCTCTCCAGCATAGAAAATATCATAACCAGCAAAATGTCCTATGTGACCAACATACATGTGCTGATTATGTTCTTGTAGAGCCACTATGTCTGGCTGTAATTGTCTGATATACATCCATACAAGTTTCCACTTTCTACCATCACACAAACCGTGTACATTGAGTGTAACGCATTTGATGTGGTCAAGCATATTTACAGATATAGGACAAGTATGTACAGCAAACAAACAAACTGACTATGTCTGCATCTCTACCTCTAGATCAGGGCCTCTGCCTTGAGAAGAAGAAAGATTGCTGCAGAGAACGCCTAAAAAAGCCAAACAGAGAGAAAGTAGGATTACCAAAGACTTTACAATTCCTATATGTCCATAAAGTCCATAGTGCACAGTAGCGAACCCAAACGAAGAAAAGATGAAACTCCGGTCTGGATGGATGAAACCCAAATAGCCAGAAGAACTTCCCAAACGGAACATATGGGAATCTCGCTCGTAGGCACTGTCGAAGCAGATCAAAAAACTCATGAGAGCACGGACAATGCCAAAACAAGTGAGGCACAGTCTCCGAAGAAGCTGAACATCTGTGGCAAAGTGCAGGAGCAATGTGTCGATGAGCTAATAGCTGTCCAAATGGAAACACTCCCAAAAGAACTCGCCAAAAGAAAACATGTTGCCGAAGCGATACTTTATAGGCCCGAAGTTGCTGTAATCTTTTCCTCCACCACTTGGCTGGGCGATGCATTCGCCAAACAGAATCACCTCTCTCTGAAGCCCAAGGTTGAGGCAAAAGGATTTTATACAATGCAAGCACAGTAATCTGAGATAGCCTCAAAGGACTAGAAGAGGAACCTGGAGAAGTCAAAGTCCAATCTTCTAGCTGGTCCTGGAGTTCCAAAGGAGGAATCGGAACAAAAGGCGAAACCATAGAAGTAATTTATTGCCACGAAGGACGATAATGAGAGCCCAATCCATATCTGGTGGCTACCAGAGAAAAAGGGAGCACAGTACCAGCATCATCTATAACATTAGCAACCGAGGTGATGCCTTTAAACGAGACAAAGTAGGAACGTCGAGGTTTCTGTAAAGCCAAGGGATCCAAATCCGACAGATATTGGTAGCCTGTCTTTTGTAGTGTAAGCTCTTAAAAAATTGATTGGAAGAGCAACCTCTATTCAAAAAATCCCGTTGTCTGGATCGGGTTTCCCATTTAGAAGGCTTTCTGGGATCATTGGATTGAAGAGAGAATTGAATACCCGAAAGGACGCCCAAGGACTGCCTTCCGTGCTTAATACCCGAAACCCGTGCAATGAGATCGGCCAGCTGCACAATTGCACCTCCTATTGCAACTCATGCGCCCATCCATGCAACGGACGAGCCACTCTTCAATCAGCAACCTTAACAACCTTAGGTAAGGCCACCGTTCAACTATGTAGAACTGAGGCTCCCAAAAACCTTAAATAGTTATGATCACATGTAGGCAGCCTACCTAATTATGATCATTGCCATATAAAGTGATGCTTATCCTTAATCAAACTGTGCTTATGGATTTCAAAGAGCTTGTCTTGCCTGGGGGTGTGTGTTCATCTACTGGTCTCTACCTCTAGGTCATGGAAGCTGACTCCACATTTGCAAATAGTTGTCTCTTTACATGGAGATATTGTCCTTGAGGTATTGTTTCTCTTGTACATGGGGTTGATATCTTTCATGTAAAACTCCATTTCCGCCTAACATCCTCTCCACAAAGTGTCCACCACTTTTTGCTGCACGAAGTCTCTTTGGCCCCCTTC
This sequence comes from Dipteris shenzhenensis, assembly GCF_047967505.1. NCBI lineage: Eukaryota > Viridiplantae > Streptophyta > Polypodiopsida > Gleicheniales > Dipteridaceae > Dipteris > Dipteris shenzhenensis. The sequence continues at coordinate 10,597,987 of NC_141598.1, forward strand.
CTTCTTAGGTAAGTCTTGGCTTGAGATGTCCACCTTTCAACCAGTCATGTGCCTTGCTAATGTATGCAAAACCTTGAAGACCACAATACGTATGAAGAGCCCTAAGATAATTTGTCTACTCCTATGTAAATGAAAGAAACAAAACAAAAAGTCATCTATAGTTATTGGCTGAAGGCTCCTATATAGAGGCTGATGTGCACATTACCTTTTTTTAATTTGCTGTTGCTAGTGGAGTTTGGTCCTACAAAGAGGGAGGACGAACTACTAAGAGTTTCTCTGTATAGCTTGTCTTTGTTAATTTGCTTAAAGGTATGTTGCGTAACCTATGAGATTTTGCTTTCACCTCTCAAGTAGGATGTTTAAAAGAATAAGCTTTGTACTGCATAATGTTGTGTTTTTAGAGGATGAGTTGTTTGGGCATGCTCCTGGACTCATCTAGGTATATACTTCTGCCGTATTAGCAGACATGCAAATTTCACCGTGTGAAGTTCTCGTCCATATTGTGGCTTGCTGGTTTTGCGACAACTCTTTCTATCTTAATTGGTGCGGTGTCCTATCAGCTACATTTAGATGCTCATCTGGGAGAGACTAAAATGAAATCGTTTAGTCTTCACAAGCAGTTGTTGCTTAGCCTTCTCCTTTAGTGCTAGCCTTCGTCATGGCTGAGTTCGCCCTTCACCTTCGGAGTGCCGACATAAACTTAGCAGACTTTGTATAAATGGAGGCTCAACTAGGTGTGGGTGTGTGGATTTGTATATGTGAGAGCATATGTCTATACTATGGTCTACACCCACTGTTGGGCGCTGATGATGTCAGTGGGGATGTCATAGTAGCTAGCCTTGCTGTGCGTGATGGAGTTTATGGTTTTCAACCTTATGAGTGACTATGATGAGATTGAAACTGCACTATGTTGTGTTTTTAGAGGATGAATTTGGGCATGTTCTTGGACTCATCTAGGTATAAGCTTTGTATTGTGGAAATGAATAAGTAACATTACTTTGGCATGTTTTGGTAGACCATCTCATTTTTTAATGGAAAAGTTTACAGTCCAAGAAGGTGCGAGACAACGGTTTTGATCAACTACCATTATATGGACTGGGTGGTAGTAGGACAGCAAACTGGTGGAAGTCTCTTGGGGATCAGCTGCTTACTAAAGGTATACCTGTTGTATTTCCTTTCTCTATGTCACTGTTGGTCCAAGATAGTAAGGAGGACAAAAATTATGAAATTTGTGTTTTGGACAGGTTACCTTGTTGAGACCAGGCGTGATATCTATAGGTTTGTAAGGTAAGTTTCTCAGAACCTTTCACTGCTGGGAGGGAGGGCACGAAGGCCACTCAGTTGCTATTGTTCTTGTTCCTCACGACAAGAAGAAAAATATACTTTCCAAAAGTGTGGCAAAGCTAAAGCTTATGTGACTTACAATGTCCTCACGTCTACTTGTCTCAATGGATGTTCAATTTCAACAGCGTTGGATCTTTGGGTAAAAGGTTTCTTCAAGCTAATGCTAGACAAAAAGTCCCAGTTCTCTTAACTCCAACTCAAGAAATGATTGAAGAAGAGCATAAGAAAGGTGGTACTGATCTTAAAACAGTCCCAGAACATGTGCCTGAGATGACCTCAAAATCTCGGATGCACACATTGTCAGAGGTATGCATCTATAAGAAACTATTCTACCAGAATGTGAGCTAGGAACAGCAGACTAATAGAAACATTGTGTCTAGTTGTCTTTAATTTTTCTCAATATAGGTATGATGCACTTATGAACGGACAACTAAATTTGAGGGAACTTTGTTGGATCCTTTGTTTTGCAGTTGGAAGCCAAGTTCTGTGATTCCTTATTGAAAGAAAGAGCAAATTTAGCCAAGCAGAATTCCACTGCTCCGTAAGCATCTCTTTTAAATTTCATTCATGCTGAAAGTATGCTAAATAAACTCATTTCACAATGCCTGAATAAAGCCACATTTTCTTCTATTTGTAAATGTCTCTACCATGAAGACCTTCTGTAACTGATAATACTCTGAATTGACTCCCTGCCTTGACAAGTTAGGGTATAATTTTGACAGCTGTCTGTTGAGCCTACTATGGTAATTCAAGACAGAAATGTGCAAGTACAGTATTTCATTAAATACTCTGTGTAACAATTTTAGGCTGAATCCAAGCATCTATAAGGGAGAGATAAAGTTCCCTTGTTCATCTCTGGCATTTCTAAGATATAGTGGGCTTTTTTCTCATTTGGGAAACGGAAGAAGGCACCTTTTTTATTAATTGTAAAAAAAAACGAAGTCCACTTTGTATTGAATTTTAAGAGACCTACCCAAACTCAGAGTGTCTGCCTTTTTAGATGGCTCTGAAAATTCTAGACTTTATTACAGGAGGGTACCCTTGGTGGAGACTCGGCTTCCTACGGTGGTTGCAGGAGAGACATGTGGAGGAAAGAAGGTTGCAGTTGAAAGGAACAGAGAGACAACAGCAAAGAATTTCACCATGCTTGGATCACCCCCATTTGCCAACAGGCACTATCTAGTGTGGAGCATGAGCTGCAGGCCTGATATTAAGAATTGGTTATTGGGGGAGTTGGATCAGTGTGCAGCCTGCTGATGGGCCGATGAATTCCTCTTCTGATATCTCTATAGGCGGTGCTCTCAATAGAATATGAACTTCATAAGAAGCTCGCTAGGTGCTAACCAGGTCTTGTACGTGTAAAGCTGTACGAGATCCTCCCGAATAACCTGGTTTGCTTTGTGATACGTCAGCCAAATGAAGGGGGCCTCGAGAGTAGACTGAAAAGGCAGCAATTTGTCTATGTGAAGTCCAAGATTCGGAAACCATCTGCATGTCTGGGCATATCAACATGGCTGATCACCCTCACCTGCTAATGTCATGGACATGAATGAGACGAGCCATGGTAACCTACGACGGCCCGGGCTTGTAGGACTAGAATCCTTAACTCGATGGAGGTATGTTATTACCTAGACTGATGCATCAACCTGAAATGGGACGAGACCCGGAACTCAGCCAAGATGATTTGGTGTGGGATTGATGACTTACTACGAATCATCTGTGACAGTAATAGAACCTGAGCCTCTCCACCGGAGCCCTATCCACCTGTGATAGATCGGGGCCCCAATGTGGGTTACTATACATACCAGTTGGGCAGACCAAGCATTAAAGAGAAGAGACTTGGCCCAAGAGTCTTAAAATGAGAGTGGAGACTTGGCCCAAGAGTCTCAAAGAGAAGAGACATGATGTAGAAGCCTAACAATGTTAGTGACAATGGACAACCCTGTTTGACCCTTGATTGTACTCTTTACCTCCTCTGCCCATCCTATAGCCGCACGAACCTCTATCATAACGTCAAGTTCAAGCAAGCCAGACTTAGAAAGATCAAAGAAAAAGAAAAGGTGTACCCAAAGTTGTCTCCTAGATACTAAGGCCATTCCAAATTAGTGAGCCCATGAATGAAGTCGCATATCAACTAGAGCTACTAGAGAATTTGAAGATTCACAATGTTTTTCACATGAGTCTCTTAAAGAAGTAACAAGGACCAGAACCTTAGAACCAGTTCAAGAAGAGCTGCCAGAAGTGGAGGGGATCCTCTAACTAGAACAGATCGTATATGACACAAAGAAGAAGGGACCCGGAGACAAGGTTACCCGTAGGTACCTTGTCAAGTTCAAGACTATTTGGTACTCGATGCTAAGTGGGTAAATGGGTTGTTCTTTTTGGAGTATCCTCAAGTTTGACAATTTTATCAAGAAGCTTTTTAGTTGAAGGCGACTGATTAGAAGCCGAGGGAATGTCACCAATTGGTGTGCTATTAGATTGACTTCGGTCAAAGAAAGTTAACTTTGGTTAACTAGAATAAGTTATATTTACCTTGCTTTGCATTGGTAAAAGAGAACTGTGGGGATGCCCACAAGGGACTAGGATCAGTCCAAGAACTAGAATGCATGCATTTGGCTAATTTCTAATGGGTTAAAGTGTTGGATATTATTTATGCAAAGTGCAAGACTTTGGAGAGTGCTAAATTCCCCCACTTTTTAGGGGCAAAGCACAAGACAAGTGGCACCCCCAATTAAAGGAGGGCCCACTTGAGCTAAAAGCATCAAAGGTGTCCCACTCTATGGAGGAAAGCGCCTACTTTTGGGGAAATCCCAAGATTTTGGAGAAAGCTCGACTTTGTAGAGAAAAGCATCTATTCAGGCAAGAAAGCTGGCCCCGATTTTAGAAAGCACATGCTTTCGAGCCGGCTGGCCTAGTATATTAAATAAGGGCCTCTAGGCTCCCTGTTGTATTGAGAATGGTATTAAGCCTCATGCTCCCTTTGCAAGTTGCGAGCTAGTTGTACAAAGTTATCCTATTGCAATGAAGTCCTTCGCAGCCACCCCTTCCTCCATTGCAATTTCAGCTCCAGCACTTCCATGAAGTTTCCTAAGCTGTCCCGAAGTTCTCCAATCCCCAGAAGTGGCAAATATTGAAGTGTGATTTGCTCTTGGTGCTGCGAATTGTTTTTGGTTGCTGCCATTTGGTTTTCAGCCACCTGTTCTTGAGGATTTGAAGTGCGAATTAACTAGAAGGGTTGTGGTTTGCTTATTGGAATCTTTGTTCGAGGTTCAGTAAAGGTTTCAGCTATTGCCTCATCCAATGTCTTCGCATACTTGGCATGAGCTTCAAACTTAATTCTGTCATTCAGTCCAAATAAATAATCTTTTAATAGAAGTCTTTCATTTGAAGAAAATACAAAGATATAATCTTTTATTTGCACTATGGAGGAAGAGGTTCGAATAATTTCATGACTATTTTATAAACATATTATTGTACTAGGAGTGTACTACGAGATCAGAGGTCGCTACCGCTGTCTCTTCAAAGACGGCTCCGGGCTCCTTTCCAGATTCTTCGCCTACCCAGATCAGAGATGTCTCGCGGCATTCATTCACGAGGGGGTCCGACACAGAGAGTACTTACTCAAGCGTCGGGCTTGGCCACACCATCAGACACCTCTCAGAGTAGGATCACAGAGTTCTTCCCATCGAGTGACATTGATCGCCCAGTGTCTAGCGGCAGACGTGACAGAGACCCCAACCCTACAATCGCAACACGACACACGAGACATCGAGGGGACACACAGATCACTCTGGGGGACCTCCCATCATTGTTTAGACTTGGGATATGCCCCACGGGAGTCACGGTAGCTCTGGTCTTACGTCGAGCCTCTTCCAGGAGACTGAGACGCACGGGGTCCCTTGATGGACGCTAACGTCCCATCACCGGCTATGCACCAGCTAGGGCAACATGACATACGGAGGATTCCACTCCGCTCCAGTTTTTTTTCTTTTCATTGTCATACCCAGATGTATTTAATTATGTATGATTAGACTTAGGATTCAACATGGGTGATGATGCTCGTTTTAGTAGCTCCACCCTTATTGTGATTTGTATCAGGTTTTCTTTTAGTCTCATAGACCCATCGGTCTTTCGAAGAATCTAGTAAAATTTCTTTCTTTCTTTCTTTCTATTGACAAACTCTTTTGACGAAGATACCTATTTGAACGCGCTTCCTTAGGAGGCAGGGAATGCTTTCTAAACTCTCTTTGAACCCTTCCCAAGTAGTGTATGCAATTTCATATCTTTGCTGTTTTATCCACCATCTATATACTACCTTAGTAAAAAAATGTGTCGCCTTGCAAATTTTCTTGATGTTATGCCTGATTTCATGAATGGTGAATGCCTCTTCCCATTTGTGTAAACAACCTTCAACGACATCAAAACTATGGTTTGCCATCCGACCAAAATACTTTTGGTCTATAATTTGCAATATTCATCACCTTAACCTTTTTAGGCTCGACCGTATGCACGCTAGACATTGGCTTCATTGGAGCCTTATCTTTCTCCTCTCTAGATCGTGTCGTAGAGATCACTTGAACCATCCTTCTTAACTCTAAGTGCCCTCTGCCCTAGATTAGCATGTAGTTGTTAATTCACAATTTGTTATAAGGCATCCTCTACAATAGCAATCCTACATAATGGCCATAGGCTGGCCATTCTACTCTTGGACTTTGAGAAAGCTTAGGACATGGTACACTGGGGATTTTTGGAGGGCACACTCACTCGCTTTGGTTTCTCAGATGCATGGATTAGAAGGGTGTCATCCCTCTACAGATCATCCCACGGCCACGTTCTTATTGGTGGAGTCAGGGGGGATAGGTTTGAGATTACCAAATCAGTCCGCCAAGGATGTCCTTTAGCCCCCTTTCTATTCTTATTTTGTGGCTGAAGCTATGAGATATTACATTAGAGCTCAAGCTGATATTGTAGGGCTCAGGCTTCCTTTAGGATAGGAGGATGAGCTCTTAGACAGTGAGTTGGTAGATGATACGGATGTTTTTTTGGATGCCACTCCATAGACACTGACATCATTTAGGACGGCATTGGATTTGTTTTGCATTGCTACAGGTGCACACATTAATTGGAACAAATCCAATGGCTTTTGGATCAGTGTGATGAGCACACTCCAGACTGGGGGAATGGCATAGGGTTCACTTGGATTCAAAGGGGTGTTTCCGTCAGATATTTGGGATGTCAGGTTGAGGTGGGCATCTCTCCAGCACAACAGTTTGCTCCAGTGTTGGAGAGTATTAGAAGGAAACTCATCTTTTGGAGTTCTACGAGACTTGACCTTGCATCCAGAGTTGTGGTTGTGAACCAGGTATTATTGGCTACTACTTGGTTTGTTTGCTCTTGTTGGTGTAGGTCTAGAGGTTGTATTGTTCAGCTCATGAGACCTATCAGGAACTTCCTATGGAGCGGTTTAGATGGCACCTCGGATGTTGTAGCTAGGGTGGCTTGGGAGACCCTCATTCTCCCCACTGGAGAAGGAGGTCTCAATATTATTAACCCGAACTTGTAGTGCATAGCCTTGCTCTGTAAGTTTGTAGTACGTGGATTGATGCCTGCACAAGAGCCCTGGAAAGATTTCTTCTCACGCAGCATTCAATCTTGTACTCCATCTCATGGGGGAGATTGGATGGATAGCATCAGATGAATCTTTACTTCAGTCCATCTCAAATCTCCACCTTCCCCTCTCATAGCTGCTATTCTGAAAGCTTGGGGCAGCTTCAGAAACACTCTTCGCAGAGTTCCACCGACCTCTCGTGAAGAAATTCACAGGCAGCCAGTCATGTGGAATGACTCGATATTGGATGACCATGGCAAGCCACTTGGAGTGTCACACTATATGCAGTGGTCTAGATGGGAGAGGGGACCCACTTCTATAGTAGGCGCATGGCAGGCCTTTAGGAGACTTCTAGAGTATGAGAGACTTTTAGCAGTTGGCCGCCTCAAAGGGAGTGCAGTCAGGATACAACAAATGGAGGCAGCCATTCCGGCAAAGTGGATAGACACAGATGACATGCCGATCACAGAGTCCACTTGGTGGGGAGCCTTCTCCGGGCATTCCTTTACAAATTATTGTCTTGTAGGATGCACATGAGGATGTTGAAATATGAAGCCAAAGTGAGTCAAAAATGTGTGTTCTAGTGTGTTCTAGTGTGAGTTCTAGTCTAATGTGTCCTAAGAATGCCACGTGTCATATTGGGAGTTATCCCATATGCATAGGTGTTCATATGTGTGTGTGCGCTCTTATATAAGAGCTGTACTTGTCTAGTGTCAAATCAATGAAGTATCAAGCTACAAGCTCTTTCGTCTACATGTGAGTACTCTCATTTTTGTTCATTGCTCTAGTCATTTCATTTCCATTTCAGCATGTCTCCTTTTGAGTATCACTTCCTTTCTCCCTAGCCTACCCTCTCTCTCTCCCTCTTTCCACCATGTTCCTTCATGTGGTATGAGAGCCTCCCTTCCTACCTTCCCCTTCTTCTTGCTCTATCTAGAGGATGAGAGAAGTCCGCAAATGGAAGCTCCCCTCTCCTCTAAGGTAAAGCCTCCCTTCCCTTAGCCTCGCCATGGTTCCTTGCCATCAAGTACTCCGGTGTCCTAGTGATTGCTTTTGGTCCTCGTTTGTGATTTCAGCTCCACTCCCGCATCAGTTCGTGGTTTTCCCTTAGCATTGACAGACATTCCTTGTCAGTTGGTCGCCAAAAACTTATTTTGGAGTAGTCCAGCGGCTGTTTTTTGACCTTTTGAGGTCTGATTTTGACGTTCATAAACATTTTGGCACTGCCCAAACATAAACGACCCTGTCCCACACCATTTCGAGGGGAAAAAATTTTTAATTTTCAGTCTGTACAGCTGTCCATACATCCGTACGAACCTCTGTAGGCGGATGCACGACAGTGCCAAGAGTCCGTACAACTTGTGAGAAGGCGATTCCGAGCAGTTTTAGGTTACTTTTTGGCATTTTTTGCTCAGATTTGGACTCCCGTGACCTCCACCAGTGATTTGAGCTTCCCAAGCTTACCCACAAGTCATTTTGACTGTACGGACACTCTGGTACATTGACTTAAGGCTTCCGACAGCGGGGAATACTCTTTTCACAGCTCGTCATCTTCGACATTGTAGTCAAATATAATTTCTCTGATCTCTGTACACTTCGGTGACTGCTTCGATTGGTGCGCCATCTCTGCTACTCATCGCCTCTTCTGTGCATTTGGTGACTCTCCAATTGGCACATTGAGAGTCATGACGTGATCTCCCTTGGTAGCTGCTCCTATGGCCTTCATTGACACATCATTCGAGGGCATCCTTGCTTGGTTCTTCAGCGACATACCTCTTTGCATCAGGATGTGCACACTCTTGTGCGGTAGCTACTTCGGGCTCATGGGTTCTCTGCCCTTGCTATGCATAAAATGAATGAAATCTTTTATATATTTTTATATATGTTTGAGTTAAAGGTTCTCTCCCTTGAGTAGTCCCTCTAAAAAGAATGTTTGAAGAGTTAATAAAGGTCCTTTGCCTTGGATTGTCCTCCTAAAATGATGTATTTCTTTTATGGTGTGTGATTCCATGTTTCTAGTTGGTCCTTGGAGTCAAGAGGTGGATGTACTGTGGGAGCCATGTATTGGCATTGATCAGGCTTGGCATATGAGTTCCAGGATGTTGGTGCATTGGTCTCCTATACCTCTAAGTTGATCATGCATCCATGCATGATGAGACCTTGAGCCATGCTAGATGAGCTTTCTATGTTATGCTTACTAGCCTCTGAGCCATGCTTACTTGCCTCTGAGATTGTGTGGGAGCCATGTCTAGCTCTAGACCAACATGCACAGTTTTTTATGACAGTCATTGTCATGTTCTGTTCTTGGTTCCATTCCAGTAGTCTCTCACCTTGCCTTCATGGAGGGGTGTTGGAATATGAAGCCAAAGTGAGTTTAAAAATGTATTTTCTAGTGTGAGTTCTAGTCTAGTGTGTCCTATGGATGCCACATGTCATATTGGGAGTTATCCCATATGCATAGGTGTTCATATGTGTGTGTGTGCTCTTATATAAGAGCTGTACTTGTCTAGAGTTAAATCAATCAAGTATCAAGCTACAAGCTCTTTGGTCTACACGTGAGTACTCTCATTTTTGTTTGTTGCTCTAGTCATATCATTTCCATTTCATTATGTCTCCTTTTGAGTATCACTTCCTCTCTCCCTAGCCTATCCTCTCTCTCTCCCTCTTTCCACCATGTTCCTTCAAAGAATACCGTAGTCTTTGATGTTCAGTTGGAAGGCAGACTTACCAGATCTTATGATGATATTCTTTTGGAGGTTGCCTTTCAGCTTGTCAGGATTGCAGGTATCATGGAGTGGGGCACGGACTGATAGTGGTATCTTGACCCCGATCCCCTTCTCCTTGCGCTGGGGTCTTGGAGACTCTGGTGGTATGGTGGTTCACCTATCAGGTTCTTACAGTGGGACCTAGGGGAGTGGGAATGGTTTGATGAGGGGCACCGAGAGAAGAGCATCCCCTTCTTTCATTATACAATAAAAAATGCTCGGAGATTTCAGCTTAGTAGTAGTGGTTGGAGACCCTCCAGAGCCCTTCATTGGAAGAGTTTTTAGATTTTCGTAATTTTACGAAAAAACTTTCGGCGTAGGCTCTGGAAATCCCTGAAGAATAGAAAGATCACTCTTTTCTTTTGGCTTTCTATTCATGAAGGGATTGCAGTGAACTTGTGGAGATCCAGGTTCGGGGCTGACCCTACTTGTCCTTGTTGCCACAGTGCAGTTGAGTTAGTACAGCATTGCCTTTGGGAGTGCAGATAGACGAGGACGATTTGGAAAGGTGTTGCTAGGATTTTCAGTACCTTTCATACAGCACCTTTCTATGTGACGTGGGGTTCAGTAGCATGGTTATCTCTTACTGGCCATCAGGTGTTCTTCGAGGGACATGATCCAGATCCAGCTCTCATTGTACAACGACACTCAATGGAGTCTTGTTCCCTTGAGGATGTTTACTTCACTCCTTTCAAACTTGCTCATGCCTTAGTAGACACATCATGGAAGATTCTAGCTAGCATTGCAACTTGGCATTTTTGGAGAGCCAGGTGTACAGAGGTGATGGAGGGTACCCAGGTTCACCCTTCCCAGGCTATGGCCAATATTTGGACCGACACAGTACACACTCTGATCGCCATCTGGGCGAGCATGCAGGGGTCCTCTGGAGCAACCACTACCAGGAGAGTTACTTTTTTCAGAGTTTGGAGAGAATCTCCTTTCTTCTCTAAGTCTCCCTCAGGGTTGAGGTGGCATTTTCAGCCTCCGCCTTGGTTTTTTATTAGCTCCTTTTGAGCTGTTTTTTCCTCATGCATAGCATGATGTATTTCCGCATTTGAGCTTGCTCGCGCGGTTTTCGTTCATACTTAATGAAGTAATTTTCTTGGGGGGGGGGGGAAAAAAGCAATCCTACCAGACACTATATGGGCCATGGTCGTGACACTTGCTGTGTCAACCGGAATCCTGATTCTATAGGACCCACCAGTGAGGTTTAGCGTTTAAGTGCTTTTGTGCAGGTTTTAGGTTGCTTTATTTCCACATCATAGCATCCTTTTTTATTGTAGAGTTGCATCTAGGTCCGTTCGATAACCAGGTTGCCAGAGCTCAGCCTCAGTTTTATGTATTCTATAGTTACTCCTCGACTCAATCTTGTAACCTGTATGGTGTATTTATAGTTTTGATTAGGAGTGATGTGCCGTTGATCTCTGCACAAGGTGCTTTTGCTACATCCGCACTGTAAAACTACTCGAGATAATTGCTAATGTGAATCATCTTATACAATCGCCGCAATCGATCAATCGCTCATCTGGCTCAAATCACCTTATGATTCCCCTTGTTGTTGTCAATGCCTATAGTACTAGATTGCTACCAAGAAGCATTACACCCTGGCTAACTCTCGACTGGTCTCAAGCCTTATGGAATCCAACTATTGCTAAATGTAGCTTGCCGTTCCACTTTGTTTACCAGTGCACCGCTCCACGCTCGTCCACCATAATAATATATAATTAAAATACAAAACCAATTAACGTGCCAGCCTGAGTCCCAATATCATTCGTTCAAATAGCAATCCTCAAACGACAAGCTGCTATTAAGTCACAGTAGCCTGATGCCTAGCGAACAGCTTATCATCAAAATGGATTTTGGAGTGGAGCGCCATCCCAACTTTGAAATTGGCACACTAGGTTTCATTCTAGATTTCGTGTAAAAGGCCATTGCACAGAGAGAGAGAGAAAGAAAGAAAGAAAGAAAGAAATTTTATTAAAGGTCCACGGAAGGCCATACATGGCCTATGGGACACAAAATCATCCGAAAGGAAAATACATCATCAACGATGCGCCAACTAGGTGGCCTCATCGTAATACCGCTAAGATGCCAAAAATGGCTACAAAAATCCTAGATACAAAATGAAATGAAATAGAGTACCAAAATTGCCTAGATACAAAATGTAAAATATGAAATATGAGGAACATCGTCTTCCCTAAGGGGTCTGTGATCCAAAGAAATGATGGAAGTCATGGCCATCGACCATGCCTCCTGCCATGAGTGTGAAGATCTGGGCAAGTGTCAAATGGGCTGCTGGCGGTGCCAAGTCTCCATGGAGCAATCTCCTCCGAAAATCTGCCATCATCCTCCGTCGTCTAGAAATAAAGCGACGGGTACGGCCTCTGTGTAAGATCATCCTGCGGTGCTGCCGGATCATGTCATATGTACATCCTCGGGGTGGAACCATCGGTGCTCTCTGGCAAGATGGGCTATCTCTGTGCTCATGGTCCTGCGCCTCGTCCTGCTCCTCATGAATAACCAGGTCTCTGGCAGGGATGCGACGGTGCTCTCTGAGGAATCTCTCTCTATATCTGGTGATCTCCCTGATGAACAACGCTAAGCAATACTGATCCTCATACTCCATAATCCGAGAGAGAGGTCCAAATCCGTGCCCAAATAAACAGTGAAATCTGCCACGGATCTCATAATATAAAGGGCATCTGCAAACAAAGTGCTCCTCAGTCTCCACCTCCCCCATAGTGCAACAAGGTTATGTTCTTTGTTATGTTCTTCAATTTGCAGTAGTAGTTAATTATCTATACCAATGGTGAAGACGAAGGGAACTACAAGGAGGAAAGACATTGGTCCACCGATAGCAAAAATGGTTGCAGCCTCATCTAAAGGTGGAGCTGCTCATTCAAGGAAAGGGAAACCTATGTAGTATGCATCTTCTCAAACAAGCAAGAATGAGGAGGTTCAAATAGAAGGTCACAATATTGAGAGAGATAAAAGAAGCTTAGAAAACCATGGGATTTAAGCACCTTTCTAGAGGCTAGTTAAGAAAGTTTGCGACGACTGGAGCCTTGGCTTAAGGTGTAGAGAACAACAATATGGGTACTTCTAGAGGCTGGTCAAGGGAGTTTGCGATGACTAGATCCTTGCCTTATTGCTAAGGTGCGCTATCAATCGTGGGAAGTATCTCACATAATCCTGCAATCATCGTCCAATGCAAAACCTTCCTTATGCTTGGCTATTGCGAAGAATCAACTCAACCACTAGAATGCGTTGCAACTTGTGAACGATCGATTTACTTGTGAGTATGTAGGGGACTTCACGATAGGATGAGGGCTATTTTCCTTAGGGAATGGAGGGGCTCCCCTTTGTTTCTCGGAGTCCACAACAAGGTTGAGATGGAATTACCAGCCTTAGCCTTGGTTTCTTTCTTGTTTGCTATGAGAAGCTTTGTGGAGGCCCCTTCTAGGATACTGTTTTTCATGCTTGCATGATATATTTTCGCCTTAAGCTTGCTCGTGTTACAAAATGGAGTCAACTTGAGTGACTTTTAGTGTGTTCTAGAGTAGTACTATACTACTTTATATCCTTGAGTGCCACGTGTCACTATGAAACTTATCCCATATACATTTGACACTTAGAGTGTGTGTGCCTATCCTATAAAGGCATTGTACTTTCATTGTTATAATTATCAAGCCTTAATGTCTTTCTTGATCATGTAAGTATTTTGCTTGGTTGCATATTTCTTTCATTATTTCATTTCCTTATGCCATCGACTTCACCAGCACGAGGAAAGACATTCAAGCCATTTAAGTGCACTTATTGTAACAAGCTCGGTCATACGGAGGACAGATGTTACCAGAAGCTTGCTCAACAACAATCGAAGGATCATGCCAGTTGGATGGCATCTGCCACTAGTGATGATGCAGATGAAGATGACCCGCCGACACAGGATCATGCTCGTACAATCTGTCTCCCGCATCTAGAGAATGATGGAGATCATGATTTTGCTTTCTAAAGCATAATATATTTGGGTACTCTGCCCTGGGGGTGTTTCCCAAAAATGAATGCAATAAATCATGTGTGTTGAGTCAATAAAGGTCCTCTGCCTTGGATAGTCCTCCTAAAACGATGTATTTCCTTTATATTTTTGGTGTGTAGTTCCATGTTCCTCATTAGTCTTTGGAGCCAGGTGGGGATGTATTGTGGGAGCCATGTGTCTTTTTGGCTTTGATAGGTCTATTTGTTGGTGCATTGGTCTCCTAGACCTCTGAGTTGATCATGCATCCATGCATGATGAGCCTCTGAGCCATGCTAGATGAGATTTCTATTTTATGCTCACTAGCCTCTGAGCCATGCTCACTTGCCTCTGAGATTGTGTGGGAGCCATGTCTAGTTCTAGACGGCATGCACAATTTTGATGACCATCATTGTCATGTTCTGTTCTTGGTTCCATTCCAATAGTCCCTCACCTTTCCTCCATGGGGGGGTGTTAGGAAATGGAGTCAATTTGAGTGACTTTTAGTGTGTTCTAGAGTAGTACTATACTACTTTATATCCTAGAGTGCCACGTGTCACTATGGGACTTATCCCATATACATTTGACACTTAGAGTGTGTGTGCCTATCCTATAAAGGCATTGTACTTTCATTGTTATAATTATCAATCCTTATGCCTTTCTTGATCATGTAAGTACTTTTCTTGGTTGTATATTTCTTTCATTATTTCATTTCCTTTATGCTTTTCTAGTCTTGCTTTTCCTTTCCATTCCATTCCATGTCTTGCATCTTCATCTTGTGGGTTTTTTCATACTTAATAAAAGTCCTTTCTCGAAAAAAGAAAGAATCACTACACTCAAGCAGCACACCCGTGACAGCTCTGATACCAGATGATAGGCTGCTACGACTATGATGTGCTTTTGGCAAACATCACTGGCACATTAATTATCCTCCCAACCAATCTCTATAGGCAGATCTCAACAATACCATTTCAATTATCGTTTCTTCTTTGAGCTGTAAATCCCCAAATTTCCTAGGGAGATCTAGATGCCACATGCCACATTTCTAAGGCCCATTTTTGATGCATTCTTTTAACCCCTTCTTGGGATACACATTAATCCACTTGCACCTAGGCACATTTCATAATTAGATGCACCAGGGCCTTTGGCCTGAGATCTATCTAGTCAATGTCATGACCCTCATCGACAACCTTGGCATTATAACCTTTTTGACCATATAGATAAATTTCAACACAAAGTACTTAATAAATGTTGGTCCTTTAAAGGTTAATGTCGACTGACCCTTACGAGGTCATGCTATCTCAGCTAGAGCATAACAGTAGGGGTTTTCTTGGGCGGCCTCTACTAAGAGGACCATCTTTCTTAGGGAGGGGAGAGGCTTTTCTTTTTTCGTTGGAGTCCACCACAGGTTTGAGGTGTCTTTTTCAGCCCTAAACTTGGAGCTTTACTGACTCTTCTTGATGAGCATGTTTGACCCAATCAGGGTATTTTGTTTTCCATGCTATGCATGATGTACTCTGGCCACCATGAGCATTTGCTCCTGGGGCTTTCACTCTACTTGATAGAAGTCTTTTCATTTAAATGATAGTAGATCCCTTAGGTGAATGCCAATGATCAATGAATTAAGGTTACTTAATGCAATATTGACTTTGTAGAATCCTTAAAAGAGAATTGTGAGCATGATTCTCCTTATTGCGAAATATGGAAAGTAGTTAAAGAAAGGGGTTTAATTTGTCAAGAGGCTTTCACTAACGAGTTACATGGAAATTGTGACACACCAAAGGTTAGTGAAGAGAATTTAGATGGAAGAACTCTAGCATGGAAGAGGATTATTTACTCTACAAGGATAGAGTAGGTGTTTTGCATAAAAATGAGTGCCAACTCTTTATTTAGGCGTCATTTATGAATGTCATGATAGTCCAAGCACAGAACACATAGAAGTCTTATGTATTTCTAGAAGGGCAAATTTTTTTCTTGGAATGAGTAGCACTTCTAAGGCTATATGTATTAAAATGCAAAACATGCCAGATTATAAAGCTGCATGCCTAAAGATAGGCAGATTATTACATCCTTTAGACATTCCATATCGCAAATGAGAAAGTCTTTCTACCAATTTTATTCGATGATACCAAGGGGCCCAGTTTAGTGTGGGTGATTGAGATCAGTTGCCTAAAATGAGTCTGTTTATTGCAGCCAAAGCAAAAGCTGAAAACTCTTGAATGAGCTCAACTATTTGTGAGCTCGGTTATATGAGCTACGAAGCCATATTGTTATTGACTTGGATGGTAGATTTATATGTTATTTTTGGAGGCTTATTTCAAGAGATTAAGTACTAAATAACAATACGATTCCCGTATTGTTATTGACCGGGATGGCAGACGTATCTGTTATTTCTAGAGATGTATTTTAAGAGATTATGTACGACTTAAATTCGAGTACTACAAATCTTTTACAAAATGATGGCCCAATTGAAAGGGTAAAATAGGTAAAAGAGGATATGCTAGTAGCATATGCAAGAAAAAGATAAAGTAATATGATAGAGTATTTACCTACCTTAGGATATGCATATAACAAGGTTAAATATTCTATAATAGGTTTTAGTTCAATCATGGTAATGCACGGATTTCAGCCTAGAGCATTAGTCATAGTGGGGCCTGAAAAGGAGAAGGTCTAGGCAGCTTAATATTGTGTCATATTTATGGATCAAGTGCTTAAAATAGCTAAAGATAGCATAAAGGTATCCGAATAGAGTAAGAAGTGATGCCCATCCACACAATAAAAAGGTGGAATTTGCAAAAGGCAAGATCCTCTATCTAAAGTGCCAAAATATCTTTAGAAACCCTTGAAATAGATAATTGTCCTAAGTCGTCTTCGAGGTATTGTGAACCATTCATGAAACTCAAGGAAATTGGAGAGCCTGCTTACAAATTGGCTCTACCAAATGGATGCAAAAGTAATTGCAGTTTTCTTGTTTGTAGATTATAGAAAATTGGGTGATGATGATGCCTTGGTAGGTGAAGAAGTTGAATTATGTTCTAGGTGAACTTATTGAACTATCTTCTTTACTATGTGAACTAGAAAGAAATTATATTGAAAAATAAGAAAGAACACAAGACATATAGTTTATCTAGAGTTTGTTTCAGTAAAAAGTGCGTGCAACCTATTGTATACTTACAGCTCTTTCAAATGTAGAACAGCTTATTAAATGTGTCCTGTCATTATCTAGGTTAGTCATAGTTTTTCGACTAAGCTATCCTTGTTGCATACACACCTTAGCATAGATTGTCAGGTGATTTACGAAGAAACCATACTTTCAGGATGTATTCTCTTATAAAGCTCCATGCTCCCCCCCCCTCCCCCGCCCCTCATTTGCAGAATACGAAACTACTTTATCCAGAATCTTCATCTTGTTTTGTTTTGTTTTGAACGTAGGTATACAATTTGTAGTGAGAGAACCATTCAAACTCTTGCTATGGTTCGCCCATCAAGTAGAGCACGACTTCTCAATGTTGATGGTGTCAATCAGGTACAAATTTAAATCAGGCTTAAAAGTATGGCCATTTTTTAGCAGTGCTTTGATTAGGTTCAAAGTTATGGTCATCTTTTGCCTTTCTATTGGCCTGCTAAGCATCTTGTAAAATATGTAAGCAATTCACTTTCCTTGATTTGACATACTGCTAAAGGACATAAGGGAGTGTGTGGCTTGGATGTTGTATTCTGTTTCTCAATAGGGAGCACATTTGATATGAAGGTGGTTTTTCTCGCAAGTGGTGTGCCCCCCAAAACTATAATCAATATGCATCCTTAACCCATTACTTGGGAGGCAATAAAAGAATATTCTTTTTACATGGATTAGACAATAAGAAAATAGTCTTTTTACAGAACCTTAATCCATGAGCACAATTATTCATCTTAAATCAAAACAGAAAAACAACTTAATTTCCATGAATGAAGAACACATCTAAATAGAATACGTTTTAGAAATTGAATGTTCAAATAACAATAAATGAACAATAAATACTAGAAAGGGAACCATATGGGCTTATGTGCGATTTTCTGCAAACCAACGTCTGCAAGCTCGTCTGCAAGCCTGCTCTGGTTTCTATCCACTGCCCAGTCCCTGGTCGCCTGCGGATGTTCTGTCCTACGGAGAGCTGCCTCTGCTTGCTGAGTGCGGGGGTCTCTGATATGCACGTGCAAACTAGACATCTTTATCGAGGTCTGTGAACCGTTGCTACCAAGGAAAGTAGCAAAACTACGCTCTGATACCACTGTAACCCAAACCAGATAAAATTCACAATTCACTTTGGCACCGTGGGGGGTACACACAGATGATATGCCTCTCACTTGCTCCACTTGGACAGGTGCTTTTACAAGAGGGGGTCTTCCTCTTCAGGTTTTGGCCTTTCGAGATGCACATGGGGATGCCTTGGTTTTTGATGTGCATGATGGTGGCAGATTGTTCAGGTCCACAGAGCACATCTTGCTTGAGTCTACCTTTCAGCCTATCAGGGTTGTAGGTCTTTTGGTACAGGGATTAGATTCAGAGTGGTTCCTTGACCCAGACCCCCGGCTTCTCTCCGTTGGATCTTGGAGACTTTGGCTCTACGGGGGAGTTCCCATTAGGCATTTGCAGTGGGACCCTGGAGAGTGGGAGTGGATTGACGCAAGGATCGAGAGAAGAGCATCCCCTTCTTTAGCTACACGGTCAGTAATGCCAAGAGATTCCAGCTCAGTAGTAGAGGTTGGAGAGCTTCCAGAGTTCCTCATTGGGAGGCATTTGATATCACTGCAGATTCGTAGAGGTGCTTCTGAAGGAGACTCTGGAATTCCCACAGGAATAGAAAGATCACTCTTTTCTTTTGGCTTTCTATCCATGGTGGGATTGCAGTGAACCTTTGGAGATTCAGATTCATAGCCGACCCTACTTGCCCTCATTGCCTCTCTGCTTTGGAGACGATTCAGCATTGCTTGTGGGATTGTAGACAAGCGAGGATGATTTGGATGGGGGTAGCCACGATTTTCAGTCACTTTGTGCACTCCCCATTCTTTATGACATGGGGCTCAGTGGCTTGGCTTTCTCTTACTGGGCCTCAGGTCTTTTATGAGAGACATGACTCTTCTTGGGCCATTTCGATTCGACGTCATCAGGTTGAGTCATGTTCTTTGGATGTGGTATCACACCTTCCTTTTGCAGCTGTACGTGCCTTTGTGGATACCTCTTAATATTGGCGAGCATAGCAGCGTGGCATGTCTGGAGAGCGAGTTGCACAGAGGCATTGGAGGGAACTCAGGTTCATCCCTCACACACATTGGCTAGTATCTGGACAGACACCATACATACTTTGATGGCCGTATGGACGAGTATGCAAGGAGACTCCCGTGCAGCGTCAGCTAGGAGGGTTTCTTTCTTCAGGGAATGGAAGGATTCTCCTTTCTTCTCTGAGACTCTTACAGGGTTGAGGTGGCACTTTTAGCCTCAGCCTTGGTTGTTTCCCACATCATTTTGTTGGTTTCATGATGTATTCCGCTTTGAGCTTGCTCTCGTGGGTTTTTTCTCTTAATAGAAATCTCTTTCTTTGAAAATAAAAAACCTATAATCTAATACACATGTGAGGACTCAAACTTGCATCCTCAAGATTTTATTGTCCACATTGGACTACATCTAATGTCTAGACATCAATGATCATAATCAAACTCTCCCTCACATCAATGATCATAATCAAACTCTCCCTCTGCTCATAGTATGATCACTGAGCTTTTCCGGCTAGACTGTATAGATCAGCAAGACTCACAGAGGCAGCGACCACGGGGACCCGAACTAGAGCCAGAGACACACTAGACTCGCTAGCGCACTAAAGCACAGATCATGCTAGGAGACCTTATCTTCATGCTTACTATGACTGTGGCACTTGTTCGCCGCAGAGCTATAGCCGAGAGACCCGCAAGAGCAAGCTCAATGTAGGAGTACATCATGCCATGCATGAGAGAAATCAAAGCTCAAAAAGAGCTAGCAAATAACCAGGGTTGAGTTTGAACATGCCATGTCAACCCTGAAGCAAGAAAGAAGATCCCCTCCATACTCTGAAAAAATTGTTCCACCTAGCAGAGGCCGCTCTCGATGACCCCTGCATGCTCGCCCAGATGGTCATCAAGGTATGTATAGTATCACTCCAAATACTTGCCAATATCTGAGAGGGGTGAATTTGGGATCCATCCAATGCCTTTGTACATCTGGCTCTCCAAATATGCCATGCTGCAATACTAGCCAAAATCTCCCATAAAGTGTCTACAAACATGTGCAGCTCTGAAAGGAGTGAATGAGACATCCGGGAGAGAACATAATTGTATTACATGTCGTCAAACAGAAAAAGCCCATCTGAATCATGTCCCTCGAAGAAGACCTAAGGCCCCGTAAGAGATAGCCAAGCAACTGAGCCCCAGGTCATGAAGAAGGGTGATGTATGGAAAGTGCATAAGATCCTAGTAACATCCTTCTAGATCGTCCTCCTCTGTTTGCAGCCCCAAAGGCAATGCTGAATTGACTCAACTGTAGAATGCCAATGAGGACATGTAGGGTCAGCCCCATACCTGGACCTCCACAAGTTCACTGCAATCCATCTGTGAATAGAAAGCCAAAAGAATAGAGTGATTTTTCTATTCCTGAGGGATTTCCGGAGTCTCCTCCAAAAGTTTTTCTGCACATCTGTAGAAATGTGAAAGCCATCCCTATGAGGAGATCTAGAGGGCCTCCAACCTCTACAACTAAGCTGAAATCTTATGGCATTTCTAACCGTGTAACGAAGGAAGGGGATGCTCTTCTCTCAGTTCCCTTCATCAATCCACTCCCACTCCCCAGGGTCCCACTACAAAGATTTGATGGGGACACCTCCACAGAGCCAAAGTCTCCATAAACCCAGGGCCAGAAGAATAGGGTCGGGATCCAGGTACCACGGTGAATCTGTACCATGCTCTGTACAGCCTACATTCCTGACCAGTTGGAAGGGAAACCCTTGAAGGATATCATCAGAAAACATATGTAGCCTCCAAACGGAACATCAAAAACTAGGGCATCCTCATGTGCATCCCTCAAAGCAATAACCTGAATAGGTATACCCATCCTAGTGAAAGCACCGAACCAAGTGGAATCCGTGATAGGCATAGCATTTGTATTCATCCACTCCATAGGAATGTTTGCATCAATCTGCAGAATCCTCCTTGCACTCCCTCTGAGATGACCAATTGATAAAGCTTTCTGAAAGCTTTCCAAGATCCCACAGTGGATGCTGGGTCCTGCTCCCATCTGGACCACTGCATGTAATGGAAACTGCCTAGTGATGTGCCTCATCAAGTATGCTTTCATTCCACATAATGGCGTGCCTGTCAATTTCTTCATGAGAGAGGGGGGAACTCTCTGAAGTTTACTTCTAAAGCTATCCCAAGCTTTCATAATTGCAGCCATAAGAGATGAAGAGGAAGATTTGAGCTAGGCTGAAGTAAAGATCCATCTATTGTTGTCCATCTAGTCTCCTCCCGAGGTGGGAGTATAAGATTGTATGCTGCATATGAAAAAATCCTTCCATGGCCCGTGTCCAGGCATCAATCTCTCATCACCATCTTACAAAGCAAAGCCCTGCACTGCAAGTCTGGGTCAATGATATTGAGACCTTCCCCAGTGGGGAGGATCAGGGTCTCCCAAGCCACCTGGCTATGGCATCCGCCGTCCCATCTAGTCCACTCCACAAAAAGGTTTCTTACATATCTCTTAAGCTGACTAATACTATCCCTGGATCGGCACCAGCAAGAAAAAACAAACCAAGCAATGGCCAGTAACACCTGGTTGACCACCACGACCCTGACCCTAGATGCCATGTCTAGTTTGGCCGAACTCCAAAAGAGGAGTTTCCTCCTTATGCTCTCTAACACGAGAGAAATTTGCTGTGCAGAAGAGATGCCCATACCTAATGAGCATCCCAAATACCTGAGACATCCCTTTGAATCAAAGTGAAACCAATATCAGCTCCCCACTCTGGAGTGTCCTCATCGTTGATCCAAAAGCCATTGGATTTGTGCCAGTTTACATGTGCCCTTGTTGCCATGCAAAACAAATCCAAGGCTATCCTGAAAGATGTGAGCGTATGTGGTGTGGCATATCTTAAAAACCGTGTCATCTACCAGCTCATTGTCGAAAAGCTCATCTCCTTGCCTCAATGGAAGTCTCAGCCGAGCAATATCAACTTGAGATCTAATATAGATACTCATAGCTTTAGCCACCCAAAGAAAAAAAAAGGGGGCTAAAGGGCATCCCTGATGGACTTATCTAGAGATTTGAAACCTGTCTCCCTTGACTCCTCCAATAAGTACTTGGCTGTGGGCTGATATGTAAAGAGCGGAGACCCCTCTAATCCAAGCATCTGTGAATCCGAAACGAAGAAGGGTTCCCTGGAGAAAGCCCCAATCCACCCTGTCATAGGCTTTCTCGAAGTCCAGGCGTAGAATGGCTAGCCTTTTGCCATTGTGCATGGCCCACTCAGAAGCCTCCCAAAATGAGAAGATGTTATCAAATATGCTTCTGCCATGTACAAAGCCCGTTTGTGAATCATGAATGAGATTTGGAAGTATGGCTGCAAATGTAGGCTGATTGCTTTCACCAAAATCTTGTATAGAGTGCTCAATAGAGTGATAGATCTTAATTGAGACACTAGGTTCTTGCAACTCCCTTTTGGAAAAGATGAATGAGACCCTTTGTGAGTGAGTCAGGCATCTCAGTGGAGTTCCAAATGCCTTACAGTGCTGAGGTAATGTGATCCCCAATCTGATCCCAAAAATCAATAAAAAAAGAGGGAGCAAGTCCATCTGAACCTGGACATTTGGCCTTTGTGGATGGCAGTTCGAGCAGTCTTAAATTCTATGTTGGTGAAAGGTGCATCAAGTGCGACTCTCATATCAGGTGTTTCACCAACATAGGTATACACTGCCAAATAGCATCCCTAACATCATCTCTGGCCTATGTGTCTGCATCTGTTGTAAGAAGGGAGATATAAAAATCTGTAGCAATATGCATGACAGCTTCAGGATCTGTCTGTAGAACACCGTCTAAGTCAAGAAGCTGTGAAACACTTTCTCTACTATGTCTAGGGCCAAGAGTAGAGAAGAAGTGTTTATTGACTTCACCTCCAATCTGAGTCCAGGATGACTCTCTGGCATGAAAGGCATACTCTGCACTTCAAGAGGGGGTTCTTGTGTTTTTTTAGATCTTAGACTTTCTCAATCTACCATAGGAGTAGAGGTTGATATATATGATAAACGTGAACGACCTGAATATAGTGGTTTACACATTATAAAAATGGCTCACATTGACTTAAACATTTTTGATTTGGCAAAATATGGAGTCATTTCTTCCCAATTCCATAGATTTTTGCACCTTTGTACAACTAAGGAGTTTTTTATCACTCAATGTAGTAATTTGATCACTTTACTATTACACGAGGTATAATCCAAGGAAAATAATGAAAAAAGTTCGCACAATCTTAGATATGAAGTCTTTTATCTATGGTGTATCGGCCTTAGGTATGTTTAGAATGATTGAACATAAGCTGAAAACAAAAAGCGGGGAGCTGAATAACCCGTTTCAAAAGAGAGTTTGTTTGAGTATGCTTGTGCTTTCTAAGTTAGAAATGTAATTTTGCCTCTTTGTAGAAATGATACATAAGTGTAAAGGGCCATTTAGCTTTTTATGTTTTAAATAAGAGAGAGAGAAAGAGAGAGAGAGAGAGAGAGAGAGAGATTCGTTTTGGAAGATTTTGTTTCTTGACTTGCTTGTTTATCTTTGCTTGTCACCTGCTTCCTTTCTTCTTTATTTCTTGTTTTCTTTCTCTTTTGTTTATTTGACGTATTTTAGTAAGCACTAGGTTTGCCCAAGAGACTCCGCGGGTCTTTAGAAACCCAGTATAACTGCTTATGCTTGGGCACTGATGATGACATAAGTGTTGCTATGCTTGCTAAGTATGTCTTCCTTTTGTTTTTCATAAAAGTTTTTGTTTACCTCTTTTTTCTTCTCTTTCATTTTCTCTTTTATTTTCTGTGTAGATTTTTCAGCTTTAGAACAACAAAAAATCTAAATTTGTTTGATTGGACTTATTCTAGTCTTTGCTCTTTGATCTAACAATGTCTGGTAATGAGCCTTGCTGTAGCAAGGCGCTCCTGAATCCAAGCATCTGTAGGCTATTTCTGCTCTTCCCTCTGAAGGGCTGCCAATTGTTGGTGAATACTAACCTCTCGCCTGAGACTCTCACATCTCCTGGTACGAGCAAGAGTGATAGAAGTTGCTAATATCAGTTAGGGCTGTAGCCACTTGTGACGGGTGAGGCTGTCCACCCTGAATGTGAGAATCCCAAATCTGCAAAACAGCCTGGTGAGGCCCTCCTCTGCCTAAAAGGCATATGGAATCTTGATATCGGCAAATTGGCCTCTCGACCAATGCTCTGAAACCATCAAAACAACCGGAAAGTGGTCTGAAGTGGACATCCCAGTGCTAATGTATACCTGACCCACCTATATTTAGAGCCCTACCATCAACTTAAAAAATTTATCAATCCGTGCATGAAAAGGCATCTACACCCTCCTATTCGACCAAAAACAGGAGAGATTGTGACTCAGTGTGAAAAGCATCATCATACCAAACATCTCTGCCACTGAACAGAAACAAGAAGGCATCCCAAGCTGCTCTCTCCAAACAATGAATGCCACCTTCTCTACCCGGCATGCCACCATGTTGAAATCACCTCCAATAATCCAAGACTCTGCAATGGAAGCCCAAGAGCATTTCCTTCCATAGAAGGACACGATTCCCTCTAATGTTGGGGGCATACAAGTTCCAGAGAGCTCTAGAGGGAATAATAACCCCGTGTCCAACCACCAAGGGGAGCATAGAAGAAGAAACATAAATGCAAGTACCTTCCTTAGTACCCAAAGTAGGCGACAAAAACATGTGTCCTAAAAGCAACTTGCCTGACTTAGCACAATCTCTGGCATCCAGTTTGTGTTCTTGCAGAAAGAGTATGTCTATAGGGCCCTTGGTGACACCTGGATGAAGCTGGTTACATATTAGCTGCCTACGGCGACAATGTGGCACACCACCTGATGAGAGGAGGTCAGGTGAAAAACCTTACCCAGCTTTGCTCACTAATATGGGCGTAAATCTTACATGTGAGGCAGCTTGGAGCGCGGGCAAGGCAGAGGCACCGACGAGGCCATTGATAATGCTCCGGACTGCTATGGAGACCAGCCATAGATTTGGTCCCCCAAATAAGATATTGGTAACATTTGACTGACTAGTTCCCATGTAGAACCCCAATGACCTATGGCTCTCATGCAAAAAATTATGCTAGATTGTATGCAGTCTCTCATAGAGGTGTCACGGTGTACTTCTCTACGTGATCTTCTCATCTCAGACATCTCTGTAGCTAGACCCCCTCCTCTCCTCCATTTTCTCCTTAATCATCTTCTTTCTCTTCTAAGTTCCTAAGGGGTGACTATGGATCCAAAACCTCTTTCGCTCTTTTTGATTCTAGGTCTTAGTTCAAGGTATGGATTTCAACCTTGTCTATAGGCTAAGCCAAAGTTGCTGACATAATTCTTGTCGACTTGGACCCTAGGGTTACATGTAGATGCCACGAAAATGTCCACCTGCATTGAAGATTATGGTGATATTCCTGAAGCATGGAAAAGCCAGCCAATTGGGAGCATCTGAAAGCCCCACCTATCCATATTGAGGCTTCATGTTTTTTGTTCACAAGAAAGGAGTGGATATTGTTTCCCTTCCACTTTCAAGAAAGGATCATATTATGGATAAGCTCATCATTGGTTGGGTGCAAGAGGATAACAAATGAATTATATAAGAAGCAAGGGCCAAGCATGAGCTTATTTTTGCCTTAGGAATCCCTCGGGTCGGCAGACTTTTAAGCTTTGTCCACATGGATGTAGTTTTTTCATAGTTGCAAAGTGCCTTTTTATGCCATTGATGAACCTAATTGCTTAAAGGTTGGGGTTGCTGCCTTGATTCTAATGATTTGGTCCTAGAGTGTAGGTGTATTGCTAATGATGCCTCTTGCACAGCCGTGCAGAGATATGGATTATCATCTGTCAAATCCCGATCAGAGGATATTACAGTGGAAGGATTTAAAGAAGCCTTGAGCTCTAAGGCCGCCTTCACACCCCACCTTCCTCCCCATGAGTTTGATAGTAGTGAAGTTGGATTGTGAATGGGTTTTTATAACTATGCCAATCAATAGGATCAAAAGTAGATACTTGAGGAGCTCCAATGGACCATTGTTGGCAGCCCATTGGACATTCTCATGTGACAAGATTGTTCTTAGTGGTAGACATCCATTGGAGTGGGGGCCTCTTCCCTAGGTATGGTTCGGAGATCTTGTCTCTAACAATGTGTCGTCAATGGGAGGGTGCATAGTTGGTGTCTGAGCTATTTAGAGACCATGAAAAGTTGGTTGGAACCCTATTTAGAGACAATGAGTCTCCTGAGGCCATAAAGGGGGTCCTACAAATGCAAAGTGCCTGAATGAGGATGGCCTCTCTCTTTAATTTAGATAGTTTGAGGCCTAAATGATACCCTTATTTGTCATGCTTACCAAGAGATAGTTGATCTTGGATTGATACCACCTTCCCTCTCTTGCGATCGGACATGCCTTATTGCCAAAGGGTTAGATAGAGCTGACATTAAGCAATCACAGCTATTAATCTGTCATGCTCACCAAGAGATATTTGATCTCAGATGCCAATTTCCCTGTCTTTGCGGTTGGATATGCCTCATCCCCAAAGAGGTAGATGGAGGTGACATAAGGCAGGGATGGCTAATCACCCTTCTAGTTATAACCAAGAAGACCTTTGCCAAGGTCTGTAGTCTTTGTTTGCACCATCTTCCCAACATTATTCGTGACACAAAGATGGGGTTTGTACTAGAGCAAGGCATCCTTGACAATATCTGGGTCTATCAAGAATTGTAGCCTCAGAAGGCTTAGGAAAGGTGGATTGTGCTTCTCTAGGGGCACTATGAGAAAGTGATCCTCAACTCGGTGGATCAAAGTTGTTGCTGTTCTTTATGCAGGCAACTCCATCCTTGTTGCCCACACAGTGGAGGCCTTTTCTCTTTTACACTAAGTACGGCAAGGGTGCTTGCTGGCCCCTTTTTTGTTGCTCTTTGTTGAAGATGTGGACTACTTCATCGTAGGAGGCAGGGTTTGTAGGGATGTGCCTTCCGATCCAGTAGTAGTTATTGGATTGAGAGTTTGTAGATGATACATGCTTGTTTGTGGAGGGATCATTGGCTACTTGCCTCGAGAGGGTATGTTGCCTTTTGGATAGGTAGTATACCATCGGGGGCCACGATCAATTGGCATAAGCCAGTACATTTTCACATTGTGACAGAGGGATCTCCCATTTGGGGTGGGACTTTGACTTCTTATGGATCTGCCGAGGCCAAACTGCATGCTATTTAGGGTGCCAGGTTGGATGGATATTGCCGTTGAGTAGCAGATAGCTCCAATCCTTGAGAATGTTTGTTGCAAGATACTATATTGGAGTTAATCCAGTCTTTCCTCGGCAGGTTGAGTGTTGGTGGTTAACTGGGTGTCGGCCACAGCTTGGTACATTGTCGCTCACTGGTGGTACTACTGAGGATGCATGGGACAGCTTAGATGTCTAGTCCATATCTTCTTATGGCAGAATTAAATGGTACACGGGAAACCAAAGCTAGGGGGCTTGGCGGACGGTTATGGTTCCACACTTGTCTTTCTTTCTTTTCTTTTTTGTTTCCTCCTCTTTGCAGGGGGGTGAGATGGATGGGAGTGAAATATTTGATGGAGCAGGTTAATAAAGGAGGAGCTAAGTTTTAAATTCTGCGAAAGAGAAATTACCTCTTTTATGTCATTGTGAAAGTTGTGAACTTACTACAGATTGTCTGTTGGGACTAGATTTGCTTTGGCAAGTGATTTTCAATAAAAATATTATTTTTTGGCAAGTGATTTTCAGCAAAAAGATTATTTTTTGAAATTTGAGAGCATGCAGGGAGAAGAAATAATTTGTTTTCTTTTCACCATTTCTGTATGGGGAGGTATTATCTGCGTTACTTTATATGACTATGTACTTACTCCCAAGGAATAGCTGAAACTTCGAATCGTGGATTTATGGGAAATAGGCTGAATAAAAATAAGGTGGGGCTAAATATCAGTACGCCCCTACAAATGGAGTGCAGGGTCTTGTGTTCAATGACATAGTTTGTGGAGTATGCTCTTACCAAGAGACTACATCCCATAAGTTCTGAGCAGAACTTGAATTCTTGATATATCATATAACAAATGCCCTTGCTGGTGCACAGTGATGGATGTGACCTTGTAAGAATGGATGCTGTGGCTTTTTGTAAGCTTCAGAGCACGTGCTGTGTTATAGTTTGGAAATATGTGGTTTTATCCTTTGAAGTAAAGCTGGAAGACTCTAGTATATGGCTCTGCTCTTTAAAATTCTTTAATTCTCAAATAATGTAATTGGTTGGTGTACCTGTCTTAATCTACTTGCCGTTGTGTGTAACCATGAGCTCCTTTCAGTGGCTTGTCAACAAACATGGTGACGAGATTCTTGCTGCAATTCAAAGGATATCAGCAGAATTTGGGCTATCCTTAGATGGCGTGGAAAGATTAGACCCGCATGATACCTCAATTGTATCATATCAAGGCTCTGATATCAAGGCCACTCCCGCCAAGGTTGAGGCATGGAAAATGTGGCAAGAAAAGGGTCTGGCCATTTCAGAAATTGCGGTGTGTACCTGTGAATTTAACCCCAAGGAAATTCATCTTTTGTTGCTCTGTATTTGTAAGTAATATGCACAATATTTGACAGTACACATGCAGTTCATGACAGGTGATGTCTAATGATTCACATTATTAGGTTGATTCAAAGAAATATTTCTTTTTAATGCAAAAAGAAATCTGTGTTCCTGTAAAATCTCATCAATTGACTGGTCCCTCTTTCAATTCACAATGATCATAATTGTCTGACAGTGCTCTAGTGCCTCTTTTATAGAATCTACCTGATCGTCCAAAACCAATCAAAGAAGAAACTGTTGCAGAGTACATCATGGAGTGCTGCAGATTAGGGTATAAATTGGACTGGAAACGTTTCAGTGATGAAACTGGATTTTCCAAAGTTGTAAAAGAAGTGCAAGCAGGTGTTGAGCGTGTGGGTGCTAAGGGCAAATTGAAACCGATAAAGGAACAAGTACCTGACCATGTGAGTGTGGATCCATTTTTTGTCATCTTTTCTCCTAGAATGTGCTTGTTGTTATAACTCACCTTGATACTTACTGTATTCTGGAAAATGTTAAAGGGACAAATTGAGGCCGCGAGCGTAGTACTCAAGACTAACCCCTTGGCGCTTGGTTCCAGTAGAGGTTTTGTTTCACCCTTCACGTGGGGTTTGATCATGCAGAGGAGGACAGACAGGTCACTTCTCTCTTTATCAGATTTTCCGGTCTTCCATAGGTTTATCACCTACTTCTTGCCACGATTTGAGCCACTTTTGGTTTGTTCACAAAGATCTACCCCCCGGCTCGCTGTCTTCCACAGTGCAGGCGATAAGGTTTGATGGGTACCTATAGTGAGGGTCATCATGTGGACCCTAACATTATAGATGACCGTGTTTGCTACAACATCTGGATGGTTCTCTTCTCCGAGAGAGAGTCAAGATAGCTGGCAGCCTGAACCTGTGCAAGATTCGCATAACCTTTAGGCATTTTGCTAGAAATGGCCCAAAGAAGAAGAAAGGACCCAAGAAGTCTTCTCATGCAGCCCTTCCTCGTAGTGCTCATTCGGCATTCCTACACGTTTAGCACCAGCGTCATGTCCCACTCGTCCAGCACCACTTGCCCCCGTTGGGGTTACCATCCTTCTATGACCTTCAAATCATCAGGGATGTTCTCATGCCTTGGATCCCACTCCGGTTGGGACTAATGATATCCCAAGTCTAGTTGTGAGTAGTCATGCCCCTCCCCTATTCAAGCTGTGGCCAGTAATGCCCCAGACCTAGCCTCAGATGGGACTAGAGAGAGGATGCTCAGATGACCTTCAAATCATCAGGGATGTTCTCTTGCCTTGGATCCCACTCCAGTTGGGACTAATGATATTTCAAGTCTAGTTGCGGGTATTGATGCCCCTCCCCTGTTCAGGCGGTGGCCAATGATGCCCCAGACCTAGCCTCGGATGGAACTAGAGAGAGGATATTCCTTCATATCCTACTCAAGGTCCCGGTCTTACGTCCGAGCAGCCACTTTCAGACCCTGCCTCTTTCTCTCCTGCTCTCGTGGTGAGATGCCCATCCAAGCGCTGATTGACAAAATTTATGTTGATGATTTGGGCATTAGACAAAGGTGGCTTGGTATGTGTTGCACCAGAGGTTTCCACCTCAGATCATCTCCGGTGATTCTAATGAGCCTCATGCAAGGTAGTGCTCTGCCAGTATCAGGATCCCAGATGCCTTGTATGCAGAGGAGGCCCTCACAGAGGATGTTTTGCAGATTCGGGTATCTCACTTGTAGGGTGGAGTGTCACTCCTTCATATGTGGTAGCAATCCTCTTTGGTGCTAGTGTTTGGGGACGGGACCGTGTTACCTCAGCCATGTATTTGGGACTCTGGTACTATGCCTGATTCACTTACAAGGGTTTATTCATTACTTTTCGGGGCATGATGAGGGACCATTTTACCTCAGCCCTATAGGATATCATAGCATTGGTGAAACTAGACATGAGAGTTTCGCAGGATATCCTAGCATTGGTGAAACTAGACACAAGAGTCTTACTTGATGCACTTTCACCAATCAGAAATTTAGGACTGTAGTTCTCGCCCTTCACAAGGACAAATGTTCAAGTTCAGATTGGTGGACACCTTTTTTTATTGCTTTTTGGGACATGATGGACCATGTTACCTCAGCTGTGTATTTGGGACTCTGGTACTCTGTCTGATTCACTTACAAGGGTTCATTCATTACTTTTTGGGGCATGATTGGGGACCATTTTACCTCAGCCCTGTAGGGCATTTGGGACTCTAGTACTATGCATGATTCACTTAGAGAGGGCTCATCCATCTTAATCCCAAAAGAAGGTTGCAGAAGTTTGATCTATTGGGCCCATCAATCTTTTGGGAGCCTTTTATAAGGTTGGACACGTCGACCGATCAGTCTATGTTCGCAGCTCCTTCTTCCAAATCTCACTCATGATACATAGGTGGGCTTCGTGTGTGGCCAAAGCATTTTTGATAATATCTTCTCATTCTTGGAGGCTTCACATTGGGCTATGTAAAGCGGCCAGCGGCTTGTCATTCTACTCCTAGATTTTGAGAATGTTGGTTTCCTATTTATATAGATTGGCCCACAGCCAAGTTCTTATCAGAGGAGACAAGGGAGAGAGGTTTCAGATTTCTAGATCAGTTCACCAGGGATGCCCTCTTGTCCCCTTCTTGTATTTATTTGTGGTTGAAGTAACGATCATATTTTGAGATCTCAGGTAGACATGATTGGGTTGAGACTTCCCCTAAGACAGAATGAGGAGCTCTATGATAGTGAGTTGGCTGATAATACTGCTGTTTTTTTGTGATGCCACTCCAAGGAATCTCTTTTCTTTCAAGGCAGCATTGGACTCATTTTGCTTTGCAGCAGATGCACATATTAATTGGAATAAAACGAGTGGCTTTTGGATTAGTGATAAGGGAAGTAGGCCGGTCTTTACCTTGGCCCATAGGCTCCCTCCTTACCTTTTATGACTGCTATTCTAAAAGCTTGGGCCATGTTCATGAATACTCTTCGGAGAGTTTCCCCTTTCTTTCGGGAAGAAATTGATAGGTAGCATGTCATGTGGAATGACAGAATACTTGATGATCATGGCAGACCACTTGGTACTACTCATTATATACGCTGTCTAGATGGGAGAGAAGCCAGGAAGGAATTCAAAATCCTTCCAGAGGATTGTAGATAGAGCAGCTCTAGACAAGATGAAACAGTTGCATATTGGAGGGACATGTACCACAATTCGGAGCACGAACACCGTGCTAGCTTGGTAAGTCTATTTGATAATGGTGAGAAGCAGGCTGACCATATAGCTGAATTGGAGGGTAGAGTGACCCTCTTGCTGAATTAGAGCTTCGAACGAATCGAACAGGTCAAAACACAGCTGTAGTAGTTTGATGCAACCATTGCCGAAAGTGAGCAGTGTAGAGTGGTCCACTTAGTAAGTCACCTCAGAGGAAGTGCAGGGAAAATTCAGCATATTGCTGCAAACATACCCTTGGATTGGGTTCATGTAGGTGACAGGCCTCACTTTTGGTCTACTTGGCTTGGGGCCTTCACAAGATTAGGGATCCCACTTCAAGTCATAGGACTATGACTATTACATGGGGTTCCTCGGTCTTTGACGTTCATTTCAAGGGATAAGTTGTTTAGGTCTATACATGATATCCTTATGGATATTGCATTTCAGCCTGCCAAGGTTGTAGGTCATGTGGAGTAGTGTTTTTTGGCTTCGGGATGATCTACTCGCTAGATGGCAGCCGATGTGCTGCCTATGTGGCAGCCTCTTATCTCTCAATATTCTCCTTAGAGTTCCTGCACATACCCTTGGGTGCATGGAGGATTTGGTCTAGGGAGGTGTCCCCATAAAGTATTTGCAACTTGGACTCTAGGAAGTGGAAATGGATTGAGGCAAGGCACCTAGAGAAGAGCCTCTCCTTCTTTTTACATGGTCAATAATGCCAGGTAGTTTAAGCTCAGGCTTCGAGGCTGGAACTCTTCATTGTGAGAATTTTCAAATTTATGTTGACTTGTAGAAATCCTTTTGAAAGAGACTCTGGAAATCCCTTAGGGATATAAAAATTTCTCTTTTCTTTTGGCTTTCTATTCATAAAGGCATCGTAGTGGAGGTCCATGTTCAGTGTAGAGTCTATTTGTATCGGTTGCCTTTTTGCTTAGGAGTCTATTCAGCATTGCTTACGGGAGTGCAAACAGGCAAGGATCATGTGGAAGGGGATTACTAGTTTTTTTAGCATCTTTATTTGTTCTCTCTTCTTCATGACATGGGGCTCTCTGGCGTGGCTTTCCTTTTCAAGGCCTCAAGTGTTTTATGAAAGACATGACTCTTCTTGGACTCTCTCTATTCGACGACATTGAGTCATGCTCTCTAGATGAGGCTCTTGGTTCTCCTTACAGACGTGCATATGCCTCTGTGGATACTTCCTGGGAGATTTTGGAGAGCATATCAGCATGGCATATTTGGAGATCCAGATGGACAAAGGCTTTGGATGGTTTCGAGGTCGACCTTGCACACACATTGGCCAGTATTTGGACAAATATTGTACACAACTGAGTGGCCATTTAGGGGAGCATGCAAGGGTCTTCCGGGGCAGCTTCTACCAAGAAGAGCATTGTTTTCCTCAGGAAGTGGAGTGGCTCCCCATTCTTCTCGGAGTCCGCCGCAAGGTTAAGGTGACACTTTTAGTCTCAACCTTGGATTTTTTGTAGCTCTTGTACAAGACCTTCCCATGAGCTTTGCTCTTGGAGTTTCGTTCATACTTAAGAGGAGCCTTCCTTGTCAAGGTGTGGAGTTGTGGCATCGTCTTCCTTGTCACATAATCGGCGAGCGTCATGGGGGGGATTGTAGCAAAGCACTAAGATATGTCAACTGATGGCTGCTGGTGTCTAAATCTTCATTGTCAAAGTGCGGAGTTGTGGCATGGTCTTCCTTGTCAATTAATAGGCAAGCGTTGCGGGAGGGATTGTACCAAAGCACTAAGATATGTCAATTGATGGCTGTTGGTGTCTAAATTAAAGTATTAGTTGGCTGAGCCTTATATCGAAAGGAGCATTCAGAGTCGAGAAATTAAAAGATCCATTGCAGTATCCGTGAAAAAAGAATTCACTACCTGTTATCATGAAGTCCTTTGGATATGTGCATAGAGAAAGGAGAAAGAAGAAAAGGTTAGGTTTGCAAGCCTCTAGGGTCTATGAGGCAAAAAAAGCAAGGAGGATCTCATTCCTAGTACTGTTAGAAATAATAATCTCTAAGGCAGTGGCACACCTGTTTTGAAGCTGGTTGACCTGTTTCATGTCTGTTTTTTCACACATTGCAGCAGGTTAAGTCTTTCTGATGGCTTCTAGAGCTGCTCTAGACCTAGTCGACCATCTTTTGCCAAAAAAATTGCTGCAGCAGCTGATTGTGATTAGGCCGATTCCGGTTTAGGCCTTTGGTTTCATTCCCGACATGCCCCATGCCTTGGCTTATGTTTCTTACATCCAAAAACATTTTCCTTAACCCGCCTTTTCTTTTCTTCATCAGTCGTGGAAGGAAATGGCATCCATCCGAGACATGATTGGCCATTTACATTATGTACAAGGGCCATTCCCTTTCCCGTATCGAAGGGTTTATAAGTATACGACTTTCTTCAGCTATTTCAGCCTAGTTTAGTGAGGTCTCTAACAGTGGTTGGGTTAAACATTCAAATCTCATGCATGGTTTATTGACTAAGTAGAGGAGGGTCTGGTGATCAACAAAGAAAACAAACTTGTTTGCCAACAAGTAATGCCTAAATTTTTTGACTGCATATACCATGGCCAAGCCTTCACGTTCCATCTTCTTCCCATTTGGACCTACTAACCTTAGCCTATCACCCATGCACCTATCATTTAATGCACTTTAATGCACCCTCCCTTTCCTATTACCCTTAGGACCTAGACTCGTGGGTGCTCATCTTTATTAATGAAATAAATGTTACATGTCCAAATTTGGTAACAATACCAATTTGTGTCCATCATAAATACAAACACATGCCTCACCATCAAATTGGCACATAATGTTTTGATTGTTCTAATGTCTATTAATTACAAAATAGTCGTTTCTCTTATCATGACAATGCCTCACCTCAGTTTTCCTCGTTTATAAACCCTTACTGCTCAGCCAGCCATCATTACCCTCTCAGATTCCATGGACTCCACATTCCAGTTATCCCCTCGCCACTGTCAGTCCCCTGCCCCCCCCTCCCCCCCTTGCGCGCATGCGCGACACCCCCCCATGTCCCCACCCTCCATCACTCAGCCCCCGTTCAGGCCTGATCCATACTCGTTCTTCAGGCTTACACAATCTCATCTAATGCCTAGAAACAGCTCATCATGGAGCTTCACCGCCTCCGCGCATGAGAGGTGGACCATGGTCAAGAGATATTACAAGTCCATAAGGAGGTGGCAGTTGTAGCGACAGTCGTGGCAAGAGGGCCAGCATCGGAGGTACTAGGGGCATAGATAGGCATCATATAGTCGGCTATCGTAGAGACTCCTAGATGGGCCGATGTCACGAAACAAGAGCATGCAAAGGCCACCGTTTCAGCCACCATTTTGGGGTAGTAGCAAAGATCCAATAGGTGACTTACCCTAGGAGTCTAGGAGCATGGGATTGAGGGGCCTTGGAGTATAGGACGGGACCCCAACCAAGAGCAGCCCATCATCATTCACTCCAGGGGACACTCCAAGTCGCCTCACCGCAATACATAGATGATCAAGCCTACGGGATACCGTGAGATCTACTTGGATGAGCACCTTACATCTCTACAGGTAGAGGAGAGGCATACTCTCATACAGCAGTGGGATATCGCCCGCAAGGAGGGGAAGTGGGTAATAGATTGAGAGGGGCGGCTCTTGATAAGCCCTCGATAGGCATTTGGTGGCTCCCCCTACATAGGGGGGTGGGGTCTTTGAGGTTCAGAATACCGAGACCTTAACTTGACCTGTTTAGATGGTCCCTTATGGTAAGATCTAGGGAATTTCTTGGAGTCCTACACAAGTCGAGACATAGCTTTTTTCACAGACACCAGAGCCGAAAGTGCCCTTTGCCAGTAGGCAGTGGATACACATGGGAGGCAGCATACCGGGATGAGACTAGGGAGATAAGAGGAGTGCGAGGATTGGGATGAGTGGAAGCACTATACAGATCATCCCTCGGGATGGTGGTCTTAGTCAACTAACAAGGCAAAGTCTGAAGATATGTGTGAAGTCCATGGCACTAATGTAAATGCACGTCTCTTTCCATGGATGATGCTGATATACACTTTGTGCAGAGATGCTAAGATAAACTAGAGGGAAGAAGTGGAATTGGCAAGAATCAATTAGGCTATTGTAGACCTATTATGGTCAATTTGGTGATGGCCAAGTTGTTTAAAAACCAACATGAAGGGAAAATCAGCCACGGGGCTGAAGATTTAGAAGAGATCCAAAGGACAAGCTGGTTTTTTGTAAAGCACACTATACCACGTATCAATCGGTGACTCTACGTCCTCTATAATGTGTATGCACGTGTGCTTGTGTCTGTGCCTGTGCCTGTGCCTGTGCCTATGTCTGTGTTTTTGTGCCTTTTGAAGAAGAAGAGCTCTATCCTAGCAACTTGTGCTATCTGTTTGTAAGGTTTGTAACCAGCATGGGAGCCAGTCATGGGCATTTGGCGTTTGGTCTTGGAAACAAATATCTCTGATTTTCTGAGAGGAACCAGCATTGTCCAGTTGAATGTAGCACTTTGAGGAGGGAGTGGAGTATCTAAACTAAGCATGGTGAGCTCATTCTGACAGGCAAACGCTAAAAGTGATGACGCAGGTGCCATCTTTGTGAGCTGCCGATGGACTTGCATATAATAAAGCTTGTCTCTGGTCACTGATGAACAATTGACCCATGGCAATTCATAGACTGGAAGAGAAGGGAGCATTGAAGTTCAGTAAGTCATTTTGTTGGAAACCATGTATGTCACCAATGCTCAAGACAGACCTCTTCCAATTCTCGTGTAATGATGCCTCTGGACATGGTACCTTCTCTTTTGCGTTTGGGGACAGCATGTTAAAATGCACTCCATCAATCCATAGTGTGGTTGATGACAACTAGTAGGTTTCTTGTCATCAAAGCCCCAAATGGAGCATGTTCTCTTGGAAGATTGGGCTGTATACGGAAAAGTAATCAGCTCAACCTTCTAGGCTGAATAAACACATACACACTACTTTGCTCTCAACGAAAACACCATCATAGAGAATATCAAAGCTCTCTCTATGAGGGGATTATGATGTAAATTGTACTATTTGCAAGATTTAAGAATGTTCTGCCTAGTAAACATAAACGTTTGGAAAGAAAAAGAAAATCAGTGGAGATGTGGGACATAAGGTGGCTAGATATCTGTTCTTCAAAAGATGTGGCTTAGAGGGACCATCTCAAAGTAGGGCTGACATGTTTTAGAATGTAATGGATATTCTAGACACTAAACTTTTTGCTGGCTGGTAGGAGCAATGGACTTTC
This sequence comes from Dipteris shenzhenensis, assembly GCF_047967505.1. Taxonomy (NCBI): domain Eukaryota; kingdom Viridiplantae; phylum Streptophyta; class Polypodiopsida; order Gleicheniales; family Dipteridaceae; genus Dipteris; species Dipteris shenzhenensis. Next base: position 10,635,093 of record NC_141598.1, read on the forward strand.
CTGAAAAGGAATGGTAGAATCTTGGACCACCATCTTAGAAAGTGCGGGAAGGACGGACTGGCTTTTGATGTCATAAAGAGAAATTAAAAAGGATGATAGATATAACAAAACTTTAGCATCTAACGGAGGGAAGCTAGGTCCATTGATGTCATTAAACAGGTCCTCCGTTTATCCAACTGCTTAGCTCATGAACGTGCAGGATAAGGGGAGCTTCTCACAAATAACCATCCCTTGGAGAAATTGGTCACCACTTTTTAGAGATTCCTTTCACAGCTTCTTGCAGTAAATGGGTTTGTACCCTCTCTCTTATAAAAAGATAGAGAGAGAGAGAGAGAGAGAGAGAGAGAGAGAGAGAGAGAAAGAGAGATGATATGATTGTATTAACATCCTCGTGAGACCCTTCAGTATCTATGGGACAGTGATCACTATCAACATTGAAAGAAAATAGCATAAATAAAAGCATAAATGTGCTATACAGTGAGTACTTGTTGTGCTAGCTTGTGTGCTAGACCAAGTACTTTGTTGCGATATTCTAAAATTTCCTTTATGTAGTTGCCTAGCTCTTTGGCTGGCCACTCCAGTAGGGATTTCAGGTTGCTTCTATTGCCCCTATAACATTCTCTGATTTGCGCATATGCTTGACATGTTAGGAGTACATGCTGCTCATTTTCTACTTCTCCTGCGGGGCAGATTTTACATACTCTTTCCTCTCTTGGTACCCTGGTTCTTGCCCATCTTCCCCTCTCCACCTCGAGATCATGTGAGCTAGTTCTGATTTTACAGATTAAATGTCTTTTAAATATTGATATGTCTTCCCCCAGGTATTTCTGCATTCCATAGCTGTCCATCAGATTGATTTCCTGCTTATAAAACTGCATTTTTGCTCCTGGTTCTTGCCATAGCTTCTGTAGCATTCTCTGCATCACTAACTCCCTGATTTCACATGCATCTTCAGGGATGTCAGCAGCGGTTATACCCCATAATTCCATCCATTTCAGCCCCTCTTTGTGCCATCCAGCGATTCGCGTAGCTTCCATTGTTTTGTGTGGTATCCTATTGGCGTCCATCTTTCCAACTTTGTTGAGGTATGCCATGAATTGGCACAATGCCTCTCCTTCGAGAGGTATCATACATGTCTCAGCCAACAAGATGGGGTACGGTGTTTGTGCCTTCACCCCTAACTCCCCTATGAGAAATCGTTTATGCAAAGTCTTTATTCATTTCCAATAGGCCCTGGAGACCCCAGGTGCCCAGGCTGGACACCTGTAAAGGACCACTGTTTGTATGAGCATGGTATACAAAAACTTTCTCATTTCTAAATTCCACAAGTGTGCCTTTCTGCACTTGTTTTAGAAGCTATGTAGAGCTTTCAAACCTCCTAGGATTCTTCTTTCCATACATGCATTCTACTTGTAAGTGTCTGCAAATTCCAGCCCCAAATATTTGTATGTAGTGACACTGTCCAGAGGCTCCCCCTCAAAAGTGAAATCAACCTGTTTATTCCGAGTCCCAATCACCATCACTTTTGTCTTGGATATGTTGACTTGCATTCGTGAGTGTGTGCAGAATTTTCCCAGTGTATCCAAATGTGTTTGCATCTCTTTCTTGCTTTTTGCGAAGAAGACTACATCATCTGCGTAAATAAGCAATAAGAGGGCATAGCCTGCAATCTGGACACCTTCGCCGCTGTGTGTTCTCATCCACTCTTCCGATTCATCGATGAACAGACCAAAGAGAATTGGTGAGAGGGGGCAGCCTTGCTTGACTCCTATGTCACTGCTTATGATGAATTTTCCTTCAAAACATGAGCCATCTACAAGTGGTTGTGCTAATTCAGCTAATACTTTCTCATATAACTTGTATGTGGCTTCTCTAATTTCCTGAGGGACTTCGAGCTTTTCCAGTCTTTCCCATAGCTTTTTGCGTGGAATTGTGTCAAATGCTTTCTTAAAGTCTACAAAGCAACAGTAGACTACTTCTTTCTTATTCTTGACCCCCTCCGTTGCAGCCCATATGGCAACCAAGTGGTCTATTGTCAAATGTTTAGGACGAAACCCTGCCTTGGATGGTGCCCTGGCTCCTTGCTCTTCCGCCCATTTGCTGAGTTTTTGCTCAATTATTGTGCCATATAACTTGGCCATTAGGCTACTCACCATGATGGTGCAGTAGTTTTTGGCCACTTTGCTGTCCCTGCTCTTATGGATTGGTATGATCCTGCTAAGCTGCCATTCCTTGGAAAAGCCTTCTTCTAAAGCTCGATTTATGAGTGTAGTGAGCATTTTCTTTGTCTTCTCACCCCCCCATTTCAGCATTTCAGCCACTAGCCCTTGTGTGTCTGGAGCCTTTCCGTTTGAGAGAGAGAGAGAGAGAGAGAGAGAGAGGTTTAATTGTATCTAGCCAGGGGCTTGGTGCCAAGCCACAAGTAGACATGATTGAAGTCCTTCGTAAAAATCATCACTTGAAACACTGGAGACCTTTCATGGCAATTCCGAGTGTCACAGCACCCATAGCTGCAAAGAGTTTATTGCATGAGTGATAGCAGAACTAGATTCTTAGGTAGAATAGTCCTTTCAAACCAGAAAAAGATGGATGAACTTCAGGCATGAAAAGCTACACAATACATCTTCCTATGCATTGTTTCAGGTCGTAGTTCAATCCTTCAAAAAGGTTGGGATGTCCATCCTTGTGCATGTGTGTGTCATAGGGCAATGCAAGTATTGTGAGTATCTGGATACTACATGCTGTGTATGTTTGTGGTGATTATTTGGGAGATATGCCTCTACACCGGATGTTCAGTTCTTCGGTTGGTGTCGTTATTGGGGACTCTGGTTTTTAAATCATGCCCGTAACTCAGTTGTACGGACACTCTTCTGTAAATATTATCATGTCTTCTGTTCCTCCCTGCATCACTCCCTTCAGGACGCGCTTTTCATGGGAGATCTTCCTCCGGCCCTGCTAGAGTGTTCTTCCACTGTTTTTAGTTTTGGACTACTAGCTGCTCTTCATGGGAGCAGCTATGACTGTCCTTTTTCACACCTGTATGTGAAGTAGCTGTTTCACTTTGGGACAGCTATAAATGTACATTCTTCTTAATGAAAGGGTCTTTTACTAAAAAAGTATGTTTGTGAATGCACATATTTTATGTTATATGTGGAAAAGATCGGCATGGGGGAGGGAAAGGATTGTATTGAGTTACTTTTTTAAATGCAATGCTGAAGAGCTTGTGGCCATACAGGTAAGTTATCTGCATATCAAAATATATTTGATGATGGAAGAATTGAGTCTTCCATTCCCTGATATAATCAACAGCAGCACTGAAGCTGACTTGGATCATGACGGCACAGAGATACCCTTACAGACAAATTCAGAGGGTTGCAACTTGTCAATTTGTCAAGATGAACAAAATCCGGAGTCCAATATTGTATCTAATGCTGATATACTTCGAAACCACCATGGATGGATGATCTGGGATCTTCTTCTTTAACAAAGCACAAGAGAGCTCCAATTTGGAAAAATGATACGACTCAAACTGTAGGAATCTGTAAACGCAAACGAAGTGAAGAAGAGGATGATTCTATGGAAAATGGGCCCCGACCTCTGACAGGAGAAGCTTTTATGGATTGGTTAAGGAGTCATGATGGGGTAAGAGACTCTTGAGCTCCACTGTTTTGTCCTGCAGTTTATAGACCGTTCACTCAAGAAAATATTCTTTTTTATATGCTCAGAATTCCCCTACTGAAAAAATGTGCATGCACTCATTTCTCAGGTCACCTTGAGTGCATTGCTTATCTAGCACTTGTTACAATGGTTTTGTGTAGCTGATCTTTGCTTGGAACTAGCATGTTGAAGAATGTGCTGAACCCTTTTGGGAACACAATTGTATGGTGTCCTTTCTCTGTAGATGTCTTAATGTTGGCTCATGTCAATTTGCCTGTTTTGCAGGTCTGCATAAATGACATGTTACTCGCGTTCTCAACCGATACAGACTCCCTAGGATTACTTTTGGCCAAGCTTGAGGAAGATTTTCTGATATATAAGAAGAATGACAAGTACAGCATGATGTGATAGCTAGCTATCGCTTGCTTTTCAAATTTGTAGCATTTTTCCTTCTATGGATTGTTACTTTAACATACTATGCTGAACTCTCCATCAGAGTTTTTGGTATCCATTGCATTGAAAATTGTATATCACATTTGCAATTGTCCCCTCTCTGACTCGAGCAAGTTCTGAGGAATGGATACTATTTCCCATTTCTAATGACAGTCGATATTTCAAACAAAACACACCTAGTCAGAAATTTGTGCCCCTTAGGACATCAAATATCATTAATATGGACTAAGCATAAGGTACATTTTAACAAGTAATATGTTCGGTAATTCACATTTGATGATTGCAACCTGAAATGGCCCTGGAGTCTCTCTCTTTCAGTGCCAAGCTGCATCACACCATTTGTAGGTGAGACCAATAGAGCGAGGCAAAAGGCAACAGAGACAGATTTTGGACATGCTCACAAGGCCGGGATTTCAGTAGGGTTCCCAACTAGGCTTACTTTTGCATTTAAGTGCTCATCCCTGATCCTGGACGGAGCTTGCCTGCCCCATGACTCTAGGCTCAGATCAATGGTGGGAAACAGATGCACATCTCAAGCATGTTTCGTAGACATTAAGGGCCACAGTAGCCCAGTTTGCTCTGTCTGAGATGTATCTTACTACCAGTATTTGTTTCATAGTTTTTCTTTTCATTGAATATCATAGAAGTATAGTCGACACCTACATGGGAAGTATGATCAGTTGTACTTCAAATCTCGGTCTCAAAGGTCTTTTTGGCCATTTTGTAGATTCTAATTAATCTCTTTTTCTTTATTTTTTTAAATAGAGACTTGTCCATTGAGGGTCACTTCAATTAAGAGTAGGTAGAAAGCTCTCGGTTTGACATTATCAACACTGTTACTTATATCTCAAACTAGCATTGGTTTGCTGAAGCTACTTCTCTCTCTCTCAACCTCAACATTAGAGTCTACACCTCCACCATTGCCATCGATTATGAACAGGTTCGTGGCTCCATCTTGGGAGTCCCAAAGCACGGCGTTGAGGACCCATGGGATCCCACTCGGGAATAGGCTCTTATCATCCGATTCAAAGACATTTAGGTTTGCCTTGCAGCACTACATAGGCAGACAGTTGTACGGAACTGCCCCAAATCCATTTGGATGAGGATCTCACGCCCTTGCAAGTTGAGGGAAAGGTGCACCCTCCTACAACAGCGAGACATCACCTGCAAGGTGGGAAAGTTGGCAGTGGTTTGAGATGGGTGACTTTTGATAGGCCCCCCACGGGCATCTAATGTCCTGCATGGGGGGATGGGGTCTATGAGACTCAAAGTACCAAGATTGTTTGGAACTATAATGGTCCTTATGGTCAGATCCACTGAATTCTTGGAATCATACACAAGTCTAGATATAGCTTTATACATAGAGACTCATCGGAGTCTCAAAGTGTCCTTTGCCTTTACTCAATGCTACATATGGGAGACAACATATCACCATGAGACTCGAGACATAGGTGGAGTGCCTGGATCGGGAGGAGTGGCAGTATTGTATAGATCATCTACCGCTAGGATAATCTCTATCAATAGGTGTGACACATTTTAAATTTCTTTGGGCTCGAATTGACTGACCTTGGACAAGACGTGTTTATCGCAATATGCTGTTTCCTCCCCGAGGCCTCACACTTAGCTAGAAATCTTCATGAGGCTGAGACTTCACCGTACACAGTCCTACATTGGGGCATCAAGTTGGGGGAAGTCCTCCTTGTCCGAGACTTCAACACGAGGACGGGTATGCATCAAATATCACTTCTTGGTTTTTGGAATGATTCTATTTTATTGCCAAATATTGATCTAGATGAGGTGCAAATAAGCAAGCCTGAGTCACCTCTTATAGACACCCTTTCTTGGACATGAGTAGGATGCATGACCTTGCCATTCACAATGGTCTCGATAGACAATATACGAGTATCGTCGTCTAGTTCATGGGATGAGGCAAAATTTTATTCACCAAACAAGTAGTAATTAATAAATATTCTGTTTAGTAACAACTCCAAGGACTTCTGATGGAAGTTTCTCAAGCGACAAGTCCCCTCTCCTCTCATATGCACCACACCTTGATACTCTTATGCATGCACACCGTACGACATTTCCCACTAGCCATCACCTAACCTCTCACAATTACCCCGCCCTACCCCTTGTGCTCACCACTGGTGACGTCAAACAACAGCTCTGAAGCCTCATAATGGTCGATCCAAAGATCTTCGTTGGGGCTGCATTGGCCTGTTTGGAGACGTCAAGGCTGGGATTAAACCCAGCATATAGCCCTATATATGGGCAATGGAGATGGGGCAGCACAGCTCAGCAAAGGTGTGCTGGAGATGGGCCATTCATAGGCCAGGAAGGACGGATTAGTCGGCCTGTCAAAGGGCAGTTTGTGCATTGCACATACTGGTCGACAAACTAGTCTGGTTCGTGGGGTCAGTGGATCCACGAGTTGGATAGGCCACACCGGTGAGCAGTTAGCCCTATATATAGTCCTCATTGTGGGGGCAGAAGTAGAGCTATCAGACCTGCATATCAGCCCTTCAGGGGTGCATCCCTAGGCACTAGAGGAGGCAGTAGTGGCAGCAGCATGGTGCAGCAAAGGCACTAGCAACAAGTAGAAGGAGCTCTTATCACATGTGGAGATCTCAATCAATGAGCACAAAGGTGCAGATAAGGTGCTGACAAAGCCATGGTAGGATTCCTCCCTAAGCCAATCAAGATCTTGCTCGAGAGGCATGCAGCAGCAGGAGAGAGCAGGAGGTTTGATAACAGCTTGTGCCTCGGATCTAGCACCAGTGGAGCAACATCCTCTGTCCACATGGTGTAGGTTGTGAGTGCAGTCTGTATCCATATCATGGTCCTATCTGTGAACCTTTCTAGCAAGTACTTGGTTGCTACACATTGCTGTCTACTTCAGTTCTGTGCTTGGAATTATTACCTGCTTGTGTGCACATATTAGGTAGCATCTAGATCTGGGTGTGATCTTGTGGATTCATTTCTTTTCTGCTATCGCAAGCAAGGCCCATTCACAGTTAATCTCTAACACCTAGCCCCTCCCTAGTCAGGTGCAACAGGCTGGCCAACCAGCTTGCATAGTGGCCAACCCACCCACCTGCTCATGGGGCACACATCCGTATATGAAGGGCATACACAAACCTTTATGAGGGCCTAGTATCAACTCTCCTTGATCAAAGATCTTGGAGGGCAAGGATGGACCTACTGAAATACAATGTCCACGATTGTACCTGACAGCAGGAAATAAATGGAGAATTCATTGTCTGAAAGAAGACAGCTTGCCTCTAATTGACTTCGAAAATGTCAGTTTATAAATCATGCCTCAACCATGGCCCTTGAGATCCCTGTCATTGATTATTTTTTAAACAATACAAACTTTGTCCATGAAGGGGAGAGGATAACCTAGGCAGTTTCACCTATCAGTTAGTGTAAATGGACCAATATAAGTATGGATTTTAGCTTAAGGCTGCATTGACATGTTTCCTATGGTGAATAGGATGAGTAAGTCGCTAATGAGTCTCATGTCTGTTTCCATTTCAGTGATATTAAAGAGATCGAATATACGCGGGATTGACGGGTTGATAGCTCATTTCTTGCCTTTATAATGCCTCTAAAATTGAAGAGAGTTCATGGAGCTGCCTCTAAAATTGAAGAGAGTTCATGGAGCTATTGTTGGCCTGAAGGATAGTGAAAGCTACTTGTCTTTTGGAGTTTGAACACGAGGATAATGTAGATCCTTGTGCTGCTGTCATGCATCATATGATAACGAGTGCTCTCATCCCTCAAGCACAAGTGTGTTTAATGCATGGTTGTTCCTTGGCATAGGCTGAAGGCAATTATCCCTTAGATAGCTTTGCCAATGTAATGCACTAATTCCCACATGGGGCATTCTATGGTCTACTTTACCCCTTCAAAGTTGCCCTAGAAATATAGGACTAGCTACATTAGCAATATAGCTGTACAAGAGCTATGCAACGAATTCATGCTATCTTCCAAGTTGCACAAGAAATATAGAACTAGCTATAAAGGCAATATAGTTGCAATACTATCAAAAGCTATGCAAGGGCTCACTCTTTAAGACATGTTGTGCTGGCATGAATTTGGCATATTCTTGTTTGGTGGAGATGGTATTATTGGGTGAACCCAATCTCATGGACACTCATCACTTCTCAACTAGGGATCTAGATGGTGTAGTTATAGAAGTTCTTGAAAGAGTAAAGGAGATAGCTCGGTTTTTACCATGACTTTCGTGGGAGTTATAGTGGATGTCCATGTGGGTATGGTAATAATCTTTGCATTAGTGTATTTGAACTTTCGGGTGAAATATTTAATTTTTTATAATTAGAATACTCGAAAAAAATGACAATGATTTTTTAGAACCATATGCTTTCTCTTTATATAGGAAAATTGAGGATTCTCTGTATCATTTACTAGCTTGTAACTAGAAAGAGTGCAAACTAGAGAAAATGAAACATTTCCTAGATAGTCTATTTAGGGACTTACTACTAAAAATTCCCTATCTAAGAAAAATCACTCTTATCTAGGGAATCAATGACAAACTTCTCTATATAGGAAATCTTCCCATATAGATAATTTTTTTCTATATGGAGAAATTTTTCCTATATAGAGAAGTATACTATATGGAGAAATTTGTCATTGATAAGGAGTGATTTTTCCTACATAGGGATTTTTACTAGTGATTTCTTAGATATGCTACCTAGGAAAGGTTCCATTTTCTCTAGTTTGGACACTTCCTAGTTATGTTTATTAGCACTGTCTTCAGGCAGCGCTCTAGGTACACTTTTGTTAAAAAAGTGTCTCACACACTTTGTTGCCAAGTGACCCCCTTCTATTTTTATTCTTTCTCTCTCCCACACACTCACTCACACACTTTCTTTTTTTCAGAACTCTCTCTCTTTCTCACACACACATACTTTTTTTTAGTGAAATCTTATATTTCTATGTGGGAAACCTCAAAAAGAGGTAAAAACCCACCAAATAAGTACAAGAAAAAAATTTACAAGTAAACCCTCAAAGCAAAAGTCATGAGGCAGCCAAGTAAAAAGTTACATATCAAGCTGGAGGAGGATCAAACACAACATGCTCCAGCTTCAAATTATTGCTCTATAAAAACTGATGCAGTGACAAAACCAGACCATCAATAAAAACCAGCTATTTTTTGTCCTTGTGATTCTTCTTGATATAGGTTGGTACTCGAAATTTATGAAGCACAGGGTCAAAAACCTATTGTAACATGGGATGAAAAGATTCCAGTAAAAAAGGCACTTTTGCATCCCAAGTAAAAAAAGACTCTAGCACAGGCATCAGAGACAAAGGAGCTAGATCAACATCTGTATCCTCCAACGAAAGAGTTGCATCTGATAGTGCAGGACTCGGCATTTCAACTTCACTTCGAGGATCAATCTAAGAAAGAGCATGTGCAGCATCCTATATGATCCCCTCTGAAAGGGGCACATCCATATCTAGAGAGAGGAGGTTGATGATGCTCAATGGGAGTCAGATCCTAAACTTCTTCAGCAAGACAAAGATTAACCTGTGATTTTTCAACCTTCCTCTAGTAATGCTTCGGAGCAGTAAAAGAAGGCTTATCCAGTAAAGTCTTAGTAGAAACCAGAGGAGAAGGAAGAGTAAACTTTACTGTTAAAGGAGCAGCAGGAGGATTGGTCATGGAAGCCGAAGGGCAAGCACGTGCAAAATGACAACCTATCGGCACCGATAACATGTTGTACAAAAAGAGGCAAACAGTTGATGTAATTGTAGCACCTTATTTTGAGGTTGCTATTCAAATAATATAATCAATCAAAGATTTCACCCAAAAAAAAAGAGTGTGTGTGTGTGTGTGTGTGTGTGTGAGCTTTCCAAATGGCAGACAAGGGCTAGAGTTAAGCCTATGCGAGATAAGGGTTGTTCCTCAAAATCTTTTTTTTGAAATCTACATGCATATCGACAAAGTCAATCTATCATGAGAGTCAAAACATCAGATGGTATTTGGACCCAAACTTTATCTCAACTAGAAAAACAATGTTTGAAGCATTTTCAGCTGCTTTTTTCTCAGCCATCTTCTCCTACTCCTCAGGTTGAATTGGCTTGGAGCAAATTTATTGATCTTGTTACTCCTATTGTTTCTTTGCCAAAAGCTTCATTGCTGGAAGTGTCTTTTTCAGATATTGAATTGGATAATGCTCTCAAACATTTGGGCAAACATAAATCCACTGGTTGGGATGGTTTGACGGTTGAATTTTTTGTAGCCTTCCCGAGCTGAATTGAAGGGTCCAATCTTGAAGCTCATTAATGTAGCCTGGCAGCATCAACATCTTCCTTCAGCTTGGAAGCATGGTCTGGTCAAGCTTGTGCCCAAAAAACTCCTATGTGAGACTATGGCTGATTGGAGGCCCATCACTTTGATGCATGTTATATATAAACTTATGCTAAAATGTTGGTTCTTCGGATAAAGGATATTCTTCATAATGGTCTTCATCCCAGGCAATATGGTTTTGTTCCAAGAAGGAATATACATGATAATATCTCCAATACTCTCATCGTAATGAAATATGCCAAATATTTAGATCAAGATGTATTGGTCATGCAGGTGGATGTGGCAAAGGCATTTGATACCGTACAATGGGATTATGTCTCTCAAATCATGACTAGACTTGGTTTTGGGCCAAAGATAGTTAATGTCATTTATTGGCTTTACTCAGATTCCACTGCTCAATGTTTTATAGGGAATCATTTGTCTGAGTCTTGGACTCTGGGACGATCAATTCAATAGGGATGACCTCTTAGTGCTTTGCTCTATGCTATTGCTTCACATCCTTTGCTTCTTTATATGGGATCATCTAGTTGATACTGAACAGCTAGTGGGGCTTCACATTCCTAGCTCGTGGCCTTTCATTGCACAGGCTTATGCAGATGATTCTTTCTTCATGCCAAAAAATTGTCCTTTGGAGCTTCGCTTATTGATAGATACCCTTTCTGATTTTGGGTTGGCAGCTGGTCTAAATATTAATTTTCAGAAATCAAAACTCTTGCCTCTCAAGCATTGTGACTAGCATGCTCTCCTTTGGCCAGGTCAGATTATTCCTTTGGGGAACATAGTAAGACATTTGGGTTATCGAGTTGGCTGGAAAATCAGAAATAAGCAACAAATGTCTTGGGTATTCAACAAAATTCAGGACAAATTAGAATATTAGAAGATCTCCACTTGGCCTTTGCATGTTCGGCTTCGAATTTGTCCAGTCCATTGTTTTAGCTTATGTCCAGTTTTACCTGCCTTTATTACATTGGTCATCTCGAGATCTCTCTTCTTTTATGTCTTAAGCCATGGAGATTTTTTGGAAAACTAAGCTTCATAAAAAAGCTTTGAGATTGCTCAAAATGGACCTGCTTTGCTCTCCAAGAATGCATGGAGGTTTGAATACTTAAAACATCAAATTTCATGTGCTGGCAAGAAAGATCACTATGCTTAGGGTTTTTTTCCAGCAAGAGCAGCCATGGTCTATTATGCTGGCATTTTTGTGTGGCCAGATGCGCACAAATGCTTATGGGCATTGGCTAGTAGATCCATGGGAAGTAGAACTTGGCAAGTTTCAAGGTAAAATACTTGGTTGCCCATTTTCTACTGCCTTGATTTAGGATTGGAAGCAGGTGCTCTCTCACATCAAATGGTCTCCCCATCCTGCCTTTATCGCTTCATCTCTAGGACTAGAAAGCCTTCACTAGAGTGCTGTTTTTTACTCTCCTCTTGCTATACAACAACCAATCAGAGCTTACAATCTCATGAAGTTGGGCATCCGATTCATTGATGATGTGGTAGATACTCAAGGGGATATTCTCTCTTTTTCGGCAGCATGTCAAAAATACAATCTTGGGATGCATCATAGACCCATATGGAAAATTATTGCAGATAAGTAAGCAACAGGCTTCAAGATTGGCATCTTTAGTCTCCAAGCCCAGGTTTATCTTCTTAGCCTTTGCATCTATTGACTTCCATACAGGCTTATCGATTGATTTTACCTCCTCCATGGATTGCTCATCATGCAAATGCTCTTTGGCATCTGAATAAGTCTTTAACTTGGTGGAAAGGAAAATTGAAACTAATATGGAAGTTGCAAATGCAATTAAAGCAGAGACTCTTTTTTTGGAGATGTATTGTTGGTATTTTTCCAATGGGAGTGAAATTGGCCCAAAGAAGGATTGCCTCTTTTCTTTGTCCACGATATCATACTTCTGCAAGTATTCAGTACTTATTGTGGTTTTGTTCAAATTCCAGAGACCTTCTAGACAAGATCTCCTATTTTTTCTCTCTCAGATTTCCAGCACACAGGTTCTCGAGGTTTTTTTGGATGTTTGGTAGATTATCAGCTTCTTTGTCACAATATTCTCTTTTCTTTCATTGGATCAGATACTGGGCCTTATGGACCCTCTGGCTTCAGTGAAATCATGCATTTCTCAATTCATCTCTTCAGCACCCTTATGAGTTCTTCTGGGCCTCATTGCGACAGTCCTTATATGATGCCTTGCATGAGGAAGATTTGGATGTTTCTTGCATTCAGCTTTTCTTTTACTGTTTCTGATGGATAGGGCATTGCCTCCTTTCTTGAGCATTGCCCTGTTGTAAAATGGATGTTTCATAATATAGTGTTTTTAGATTCACAAAAAAAGTGTGTGTGTGTGTGAGAGAGAGAGAGAGAGAGACAGATCTATTGCAACATGAGAGAGTGAGATCTGCACCTATCTTTACTTTCTAAGTTTAAGTTTTAGATCTACTAATGTTTAAATATCATGAGAGAGAGAGAGAGAGAGAGAGAGAGAGTTGCTTTGGAGCTCTTTCATTTCTAGCATTGTGAGATGTACTTAAAATCTTGAAGTTTTAAGTATTTTTAATTTATTAAAAATTTATTTCAAGTAGTCAAAATAATTGAATTAGAACTGTAGTAATAGCTTACTTTATTCCATAGTTTATTGTAGTAGGTCATTTAAAAGAGTTTTCGGTTGTTAGGCTAGTTACAATATCGTTGCAAGATGTGTCTCCCTCATTTCAAACTCTTGCCCTCAATCAGTGCCGGGTTTTCAGGCCTCCTCGATCCCTAATCCTATAGGATTGCCTCCTAAAATCCCCCCTTGCACATCTGCTACAGCATCTATTACCTCTGCTACAAAGGAAATTCCTATAGATGAGGGCTTGCGTGAGGATCCTAAAGACACGGATTTGGTAGCCAATGTCAATTGGAGTATGGAAGAAACGTTTGCCTTAGTCAGAGCTAAAAAATCTCTTGATGTCCAAATGGATAAAGGGACATTGATGGTATCCATTAAAAAGAAGGATGCCAAGTGGGAGTACATATCCAAGCAATGCGAGAAAGAGGAAGTCTTCAAGACCGGCCCTCAGTGCCTCTATTGATGGAATAGGATATGGGGTGCCTTCAAGGCCATTAATGATTATGAGCTGCGAATCCCTTCTAGTAAGAGCTCTTACTGGCAAATGGGACAACATGAGCGACGAGCTGTGAGGTTAGCTCAAAACAAGGATAAGCAACTATATTCCAAAATGGCTGCTACTTTCAGAGGTGAACGGATTGTGGACCCAGGTGATATCCTCATCGATACTTCAACACAAGCTTTAGGTAGGTCTTTCCAAATTTTATTATATTTTTGTATGTCCTTGCTGTCCATCCCCTTAATTTATAATTGGATTTGCAGAAAGGCATGAAAGTTCTAAGAATGCAGATCAGAGCTCTCCCACTCCCCCTCCCAAATGTGACCAAGATGATGATGACTTGTGCTTCACAAGTGGTCATAAAAGGAAGCAGTCAGGCACAGTTTTAGTTGTCAAGAAAGAATTTGAGGAGACGACGAAGCAGTTAATTGGTTTTTTCACTGACGTGGAGGACTCCCAAGCCAAACAGCCAAAAGATATGAGTGAGAAGGCAATATCGGCCCAACAAGACCTTATTGAAATCACACATGAAGAATTTGAAGAGGGTGTGCGTGTCGCTCGAGCACGCTTGGAGGCTGAGCGAGAGAGTAATTAGGCTTTGTTTCAGATAGCTGATACCATCGAGAATTTCTCGTGTTTGTTGCATGTTAAGGATGAAGTTTAGGTTTGGGTTTTGATCTTGCAGCTTATTGTAATGGCCCTTGCTACTTTTTGCTGGCCTTGCCTATTTTTGAGCCGTAGTAATATACTCACGACATAGCACTTTTGAATTTCACCCTTTTGGATGATGTAAACCCCCCCTTACTATTGCAAATAAAATATGCACTGCTTTATGGTCCCACTTGTGCCATGTGGGTTCCCAGTTTCACTGTAAATGAGTTCTCATATTTTCTATAAATGGGTTCTCAGTTTTGCTGAAATTGAGTTCTCAGTTTTGCATAACCAGTGATAACGACGTAATCTAGGGCATTCCATATAGTTTATGTAAATCAATTTGACTCTATATACCAAATAGTTTTTTAAGATTGCTTTTGATTGCAAGTTACTGCAATTTCATATGAATATTTTGATGGTATGATTAAAGTAGGTCAATTAAATATGTTTTTTATGAGATGATTATCATTGTAATTTCTCATGGGCTCTTTATATCATCATTTAACAAGTACTTGAGCATCAAATTCATATATCAATGCATCTTTTTTCCATAGACTTTGAATTTATTAAAGTGTTTTGCAATAGTGTTCGACTTGGGCTGAAATCAGATTGTATTTGATGTTCCATTAGGCAAATGAATTCAAGTTAGTACAATATGACAAATGAATATTTTATGAATATTTGAGTGGCATGACTAAAACACATCAATTATATGTGTTGATTATTAGATGATTGTAATTGTCATGATTACTTGTGCGGTTATTATATCATCCTTTTTTTTTTTTTGCTCTAGTTTATATCATCAACTTTTAAGTACTTAAGCATGAAATGCATATTACTGCAACAGAGACTTTGAAACCTTTCAGCATACCTTATGTAACTTGTCTTTATCACTCAAATAAGTAGATTCATGATTACTTGTGCGGTTTTTATATCATCCTTTTTTTCTTAAATGCTCTAATTTATGTCATCAATTTTTAAGTCTTTAAGCATGAAATGCATATTACTGCAATAGAGACTTTGAAACCTTTCAGCATACCTTATGTAACTTGTCTTTATCATTCAAATAAGTAGATCATTCAAATACCTGATGTTTGACTTATGCTTAGGAAAAATGAAGATACTGTTACGTGGCCTTTAAAAAGGATAAAGAAATAAAAAGGACAGCATGAACCAATACCAAGCTAAGAGATTCCACCACTTGAAGTAGACTACAAGACCGAGACATTTCTACAAACAAACTTTATGTAACCAAGGCTGAAGTTATTTTTCATACATTGCATAATCTATGTGGGATCTTTCGCCTTAATTTACTTATTATTTTGAACAATTTGTAATTCTTAGGCAACATATTGCATAGTTCTTAGATGAAATGCCTCATGCATCCTTGTCATGGTTGTGAGAGCAATAGCAAGCCCTCTTCTCTCAATTATGACGTTCCATAAGTGCATCCATGGAACAAGTTATCATGCAATATTATTTATAGAATTTACTTAATAGATTCCTAGGTTGTGCATTAGGCGAACCACATTACCAGCACTCCTTAGTCCACAGTTTCTTGAATCTCCTTTAATGTGAATTAAAATCGTATTAAATCCTTAAAATAGATTCTTCAACAAGGTATGAACCATTTCACCTAGATTTAGCATCTGTAGCTCAAAATTCTATTTGACTTTTTTAAATTCTGTAAGTTACATTCCTCAACTACTTTGAATCGTATAAACCCCTTAAAATACATTCTTCAACAAGGTATGATCCTCTATATACTAGATTCTTCACCAAGGCCTATTTTAGAAAGATTCTAGAAATAAGGACTATATAATTAGAATAGAATGCTCCGTTATGATTAGAATAGAATGCTAGCTTACACTCACTCAGGATTTGTGTTGAATAGAGGTTGAATATTTAAAAGCTACCTCTTATTACAAGAGAGTATAAATAAACTACTTTGCCAAAGTGTAGGACATTAGCGCATACACGATGTGCACTCAACCGCATAAGGAGTTCTATAAAATTATTGGAGCATGTTTTGTCTCTCCATTCAATATAGCTATACTAGACGAATAACTAAAATTATTTCATATCTTATGCTATATTGAATGAATCATTATGTCTGATGTAAATGTATTTGTTATAAGAGAGTATTGTCCTCATGATTCTTATTGATTTAATATTCTTGTCTTAGGAGAGACTGAAGTGATGGCAATAGAAATGCCACACCAATCTAAAAGAATGGGTGTAAGTTACATTCTTCAACTATTGTGAATCGTATAAACCCCTTAAAATAGCTTCTTCAACAAGGTATAAACGCCTTAAGGTAGATTCTTCACCAAGGCAATAGTCAACCTATTTTAGAAAGATACTAGAAACAAATACTCTAGAAACATATCTACCATAACATGAAGAAATATATGCAAGGTTCATATATGCACCATAACATATCTCAGTTAAAACAAGGAGAAAATATGGAGATTGGTATAGGTACATGAAATCCAAAGATGAAGATTGACATACGAAGATAGAGAACAAAACATCATTGGAAACATGTTGAAGAGATCACTCCAAAATTACAAGTCCATATCTCTTGCCTCATCATGCCCTAAACCATCCACATCTATGTCTTCTATGGGTGCATGTGGGGGACCCCCCTCTCTGCCTTCATTGACATGCAAAGCATCTAAGCCCCCAGTCAAGTAGTCTATAAGGAGGTCTCGTGTGAACTTTCCTATCATCGTACGTGGGTATTTAACCTGGGGTTTACAACCACGTGGTGCACCATACATGGGTGAGTCATCAATGGCAAGGTCTTCGTCCGCACCAAGTATCATGTGCATGATGCAACATGCAACTATATTGCACGCTACGTACTTTGGCATTAGATGGGATATCTTCTTCAAGAGGTAGCGCCACTTCATTTTGAGACATCCAAACGCTCGTTCAACCATAATGCGAGATGAAGACAACAGTTCCACACAGAAGAATTATGGTGATGTCAAGGGATTTGTGGACTTGCTAGCAAAGGTTTGGTTCAATTTTAAATTTGTTTTCCTTCATATGGGTGGTTCTTCAAGGACATAGAGCCAAAATATATAAAATTTTGTAAAGAGATTCCATTACAGATAGCTTCGAAGAAAATCACGAGTTTTGAGATGTTTCCATCACTCTTGGAAACATCAGAAGTGCAGGAAGAGACTTACTGTCTTACTTCTTATTTGTTGGTTACTTCCATAGATAAAATCAACCAATACACTAGCATTTGTTTACAAGAAACTAATACACAATGTTGCAAAGGAAAGATTAGGGAGCAAATACTTCCAATTGATCACCAATCCAGAAATCATTGACCGACTAGTCAGAGAGATTACTCACTTTTATTTACACATCACATACTTGATGGCCATAAGGCCCACAAAGACACATTCTCTTGGATTACTAATGCACACTCATGCATATTTTCAGAGATTGGCTCTCTAATGATTTAGGTCCTACAAGTGTGTTTGGAACCAATTATGAGGGTAGCCAAAGATCTTCAAGATCAGATTTGGAGTAGCACTGGTATTAGTGTGAAGGTTTTTTGGATTGTTAACTCAATTTTGGATGTGAAATTGAACCTAGCTGATAAAATACATTTGGTATATACGGCAAAAATTAGGAAATGTTGTGAGAACATCCCCTTAGGGGAGAGTTTGGCTTGAAAAGCATAATGTCGAAAGTAATTACTTGGGCCTTTGAGAAGCAAGATTGTGATTATTTGTATGTTAATTTGGTCATGAAATTGACTTATGACTAGGGTTCTACAAAGAGCAAACATTGCTTACCCCTCTCCATGGAAAAGCATATTGAAATTAATAACTGGCTTTTTGGAATCATGCACATCCGCTTGGGCCAACAAGTGTTTAAGCAGGTTTTTGGTATTCCACTGGGGTTCTCATGCTCCCTCCGTTGGTGTAACTTGTACCTTTTCTGGTGTGAATTCAAAGCACTATTGAGAATTTGGAAGCTGGACCAATGGGAACTCCTACAAAACTTTAGGAGTATTCAAATTTATGGATAATATCTTTATGGTGAATGTCGACACTTTATTAGCCTTTTTCAACACTAAGCACAATTATGAAAAGTATCCATGGTGAATTTACCCCCTATTTCTAGAAATTAAGGACACCGCAGTGTCCAGAAACATAAGATGTCTAGAAACCACACCACAGTGTCAAGAAACACAAGATGTGAATGGCAACTGATTGGTACAAAGTTAAACTTTCTAAATATATCAATTACTATCACACAAAAAGACAATGGGGTAGTCGTCACTAACATATACGATAAGATGGACTCCCTGACATATTCGATGTGCAAGTACTTATGGGCCTCTAGTAATAGACCTAGGTCTCTCTCGAAAAAGGTGATATTATCACAAGTAATTCCCATTTTGTACAGCGAAAGGAGGACTTCAATGCATTCTTGCAGATCAAGAATCTCATCAATATGTTTGAACAGAATGGATTTAAAAGGGAGAGAAGCCAAGTATTGATAAAGAAGTTTTTGGACCAAAAATTCATGGGATGTACCCTTGACGTGAAGAGGATCTGAAAATGGATTGGTAAGTAATTCCGTTCAGTTATGATGTACGACTCTACTTCCACCCTATTCTTATTTGTTTGAACATTAGGGTAGTAGTTCGACCCACTAATTGAGGGGCAGATTACTGCCCTCAATAAGAGTGTGTCTTGGACTTGTGGGATTGCAATCGAAGGGAAAACACACACACACACACATCCCCTTACCTAGAGAGGTCTTACCTTGCACCTGTTTGACATTGGTGGGGATATGATATAATTATCTTTGAGGAGGATCTAGTATATATAGTTTGATGACATTATACTGGTTGGACTATGGGCCTTCTTGTCTCAGAAGGATAAGATGGATTACTACCCTCACCACTCCTAGTTGAGGGGCAAATTATTGCCCTCAATAAGAGTGTGTCTTGGACTTGTGGGATTGCAGTTGGAACGAACACACACACACACACATTAATAAAGCTAATTCTTTTTTTATCTCTCTCTCTCTCTTTCTCACACACACACACATTAATAAAGCTTTTTTTTTTTAATCTCTCTCTCTCTCTCTCTCTCTCTCTCTCTCTCTCTCTCTCTCTCTCTCTCTCTCTCTCTCTCTCTCTCTCACAGCTTTAGGGACATTTGTATCTAATCTTTTCAAGCACAGAAACTCACCTAGACATAAAGGTAGTTTATCTTATTACCCTCCCCTTTGAGGGAGGAGTCTTTATGTATGTAAGGTTTTGTATTGTTTTAGGCCCCATAGGCCGATTTTTGGTCTTCAGAGGACGATAATATATTGTTCTTCTTCTTCTTCTTCTTCTTCTTCTTCTTCTTCTTCTTCTCTCTCTCTCTCTCTCTCTCTCTCTCTCTCTCTCTCTCTCTCTCTCTCTCACACACACACACACATAGTATGGTGTTCTCTTACACTACACTGACTACACTACTACCACACTCACATATACACTTTATCCTTGTGGCAGCACCTAACCCCCCTTGCTCTAGAACCTGTCAAGAGATGGTGGTTCAATTGTTGCTAATAATAAAAATTTACCCTTCTGTTGTGTTTTTAGCATGATAGCTTAACCTAATTGTTTTCCCTTTCTTTTTTTTGCATTTACAATAAAATTAAATGCATGTATTCCTTCACCCACATTTTTTCTATTTTCTCATATTTTATTATATATTTTTTCTATTTAATATCAATCAACTATACCACAAATATTCACACACACATACACATTTATGAATCACGCACACACCACCACACCATCCCTTGCTTTCTTGATTTTGTGCCTTCTTGGTATTACGTGCATGGGTTGGCCACCACAAAATATAATATTATAAAAATAGACATTACAATATTTACACACACTTAAACCCACAAACATAACCTAAACTATTTGACCTCGTAAAAACCCCTATAATGCCATTGCTTTTACATCTATAAATTACACCTAATATTTTCTTATTAGGCCCTTGGTTGCTCTACTTGGCATTAAAAATATTCTAATTTACCCCCCCCTTTGTACACCTAACTCACCTTCCTAACCCAACCATTGGCTTTCTCTAATTCCCCCTCTAACTCTTTGTACCTAACCATTATAAGGTCCAACAAACCACCTCACCACCACCCCTTCCTTGCATAACGTCCTCCCGTTCTTTAAACGTTACAAATCCTCCCTCTTTATTTACCTAACACTAGGTCCCCTCGCTGCTTACCTTCTTGGCTCTACCCTTAGATTTTCGACTCCTCCTTTCATAACATTACTCTCCGCATGGCCGGACTTTACCTTTAGGTGCTCTTCTTGATGCCATTTTTTGCACACTCTTCAACTACTATTTCCCTTCTCTGTGTTACTCTTTCCCTGCATGACCTATGGTTGCACCTAGCTTGCCTCTACCTCTTTGCTCCAAGATAGTCTTTTTGAGACCCATTGCCTTCTCCGGTATGTCATTCATCTCTCAGGTGGTCTTCTTCGTGAGCTGGCAGGGTGATGGCTTTGTGTACACGTCTCTCTTCTGCTCTTGGTTTATGAGCACAAGCCTTTCTTGGTCTTTGCTACATTTGTCTCTCAGTTCCGTGGCTATTGGTGAGAGGGCTGTCTATAGTGATAGGATATGCTTGGGAGTCAACTCACAAGAGAGAATTAAGGAGAGAGCGGAGTACAAGGCTCTAGGGGGAGGCCGTCCTTTTCAAATCACACTGAGACCACTCATATCTATGGTTAGGAGAGAGGAGCATGCATGACACATGTGGATACAAATTTAGCTTCCAGATGCTCGATCTATCTTCATTGCGGTGTGCTATTTCCATCCAAACGCATCATCCTATGCACAAGAGGTAACTACAGATGGGGACACAGCCCATATGAGACAATCCATGATGCAATCATGGAGTTCTCCAGACAGGGAGACATCCTCCTACAAAAGGATTTCAATGCACGGACATGAAATAGACAGGTGGGCCTACTTCACTTCATAGACGACAGAGATCCACACATAGTCTCGGAGCTAGATGCAGCTGAGCTCAGAATATTGAGGCACTCTGCAAATGCCCTACAAGTGACAAGATATGGGAGCTATCCACAACTTGATCATCTATAATGGTCTTCACAGATAGCCATCCTCTAAAAAACCCACTTGCTTCTTGCATGGTGGTGGGTCTAGTACATTGGACTATCTACTAGGCCCACTAGACTTTGTCTCACGGATACATGACTTCACCATACCCCCCTCCCCCCACTCGTAGCTGACCACTCATACTTGGCCTTTCATATCTCTGCTACCATGCCAGCCACAGGGAGAGCGTCCCCCACGCCCACACACATTCAGATCCACTTTGACCATGCCCTTGACCCAGTGTACGTGAGTCACCTAACCAGGGAGCTCCCATCCCTACTTGGAGATGATATAGACCTCGCCAGTGCCTCTAACATCCTTGTCTCAGTGGTACAGGACGTTGCTACTAGATCCTTTCCCACGACCCGATACATGTGAACTCGAGATGGGAAGATGCCTTAAAACCCTTGGTTCAACGATGAGTGAAGAGAGGCAAGAGCCCACCTCACACAGAAGCGGGCTTTGGGTCACCTAAGGCACATAAGATCTTTCGACAATTGACACAAAATAAGAGGCTCCTTCCTCACACATAGGATGGATGAGATTGTCATATCTTTTTGAGGAGGAGACCCGACCACTAGATGGGGGTTTCTATCGGAGAGGAAGCCACCTATTCCCATCACTGACCCATATGTGTAGCACACATGTGCATGGTCCCTTTATGATGCCCAAATGCAGACACCATCCGGATATGTCCTTTATGCCCAAGCCCACCACGTGCCACCTGTTCACCACACAGAACGTTCTGCACTTTGTTGATTACACAATCGGAGAGCACAGGACCATGGAGGCCTACAAACTGGGCACTTTGCACATGGACAGGAGGTCCTAGCTCCGGTCTTAGCACAAATGTTCAATCGGCCAGCTTCCCACCTGCTTGGGGCAACACCACAATTGTGCCGATACACAAAACTGGGGACCCTAGACCTACCATGCCTTCATGATTGGCCACACTCTAGCCAAAATTTATGGATCAGTCTTAAAGAGCGAGCTCAACAATCATACAGAGTCTCGAGGGCAGCGGGCACTAGGACATGCAGGATTCTGGAGACAACATTCTACCCTAGATCACATCTTCACTCTAAAGGATATCATTGAGGAGGCGAGATCTAGATGCCAAAAGGTCTACAAATGCTTTGTAGACTTCTGGAAGGCTTTTGACACTGTCCCATGATCCCGCATGATCAAGAGCTGTATATTCCAGAGACACTGATATGGGGAGTGATGAGCCTATATGAGTTAGTCAAAGGCAGAGTTCATGCCCCAGGTGGTTTATCAGATTGGGTCAAGAGTACAATCGGAGTGAAGCAAGGCTGCCCTCTCTCATCGACACTTTTTGGCCTTTACATTGATGAGATCACTTCCTTCATGAACCGCCTAGGAGGCGAAGGATCACCACTAGCTGATCTCATGATATAGATAGTGCTATACGTTGATGACATAGTCCTTATCTCATCCTCAGCGAAGGGGCTGCAGAGACATTTGGAGGCCCTAGAGGTGTTTTGCGCTGAGAGAGACCCAACAATCAACCTTGGGGAAACCGTCTTCAACACCTCACACACAGTGCTTCATTGACTCAGTCACCTATCGAGATGAACTAGTGGAGATAGTGCAGTCCTACACATATTTGGGAGCAGTCTTCACAGGACCCCTTTTCACTATGACACATGCAACCCATGCACGACTCACATGGGTGCGGGGTGCTTTAGCACCATTGGAGAGACATTGATTCCAAGCACACTTTCAAGATCCACCAATGAAGTGTTGGCTCTTCGACATGCTAGTGCGATCGACTACCATGTATGCAGCACCCTTCTAGGGTTGTGATCTATTGATAGCAAAGAGGAAGAGATTTGAGCAGCTACAAGTGACTATGGGATCTAGGATGATTTGGTGCAAGCCCTCAGTTCCACATGAGATAGTACAGGCATGACCCACTAGAGACTGATGCTAACTTCCATACAGTGACATTCATTCATAGAGTCTAGGACTTACCCCACTGGAGACTACAAGGCTAGCACTAGAGTCATCTAGATGACTAGTTGAGAGCAAGGCAGGCACATAGTATGCATGTATATCCACACGGTTTGCCAAACACGGGATCCAAATGGATAGGATCCCTCCCTTTCAGTATAATATGGATGCACCCCCTGAGCCAAGATCCCACAAGATGAGATTAACCATATCATATAGTTAAATCTCCTCCAACTCCACACGTCTCAAACTTGGAAGGGAAATCAAGAGCTTCCCACCAAGACCTAGTTCTACCTTGACCACTTCTTAAGCGTCTCGAAGGAGGGATTCATCATCAAACCCCAATATCTTGAGGATAGAGTCGTCTCACATGCACAAAGGATCACTATCAACGAACAGATACGGGTTTCGTCCCATCAACTGAGGATTGAGACAAGGAGAGTAGTGCGTTTACCCAAAGAGCAACGGATCTACATGCTATGCACATTGGGAGTGATTGAGACAGAGGAGCACTTTCTCTGCACCTGCCCAGCCTACTACGAGATCTAGGGACGATACCATTGTATGGCTTCGGACCAATGTCACAATTGATCCACTTCCATGACGAGGTCTGCATTGGACTCTACCTGCTTGAGATGCACCAACACAGTGAGATTCTCCTACGACACATCAGAGAGCAACAGGAGGCGACCAGACCACAAGATACAAAGGCTCACCAAACACAACGACGAGTCACAAATGTCTATGCATTTGAGCCAGTTCCAAGACAGTGGGGTGGATGAGCAACAACTAGCTAATATGTAGGCAATCTAGAATGTCACTAGAGGGTTACAGAGGCCACTTGCGATACAGAGAGCGACCAAAGCACACTCTATTGACGTCCGACCTATCACATCTTTTCTCAAAGGAGACCGCCCGAGACGAGGGGTCACTCTGAACATAGCTCAACGGGTGCACAGATCGAAGAGACTAGGTCTCCCTTTGCCAGTGAGACAGCCTGATGAACGCAAATCCAATACATTTTCACCTCTCATAAACGAGTCACCACAGTGCCTAGTTACAAACTCTAAGTTACAACTCATGACTAGATTCATTTTTATGTTTCCATATGCTATTGGCATACCTTATATGTTCATATGAGATATCACTTTTTGATTTTGAGTTTGGGTTGTGTGGTTGCGTTTGTTGTCTAATCTATTTGTTATGATTCAAAATGGTTGCTTGGATTGTCAATACTATGTGTAGGTGTAGGTGTGGTATTGTGTTTGCCATGTATGCTGAGAGAATTACTACTCACTCTCTATATATGTGTCTACTAATGCTATTGAGGTTGCCCTTATGTGTGTGCCTGAGTATGGTCAATTGTGTTTTCTGGGTGTGTTACTAAGCTTGCTACTCTATTGTATAAGTATGCTTGCTAATAGTTGTATGACTATAGACTTTTAGGTTTGATGCGTGTATGCTTACTACTCTATGTATGTTGTACATATTTGGGTTACTACGTTTGTAGCCACAACTCTGTGTGTGTGTGTGTGTGTGTGTAGCCTTAGGCTTTCATGATCCGCACTCTTTTGTTGCATATTGATGCTTCTGCTTTTGGGCATTGGCAACCTACACAGTGGGATTTTCTATTTGACTCTATTCAAGGCAAGATCAGAGGCTGCCCTTTTGTCTCTCATTTGCTTCTACTTGGAATGAAATGGCAAGGATTCTTTGTTGGGAAATTCCTTGAGGACTGAGAATATTTATTAGTCTAAAGTATTCCACCCTCCTTTGGCTCTACAAGAACCCAGGCGTTCTTATTTTATATCTTTCAAAGGTATTGCTTTTATGACGGATGTACTTCAAGATGATGGCACTCTTTTATCTTTTTCTGCAGCTCCTAGCAAGTATGGTTTGGAAGCTCATTATCATCCTTTATGGTACAAAATTTTAGAAATGCTTCAACCTTTCTTACCGACACCTTGTTTAAAACTTCAAGATAGGCTTGAGAATTGGACTCTCCATTCTTACTCTTCTTCAGCCCATCCTTTGAAGCTGTCACATATCACAGTGCCTTCTCTGTATAAAGTATTGTTACCTCCATCTTGGATTTCTGACGAAGCCAATTTTGTTTGGCATATGGATCGCCCATCAAAGTAGTGGAGAAAGTAGCTGCGTCTCCTTTGGCATTATAAAGTCCCTCTTCGACAACAGCTTTTTCTCTGATGAGTCCTACTTGGCATTTTTCCATCTAGGCAGTTACTCGTGCTACATTTGTGGCAAACAGCTAGGGCAATATGTCATTCATCAGGGGCTTCGAGCGAGATTTCCTACTATTACTTTTGATAGGTTCTCCTAGTTATTTGGTTTTCATCTTGCTAGACAAGGTTTTGATTTATTTTTTGTTTGGGTGCACTACTAGGCACTTTGGACTCTATGAATGAACAAAAATCATAGTCTTTGGTGATCCTATGTTTCCATCTTTCTTTTTTTTCAAACAATCTCTGTGGCAATCATTTTATGATTGCTTTCAAACTCATTTGATTGGTCATGATGTATATATGGCTTATACTGAGATTTTCGGTTGAGTAGTAGTTACTCCGCTTTTGGAGCACCTATGAATGTAATTATTTCATAGCAATAAAATATTTCTTCTCACTAAAAAAGTGTGTGTGTGTGTGTGTGTGTATGTGTGTGTGTGTGTGAGAGAGAGAGAGAGAAGGTGAAGGTGTATACTATCTGAGTGTTGTTGTGTCCTGAGTTCGTTGCCACTAATGTGGATATTTTTATGATGCTAATACATCCTCTGGTTGGGCCTCAAGAATGTGTTAATATATATGTTGCAAGAACGGACTAGCACATTTAGGCAATGAAGACTATATATAAAATTACCATGAATATTTTACAAACACCCCCATACAAATATGCTTCACAAAAATTACGACGAATATTTTGTTGAACACCATTCATATATGCTTCACAAATCCTATGTCTCTTAATCATACAATCTCTTAATGGTATGCAAGTGGGACACATATATGCATTTGTAAAATAGCATAATATAATAACCCTATAGTGATCAGTGCTCATGCATAGCACGTAAGCTGGTCATCCAAATTTACAAACGCTCTTAATTGTGTGACCATTCTTCCATCTCCATGTTACATTATTTCAATTCTAGACCACAAGTGTGGCGTCGATGTCTCCATGCAATTGATCTGTCATCTCATCCTCATAGTTCCGTCTGCTAAAAAGGATCCCCACACATGCAGTAAATTCAACAATATAGAACTCACACCAAGTTTGATGGATATCTGAACCGTTGCGCCCTGCCTGCCTTGCAACCATAATTTAAGTAGCAAGGTTGTTGAGAGCCTTAATACCACTTTGATCGAAAGCGTAGGACACATTCAAAATATGAAACATGAATCAGGGTACCAACTGAAAACAACACCAATAGTGGCAACCCTTGAAGCTTTTTTAATGCATGATTGAAGAACCGATTCTCCAAATTAAAAAATAGATCTTCCATATATGACCATGATGATAATTGTTATCCAGTAATCTATTAATACAGAATATCTTCCAGACATGCATCGTGAAATGTGAAAACCTCATTATTTTTAACATTTCATGTTTCAAAAATTATATAGATGCCTCACCTCACCATAACCAAAATCTTGGTGGGACAAAGCAGCTCTTCCATAAACAATATCCAGGTGGAAATTTTAAACCTTTCAGAAGAAAGAATGCAGCTAACGCCCTGAAATCCTCCAAATAGCCTGAGGGACCAGCCAGGTAGAAGTTTAGAATCTTATAGGAAAACCACATGGTACACTAAAAACAAGATAATCCATTCTTTTACCTGTAAGTTGCTCTTCGAGTCATCGAAACCGTCCTTCCAAACTCATTATCATGGAAGAGAAACTGCTCTGGGCCCCATGCAAATTCGAATAACTGAACTTCAATAATTGTGGGTCCTTTATTAAGGCTGCTCTTCTTAAGTTTGTTGATGATACTCCATTGTATTGAGTACTTGTCATTTACTGGCTTAATAATAGAATCAAAAATTTTAAATGGTTCATGCTAAAATGTCATCCCAGCATGGCTAAGCCATGGAAAATACAACCAGTGATCAAGCCTCCTGTTTTGCAGAAAGACGCTCTGGAAGGAACATTCAGAAAAGCACTGCAGTTAGCAGAGGATCAAAGACGAGATCTTCTTGATGAAGCAATTGCTTTCTCATATCATTTTAAGTTCTAAAGAGTGGCAAAAGGAAACAATCACGACCTTATTACTGAACATTATAGAAATATTCGCAGCACAATCATATACAGATAGCACGTTTCCATGCTGGAGGGTGGCAGGTCTTTCAAGAGTAGTTGGACACCTTTTCTCAGTAAACATTTAAAAATTTCCAACTACTCTTCACTATGAAAACGTCATAGAGGTAAATTGTAATTCAAAAGGTTCTTTTCTAGATAATATAGTGGCGAACAATACCTCATCACAGAAATCTGAGGCCAACTTTTTGACATCCAGGTGGTCAACTTTCGAGGCCAGAAATGCACAGGAAGATCTTCCTGTACTGCAGGGAGCTAGTGAAAGTGCCACATCTAACGTATGCCTGCTAACTGTGTGTTCAAGCTTGGCTTCTCTATGAAGACGGCTATCAAGGATAGACTTACCAAGTACACCTCCTTTACAAGGTTAGAGCACCAGTGCTTTCAGGCACGCTTCAGGGGTCCATAACTCATTGGTCAGAGCAGCAGCTATCTATGGGGCTGCTTTATGGAAACCAGGGCTCAATTTGAACCCAGACAGGGATAAAGTATTTACAAGGTTTAAAAATTGACCCACTAGAGGCCCTATTTACTAGGGTCACTGGTTCTAAACACTAGGGTCATGACTTTTTTGCAAAGAAAGGAACCTTCTATTAATGCTTGAAAGACTTCATACAAAACAGCAACCCCGAAGGTGCTGAATATGTTTTAAAAAACCAGAAAAAGGCTGAAAGAAAAACCGGCCTGTTCCAAAGAAACCCAACTCAATGCCTAGGGGATCTCTGGTACTGGGGCTAACAGCCAAGTGGGGGGACTATACAACCAACGAATCCCTTGCGGAGTGAAGATGTAGAAGACTCCTACAGGCCAAGCCTTGGAATCGAGCACGCCTCTCAATAGTCACTCTAGAGTCTGGAGTCCCACGCTCCCAGGTGAAGCGTAGAGTGTAGATGATATCCTACCAGATGGCGACCGTGGTAGCCGAGGGTGGAACCGGATGCCCACCCATCACGAGACTGTAACGAGCCACCCAAATGTTCCACGCAATGATACTAGCTACCACCTCCCAAACGTTGTTCTCCGGAGGAGAAAGGGGAGCTAGGCTATCAGGAGGGACTGCCTCATGGAGCGCTATCCTCTGAATGCTCTGACCCTGTATCCGATAGGCTAGGGAGATCTCATCACTCTGGAACGTGTGTCCTCCCTCCATCAACCAGGCCACCATCCCCCAAGTGTACGCCCCTCCTGATCTCGGATCTCTGGGTGACACATAAGGAGCTGACGCTCGAACTCCTCTCTGCATCTGGACGGGACCCCTTGCTAGTCTCGCCAGACCCTATGAAGGCTCCGCATCAAGGGGGAGCCCTTCCCTGTAAGGAGGGCCTCTGAGAAGATTCACCTATGTGAAGGCTGCCACTGTCCTCCGGTGCGTGGGGTGTTCCTGACAAGCCCTCTCTATAAGAGGAGCTTACAAGGCTCTACACTTGGGGTGAGGCCACGAACAACCAACTTGCCCAGAAGGGCTCTACTCTGCATCTCTGGATCTACGATACCCAAGCCTCCCAGTGCCCGTGGCATGATCACCCTCTGCCAAGCGACCAGCGCTCTAGTATTCCGCGTGCCGTCTGATCTTGCCCAAAGGAAGTTTTGAACCAACCGTCGGAGCTGCCCAATGCATCCTCTATGAAAGCACCAACAGGAGGCGATATACCAGGCCATGGCAAGGAGGACCTGGTTTGCCACTAAGGCCTTGCTAGGGAGAGCTTGGCTGAGCTCCAGTAGAGAAGCTTGCGCCGAACACTCTCAAGGACCGGGGCGATCTGCTGTTCTGCTATAATGTCAATACCAACCTGGCAACCGAGATATCTCGCTGTCTAGCCCCGCGGCATCCATCTAAAGCTAAAGTCACTCCCCCACTCTGTGTCTCCTCATAGTCCGTGAAGAAACCTATAGACTTTGTCCCGTTGATCCGCGCACGCAAGGCCTCGCAGTAGATAGCCAAGGCTCCCTTGCCTCTGTCGGATTGGGAGCCTCAACCCTGTGAGGCCCGCCTCCTGTGATCTCAAGTAGTAGCCCAAAGCCTCCGCCACGAACAAGAAGAGGAAGGGAGCGAGTGGGCAGCCCTGGTGGACCGATCACAAGAGAGGAAAGGCCTCGCCCGTGTGTCCTTTGATAAGCATCTAGCTAGAGCTCCTTGCATAAAGCGCTGAAACTCCTCTGACCCATTTGTCTGAGAAACCCAATCTCCGCATAGTGTCCTCCAGGAAAGACCACTCCACCCTGTCGTAGGCCTTCTCAAAATCCAAGAGAAGGACAGCCGACCGCTGTGACTCCTCCCTCGACCAATCCACTGCCTCCCAAAAAGTGAAGATGTTGTCCAGGATGCTGCGCTCCTGGACAAACCCCGTCTCTGTGTCATGGATGATGTCAGTAAGATGGGGCAGTAATCCCAAGCTCAAGACCTTGGCGAGGATCTTGTAAGCGGTATCAAGCAGAGTGATCGGTCTCCACTGCCAAATGTCTGACATATCTCCCCCTTTCGGGATCAATGCGGGAGGGTGGCTGCGAGGTGGAAGGGCGGCAAGGGGGAGAGGAGACAAGGCGAAAAGGGGCGGGGCGGAGGAGCAGCTAGGCAGCCAGGCCACCGCGGACAGAGGAGGCAGCTCACCCGCTCAGCTCAGCTCACCGACCCATGCTCGAGCAGGAGTATTTTAGCTCCCCCTTGTGTTATCTTTCCAAGGTCATGACTTAAAAAGTGACCCCCTAGGGGCATTAAATTCCCACACCCAATTTGCCATGTGTCCTGAGTGTGTCTGGTGCTATGCGCACTGAATTCTGAGATTGCCACGGGCTGGAATCCTCACTTTGGTGGATGAATTCATGCCGTATTGATTGCTGGTTGCTGGGCAACTTCTCTTGTGGTTTTCTACAGCTCCCTCCTGCTAGAGTCTGCTATCTGCTGATCGACCATCTTTTGAGGCTGTTTCGAGCTGAAACATGCTCCATTTGCTGGCCGAACTCTTGTCTTCTTCTTCTACTTTGTGCAGCTGCTACTCTTGCTGAGTTTTGGAAGGTTGGATGCCTTGCCATTGGCCGAGAAGAGGATTGGGGCACTTGTGATACTCTCTTCCTGGGGAAGCAGTGGCAAGCCTTGGACTCAGTGATGGCTTTGATTTGTGTGGATGCATTGCTTGGCATGATGTTGGGTTATTCCACTTGTAATATGCGTGGCTACTAAAGGGAACCAAGAGGATAGCACTGGGAGTTGGTCACTTGCACAGCCACAGGTTGGCATTGTACTGGGTTGCACCTACGAGTGAGTTCAGGAAGGGAGTCCCTTGTAATTGAACTAACCAGTGAATAAATAAATACCGCAAGGGGCACCAAGAGTTGGGGCCAACAGGTGTCACTGTGTATGCTTATTGAGTAGGGGCATTCTAGCCTCCCTTGTTTTTATGATTCAGAGATGCTATACTGTAGAATTGTATGCTCTGAGTATTGTGTTTGGGCAATGGCAATGGAACATGGTGTGTTGTGAGAAAGTAGAGTAAGATATACTGCCCTTTGATAGTCAAAGGCCAATTATGTGAGGGAAAGAGGGGAGTGGAACGTTAGGAGAAGATATACTGCCCTTTGATAGTCAAGTAGAGTAAGATATACTGCCCTTTGATAGTCAAGGAGTGTGGGTGTGTAAGAATGTGTTGAGCCACACCACAAACTCAAAGGTTTTATTAGGATTAGGTATTCACCCTATGACTGTCTTAAGACAATCATAGGGGTCGTAACATTTTAAAGGGTGGCAATGTGCCTTTACCCCAACAACCTCCCACCTAAAGGCCAATGTGCCTAAAGGGGAGAAAAGAATAAAAATTACAGCAATATACAGTTACTGTATACAAGACCATAAAATAAGAATGGTCTCATCCTAATCCCATGATGCGGCGACAATGTGCAAACCGCTCTGTAGGCAAGCTCTTAGTGAGCAAATCTGCAGGATTATCATCAGTGTGCACCTTTACAAGCTCAAGCTGCTTGTCCTCCAGTACTTCCCTGATAAAATGATATTTCACATCTATGTGCTTGGTCTTCTGATGAAAGACCGGATTCTTTGCCAACATGATAGCACTCTGACTATCACAATGCAAAACTGGTATATCTCCTGTAATGCCCAAATCTCCCACCAGCCGAGTAAGCCATATTGCTTCCTTGCAAGCCTCAGTGGCTGCAATATATTCAGCTTCAGTGGTTGACAGTGCAATGCATTTCTGCAAACGAGACACCCATGATATAGGACCTCCTGCAAATGTGAAAATATAACCGGTAGTAGACTTCCGGTTATCTGCATTCCTTGCATAGTCTGAATCTGTAAAACCATGCACCAATGCATCCTGCCTACCATAGCATATGCACAAGTCTTTGGTACCCTTGAGATACCTCAAGACGCCTTTCACTGCTTCCCAGTGCCGCTTGCCTGGATTTGCCATATACCTGCTAATGACTCCCACCGCAAAAGCAATATCCGGACGAGTGGCAACCATGGCATACATCAAAGAACCAACTGCAGATGCATACGGAACCTTGGCCATCTCAGCCTTATCATCATCTGATCTGGGGCTGTCCTTACTGCTGAGTTTTAAATGTGGAGGCAACGGGGTACTAATAGACTTCCCCCCCTCCATTTTAAACCTCTGCAGTACTTTGCCAATGTACTCTTCCTGTGACAGAAACAAAAGTCCCTTAGACCTGTCACGAGTAATCCGCATACCCAGTATGTGATTTGCATCACCCAAGTCTTTCATGTCAAAAGACTTATGTAGTTGCTTCTTCAAAGCAATAATCTCCTGCTGGGATTTGCTGGCAATCAGCATGTCATCCACATATAGAATGAGTAGCATCAAACTGCCATCCTTTGCCCGTTTGGTGTACAAGCAATGATCGGTTTCACACCTATGATACCCTTGGGACTGCATGAAGGCATCAAACTTCTTGTACCATTCTCTTGGCGCCTGCTTGAGTCCATACAAGCTCCTCTTGAGCTTACACACAAGTTGCTCTTTCCCTTTAACAGCATATCCCTCTGGCTGACTCATGTAGATCTCATCATGGAGATCTCCGTGAAGAAAAGCAGTCTTCACATCCATCTGACATAAATCCATGTCCTCATGAGCAACAAGAGCTAACATTGCTCTCAAAGTAGTCATCTTGACTACAGGGGAAAAGATCTCATCAAAGGCAATGCCCTTCTCCTGCTTAAATCCCTTGGCAACCAATCTGGCCTTATACCTCGGTAAAGCATTTGAATCCACTTTGACTTTGTAAACCCACTTGCATGGCAAAACCTTTCTGCCTGTAGGTAGCTGCACCAAGTCCCATGTATCATTATGAAGTAAGGAGTCCATTTCTGACTGCATGGCTTTCTCCCACTTCCTTTTCTCTGTTCTTCCCATAGCTTCCCTAAAGCTGGAAGGCTCACCATAATCTGTCAGCATGATAAAATCAGCCACATTATTGGCTCCTGGAACAAACCTGTCAGGAGGCCATTGTACACGGGTGCTCCTCCTAACAAAATGCTCCGTATTAGGCTGCTGTCTAGCCTGTTCGTCATGCATGACGGGTGGCTGTACCACCATATTTGGCTGTCTTACAGCGCCATTTGCTGGCATATCCAGTGGTGCATCATTGGCAAAATTGTCTGGCTGATTTTCAGCCTGTATACCCTCTTGAACAGGGTTATTTACAGCAGCCTGCTGCTGCATATTAATGGGCATTCTTTGCTGTCCGACATCATCATAAACAACCCTCCTGTATTCCACAGGTTGCACGGGTTCTTTGTGTACACTATCCTCTTTAAAGATGACATCATTGCTGCGTATAATCTTCCGTTTAACAGGATCCCATAACCTGTACCCCATTTCACCTTCGTCACCGTAACCCATGAAGATGCATCTGAAAGACTTTGGCTCCAGTTTGGTGCACAGTTCTTTGCGTACATGAGCAAAGCACTCGCAGCCAAACACACGTAAGTGCTTATATGAAGGTGGCTTGCCAGACCACACCTCCTCTGGCACTTTCAACTCCAAAGCCTTGTTCGGCGACCTGTTAATTAGGTGAACTGCTGTTTGCACGGCTTCTGCCCAAAAGCCATGGGGCAATGCAGCATAAGACAACATACATCGAACTTTCTCCTGAATAGTTCGATTCATCCGCTCACTCACACCATTTTGAGATGCATTATGAGGGGCTGTGAGTTCCTGTTTAATGCCCTTAGCTTCGCATAACTGTACAAAAGCATGTGACACATACTCACCCCCATTATCGGATCTGAGGCATTTCAGCCTGCATCCTGTCCGATTCTCAACCTGAGCGACAAACTTCTTGAAAGCATCTAAGGCATCGCTCTTATGCTTCAAGAAGTAGACCCACACTTTGCGTGTGGCATCATCAATAAAAGTAATGAAATACTTTGCACCCCCTAGTGATAGCTGTGGCATCTCACACAAATCAGTGTGCACTAGATCAAGCGGTGCTCTATTCTGGGGAGTTCTCCTCTTATGAGGAGTCATAGAATGCTTTCCAAAAATGCAATGATCACAAGTAGGCAAATCTGAAAATGAAAGAGACGGCAGATAACCCAAACGTGACAGTTCTTGCATTCCTTTAACGGACATGTGTCCCAACCGGCTATGCCACAATGAAACCTTCGGCAGCTCGGTTATGGCAACAACATGATTACCTACACTGGAAACATAAAGAGGGTACAAGGTATCACTCTTATAACCCTCAGCCACTACAACCTGGCCATCAGTAATCACCCATTTGGAATCCCCAAATGTGGTGTGGTAACCACTGTCATCCAACAAGCCAGTGCTAATCAGATTTTTCTTGATTTGCGGCACATGGCGAACACCATCAAGCATAAATATGCGTCCATCAGGGAATACTATCTGTATACTGCCAATCCCTGCAATCTGACATGCATAGTTGTTCCCAAGGTAAACAACTCCATGAGGCGTAACATGAAAAGAAGCACCTGAATCCAAGAGCCAGGTGTGCATGTCATGGCCATCAACAACCAATGTATGTGCAATTACAGCAAAAGAACATAATACATCATGTCTGTCACTGTCACTGTCCTCTGCTGCAACATTCACTGCATCCAAGTCATCTGCCTTGGCCTTGCCTTTGCCTTTGCTTCCACTGCCTGCATCCTTTGTCTCAGCCTTCTTGGCTTTCTGATCCCGTATAAACTTGAAGCACTTAGACTTCACGTGTCCCTTCTTGGCACAGTAAAAGCATTCAATATCCTTTTTGCCACGGGAATGACTGCGGGATTTGGACTTGCCAGCAGATCTCCCCTTCTGCTCAGTCCTACCTCTTTCCTGCAAAGCATTGGAAGACTTGCTGCCCATATTATTCTTCCTGCTCATCTCCTCCATAAGGAGAGAGCTCTCCACATCAGCATACATAAGAGTGACATTTGAATTTGACAGAGTGGTCTTGAAAGTGCCCCAACTCTCAGGGAGGGTACACAACAAGAAAGTAGCCTTGAACTCCTCATCAAGGTTCAATCCCTGTGCGATAAGCTGTGTAAAGATGGCATTGAACTCACTCAAGTGTGAGGTCATAGCTGTACCTTCCTTCATGCGAAGGTCGACAAGCTTCTTCAACCAATAAACCTTACTGGCTGAACTCTTTTGGGCATACAACTCTTCTAGCCTCTGCCATAGGCCATAAGAGGTCTTTTCTGCCTGAACATTGAACACAAGAGAATCAGTGAGAGTAAGCATGATAGCCGCCCTTGCAGACAAATCAAGCTCCTCCCACTCATCATCTGCCATCCCAGATGGCTTGACACCCTTCACCCTTATGGGCTTAGAAATCTTCTTTAGCGGAAGTACATTCAAACACTGTTCTGCCCATAATGCATAATTGTGTGCCCCTTCCAATTTCTTTATGTTCAGTATTGAGGATTCACTTCCCCCTGATGCCATATCAGACAAAGAAAGTGCCTAACTCCCTGTAAGTCAAAAAAAGACTAAATAAAATTCTGATTTCTCAGAAAACCTGCTCTATCAAGAGCCAGGAGCACTCACAATAGTGCTGTTTTTTACTGTCAAAAACCTGCAGCAAAACAGAAAATTTTCCCTCCAGTCACTGTACCTTCTGACACATTGTACCGTGCTCAAATAGGCATAAAACAGTAACTACAGAATGCTGCAGCTGTTCCACAAGTGTTTTATCAATGCATCATCATCTGACGAAGCACAAAACACTGCTGTCCTGGACACTTCTCCCACCTCAGATGAGGTATTGCACTGATTTGTTGGGACAAATCCCAACAAATCACCCTTATGTCAAGGGGATAAAAGACATCTGAAGTCTCTACACAGTGACCAAAGTGCTCTCAAGCACAATCTGAGCAAAAGCCCCTTGATTTGACACCTGTACCAAGTGAAAAACACCCTCAACAATGAGGTAGCATACAAAATTCAGCGCTCCCCTGGCACTTTCACCTAACAATGTAATGCATAAACTGCCTGTGTGCACAGTAGCAACACAGATCCCAACGTACAAACACCGAAAAGAAAATCTTTTGAGCACTGTCAACGATGGACAGTTAGGGACCGAGTAAACTCAATGCGCCCTGGCCAAGCGTGGCTCAACTGAGATTTTCTAAGTGCCGTACACAAAATGTGACCTGCAAAGAAATGTCACTGATACACTGCGGAAAACGAGACCAATGTGGGCACCCTGGCTCCACACTGCCTCAAGGCATACACTGCATTCACTGTCAGGCAAAAGCCCTATGAAATTGTCACCCGAAAACTGAGATTTGCACTCAGGAAAAGCATAAAAGCCCTCTGCAAATTAAGGCATCTGACCTTCCCGAAACAAAATAACTGTGCAACCACCACACACTGTGGCACTAGTCACCTCAAGCACGAGGTACACGAGTGTACTTGCTGTACCTCAAGCACACAGTTTTAAAACTGAAAATTCCGGGAATGCATTAAAAAAAAACTCGTTGTACTTTTGTACCTACGTGTACTTGCAAGTACCACGCAAAAGAGCAGAGTGCTCTCCCTTTTTCCTTCTTCCCCAAAAAAAAATTTCTGTGCCTGTTGTACTTGCAAGTACCTGCTGTGCCTGCACAGTGTACCTGCTGTACCCTGTACTTGCGAGGGCACGGATCCCCCAAAAAAAATGTCGAACCTTGGCTGAGGGTACAGCCGGTACAGCTGTACCTGTACGTGCACGCGTCCGTACAGCCGGTACGGCTGCCTGTCGCGGCTGGTCGCGGTCACGACCAGCTGCCTGTGCAGCCTGGTTGCGCACGGCTGGTGCTGCGTGCTGCGCACGCTGGCTGCGCCCGCCTTGGAGCTGCGGCTGCCTGGCTGGCTGCGGCTGCCTGGCTGGCTGCGGCCGCCTGGTAGGCTGCGGCCGTCGGTTGCTGGTAGCAGCTAGCTGCTGCTGCAGCTATGGCTGCTCGCGGGCCTGTTGCGCGCGGCTGGTCGCGCACCTGCTGCGCGCGGCTGCTCCTGCGCGCTGCTGCCCTGCTGCGCCCTGCTCACACACCTGTTGACAGAGGGCACGAGGCCCGAGGGGAGAGGGAGGGGTAGACCGGAGTGAGAGGGAGAGTGGCTCTGATACCACTTGTGAGGGAAAGAGGGGAGTGGAACGTTAGGAGACAGAGACACAAGGAGTGTGGGTGTGTAAGAATGTGTTGAGCCACACCACAAACTCAAAGGTTTTATTAGGATTAGGTATTCACCCTATGACTGTCTTAAGACAGTCATAGGGGTCGTAACATTTTAAAGGGTGGCAATGTGCCTTTACCCCAACAAATTACAACGGTTCCGTTGCCGAGATCCTCATCAAATCATCCAGAGGAGTCCCTGGGTAGCTTGGGCAGAGAAAGTATCTACTGATTTTCCTTGGTACAACCACCCATTGCCTAAAATATGGAGCATATAAGGCTTGGTTATGATGCAAACTCAGAGTCTGAGCCAGAGCAACACTCAAGGGGAGCACTTTGGGTGGACTCATGTGGCTTAGTGTGAAACTTGATCTCCCTTCCTTTATCTAGTGATACGCCCAGATTTCCCTGGGGGCAGCATGCTCCTCAGAGAAGCCAAGTACCACCACTTTTGGGGCAGCCAGCTCCACAAGTACATAACCCTGCTAGTACAGTTGCATTGGGTGCAAACCCAAGTGCACAGCCACATGCTATGGCCGTGATGCAAACTCAGATGGCTTCTGTGTTACAAGTTTTAACGCAGCTCACTCAAAGCTTTGCTGAGATTGTACATAATCCAACTCTATTGCCGAGGGCAGAGGCACAGCTCATTTAGGATGATCCACAAATGCATGTGGGACAGCCACTACCAGAGCCACACACACCTGTGGTACAGCCACTTGCAGTGCCACCGAGGCAAGGACCACTCATGTAGCTGAATTTCCAACTCTTTCATGTCTATCAAAAAGTAGTTGTAAGCCAAAAATAATAATCTGACATTTATGGACAGCCAAAAGTATTCTTCATGCATGGCTCAGTGGATTTAGAATGTTGTTTAATAGCTTCTCAACATACTAGCAAGATTGTGGATTCAATCCAGGGGTTAATGCGTGCTATAGCTTCATGTATGCCATAAAGTCACGCTGTAATTCCATATTCGGGAGATCCTTTGGATGGTCCTATTGTGTCTTCAATGGATTCTGAGGAGTCACAACTCCTCCAAAATTTGCCGGCTGAATTCTCATATGTGTTTCCATCTGAGTTACTTTATGGATTACCACTCAAAGGATCATGGACCATAAGATAGAGCTTCTTCTTGGAGCTCAACCAATTTTAAAGCAACCATATAGGCTGTGTCTCAAGAAAGAGGATGAGATTGCTGAGCAATTATCCGAATACATTCATATAGGAGATATTCACCCCAATAAATCCCATTGGGAGGCACCAGCCATTCGGGGGGGGGTCTTCAATGGATTCTGAAGAGTCAATTTTGGAGGCTAAATTCTCATATGTATTTCCACCTGAGTTACTTTATGGATTACCACTCAAAGGAGCGTGGACCATAAGATAGAGCAGCTTCTTGGAGCTCAGCCAATTTTAAAGCAACCATATAGGCTGTGTCTCAACGAAGAGGATGAGATTGCCGAACAATTATCCGAATACGTTCATATGGGAGATATTGACCCCAATAAATCCCCTTGGGAGGCACTAGCCTTTTTTTTTTTTTTTTTTGGGGGGGGGGGGGGGGGGGGGGGGCGAGGGGGCGGCAGAATAGTGCCATGCATATGTGCATGGACTATAAAGCCTCAATAAGGTAAGCGTTGAATTCATTCATCATATTGGATGAGCTCATAGATTGTTTGCATGGTGCAACGTATTTCACAAGCTCGATCTTTGCACCACTAACATCAAATCTTTACTAGGGAAGAATATATCCCTAAAATGGGGTTTCGTACACCTTATGTAGTTCTCTTCTTACCATTTGGATTCACTTTCTACTTTCTAGCAATTGATGAACAATATATTTCATCCATATCTTGAAAAGTTTGTCATCATCTTTCTAGATGACGTACTGGTGTACAATAAAAGATTCTTAGATCATATGGAGCATTTGAAGACACTCTTGACTATTTTTGAACAACGTTACTACTTTCGATGTCAGTTGTCAAATGATGATTTCTTTAACCTTTCTCTTAGCCATCGGGTTTTATGGGTTTCATGTCATTACAGGGCCCTTGACGTATGGGAAAACAGTTAAATCAATGTCGGATGATATATTTAATCTCGTGCAACGCTTTCATGAAAGTTGAG
This sequence comes from Dipteris shenzhenensis, assembly GCF_047967505.1. Lineage (NCBI taxonomy): Eukaryota > Viridiplantae > Streptophyta > Polypodiopsida > Gleicheniales > Dipteridaceae > Dipteris > Dipteris shenzhenensis. The sequence goes on from NC_141598.1 coordinate 10,674,555, forward strand.
CGTCTACTCCAGTTAATTTGAGAGAAATTGTACCTCCAAGTGATTCTAATGATGTTTAATGCTCTACGCTAAGATGTCTAAATGTGAGTTCTTGAAAAGTATCTTGGCCACTTCATCTCATTCCTCCTGAGCCATAAGCAGCTCTTGATTATATGGAGGGACCTCCAAGAACAAGATCGTTCTTGACCTTCTTATCAAATGAGAGGACAGATCAAGTAGTGAAAACGTTTGGGAGAGTGTCGCATCTATGTAGCGACAATTTTCTGATTTCCTAGCCCAAAACTTCCTAGTGTGATTGTTTTGTGGTGCGAGAAATGTTATAACACCAATTTCATACCAATGATCCCAAGGTCATAGCATGCGTTGGCAATTACCATCGGATGAAGTCCTAAGCAAGGAACCCTTATAAAAGCAATCCAAAGTGACTTTAAGTCAGTACCCAATGTACACGTGCCCTTTAGCTTAGGGACAACCCTAGGTGAGGCTATTTCTATGAGCTGTGGGCATATTTGAGGGTAGTACCCGGAATGGATTCCTTGGGAGGCCTATGCCAAGTCTGACCTAATACCTATATTGGTAGACTCTCGTGGTATGGGACAGGGAGGTTGTGGCCATGGGGACGCAACCCAATGCTTGGCTATTCAAGATCGACGGGTATCTAATTAATTTTTTCATTATACCAATTATTCGAGAACGGGTATCTAATTGCCCAAGCACCTCCCTCAATGGCTTTTTGCAAAACGTCCATGAATCACAAAAAGGGCATCTTATTCATTAGATTCGAAAATTGCATTGTATTCCTTTTTTAAAAGAATCTTTGTGTTTTAAAAAAAGAGTGTTTAGAAGTTGCAATCTCCTACCAAGTGTTATGCAAGTGGCTTTTATTACCATGTCAGAATATTTGTAAGCTGAAACACAAAAGACAAAAGAAGAGGAACATAAACAGCATAAGGCACCCTGAAAAAGGAAGTTGGTTACTCACTCAAAAATTCATAGGAAACAATCATGCAGGTACCCCATGCCGATATGCTCAGAAACCTTGGTTCAAGTCCTCTATAGAACCCTTTAACTCCTTCCTCTTTCAAAAGTGCCTTAACAGTTGAAGAAATAGTGGGCCGCACCCCTCCTGTTTCAATAACCTGGTGATAAAAAAACCAGCCTTATTTGAGCCATGGTCTATCAGAAATACAAATTCTTATCATCGATCTATAAAGCGCACCACTAATTTTACAGTCAAGCATAACTTGAGGATGTTTGAGTCAACATGAGATTATTATATGTGTGTAGAGTAGCAGCAAATTTCCCCTTGTAATATCTTGAGCCTGAAAGCACATTTGATAGATCTAATAAGATAGATGTAGCCAACACTCTCTAGAAAAGATACGGACATAATGGCAAAATCACAGTCTAGTGAGAGAGCTCCTAGAATTAGTGAGAGAAAGATCTGACTATGAGACTGATGGAAAAAGGATGAGAACATCCTAACCGCGATTCTATTTCCATTTATTTCTAATGCAGCATCCGTTTTACAACAAGACCTTGGTTTCCAAAGCCAATTGTACTTTGAGACTAGAGAGAGAGAGAGAGAGAGACTAAAATCATCACCACATTCTTTGCACAGAGAGAGGAACTGCTTTTCATGTAACACATGTTTCAAGCATGACATCAAGGTATGCTGTAATTAACAGCTATTAGGCTCTTGAACCATTGTTTTGGATCGTCTGGTCAAGGCTCTACCAGAACAACAAGCAGTACAACCCAGAGGGCAAATGAAAAGTTTTTTGGAGAGCAAAAACAGCTCTCACAATAAATGATACATCCAAGCCCCAGGCGCTAGCTTTCAGTCTCTTTCTACTTTACTACTTGGCATGTTTTTTTGTTGTCAGGTGTTCTGTAGCATCCAACAAATCTCGAGCTTCAAACATGACAAGGAAAACTGACCTTTTCATTCACAATTCAATTATGAGAATAGTTTTTCGACCATAGACTCCAGCATATGAAACCAGAATCAGAATTAGAATCAAACATTGGTTTTTGAAGCCATGAACTTTGACGCTACAGCAGCATATGTGGCCAGCCATTGATATGACTAAAATATAAATTACACCACTAATTGTTCCCTTGAAACATGAGACAATGTCAAAGCTCGAATAGTAGATACAGAACAGCTGAGTAAATACACAAGGTTCCAGATCAGGCAAACATGATATGAATCACTTTAACACACAAATGTCGCATCAAAGTATGCTATAATTAAGAGCTACAGTCTCTTGAACTATTATATTGGATCATCTTGTGAAGCCTCTGCCAGAACAACAAGCAGCATGTCCCATAGGGCAAATGAGAGGTATTTTAAAGAGTAAAAACAGTTGTCTCAATTAATGATTGATCCAAGCACCAGAGGCCAGCTTTCAGTGTATTTCTACATTATTTCCTGGCATGGTTTTTTGTTTCAAGTGCTGTCTAGAGTCCAATAGATTTCCAGCTTGAAACATGACAAGGAAAACCGAATTTATCATTCATACTACAATAATGAGAAAATGCTTTCCAGCGTCTGAACAACCCATACTCTGGCATGAAACTAGAACCAGACTTCTAGGCTCAAAGATTGGTTTCTGTAGCCAAGAACCCTGACGTCAGTCATATGTGGTCAAGCATGAATATCACTAATGCCAATGCCTTCTACTCCACACTGATTCATTTCATGCCCACTGATTTCCGAAGATCGAGGCCCTGATAGTGCACAAATCTCTCTTGCTAAACATTCATATTCTTAGAAGACATGCTGCATAATGGATCAGTGGGCACCCATAGTGGAGAACCTTCTGAAAGATTTGCAGCTTTAGACCTGACTTTGGAAGTTAGTTCAATGAAACATAGAAGTAGCATATCCAGCTTTTACAGCCTTAGCTTGTGATTTAGACTAAAATCAGGCCTCTATTGACAAATACTGGTGTTTTGAAGTCAACGACCCTGATATCATCTTAACATATCTCATGTCAAGCATCTATATTCCTTAAGAATTTTTCTTTATTTCTTAAAAAGAATCCACTTGAAGAACAAATCAGGCTATCTAATGGACATCAATGTGTAGAGCTCGCAATTTCAAACATTTCACCTTTTTACATAAGAGGGATCCGAGCTAATCACATGAAAAGTTATGGCCTGGGAAGAGTTTAGGGTTTAACCCTAACCCTAAAGCCATTCCTATAAAATCCCACTCCACCCCCTCATTCTTCTTTTTCCACATCTAGCCTCCATCCTCTTCCCCATTTTGAGCCCTACGTAAGTCCCTCCTCCCTCTCCATCAACCACCACCCTACTCCCATCCTCATCTATGAGTTATTTCGAGCCCTTCTTGTAGCAATAACCTAGCCATCCACCCACCATCCATTCGCCCACAACAGTCCTGCTACATCGAGAAAGACTTGGGAGAGAGTTGGAGGTGATCATCTCGTCCTCCCTTTGAATTTCCACCAAAGTTTTTTGTCCGTCAAGTTTCCACCCCCACCCCCCCTCTCTCCTTCCACCCCCCTTCCCCCTCCAACCGCCCCCCCCCTCTCTCCCTTCACCACCCCCCTCCAACCCCCCCCTTCTCCCTCCACAAGGAGCAGGTGCGGCAACTGGAGAACCGGATGTCAATCCTTGAAGCCAGAGTTCAAGTGGCAGTGGCACATTCTGGCTAAAAGAAATCTTCCAAAAAACTATGAATCCATATCAGCATCCTTCTTCAAGGTGCCTTTTCTTCCATCTAAGCAGAATCCGAACCCTATTTTTCCCACCCTCATATATCCCCTAAGGCAGGTACCAAACTCTAAAAGAGCTCATACTTAAAAACTATTATAGGTTGTTCTTGTAGCATGAATCTACCAATACTTAACTTCGATTTGGTTCAAGTTTAATGATCCGAGTTAACAGTTGGTTGATTAGAAACTTAGAAGTTCATGAGCCCCTGAACAATCACCCTCCACCCCACCTGATGTAGTGCACCTTCCCTCTTTGTTCCCCCTATTAAGACCAACCCCTTCGATAGTTGTGTGATAACATCAGACAGCACTAGTTCTTTCCTCATCAAAGAAGCACTGAAACTGGCCATGCCCTGCAGACCACATTCCAGAGTGTAAACAATTCTTTGATCTCTCAGCAGGATACATATCAGCTCCTTGAATCCCTCCCAGGATTTTCACTCCTGCTCTGGAAATCATTCTTCATTATGCACTTATAGTATGCCCCATGTCACCTGCCTATCGTGTGTACTGGACATCCACAGGTCATCATCCTGTAAAACCTTGCAATCATATCCAAAGCCTGAGTTCAGAGATACCTGAAGCCGCGTTTTGATAGTGTCCAAAGGAGTGGTTGCAACAGATGCTACTGCACCTGCCACGACTCCTCCTGCCGCCTGAACAGAAACGACTTCCCATTGACTAGGCCTTTTTGCATCATTCTCAGCCCAATTATATCCGAGAGCTCTGCAATAGATCACAAATAAATTAAAACATGGAAAAGAACATAATCAACCCAAGTCAAAAAATAGAATTAATAAAGGAAACAAAAACAATGTTGTAAATGTTCCACCTACAATCTGCTAAAATATAGACCCTTCTTCTGTACAAAGTTGCTGATGTGTTGTCATGTGATGCATAATATGAGTTTCACAACATTAGAGAGTACTCTAATGACTGAGATTAATGAAACTAAAAAGGATGGATGAGTATGTCCAAAACCTTTGACCTAAGGTTATTGTGATTGAGCCCACGGTGATTGATGACTTGGCATCTAGATGAGGCCATACATATGCAAAATATGTTATAGATGATGGTATGCTTAAGAGAAATGGCAAACTTATAATACCTAATCAGATTAATCTTAGATAGAAGATCATTCATCAATTCCATGATAGCCCATGTGCGGTACATCTAGGTGTCAAACTTATAATACCTAATCAGATTAATCTTAGATAGAAGATCATTCATCAATTCCATGATAGCCCATGTGCAGTACATCTAGGTGTCAAGAAGACGTATGTAAACGTGATTTCTTTTGGCCAAAGACTAAGAAATATAGTCATGTATATGCTATATGGTGTTTCTCATGTCAAGCAAATAAGGCATAGCAAGTCAAGCCACCTAGCCTTCTACACCCATTGGAAATAACATAAGGTAGATAGGAGAGCATTTCCATGGTTTTCATAGTTGATACGCCACAAACACAAGCAAGATATGATTTGATTCTTGTGGTGGTTGATCATCTTACCAAGATGGCTCACTTCATTCAATGATAGAGTCATTTAGTGCTCCACAAATAGCAGATTTGTTATTAGTAACGTATTTTATCTCCATGGGTAACCGAGATTCATAATATTAGATAGAGTATTTACTAGTCATTTCTAGACCGCAATACTTAATGCCCTTAGAACTAATCCTCGAATGAGTAGTGGGGATCACCCTAAGCCAGATGGTTAGACAAAATGAGGCAAATAGACATATGGAACAAATGGTTGCCATTACTAGAATTTGCTTATATGAAATAAAACATTTTCCCACAAGGGCAAGTCCTTGTAATTCTAATTATAAGGTTACACCAACTAATCCAACTACAGTTGGGATTTCTCAAAAAGTGCCTAGTGTTCCGGATTATGTAATCTAGATGCGGAACATGCTAGCATTGGCTGAAGCGAACATTCGTCAAGCCATGGGCAGGGCAAAAACTTACGAGAATTTGTTGAAGAGAGGAAGTTTTTCTCAAGATTCCTTCACGACTAAGCCCTTGACTACAAGACAATGGGTTGTCACCCCAATATTATGGGCCATGGTTGATTTTGAAAAGAATAGGCAAGATAGCCCATAGCTAGAATTACCACAAGGTTGCAAGGTACATCCATTACTTCACATTTTTTGGTTGAAACGATTCTTATAACCATCAGATTCGCTATTTGATGGGACCGTTATGTTACAGGAACTTGAGGATGATGTGGAACATAGACCAACAAGAATCCTAGACTGGTGGGGAGAAATGACTATTTGAAACTAGAAGATACTGATGGTGCTAATTGCTTGGCATGGACTTCCTCTATCTAAGGTGACTTAGGAATCCATTCACCAGACACGAAGAGCATTCCCACACTTTATCATCAAGAACGCTGATTCGTGAGGAGAGAATGAATGTCACATTCCAATTTGAATGCGGCATGACCTCGGATGGTGGTTTATGCAAGGTCAAACTAATGGTCAAATACAAGGTTCTGTTGAAGTGCTTAGTGAGGGGTGCAAGGGGATTAGGCATCTCTAAGATTTCCTTATGGGTAGGGTTCACATTCTTTATGCGTGAATATGTATTGGCTACAGGAAGACAATGTTTTCTCGAGGTGCTTGATGAGGGGTGCAAGGGGACTAGGGGACTTTAGAGGGGAATGAGAATACCCTACGGGGATAAATCGGATTATCCCAGCAAGTACAGCATTGCGGCAACCATCAAGTAATGTGGATGGACGAGTGGTTCTTCAAAGACTATCCAGACTTCCTTGCAGCACATGAGGAGGCCATGGAGTGGAACGGCATGGTTAAGCTCCAGCAGCAGCAGATGTCACACATCATCTACAGGATACATGTGCATGCTTCTACCATGCTTTTATTTCTAGTTAGGATAAGGCACTGTTCCACCTTTGAGCACTTTAGATATAACAGCACTTATGCAATGTTTACTCATACATAATTTAGGTAGGGCTACCTCCAAAGGGTGCAATGGCGCACACGTGTGCATTTCATTTTGCGAGCAAAGTAACCAACTTACTCCTCCTACTTGTGCTCGAGAGTCGGAACGTACAGCAAGTTCCCTCTCCACCCATCATTATCTTATGTGTTCCTGTCATTAAACATCTCCCTATCCTTTTTGTGGTTCCCTGGCATGCGGCTTGGTTCTTGTATAGTTTTATAACAAGCAGAACATATTTTACTGTGCAAGCAGCGGTTGGGAAAAGAAGGTGAGAGTTTGAGTTAAGTCCAACAGCAAACCCACAGTGATGACCGAGAAATGCGTGATATGTGTCAAAGATGTGCTATGCTTTTGAAATTATAACCCACACCGTTTGAAAGTATGAAATCAGCCTTCGTACGTATTCAAATCCAAAGTAGATAAAATCTTCAGCAGAATTGAATCCAAAAGAGAAGGGGAAACCAACAATACAAACTCATCTAATAGAACTTCTACAAGCAGTCATGCATCGGTAGGAATAATTCTTGTAATCCACAATAAATTTAATCACTCTATCCCTTTTCTGGGGGAGTCACCTGTTACAGGCATGTGGAGAGGGCAGACGGTTTGCACATTTTTTTCACTCAAAAAATTTTAGGTACAATTGCCCACAGGTCACCTGTCTGCATCTCTTACCTCCAAATGAGCCTTTGACTGGCACCATAAGATGCCCACCATACTGCACTAGACGGAGAATACGTAATAACAGACATCCCAAACCCTCTATACAGTCCACGAACGCCATCAGCTTTCAAAATCTTCTGTATTGCATCAATTCCACCAGAATACTTGGCAGCTTGAGGTGTACCCTGTACCATTAGCCTCTGACTTACCTGTTGTAGAGCAATAATCACACATAAGACAACAAGGCCCTCTCCATGCTTCAAAAGAAAACTTATCCATAAGATTCAAATCCTTCATGGAAACCACAAAAATCACAAGCTCGTAGCCAGAATCCCGACTTCAGCGCCCATAAAAACAAAAGGCCACATCTCCCTGCACAGCCAACAGAAGATCCATATTCTTTTCACTCCTTTAGTGCTAGGTATCTTTCTTTAACTCAGTCAATACAATATTCAGAGAGTATACAAATGAGCCATTTTCAAACTTCTCTGCCTGACTGAAGGATCTATTTACAGCAAAAACAATTAAAAGTACAAAAAAACCGGAGTCTATACATACAGAAAAAGGCAGATGAGAAGGAAAAGAAAAACGTAAAAGTTAACAGGCTCCCTGAAGTTGCTGCAACCATGGGTAATACATGTCATCACAATCGCAAAGATAAATAAAGCAAGTTCCTAGAAACAAAAGTAGGTGTTGATGACGAGGTCAGGTTTGTTTGCAAACTAAGCAATGTCAAACCAGAACAACAAATGTTTCTACTGAGAAACCTTGAGATCATATATCATGTAATGCATAAGTGATTAGTTAGTTAAGTGTTCTGAGATCGAGAGTAGGGAGCTGCAAGTAAATTAGTATGTCAACCCTAGTAGTTCTACACTTGTTCTAAGCCGACATGTACTGTTTTTATGGTTCTGTAAGAGCATCACATAGCCAAACCAAACAGTACCAAGGTGCAATTGGTTATTATTCATAATCAACTTGCAACAGAAGCTCCAAGCATCTGGCATTGCAGCAAACCGTCTAAGGGCCAGAAAGAATGGAATTGTATGATGGTCCTTCAGATAACTGATTCAATTTCCTGTCAAACTAAGGAATTCTGCTTTTGTATGAAAAATCCTAATTTGTCCTTTCATTTTACAGAAATTCCTGCTGAAATAATCAGGCAAGTACAAAATGGCGTACCACATCCACTGGCACAAAAATGGCTTGAGAGAGCATAGACGAGACAAGACCAGCTGCTCCGTTTGCTATTGCAGCTTGCGTGGCTTCTGAAACGTCTAGCTTCTCTGTTAGCTTCAAACAAGTTGCCTTCGTGGTCTCCAAACCTGTAAGGAAAATTATCCTACTAGGAATTGCTCCCACTATGACTGTGCCAAAGCCCCGGTACAGACCAGCAATGCCATCTTGCTTCAATATACCCTTAACAACAGCAGTACCAGATAAGTTGGCCTGGCCCTGTGCTGCAACTTGCATTCTTGTCTTCACGACAGTTATAGGATAGAGCAAAGTGGAAACTGCCGAGAAAAGGCCAGCGCCTATAACATAAAATTTAGTCTTGTCAAGCCTGCAAACAAAAAGAAACAATTGTCATTCTATTAGGAGAACGGCGAAATAGCGTTACGCTTCAGCTTAAATGGCAAGCTCGTGACAACCGTCAGATTTCCAGACAAAAATTATATGGATTTCACGATTTTTTATTCGTAATCAAAAGATGTTGCCACTGCTCGAATGTCTGCTAATTGCGACAATGCCCGGGTGCACAAGTTCCGTCCGCGTTGCACAGACGAAACCATGTTGCATAGTGGGTGGGAAAGCACAAAGAGCAACAAAAATATCAAAATGGCAAGGTCAGGAAAGGTAGATGGGGAGAAAATGCAAAGATGAAGCAAGGGAGAGGTACGCCAAACCTGTCCCAACCGATCTCTGGCTGCGACATGGAGAGATGAGCGGATGTCTCATGATGCTCGGCGGCAGCAGCGGTCATGCTGTCGCCAAAGACTGGAGATGAAACAATGAGCTACTGGGCTTCTTGATTCATTCGATGGAATAATGAGATGCTAATGAATCAATTGGTACTTTGCTACTAGGATTTATTCATGATCTCCAGCAAAAGGCACTTGAAAATCCCCATCTCTCACACCATCACTTTATTATTTATTAATTAGTAAAAGGCAAAATTTTTCATAACATTCTTATGTAACTTAATAGTAAGACCTTTGAATGTTTTGAGTTCAAGTCCCCTCTTTGTATGAAATTTTAAAGATATCCATTTGTCCTTAGCTTAATTGGGGTACTCCATCTTTTCAGCTAAGAAACTAATTAAGGTTCTCAATTGAAAAATCGAGGACTTTTCAATTACCATTCTCCTTAGCTTTAATTATATGATGTTTTTCGAGCATCTATGAATCAAAGCATTTACTTTTTTTTAATTTCGAGGGATATGATATGGGGATATACAATTCAAATGCACACAAAGGGAGTTCACTAAGAACAATGGTAGACACCACCCATATATATTCTTTGCACCTCATTTGTACAGCCACCTCATTCATCCAAATGCTGCCACTTCCTCAAAGTGTTGCAGTTATCATGTGCTCCTACCACTTTGCAAACTATGGAGTGCAGAGGGAGCTAATCATCGTAGCACACGGCCATGCATGTGACTGCAAGAAGTTAAGGACCTAGAGGTGTCACAGCGCCATGCCATTAGTGGTTGAACCCCTCTTCACTTACATTTACTATGGGCTCTAGTGCAAGTATACCCCCCCTGAATTGAAAAATGAACTTTGTTTGTTGACCATATTTTCCCACTTGCATTTATGAGCTATGTTTGACATTTCCTCATAAAAGCAGCCTTAGAGCTATGTATCTTGAATGCTTTTGATTTTTTATAATGGTAGTCATCTCATGAGTGAAGAACCAGGAGCCCCTCCTTCTAAGAGGGGCTAAGATAGCCCTAATCGTTGATATCCCTTTTAATGATTCCCATGTCTCAATGTCTAAAGAGAATCTAGTTTTAAGGGGCAACCCCTTCCTAAAAGGGCTTAAAACAACTCCAAATTTTGAATTGTTTTTTAATGATTCCAATATGTCATTCCAAATACAAATTTTGAAGTCTGATTTGTAAATTAGCATCCTCGCATACAAGCAATCTTACTAAAATCTGAGCAACATTGAAAGAAGAGTGGTGTCAGCATGAGGGATCTAAGGGGGAGTTTTTTTTTTTGCACCACTCTGGATATTGGCACCTTTTAACCTGGGTTTCCCATATTTGGTAAGGGATTGTAGTATGTCACTATCGTTGGCATTAGAATAAACGCTCTCATTCGCATAAACTCAAATCATGCCTAATTCCACCTTTCATGCTATCTATTCAATGTCTATCATTTTGGCATTAGATTCACCCTAAATGGTTATAGTTTTCCTTAAAATACTTTAACTCAAAAAAGGAAAACGTTTTGAAATCTCAATCTGGCCAAGGTAAACATTGCACCCCAACTACCATTCCAACATTCAATTACCATTGGAAATGGTCAGTTAAAGGACCAAAAGAGGGATGAATGGTGGAAGTACTAGTTGATAAGATGGCTCTACATAGGATTTTGACTTAGAATACTTAAAATAGACATAATCTAGGCACAATAGTAGGCCATCCAACAAGTTTGTGAAAGAGCTTTATAGAATAAAGAAAAAAGGAAACTGTAGTGCAAATTACTGAAACATATTATTCACTAAAATTGAGTTTCTATCATTTTATGAGTATGAGACTCCAAACAACCTACTTCATTTGTCTCCCATTCCACAACAATATAGCTATGTTCATTTGAATTATCATGCCCATTAAGTCCATGGAATGAAACTTTAGATATAACTCTAGCTAAAACATATATTAGAAGGCATTGCAAATTAGAAGGCTATTCAAGACACGAGTTCCCTTTCAGGAGAATAATAGTAGGACATAAGTTCAATGGTCATTAAGAAGCTCTAGTAAACATGTGCTTTGACATCTAGAGATTTGCCTCCTCCTTACCGTAACATTTAGAAAATAGCCCTAGCATACACCCCCCCAAAAGATGTTGGAACTTACAAGGAGGGCTAATAGGCTCCTCACCCTTGAACTTGGAGTGGCCATGTCCACACAAGGTCACATGCTAGGGGATCCCAACCCCTAGTTGCCTAGCTCGGGCTGTCACCTTCTAGAACATGGATAGGGTTATGTGAGGCCTGTTTTTTCTAGGCAACTAGGGGTTCGAGGATGCCATGGCATAGTTCTGTATGGACACATGTCAACCATGCATATGGTAGCCCTTTAGCTTCATCATGGTGATAATGGAAATGCTTTTATTGGTTCTAATACCATGATAGAAAATAAGGGAGCCTCTGCTTGTGATGTTTTGAATGTGACCATTTAAGTTGGATGCATTATAGAAACGTCAAGAAAGCCTTGATAACAATCAAGGTGAAGGAAAATTTGTTAAAGATATGGAACAGAGGGACAATTGATGTGCTATTATAGGAGTAAGATCTCTTAAGCTACACATGCTTGAAGAATCAAAGAAATCCTTATCATACATGTTCAACATGCATATGAAGTTTTAGGTGATACACTTGTCATCTAAAAAGATAATATGAGTGTATGCATCCTTCATTGGAACTTGTGGGGAGACAAATATGTGTATTTTGCAAAACTTGTTGGGAGGACTAATATGCCCCTCACCCTCACATGATGATGAAACCTACAGTGGACATCCTGTGCCACATGTCCACAAGCTCATGTGCGAAGGGATCTCAACCCCTAGCCACTTGTGAAAGGTTCTCGCTCTCAAAATTGATGTTTTAGGGGAATAAGGGCCTATCATGGATGGCTAGGTTTGGGACCCCTTGGCACGCAGCATGTTGACATGTGGTACCCAAGCATTCTATAGCCCTTTAAGTTTCATCATGATATTGGGGTGACCTATGCAGCCCCTTCATTGGGCAGTCTTCTAGAGCAAAAAGATCATGTTAGGCTATTGGAATCCTAAGAGAGATCACCTTAGACTAAGATGAGATCCTCTACTCCCCCCTAGTAAATAATAGATCACCTTACATTGAGAGGAGATCCTCTACTTCCCCCAGTAAAGAAGAGCATTATGAGCCATAGCTCACATCTACAAGAAAAAAAGGTATAACTTATAAGAAGAAGATCTTGTTAGATAAAGATAGCATGATCAGCCATAGCTCACATCTACAGTAAATTCATATGCATCTTGCAAAGGAAGAAGGTATAACTTATAAGAAGAAGTTCTTGCTAGTAGAGAAAGAAAAAGCCAGCAATACAGCAAGCAAAGGAGATCTGTACAAAGCTTTACAAGTGACAAAGAAGTGCAGATTAGAAGAAACTACATAAAGAGAACAAAAGATCACAAGCAACAAAATATTAGCAGTAGCAATGTGGACCTACAATTTTTAATCTATGAATCAAATAAGCAAATCAAGTAACTTGATTTCATTACACACATGCAAATCTAAAAGAATGAAGAGGTAAGATGAGACTTGTAACTACATTAGAAGCCTCAAAGGGACTACTAATCTCAATCAAAGGTACATGAAAAGCTAGTAAGCAATGAAAGGTAGGTTATGAAGATCAAGCATTGGTGCCCGCAGACCCAACCAAGAGCTACATAGTACTCCATTAAAGAGCAATGTTCAAAGTGAGAAAGAGCATGGATAGAGGAAGTTTCACAGTGATACACTACTACAATTCACCCTTTTTTTGACATTAATGACTTCTAATTTTTTTCCTCATTTTGGATTAGTGTCAAAATAATGTTGGAGAAAGTGTTGATATACAACCCCAGAAATTAGCATTGCTATTTGTGGATGTGTTGCTTTTACGGACATTGTCACACAACACTTTAGTTTTTTGGGAAACTTTTTGAAGGGTGGATTAGGGCATACCCAATCCTTAATCCACTCTTTGGTTGCGCACACACACACCCCCCCCCCTCCCCTCCCCTCGGGCAGCTTTGCAGTCTTAGAAGGTGGTGCCAATGAGTTGTCTCTATTTGGAGGCTCGTGAGCATGACTTTGGGGTTGGATCTAAATGGTATATTTTTATCTAAGAGCTGAAACTACAAGTCTTAATAACTAATTGATGAATGGTGTGGGGACTATTAGATGAACTACATGGCCACACCTATAAGAACTCCAATGTACATAACAAAAGGGCTATTTTGAATTAAGTGCCCGATTGGGATAGTGTTCCCTCAGATACCCTTTGTATTAGACTATTAGAGCATTTTAATATTGGGGCGCCAAGTCCCTTTGATAAGAATACCTATCAAAATCTTGAGCATGAGATGAATTTAACAATATGCCATGAGTGTAAATTAGTCAAAATAGCATGATTGTGTTCTACACTAAAAGAGCTTTAAATATGTCTTTACATCTTGAAATTTAGGTAACACATGAAAAAGCGACATAATTTAAAAGGAGATGGGTTTTCATATTTTAGTGTATTTTTTGTTTTACCCCCCCCCCCATCCAAAAGACCCCCCCCTTGGGCCTCACTTATTATAAAAAATATGTACAAATCTTAAAACCTTGCATATTTTTTAAGATATATACCTTATATTTTGTGGGAGGGGGGACATGAGATTTTCATATTTTTCCCTTGCATATTTGAAATGTTTTTAGGAAATACAATGGACCTTGTCCCCCATACCCTAGATTTTGGACAAGGGTAGTAACATATTACATGTTGAGTTGGTGCCCCAGGATTTTAATTTTGAAAAAGAAGGGATTCAAAAATTCATTGGGACCTTGAACCACCACATTCCATGAAGAGTTAAATGCAAGGAGCGGTCCAGTGATGAGGGCAAGGCAGAGTGGATATCCTCACGAAATACTAGGAGATTAATGAGAAGGGGAAGAAGTGTGACATGTAGAGCTTTTTGCCACTAGAGTCACGAGGGCTTATAAAGAGGGCAGTTTGGTTTGCCCCTATGGGAGAGTTTTGAGAAAAAGCACCGTCACAAACTTTGAGAAGACACGGAGCTCAACATAGAGCTCAAGGAGCAAAGCACAAATGTTGCTTGAGGCTGTGGCACATAGCGGAGCAGAAGCCGTAGGTGATATGCATCTGCATGGCAACACCTTTGGGGGGAGTTTGGCGAGACGCATTGGCCTTACCCGCATCAATGGTCACCCTATTCAGGTATGCCAAGGGGATGAAAGTAGACCCTGTGTTTCTATGATTTTTTCTATTTTCACCTTCATCGATTCACTGAGCAAAGCAAAGGCTTTCACAAATTCTTGAGCGGATGAAGGATAAATGTCAACGAGCTTTTGTTGCTTAACAGTTAACTCAAATATGTACGTAAGTGCACTATGCAATTGATATGTCTTTTGGCATGGCGACTCGATCAACTCTATTTTTATCACATGCAAAACTCTGGACAAGTGAGGATTTCTCCCGTAGCTTTTTCCTCACAAGGACTCTATGATAGCTTACCAGCCCTCGTAGCAACCTCATAGTGACTCTAGTTGCCTTTGTCTCTAGAGATATACTCGTTATATTACGAACTACCCACATGACACCATTGATTGCCTATTTATGTTCACCGCATTCACTACATTTATTGATGACCTATTTCTTTCCACAACATTCACAATAGGGGATTACCCAATTGTTGGGTCAACGTTTGCTTGGGTATAGCCAATCGTGAAACTATTTTCGAGGCCATTTCGGGGCTACGACATGAGGTGCTACTGGGTGAGATTTTGAAGTTGAGGCAGACCCACGCTCTCGTCGAAAATTTTCCCGATGTCATGATGCGCACTGGCATAATAATGAGACACAATCTATCATTCTGAACACCGAAGAGCTTGACACACAGTAGCTCTACCCTACTTCGCACTTCGCATAGCGTAGTCTCTGGCCTGACTAGATCGTGCGTCCCTGCACTGCTTCATCTCTGGCATAACCACATGTCGTCGCAGTCTTTTGCCGCAGCTTTGTCACTTGTCACCAGGCAGCGTGCCCATGTAGATCATGAAAATTAAAGTTTGGCTTGGAGCAACCACCGCGTTAGTTCTTGGTGTAATAATGAGATGCAATCTATCATTCTGAACATCACAAAGCTCGACACATGGTAGGTCTACCCTGCTTCCCGCAGCGTAGTCTCTAGCCTGACCATCTGTCATTGCCCAACCTTTTGTTGCAGCTTTGCCACCTGTCACTCATTGGGCAGCCCGTCCATGCAGATCATGAAAATTCAAGGTTTGCGGAGTGACCACTGTGCTGGTTCTTGGAGTTATGGAGTTATCTATTTTTAATTATTATAGAAGGAGATCTATGACAACCACTGTGCAGGCAAATAGAAGGAGATTCATGACATCCACCAAGTTGGTTCTTGGAGTTATATATTAGTGCACTAAGGAAAATGTATTTCCTTGTGCAACCAAGGAAAATGCACTTATCAATATGGCCCTTGAGGGATCCCCCTAGAGGGGCAAGGGCCATATCGACATGCCATATCTATCCAATGGCATCTTGGATATTGTATAATGCATGTCGATATGGCCCTTGCCCCTAGAGGGGACCCCTCAAGGGCCATATTGTCAATTGCATTTTTTAAAATTTTAATTATATTTTTCTAGATGTGTCTCCATGCAACCACCACGATGGGTTGTTGGAGCTATTTTAGCACTATAGCCAAGAAAATGTAGTCCTACTTTACTGGTATTTTAGTCCTTGTTGCAATAAATCCTAAATGAGGTCAAAAGTATTCTAGCCACCGCGGTGACTGGAGGCCTGGTGGTGCCATCCAAATAATCACTATAATTCACTGAGTAAGAGCTAAAATTGAACAAAAGACCTTACATATATAAAAACTCAACAATTGTTGAGAGCCTTAGAGGCCAAAGGATTACATCTAGTGAGCATAACCACTCAGCCATTGCTGAGTGGTTTATGTAAAAATTAACAACAATTTATACTAGAGAGCCTCATGGAGCAAAAATTGAACAAAAGAGATTACATTTGTAAAAACTCAGCAATTGCTGAGAGCCTTAGAGACCAAAAGATTACATCTAGTGAGCTAAAGGATCGCTAAGAGCCTTAGATGATGAAGAGGATGTGAAAATCCTTAGCCCTTCATCCAACGTCTCCAAGGAATCCATAGATCACATCCATATAGGTGCCAGAGGTGTGCATGCCATAACATGTAGATGTGGGGGGAAACAATCGAGGGAACAAAGAGATTCCACAAGAGCGAGCATGAGTGGTTTATATAAAAATGAACAACAGTTTATACTGAGAGCCTCATGGAGCAAAAATTGAACAAAAGAGATTATGTTTATAAAAACTTAGCAATTGTTGAGAGCCTTAGAGACCAAAATATTACATCCAGTGAGCCAAAAGATCATTGAGAGCCTTAGAGGCCAAGAGATTACATCCAGCCATTAGACTGACTGGTTATGAGCCTCGTTGAGCAAGAGGAAATTTGTACAACTAAGTATTGTCAATTGTTGATGGCAAGAGGATATTGGTATAACTCAGTATTGCCACCAGCCCAACTTGCTGCATTCGAATTTTTTGGGAGCTAATGGAGGAGACGATGGAGAGCCCATGACCATGCACATTGCACAAATGTAGGACTCAGAATATGGCCCCCCCCAACAAGATGAGAGTACTCTGTTGTGAAAATCCTTAGCCCTTCATCAATGTCTCCGAGGAATCCATAGAGCACAGCCATATAGAGGCTAGAGGTGTGCATGCCATTCAAGCTACTGACATGAAGATGTGGGGGGAATCGATCGAGGGAATGAAGAGATTCCACAAGAGCGAGCATTTCAAGTCCTAGAGAGTACAACACAATGACCTTCTATGAGAAGGTAGACAAGATTGGGATCATGTTGCATCGAGGGTTTTGTGTCATTGATCTTTATTTTCCTTTGGATGTCAGTGCAGCAATAGTGTTAAAATGACCTTGTTTAATCCACCCTACTTCATGATGACCTTTCATGATCGGTACTTGTGTAGTAGCTTGCATGCACATGCAAGTGTTGCCCACCATGCAAATGCTTATCCATAATTCAAGGATGCAAGTGTTGCCCACCATGCAAATGCTTATCCATAATTCTCCTTGATGAGGGTTTGGCCTGGTTTAGATAGCTAAACCCTCATGAATGACAAGGCATAATGTTGTTTGGTCCTTCAGCTCTCCTTCCTTTGCATTATTGTACAATCCACATGTGTTTTGCTATGGGTACACAAAAAAGCCCAATATATCCACATTGCAATAGATAGCCCATGCATGCAACAAGGATAACAAGAAAACAAATGGTTGCCGAAGTAATTTGACCTATTACATGTGTTCTTTTTGTAGTTTAACCAATCATAATGGACTATGGAAAGATGGAAAAAGACCATTTCATTGAGACCTAGGGCCTTGGGACTGACACAATTGCAAGAAAAACTTTCTAGTGCTCTCTTTGAGATAATGCAACACTAGTGTTCGCCAAAAGAAACAACAAATGTAGCCTTGCTAGTAGTAGCTACCCATGTAGCTCTACTACTAGTGGTAGCCATGGTAGTAGTCCTTAAGGACGATGGTAGCCATGGTACGAGTCCCTATGACGATGCCCTTTTGTGCTCACGGAACTAAATTGCCAGTGTTAGTCTTGTGACTATGGTAGCCATGGTAGTAGTCTCTATGACGATGCCCTTTTGTGCTCATCGAACTGAGTTGCCACTGTTAGTGCTGTTACATCCTAGGCTAGTCATGGGTTCCACATAAATGGCCTTAGGTTTGCAGAGATGCTAGAGGGTAAGGCTGTTAGCCTAGGGTAGAATGCCCTAGGACTAAGTTTAAAGCCAACATCTAGAGGAGATGTTTGAGGGGTTAAAAGCATTAGGGCCTGATTTGCCACGGCCTAGGTTATATATGGGCATGAGGGCTTGAGCCATTGCCATTTGCTAATGAGTAGTTGAATTGAGCAGCAAGATGGTAGAGTAGAGAAGAGCAAGTGCGGATAAAGTAGCTAAGGAAAACCTAGGAGTAGATCACTCGAGCAAGAAACGACAAAGATAATGAGGTGAGATCAAGTAGAGGAGAAGAGCTCTAGGCCTCATGTATCAGCCTTAAGAATGCACTTGGATTGGGATATAGTGACCAAATCATGGCTACAATCAAGGGGAAGCCCCTTGGGAGGGCCTTCCTGAGAAAAAAAAGAAAAAATAATGAGGATGATAGCCGCAAATCAATTTTTCAAGGGAAGGTTGTGTGGACTTTGAGATCGAAGCTCTTGATAAGAGCTTCAACCTCAAGGAAGCCATGAGTAATAGAAAATTGCGGGGTTGTTGCAAGGCCAAATTAGCATGGGCGTTCGTTTGCATAGCATAATCCAACCTTCAAATTTGAAAGATTGCTCAATAGAATAGCTAATCGGCTTAGTGATGCCAATCATATTAAGAGCTCCATTTAGAGCATTCATTTGTTCGTCTAGGATAGGGGGGTTGTGTGAAAAAAGTCATTTGTCTAGACTTATCATCTTTGTTTTGTGGGTTGCCATGAGAAGGGACCGTGTAAAAAATTAGAAGATGGTGTCATGAGAGTAGTGTCTCCCTCGACCCTATTGCCCTTCTGCCCTTATTGTCAAAGTCTTGAGGAGGTTACAACATATCATATTACAATGGAATGGTGACAAATTGGGTGTTGCCAATTTGAAGATTAAACTCAACGTCAAGCTGTCTCAAGGTTACCATTATGTAAGGAGGGAGACCCAGGCGATGCGAGCCTTTGAGGGAAACTTTTAAGTAAGGTAGGTTTCAAACCCATCTAGACAAGATGCACTTAATAGGGGTGTCCTCCTCAGGTGGCATGACACCATACGCTAGGGACAACTCCCCATCCTGCTCTGATCGAGGGCCTTACTTGCAGAGCCGGTGGTGCCCTTAGGGAACTCATGAGACATGGGAAAGGGGGTTTCAACGGCTCTAAATTTGAAAAAGGGAGGCAAGGCAAAAACAAAATTGTAAACAAGCAAAACAGCAAAATGGGTTGAAAAAAAAAAAAAGCATTCTTCATCTTCACTTTTTTCTCTGTAAGCTTGCGAAGGATCTGGCTATGGCGGACCACAAGCTCTCCTAGGGTTCCTTCTTCCTTCCCCATTTCTCTTCGCCTTCCCCAAACTCCATCTCCTTCTCCTCGCTCGCACCTCCAGCTCCACATCGACTTATCCCGCTCCCCAAACGGTGCTCCCTCCCTCTCCCTCCCTTTCCTCTCTTTTCTTTGCTCTGTTTCTCGCTCTTCGTTCTTTTTGTGCCAGAATTTTGCACCAGTGGAGGGCCATTTTACGTCCCCGCTCTGCTCAACGCCAGGGCGGATTTCAAGTTCACATGGTGAGGGCGATGCGGAATTCTTAAGCGAGTTGTCAACATTTCGTATGCCAGTCATCCCTGCATTGTAATTCTCCGCAGTTGGCAAAACTCAAGCTCTTGCAGGGATCATAGATCCAGGAAGCGCAATTCAATTCTATCGTCAGCCAGCCCGGTTCCAAAACGGAAAGCCACTGTTTTTGACTTGTGGTCGGTCCTTGTAGCATCGCGAGGCTGCCGTCGGGCGAACAAGCAAGCACCACCCGAAGAATGCTGCCTTTCGAGTCATTGTATCGTTTCAGATGACATGGGACAAAGGCCTCCGCCATGGGTACTGCGACGTTTCTAAATCAGCCCATACGATCTCAAAGTCGTCAAACTAGGTCAACCCGCAGAGCTGAAGCCGTCGACGGAGACATATCCTCACCTCTTAACGTTATTCATGGCAACAATCTCATTC
Source organism: Dipteris shenzhenensis (assembly GCF_047967505.1). Classification (NCBI taxonomy): domain Eukaryota; kingdom Viridiplantae; phylum Streptophyta; class Polypodiopsida; order Gleicheniales; family Dipteridaceae; genus Dipteris; species Dipteris shenzhenensis. The sequence continues at coordinate 10,694,756 of NC_141598.1, forward strand.
CTTCCTCCAGAAAGCAGACTCTGCAGATGAGAAGAACATCTACCCTACAAAAGTCCAGCGAGAAAGAGAATGACTCAGCATGGTCTACGGGTTTGCGCGATGGAGAGCCTCCCAACAACGGGGCGAGCAATTCTTCTGTTTCGAGGGAGAACAAGAAAAGGAAGGATTCGACAACGCTGGGGAGCCATTTCAAACGCCTACGCACGAGATCAGGGAGTTCCAAGAACAATAACGAAGCAGCCCTCGCAGGCGCAGGCTCTGTTTCAAAGGACTGCGAGACTGAGAGGGAAGCAGAACCAAATCGATCAGTGGCTGGACACGCATCCGACGGCGTGCTAAGTAAAGATCCCGCAGGTGCTCCAAGAAATGGGAGAGGTGCTGTAATCAGGTCTGACGCAGATAAAGGACTCCATGATCGACAAACTTCCTCCGGTATTATTGTTGAAGCAGAACTTGCAATAAGAGACTCCGCATCTCCAGCGGAAAGTGATGCCAATAGGAAAGCATCGGCAGCTTGTACAGTAGACGAAGGGCGTGTAGTTCCCTCTGTACGTCCACAATCAAGCGCGCCTTCCAGGCCAGGCGGCAAGGACAAAGGGGTTTTGCAAACCGTGGACATCGTCAACGATGTGGAAAGCTCCCATCTAAGCACAAGTCTGTTCTCATTGGTATGCGCTTTTCCTTTTTGAATTTTTGTTTGATTCTTTTTCATTTTACGTCTGCAACCACAGTAAGCACTGCTGTGCTTCTTTTAATGAGCTTTCTATTCTGGGTTACCCCTCTTTGTTTTATAGCTTTTTTCATAGCTATCATTGGTAGAATATGAAAGCCTGAGACCTCATTCAGTGTGCAGTATGTATGTTCATGCTCTGAAATTTTACATTTTGCTCAGTTGGGTCTCTTTGTATTGTAGTTTAATCTCATTTGTGATCTCAGGAAAGGCCTGTCCTTGTGTATTGGCTTTAAACATTTTTATTTTTCGGTGGTTCTCCAATCGTTGGGTTGTATACACCTCAAAGTGCTAGTTTGTGAATTGAGCAATGCCATCTGGTGAAAAGGCATGAAACCTTGACCATCTTTGCTTCATCAGAACAGTTATTTCTGTAGCCACCTAGAATATGGAAAGCTTCCTCTTTACCACAGAAGTCTTTTGTCATTGTTATGCTCTCATCCTTTCTACATTGTATCAGCTTGAGCTACTCCTTGCCTCCCCTGTCTGGGGCTACAGTAAGTCCTGATGTGCGTCTGTTAGTACACCATCAGAGCCATGAATTAGTATTATAGTTTGTATTTGCAGAATGTGAAACTGTCATTTGGATCTACTTCATTGTGCAGCATGTATTTTTTACCTCTCACATCTTATCTTCTTATCGGAGTTCCAAGTAATGATCTCTGCGTGGTTTGATTTGGCAGTTATGCCATTTATATGAGAAAAGATGGTCTCTCCTTGTGCAATGGCTTCTTAGATTTGCATTTGCCCTTTGGCTCTTCACCATGAATTCCGCCTGTGCTTCATTGGAGTTTTGTTTTATAAGTTACTTTAATGTAGACAGTCTGCATTTTGCTGTCTTGGTTGGGGGGTTCAAAACATGGCACTATGGCTCGGTAATGTTGGAACCGAGTCAAGGCCAGCATGCTAGCCTGCGGCAACAATCCTCTTCCTAAAGTCCATCATTTTTGTTTTTTGCTTTCGTTTGATTGAAAATACAATTATATGATGCATATTTCTTCAGTGGTAGTCTAATTACAGACATCACTTAATATCATGGATTATGTTGAGAAATTGGTGACATGAGATTTTCCCTGAATATCTGAACGCCTCTGCTGCCTTGAGACATAAGCTGAACAGGATAGAATTTGTCAAAGCTAAGTTCTGGATATTGACGCGCTCGATCCTTTGTTCTTGATTGCAGCTACAAAAGGATTATGACAAGATTTACAGAAAGTACCAGAAACTAAAGGTAGGAATGTCCAGTGCTACTTTATATTTTTTCTGCCGTCACAAGTTCGTTCATTTAGTTAGTTTCTGCTCACTTGTGTCCCAAACTTATTTTGTTTGCTTTCCCCAAGGCACGGAGATTTGAAGGAGTGGATGCACTTTTTGAAGACCAGACTTCACGGATAAACGCCTTTATAAAGGGTACACATTTTAATTGTGCTATGACTCGTAGGAACCAGAGTAATGTTTCAGAGATTCTAGGCTTGGCAATGGTTTGCTAGCTCTTGCATCAATGAAGTTGTTTCCTTGACTTGGAATTATTGGTCTCAATAGATCATAATCTTGCTGAGTTTTTTTCCTTTGAATTTGTTTGAGGTTTGACCCTTTGTCAGCACTATGTTGTGTTTTTAGAGGATGAGTTTGGGAATGTTCTTGGATTCATCTAGGTATATGCTTCTGCCGTATTAGCGGACATGCAAATTTCACCTTGTGACGTTTTCGTCTGAGTTGCGGCCTGCTGGTATTGAGATAATTCTTTCTATCTTAAATGGTGCGTTGCCCTACCAGCTAGATTTAGATTTAGATTTAGATACTCGTTTGGGAGAGACTAAAATGAAATCATTTAGACTTCACAAGCCGTCGTAGCTTGAATGAAGAGCTTTGGACTACTTTTTGATTAGCCTTCTCCTTTAGTGCTAGCCTTTGTCATGGTTGAGTTTGGCCTTCACCTCCGGAGTGCCAATAGAAAGTCAGTACGAAGACTTTGTATAAATGGATGCTCAAGTATGTGTGGGTGTGTGAATTTCTATGTGTGAGAGCATACTTTTATACTATGGTCTACACCCACTGTTGGGCGCTGATGACGTCAGTGGGGATGTCATAGTAGCTAGTCCCTACTATGCGTGATGGACTTTATGGTTTTCAATCTTATGAGTGACTATCGTGAGAAACTGCACTATGTTGGATGAGTTTGGGAATGTTCTTGGATTCATCTAGGTATATTGACCCTTTGTCAGCAGCCACGGGTGGACAATCAAAATGTTCTAAATGTATGCTAACATGAACAAATGTTTTGTATGGAACTGTTGAAATAGATTGGCTCTTTCCTGTGAATTCATGATCTTTGAAAGTTTATCATCAGCCTTTGCTTGATGATCAAAACGTTCTATTTGAGTTTAAATCGCTTCCGAATAGTATTCGTAAAAATAAGTTGTACATCAGTATTGTTTTGTTGATGAGTCCAAGGTGGTGGTTGTGGTTTATTCTGGTGGATCTATTTGAGCAGCTTGATGAATTATTCTGAAGCTTATGTTTTAGATTGATGTACTGGTACTCAAGATGTCTCATGTGCAAACTGTGTGCGTCTTCCTGTGTAGTTTACTAAGTTAGTTTATATTTAGATTGTTTTGGTAAACCAATGGTGTAAAGCCATTTCTGTCATGCTTAAACTTTGGATACCATTGGGTTATGGCATTCTGAATAGACACTATCATGATGTTTAATACTTCACGTGGCTTTCCATGATGAGTTGGGTTTGTTCATGGTAGTACTGGTATTCTCTTCTTTTGTACCAGCAGATGTGCAAAGCTGACTTTGCAGAATTCTTCCTAACCTATCATGGCTATCCGATTATAAGATGGAATTGCAGATTCGGCTTATGTAGTGTAGAATGAGTATATCTATATTCTTCTAGTAATGAGCGAGCACTCTGGAGTCCTTCCACTTATGTACTAAAAGATACCAAATGAGAAATGGATTCTCAAGAGATACTAATCTTTTTTAATCAGCAAAGGCCATTGGAGAATGATTGTACTGCACACCATGATTGAGTAGATGGCAAGTCTAGCACCATTTCCTTCTTGTTTCTTCTACTAAGTTGGGGCACCATTGCACAAGGGATGGTATTCAATCAACGACATAGATGGAATTCTATGAAATGCTATGCACCATCAAGCCCCAAAATCTCTAAACTCTTTCGAAATGGAAAAATATGTTTTGTAAATTGAATGGTAAAGCTGAGTCCCCTTCTAGTGCTTACTAGCTTGCTATTGTTAGCTATTTTTTGCTTGTTAGGAGTCTCCTTTTTCTAGAGTTGTTATTGTAATTGTATTGAGCTTGTTAGAGTGAAGGAGATGTATGGTTTTCTTCTCAATAAGAGTGATAGATTTGTCTTATTTGAATATGCTGAGAGGTTGATCTTTGAGTCAAGTTCTAGGATTGAAGCTTGTGAGAGTGAGAAAGCTGAAATGGATTTGAAATACAAAGACATCGTGAGTGTTGTAGGAGATCCTAAACCCTGGACTAAGATTATGTCTCAGAATGACACGTATGGTGCAAAAAATCATTCTTGCACCAAGCTTTGGAAGACCGTACACGTCATCATTGAACCGGAGTCCGATTCTAGATTAAAGATTACGTCTCTAAATGACTTGTATGTTGCAAAAAATCATTGTTGCATCAAGCTATGGAAGACCTTACACGCCATCATTGAACCGGAGTGAGATTCTAGATCTGAATTCTATGAACCCTATACATTGTTGCATCAAGCTTTGGAAGACCGTACACGTCATCATTGAACCGGAGTCCGATTCTAGATTAAAGATTACGTCTCTGAATGACTTGTATGTTGCAAAAAATCATTGTTGCATCAAGCTATGGAAGACCTTACACGCCATCATTGAACCGGAGTGAGATTCTAGATTTGAATTCTATGAACCGTATACATTGGTACACATGTTATGACCTAGTGTAGACTAAATATTATAACCCATGAGGGCATTACATAATCCACGGGCATATAAACCCAACAACTCCTCCTGTAATGCAAAATGGTTGTAGGATTTTGTAACAGGGAGGAACCCTAACTCACTCTCTCTCTTGCTCAGTACTATCTGAATTGATAGAATAATGGACTCAAAACCATAAATGGACCTGTCGAGTGAGTGTGAGAATCAGAGGGAGGAAATACACTTGGCCTTCCAAGAGGGAAATGATAACTGCAAGAAGGTCTGGCGTAGAGAGCTGAAACAACTGTAAAGAACTGAAGGAACTAAGTACTTTATGGAGGGGATGAGCCCTCAGAATGGAAACTGTACTGTATAGAGGGGGAAAACCCTCACTGAAGAGCTGGGAACTGAGGGCTGTCCCTGATCTGCTGCTGTACCAGACTGAACCAGGCTGTAGACTAACTCAGGAGGGGCTGAAAGGGGCTGCTGGACTGCTGCAGATTCTCCTGCCCTGACCCAGACCCTTAGAGCTGCTGCTGGCTGAAGCTAGAGCACTTGGAGGAGCGGATGAAGAATAAAGGGCCAAGGGTCTGCCTTTTATAGGCCCCCTTGGGCCCTGGCTGCTGCAATCCCACCGACCAGCATCCTGCCAATACCTGACTGCACTGACTGCTGATGTCACCCGACTGGCACTGCTGATGTGGCACTGCGCCTGATGATGTGGCACTGCATCAGCTCACATGGTGCCTGTTCAGCTGATTGGGCAGGCCTGCCTGTGTGGCTGGATGACCTGGCTGCCTGTGTGGACTGCTGATGTGGCTGTCTGCTGACATGGCAGTCCAGGCAGTCCAGCATGCCACGGGCTGAGGATGCCCATGATAGAGTTTGACTTGATTTTTAAAGATTATGCATTGTTAGTCTTCCTCTTTAGAAGCAAGTTATCTTAGATACTAAGGAGACGTTTGCATAGACAATTTCATCCGTTTGTAAAGCAATGATGCATGTCTTTTGGATTGTCCTCGCAAAACAATAGATCATTTGGGTGTGCTCAGTTTTTACCTTTTCATGTATGAATTGATACACCCTTGATATCAATATGCTAGTCTTGGAATGATCCACAGATTCTTGGCCAAAGCAATGCATGATTGGTTGCCGCGACCAATCGAAACTAACCTTTCTGTGCAATGCCAAGATTACCAAGTAACATTTGATGCCAAATCGCTTCAATACTTGCTGTACTGAACCACAATGCAAGATAGAGCTAGTATTTTGTTTTTTGCTTACGCAAGAAATATTGCTGTAGCTGATTGAGAAAGTGTATGCCATAGTAGGCTTTCCATTTCTGCTACTTGCTCTTCGGATGTGTCTTGGTTCATTGCATATAGATGTCTAGTCTAGTGGTCATTTGTCTAATTGGCTTGGCATCCACAATATCCAATTTCAAGCATGTCTCCATGGGAGTGCTCAGTGGATATTGTTGTGCCGTCTTGCATGTGATCTTTTTAGTAAGCCTTTAATGTACTTCGTCTGGCTGATAAAAAATGCATTAGTGTGCTGCTATCACTTATGCCTCAAAATTACCTTTTTAAAAAAATCTCAAATCTATTGTTCGAAACTAGTAATGTTGTTTGAGCTGTCCTATGAGAGGTTGATCATTTTATGCAATGAGGGGATGATTCAATAGAGAATTACGACAACGAAGGGGTCAGTGTCATGTAAAACTAAGAGATTTAGATCTGATTTGACTTAATCAAAATCAAAATACTTAAAGAAGGCATATACCTTGGTGTACCATCATCCGGATCTGTGTAAGAAGGCTAATTCGACATTCATTTGCCTCAAGGGCCAGAAATGCATTGCCATGGATAGATTGGTTGCATTGCATCCTACTATATTCTTTCCAGGTAGAAGGTCAAGAAGCTCCCAAGTGTCATTCGTAACAATGGCATCATGCCACCATGTTTCATGGCTTACCAACCTCAAATAAAACTTAATAATGGCATCATGCCACTCTGTTTCATGACATTCTTCCAATGTACACGCTTACAAACCTCAAATAAACTATGGGATCATCATTGTTCAACACATGCATATGAGAGCTGCTGTTATACTCTACGTTGGATGCAGTTTTCCTTGCCCTCAAGAATGTCTTGCAATTTTGCATCCTTTATGGTCTTAGAGCTCACTCTTTGGTTAAGTTATTAGGAATTTTCTTGGCATTTTTGGGCTGCTTTATTTGCTATGGCAGCAGTGTTTGGGCTGCTGCAATTGCTATGCTTGTGATGCTACTGTTTACCACCAGTAGGGGCATGGCTTGTTGCTGCAAATTCATCTCTTTTGGGACCTTAGAGTTTAATGTCGTGATATATTATCTTCCTTTCTCTCTTCTTGATCTACCCAAACATCTGGCTGCCTTTTGACATGGCATTGTGACTTCCCTCTCTCTCAAGAGCTCATATCCTTATTGACACCTGTTGTGGGATTTAAGTTAGTATAGCTTGGAACCTCTCAATTCAAAGTGTAGTAAGAACTGAAGATATCTCTAGTTGCGAGTGGTTATGGAAGTTTCTAGAGAACTCGTTTTGCCATATAAATTTCAAGAGATATTGCTTGCTGTACAAAGATTTTAAAGGTTTTTATATTCTTTGATAGCATAGTTTTTAGGCTGAATATTGTTGTGTGGAGGCTTGTTATAACTCATTTCAAAATAATGTCCAGCTACTGAGGAATTGTTAGAGCTTTACAAAGGGGAGAACCATTCTTTGAGACAACAAATTCAAGACGCTAATATATCAGAGCTTTTGGACAGGTATACTTCTGTTGTTTTATAACTTTATTGAAGATAAGTTTTGATTATGTTTATGTGCTGCAAAGGATTCTTATCGTCCATTGTTACCTTCTGCATATTCGTATATTTTGATTTGCATATCTGCAGATGTAGGGAGTTGGAAAAGGATAATGTGGAGTGTAGAAATGATCTTCTTTTGGAACGATCAAAAAGTGAGTCCTGTTTCATTCTTTTCCATTGGCTTTTTGGGTAGTGCACAATTTTAGATGCAAATATCATTATCTGCTAAGTTTAAGTTCATTTCTCATGCTAGGCTTTGTGTTACCCTTACAGATTTGGAGCTTCGACAAGAAATCAAGAAGTTAAAGCTAGAATATGCTGTTGGCAAACCTGAGGGTAATGCATTGGGCCCGAAGTTGTCAGCTGCACACACGGAGTCAACTGCTGACATTAGGATGAGTGAGTATAAAAGAGGGATACAAAAGGCAAAATATTGAGCTATATTTTATACATCCATGTATGTACATATGGTTTTGGTTGCATATTTTCCATAATTGAAATAATTTTAAATATCCAGATAGACAGCATTAATGCCATCAGACATTCTTGGGCTACAGCTTCAGATAGTTGCATTACTTGACAGAATTGCATGAGCTTTTGGAACTCCAATTTTTCAAGTAGTTTCATTGCATTTAAATATCCTCTATAGCTACCGATTAGTTGTTGTGGTTCACAAAAATACATGGAGTCTTTGATGTGCTCCTCTGGATTGTAGTGCAAGATTAGTGCTTCATCTTTGAATCTGCTCGTGTGCAGAGCTTATAGACTCTTAGCGTCATGATTGATATACACATTCATACATATATATATGTAATGTACATACCTACACACACGCGCGCGCTTGTGCGCACAAATAGAAAGATAGTTATACACACACATAGATAGAAAGATAGTTATATAGATAGCTAGGGAGAGAGAGAGAGAGAGAGAGAGAGAGAGAGAGATGTGTGTGTTTGTGCTGCTAGAATTCTGGGCATCTCCTGTCTCTCCTATTGGGAGTGAGGGCTGATTTGTGGGTGTGCCCGCCCAAGAATAGTTGTCGGTTCTCCCAGTGAATTGTGCAGGTAGTTGGGGGGCTATGCCAGGGTATGTAGGCTGGTAGAGGGCTGTTTCAAGGCTGTTTATTGCCAAAAATCTGGCTATAGGAGGGAGAGAGAGAGAGAGAGAGAGAGAGAGAGAGAGAGATTAACATAGATACTACTTTGTTGTTGCTGAAGATAAGCTAATTTGGTTTCCAGGAGAGGGTTTGGTTGAGAGAGAGAGAGAGAGAGAGAGAGAGAGAGAGAGAGAGAGAGAGATTAACATACATGCTATTCTGTTGTTGCAGAAGTTGAAGCTGGTTTAGTTTTGAGCAATCACTCAAAATTAATGCAGCAATTGCTAGAATGCCTACTTGGCCTCAACCTGAGTCTTTGTGGTGATGAGATTTCTGCTCAGATCCAATTCCAGCATGGTCCAACTGGTTAGTATGTATATTTGGAAGAGCATCTAAGACCAGAATGAACGAGTGCTTTTGCTGCGCTCACTCCTCTTTAATAATGCATGGGCTCTCTTTTGCAGGGTTCTCATTCAACTTGAAGAGTGTCCATCTTTTGCTGCGCTCACTCCTCTTTAATAATGCATGGGCTCTCTTTTGCAGGGTTCTCATTCAACTTGAAGAGTGTCCATGACACGGATATTTCACAGCTAATTGGAGGCGGAGAGCTTATGTACCAGAATGTATCATTGGGCACTCTTTGTAGAAAAGCTGTGCATTTGATGAAAGAAGAGGAAGCCATAGTCGGAATGGATCAAGTACACCTTCTTTTCAAGAAGTTGCTTCGGTTTTTCCAACAGGGGACTTATGGATGATATTATTATGGCAAGCTATCTCTGTTACTCTTCACTTCCTAAATTATTTTTATCTACTTGACCTAAAAATCGGTGAATTGATGTATCACATAGTGTTCTTGTTGGCCTCAACGGTCGCTAGAACCACTTCTTGAATATTCTCAGGCACCTACTTCTCATTCAAGCTTACCGTTATTTGGAATGAATGAACATTTTGTGTAGAACCCCTATGTTCTTGTCCCAAACTCAAGTTTTTAAATTGCTCCCTATAATGATAAAGAAGGCTGTAAGCGACCCTTGTGTCTTTGTGGTCTAGTTTGGCTTGGAGGACAGATTCTCGGACTGCTATATTTAGTCCTGTATCTAAAATGTAGGGACTGGGAATGGCAGTTATTCCAGAGGCTGCCACAAGGCTAGCAGATGTTATTTCGAGATGCCTGACGACTGCTTATATGGAATTTATCTCGAAGGTAGCCTGCTGGCTTGCAATAATGGTGACTGTGGCAATCTGATGGCAGGTCTGCATGTAATGGAGAATGCTTGTTGCATTCAAACTTAGAAGTTCCAGCTGGAGTATTTGTATTTGAGGCTCTCGCGATGAATCAGAGATTCATCTTTAGTAGGCGGTGCTGAAAGGGCCCATCGGCGGGAATATTGTGATGATTTAATTTGATAAAATTGGCATTTATTTCAAATGCTTAGCAGCTGCTATCACCACATTCTGCCACTTTGGCTGATTGATATACACATCCAAGGTAGCTTATATTTGCCCCATTTCACAAGCTATTTATTTCTTTGCTTTGATGTTGCTGTTATCCTTATCTCATGTTTATTACATCATGTTGTGTGCAAAATAACTTCATATAGAGTAATGGGAAAATTCCTGGGGTAAACAGGCTTTTACTGGCATTTTTCTATTTTGCACCTTCGACTGCACGTGCGCAAGGAGGGAAAAGTGTGTTTGGATTCATTTAATGAGATTAATACTAAGGGCTCCTTTGAAAATGAATGCCAGAAAGTTGCTGTTAAGGTTCCCATGCCCAAGTGCTGCAATGCTTTTCTCTGAAGCTGGCACTAGTGTTGGATAGATTTTGCAGGAGATTTCAGACGGCTGTGCCATTACATTTTTGGCCTTTGATCCTAGGCAAAAGATGATTTTCCAAAAGTTTTAAGACAAGAAATGCGTCTGACTTCATTCAAAGGAATCCAAATCCGAGGGCATCCTGATTCATGCTTTTTGAAAATTTCAAGTGGTGAGGGGTTGGCTCTGGGTTACTTGATTTACTACTCTCAGCAACAGTACAGCTCCTTCCACACAATTGAACAGTTAGAGACTGAGAAGAAAGATCAAGTGCAAGTGTCAAAAGCAATTGCAACCGTCAAAAAATCGATTGTTGAGTTGGGGACACCTATGTCTCACCCACCTCTTGAGCACATGTTTGTCAAGTCTCTCTCCATTTAAATATCTGGCAAATATCCCTCCATCTTCATTTGGTCCAAATTGGTCGAAAATTTGAAAAGGAAATCCCACCTCAAATGATCATCAAGCCTTGTCCCAGTCTAAGATGAAGAGAATCACTACTTGCTTGGACTCCAATACACAGATGTGCATTGCAAAGGTTTCAAACATATCTTGACCTTTAATTAACCAATTTTACTCTCCAATCCTGGTCCTCCCAACTTAAAGCTAATATTTGTCAACCCCCAATGCCATGGTCTTGACCATTATTTTGTAAGAGGTGCTCAACATGGTAGCCGGTCATTGATCGCACACCACCTTTAATCTAATGGGTCGCATATATAGTGTCCTTTCATCACTTCTAAAAAAACAACATAAAAGTAGGGACCATTTGCTTGAAGAAAAATGTCCCCTCTTTGAATAAAAAGTCAAAAATTGATGAGTCAAAATTGGAGAACAACCATGTGGTCTCCACCTCCCTTATGTCCATTATTGATAATGAGTCCCTCTTTTCTTTCACAAGAAATTGCTTAGACAACATAGCACATTGATTAATATGGTGTTTTGAACTTTGTTGATTCACATCCTCACATTTATAAAGTGACTTGCGTTTACATTGGGAATGGTGTTAAAGCTTCCCCATGCACTCACATAAATTGTGTGTGCTTGGCAAAATTATGTGTTAGAAACTTTGCCAACTACTCACAAAAAATTATGTGTAAGAGATTTTGCCAAGCACAGACATATTGAGGCAAATAGTTGCAGAACCAAAGACCACAGCTACTGTTAGCTGGAAAAGAAATCAGGACAAGAGACTAGATACTAAGCATGGCAACGCTCAAGGGCCATAGAGGAAAGGAGAACGTGAGGGCGAAACGTTATCATGGAAGGGGACAAGGGATTAGAAGGAGAGGGAATGAAGAGGGAGACTATGGCACAAGGGGAAAGGGAGTGGGGGAAGAGAAGCATGTACATGATTGGAGGAGAAATGTAAAGATGGAGACATCAAGGAAAGAGGACCATGCTTTATTTGAAAGGAAGGGAAGGGGGGAAATCAAAGTACTAGCTAGGTGGCTTTACAAGAATGAGCGTGTCTCATCAAGGAATAGCTCCCTCCTTTTATAGCCAAGAGAGGGGGTCTCTCCCAATAAATGCATCCTCCCACATGCATGGTGTGTGTGGAAAAGTCTCCCATGTGGGCTAGGCGGTTACACACTCTCAATTGTGTGCGACAACCCTTTGCCTCATTTTTCCACATAAATCAAGCCCCATATCTCAAGTCTATAATACTCCCTTGGTCTCTCCCTAATTTTATAATACGTTCAAATCTCTAAGAGGATAAGTGGAGGGTTGGCACAAGGAATCTTGCCAGCTCATCCTACTTTTCCCATTATTTAACTTGCACTCTTGGACCTTCTATACCTCCCCCACATGGGCCTATCCTATATGGAGGAAATAACCCAATATAATATCCATCTCCACCTATTTTATATTACTTCTCCCATGGACTTTGGGCCATATCTCACTAAATGCAGCCTAGGTCGAAGGGTGGCACATGGAGGAGCCATGCCACCTTACATTTTATAATATTACTATCATGGATTATGTACATCACACCTTATGGGTCCTCTTACGTGGAAGGGTGGCACATGGTCATGCCCTGCCACCTCAACCCTGGGCCCTATGCACTCCATATTTTATTATACTATTGCCACACATACAAACACACACTCATATTTATGCCTTTTTACTTTGGTCAAATTTATCCATAACACTACCACTTTCACAAACCCCATCCTGAACTCCAACCTATCCAATACAACAAGGATACAATCCCATCTATATGCTTTTATCTAGATCAAACCCGAAGAGAATTATCTTCTAACCTGTGCTATTAGTGTGGTCTAAAGCCAGAGAGCGATGTTCAAGATGTTCTCGAAGATGTCGTGACCCTTTGCGAAGCCACACTACTCTTGTTCTAGGATCTCCATGCAAACCTCTCTGAGCCTTAGCACAAGAACCTTTGCGATTATTTTGTAGGTGGTATTCAACATGGTGATTGGGCGTCAGTCACCGATGTTAATCCGCGACTATCTTTTTGAAAATAGATTGATGAGTACTGCATTCACGTCGGTAGACTGAACATGGCTGAGCTAGCCATATCTCTCATGTAGTGGCCCATAATGTCCCAAAACAATTTGTAGAACTCTGCTGGCAAGCCGTTAGGGCCTGGTGCTTTGTCATTCCATGGAGTTTACTATTGTGAAGGGTCTTGAGTTGATACTCTAAAATCCTACTTCCCACCTTGTTGAGTAGAATCGAAGAGTTGCCATTCATCATATTCAATGGCTTCCTCCTCAGCCACTTGCCAAATTTTGCACGTTTCTTTAATAACCTATTAACCAGTGACACTAGAAAAAAAAAGAGAGGACACTTGTCTACTTGGAGGAGAAGAGCCTCCCTCGTGTCACAAGACAAGAGGATGGAGAGGGGAGGAGGTGGAAAGACAAGAGGAAGCTTTAGGGGGAAGGAGGAGACATAAGGTCAATGGAATGGAGGAGAATATGGAAGTCCAACTTTGGGAGGAAGGAGGAGATAGAAGGTCTCAGAGCCATGGGTTAAGACTAAGTATGCAAAGTGAATTGATTAACAATTTAAGAATCGAAGATCCACCTTCAGATGGGGAGTGGTTGAGAGAATTCAAAAAAGAGAAAATTCAAAAATCTCAAAACAAGAAATAATATTCTATGCATAAACATTACAAATAAACTAGACTTGCGGCAGGTAGTATTTCCATCGTAGAGCAAGTAACTACTAACTCGAAATTGAAGCTGAATCATACTATTTTATCAATTGTTTAAGAAAAGAAGAGAATGAGTAAAATCGTGGACTTGAGATGCGATAGAGGGTTCGTTATTATGACCCGAGCCTCCTTGAAAATGTTAGGGGTGGTGATTTGTTATTGATTTTGTGATGTCCATATTTTGGAAGCTGAAGTCTAACAAATACATGAATAAGACGATACAATAACTTATCCTTGTTATAGTTTTTACAATATTGTCACATGGACTACAACCATATGAATAAAGGTGTAGTCATCCTTCAATCTTGCATCCATCTTAGATTTCCTTGCTCCCTTACATCTATAACATGCATTAAACGAGAGGAATGTTGTAAGAATTCAAATTAAAAACAAAAAATTTTGAATGGACCAATAATTGAAAATATTTATATTATAATATATAATATATAATTATTATAACCACACAGTGTGTGGGCGGAGAGGCGGCGCGCTTTCTTTCCCAAAAAGTTATAATCCGAGGGAACAGTCCCTTCTCTGAGTGCCGAGATAACGCTGAGAATATTAGCGCCAAGGATAAGTCTCGTGAATGGATAAGAAACTGGCATATTACCTGAATGTCAATGGTCATAATCGTAGTCGAACGCCGAGAGACAATATCCGAAAAAGTTGCCAATGTGGCCCTGAGAGGATTTGTGTGTGTCCTTGAGTGGGATGATTCCAACATTCTCAGATCCTTCAATAGACTCTGGACATCACAAAAAGATAACTATCATTAGAGAAAGTCTGAAGTAGAGCACATAACATTCTCACTCTCCACTTAGCCAGAGTTATGTGCCTCTCCAACCTTGGGAAAATGGGAGTTTGATCACTGTAGTAAGTCGAGCTTTTAGGCTTATGAGAGTAGAGCATAAGGTCGTTGCGAGGCTCTCTAAAGCTTCACATGCTAATAAGCCCAAACTTGCAAATCAAGTAGACCATCTCTTCAAATCGAATAGGTTTGAAACGATTATATAGTCTTTTTATTGTGAAAAGCACCTATATGCTTTTAGTGCTTTCGTCAAATGCTTAGCTTTTTACATCAAAGGAAATCAAGGGCATAAAATGAAAGGCTTAGATTCATGACAAGTGGCTCAAGGGGGTGTGAGAAAACCCAAACATCTCCCTAGACTGCCTACCATAAAGAATCTTTTTGAGATACTGATAGGATTTTAAGTCTAACAATGTCTTATTAAAAAAAGATCATGGATTGAAACGTGGTTTCCTGCCTAAACTAGTCTTCCCACTCCCCTCCCCCCTCTCTCTCTCTTCTCTCTCTCTCTCTCTCTCTCTCTCTCTCTCATTCCCCCCCCCCAACACATACATACATTTACACATACCCTCCCATTCGAGGGAGTAGGTATTATGATTTCTAATTTCTAGTAAGGTATACCATGGAATGTTCTAGAAATGTATGCCATGGGAAACTTTGAAAAATATTTCAAAAGTATTTATATATACATATGCATATATAGGAGGGAAAGCCCTACTTGTTTAGCACTCAATGAATTAAGTATAACCGAAATGAGCTCACTTGAGTTTCCTCCCTTAACATGCCTTGTTTAGTGACTGGTACCTTATATAGCTTATGCTTAGTCATATTGAATGGATATATCCACACTATACTCTACAATAGACATGTATGCTTAATATTAGGAGGATTTAATCAAAATTGATGGATTTCTAGATATACATACTGAATGGATACATCCACACTATACTCTACAATAGACATGTATGCTTAATATTAGGAGGATTTAATCAAAATTGATGGATTTCTAGATATACATACATGTATAATTATGGAGGTATGTACTTATATTTGATACTTCGATAAATAAATATTTGAGAACTTGTTAATGGATGTATAGGATTTTATTCTTCTCGTATGTGACTATAACAGATATTGATGGATACCCATACAATTAATAATATTTGTGAATTACATTGGGCAAGAGATATATTACTATAATTCCAGTACCGTAGAGATTAGTGGAGTTATATATTTGATAGCTTAGGAAAGGTTATTTGAGGAGGACATATTTGCATATATAGATATATAGAGACCTATTTAGATATGGGTCTTTGAAAATACCCATATAACTCATACGAGAATATGTGGAATTGTCCCCCTAGAAATAACATGGAGCACACTAAACTTTGGACTAAACCCATAAGAACTGATGACGACAAGGGCAATATATTTTTTATTTTTATAGATAATGTATGAGAGGGGACCTCTGAAACCTTAGTATGGTGACCATTAAATATTGAAGGGCTCAAAAGGACCAGAGGTACTAGAACATAACGGCGCCCAGCCCTCCCTAGCAGCCAAAGGTGAGATTGCCTGGAAGATCACGAACGGCGTGCCATTAATGTAAAGATTATGATGGGTCCACCAACTCCACACGGATGGAACTCCAAAACTCCACTACCATTGAATGCGAACTGCCAAAACGAAGAAAATAGACTGAACTACGGACAGTGCTTAAATTTGTTGCACACCTCTAGGCTTCACAAAAAATTCCATGAAGTCTTTGAAAAAAATTTAAGCTTCAAAATGAAGTTGACACTATGTACAAATCCCTTTTAAGCTTTAGATACACTTGCACGGACTGTGAGACTGATGCCAAGCCCCGAGATTCTAGAGCAGGGGGCTCATATTATTTGGGATACATATAAGTAGTATAGTAGATAAATTCCAACTAGTAACTATATGTTTTTATATTATACGTTGAAGTCTTGGAGATAGGCTTGAGATTAACGAATGCTTCGCTGCTGAAATTATTGGGAGTCATACGAAGCCCAAAAGTCTAATGAAGCTCAATCTGCGACTGACTACGGACTTAACTGAACACCACAACCGCATCTCACGACTTCTAGTTTCGAAAAACTAAACGTATTGAGAAGGGAGCCGAACAAGGAAGGAAGAGTAGAGCTGCAGAACTTGAGGCCCTGATTTATTTCATAGAAAGGACCTGAAGGCTTTGGAATGGGTGGCAATCTTTACTAACTATGAGTACTCAAGCACTTTGGATGCTCGCTTCCCAATATTGGAGCAAGAGGAGACTTCATTTCTTGACTGCAATGCCGCTCAGTTCACGACGAACGTCTCCGAGCTACCACCCAATGAGGGAATACATGATGTAAAATGCTCAGGTAGAGGTTGTGAAACCGAAGGCGTGGCATAAGAACTACTCCCACCTCCCTTTGTCTATTTGTTAGCGTCTCATTTCCACTTCGTATGCCACTCGACCACCTTGCTCATCGGGCTGAATGCACAATAGAAGCTAAGATAGAGATTGAGTCATGGAGCTAATAGAAGCTGTCACCTAAATTTGTTGGAGGAGATCCATTTTCACATATGGAACTTCTACGTACTTGCGTGGATTTTGAAAGAACACTGAGATTCCTCTTTATGGTTCTTTTGCCTCAATTTTTGATAGATATGTCATTTTCATGAAGAATTTTTGGAGGGACACAATGAACATGAAAGTTTTGGCACAGCCCATGTATCCTTTTGTATCGGCATATGGTCTTGTATGTTGGCAAAAAAAGCTTATATAGATCTAACTCCTATAGTCATGGAAACACTACGATATCAATTCTCAAGAATTTGACAATATTTTTCGATATTATGGAAAGGTTTATAACTCCAATAGCATTGGAATGTTGCAGAATGAAAAGGGTGTAATGATTGGACTTATTATAGTAATAATTTGGTTACATATATATATATATATATATATATAAGGACACAACGCACACACACACACACACAAGGCTCTTTCTATTCCTCGCTCCCCTCCCAAACTAGTCTTCTCATTTGCTCTCTCTCTCTCCCTCTCTCTCTCTCTCTCTCTCTATCTCTCTCTCTCTCTTGCATGCACTTGCATTGATTGGCATGTTGAGTCATGCTTTATAAAATGTGCTCCTTCCTAAACATATTCCCTCGCTTGTATTTCTCCGCTTTCATCCATTCTTGTTCTTCAGGATTTTAGATGTTTTAGCTCTTAATTGGATTGTCTTTTGGCATTTTCTAGTGGCAATACAAAATCACAATTGTATGCCCTTATGCAAAATGCTATGTTGATTGAGCTATTGAGGACCAAGGTTTGTTTTCAACTTGTTGCAACATGAGTGCTTTCCTTTGCAACTTGTTTCTCTGAGTTTACAAATGCTCCAAACAGGTTGTCTTCTTTTGATTTTTTAGATGCTTTAGTTTGGGTTGGATTGTCTTTGACAGACTAAGAAGGAGCTAGTGGAGAGGACAACTTGAAACGCCAATAAAATCCAGGTGTCTCCTAACTTTACTTTGGCTCTTTTATTATAAATGAGAACATAACTTTTATTTTGGCTGTAAGACTATGAAATGAAGTGTTGATCATAGTTGTGGGGGTTAAAGGTCACTGTGCCTTAACCCCGGTTATGTACAATACTCAAACACATATATAAATGAATAAAAAAGAAGATTAGGGTGGTTCTGCACCCACCAAAACTTGTGTGGCTCTCTATCTCTCTCTCTCTCCTTCTTCTGTTCTTGCTTCCGTTGAGAGCACTCTCAACTGGTATCAGAGCCAAGGTTGATCTAGCTAAGCGTGCGTGAATGCTTGGAAGCTTAGTAGCTCTGTGGGAGGAAGGAGAAGCTTTGTGAGAAGCTTTGTGTGTGACTTTACTTGCATCCGAGTGTGCAGAGACCTTGGAGGAACCTTTGGAAAAGTCACTTTGGCTTTGCGAAGTGGTTTTGAGAGCCTCTTAAGAGCTTTCAAAGAAAAAGTCGTTTTTTGAGCTTTTTCCTGTTCCGTTCGATGACAGAGACTCCGTATTGACTTATAGAGGCAACTATTGGTTGCTTTTGGTGTCCACATTACTTCAGGAGCTTGGAAACACCTTTATTCTTGAATCTGGGATCATTTCATTGGATTTCTGACTCACTGTGTCAGTTCCTACGTTTTTTGCCCGGGTGTTGGAACTCAAGTTTGGAGCAACCATTTGCAGATCTGTCAGTTCCGGTGGACTCAGGAGGTCCTAAAACTTCTATGTTGCTCATCATTCGCACTCCGGTGGAGTTTACAAACAGCTCTGTTTCAAAAAACGTTTTTCAGTTCGTGTGTTGGACCCAATGATTGAGACCACAGTTTCCAAAACCGTCTGTCCCATTGCATTCCGGACGCCCAAAAACCCCTACCTATCAGTTCTTGCGTGATTCGGTGGAGGATTTTCAGAGTTATAAATCTCTGTGTATTCGATTTCGTCTCTCTGTTATGCATTTTTCATACTAAGGTTTTGAAACCTTAGATTTATGCCACATGGCAGTGGATAAGTGTTGACTCCCATTTCTCACTCATCGGTTGGGATTTTGGAGTTCTGGCAGAAGAGAGATATTTGCAGATTTTCTTGCTGAGTCCGATTATGCAATGGCGCCCATGTTTTGAAGCATCTCAGGTTCTATTTTCAGTAGTGCTCATTACCGTGGGACTATGATTTCTTGAGCATACCTTATGCATATCACTCTGGTTGCAGTTTGAGCAGTGTGCGCTCATTCGTGGTATACATTGGGTTGCAATGGATGATTTATAGGCCATTTGGATGCATTGCGGTCCTTGTTGGATGCGCTGATAGGCCCAAATTGCCTTGTGGGATGCTATTTTTTATGGACGCTTTGCACATGGATGCTATTTTATGCTGAGGGACAGCTTTAAAACATTGCAGGTGATGCACTGATAGTGCTATGCTCTCTTGGATGAGACATTATTGATGCATATGCCAGTGGACGGTGTTTATGCTTGAGTCATTTGGCACTTATTGGCATTTTCTTTTGGGCCAGATTTGCTCATATGGATGCATAGTATATGCACATGAGTCAGATGCATCTTTTGATGCTTTGAGCTTTGAATTTTGGTGATATTTCACTCTATTGTGGCATACACATTTGGGTGCACCTAGTATTTGGTGTGATTCTCTCTTGCAGGCACTAGCATTTGGAATTTTGCTTTATTTGCATCATGGCATCCTCTTCCATGTCTGAAAAGGAGTTTTTCAGCATTAAAAAGTTTTATGGGACAAACTTTTCTTTGTGGAAAGAACAAATAAGGGATGTGCTTATTCAAAAGAAGCAGATTAAACCCTTGGCAGGGATTGAAGCTAAGCCTGCAAATATGTCTGAGGATGATTGGAATGAGTTGGATGCATTAGCAAAGTCTACTATTAGACTTCATCTTGCAGAGTCAGTTTATTTCACAGTAGTAAATGAGCAGACTACAGAAGATTTGTGGAAGAAATTGTGTGCCACTTATGAGAAGGAAACTGCCTCTAATAAAGTTTACCTCATGAAGAGGTTGTTTGAGCTGCAGATGAAGGAAGGGGTCTCCATTGCTTCTCACTTGAATGAATTCAATATTATTTTCAGCCAGCTTCAGGCTCAAAAAATGAATTTTGATGCGGAGACTAAGGTAATATTTCTCTTATGTTCATTGCCATTCTCATGGGATACCTTCCGTACAGCTGTCAGTAACTCTGCAGCTGGTGGAGTACTGAAATTTGATGATGTTGTGGGTAGCTTGTTGGCCGAGGAGATTAGACAGAAGTCTATGGATGGCAACAAGCAGGATGTAGCCTTAAATGTGCAAAGGGGCAGATCACAGTTCAGGGGGAAGTCCCAAGAAAGAGGGAAGTCTCGTAGCAAATCCAGGGCACGGAACATTGAGTGTTACCATTGTGGCAAGAAGGGCCATATGAAAAAGGATTGCTACAAGCTGAAAAGAGAGCAAAAGGATAAGAAAAAGAATGCAAATTGGGGTGCAAATCAAAAGGAAGAGAGTCCAAGGGAGGACAAAGGAAAAGTGAAGATCGAGGAGATCAATGCAGTCACACATGATAGTGACAATGATGTTCTCTTCATGTCTACTTTATCTGCAGAGTTGCTTACCACTTCAGATGATGCATATTCCCAGGATTGGATTTTGGATTCTGGTGCTTCATTCCATGTTACTCCCCATAGGGAATGGTTCTCCACTTATGATAGTGGAAAGACAGGTTGTGTGCATCTTGGAAATGACTATGCATGTGACATAGTGGGAGCAGGTGACATAAAGTTTTCTTTTGCAAATGGGTCTGCATTTGTTTTGAAACATGTGAGACATGTGCCTAAGTTGGCCAAGAGTCTTATTTCAGTGGGTCAGCTGGATGATGTTGGTTTTCATACCACTTTTGGCTTTCAAAGTTGGAAAATTCAAAAGGGCTCTATGCTTTTGGCCAGGGGTGCCAAGTGTGGGACTTTGTATCCCTTACATGTATCAGGGGTATTTGATCATGTTGTTGCAATAACCGAGCAGCCAAGCACTTCTTTGTGGCATTGCAGGTTGGGGCACATGAGCCAGAATGGAATGAAACTCTTATGCCATTTGGGTTATGTACCGCATTTGAGTTTCTCTGATTTTGAATTTTGTGAGCATTGTCTCTATGGGAAGCAAACTAAATCAGCCCATAAAAGAAGGGGAAAGAAAGAGTTTGAAATGCTTGATTTGGTGCATTCAGACGTATGTGGTCCCATGCCTACACGGTCATTAGGCGGGGCTAAATACTATGTGACATTCATTGATGATGCAACTAGGAAAGTGTGGGCTTATGCTATAGCTCGGAAGAGTGATGTGTTCCAAGTATTTCAGAAATGGCTGGCCTTGGTTGAGAATCAGTCAGGTAGAACGCTTAAATGCCTACGGACTGACAATGGTGGAGAGTATCTCTCTCATGACTTTCAGCATTTCTGTGATACACGTGGGATTAAGAGGGAGCTCACATCCCCTCATACTCCGGAGCAAAATCCAGTTGCAGAAAAGATGAACCGTACCATTCAAGAAAGGTTGCAATGCATGCTTTCCAATGCAAGTCTTTCTGATGGTTTTTGGGCTGAGGCAATGAAGACTGCAGTGCATGTGATCAATAGATCACCTAGTAAGAGTTTGGATGGTGGTATTCCTAAAGAGGCATGGAGTGGCAAGAAGCCCTCTTACTCTCATTTGCATATATTTGGGTGTGAGGCATATGCACATGTGCCAAAAGAGCTTCGAAAGAAGCTAGATCCTAAGTCTAGGAAATGCATCTTTCTAGGTTATGGTGAAAGTGGAGAGATGGGCTATCGTCTTTGGGATCCAGAAGCAAAGAAGATCATACGCAGCCATGATGTGGTCTTCAATGAGAAGAAGATGCATAAGGCACCCATGAGGGATGTGGAAATGAGGAGAATCACTTTCCAGGATGTGAATCCACCTGCATATGTTGATAGACAGCAAGCTGTCCATGCACCAAATGTGCAAGAAATGGTACAACCAAGTACTCCCACAGGTATACAATCAAGGGTAGATGATGGATCATCTATTGGTGGAAATGATGAGCCAAATGTGGCTGATATGCAAGTGGGACAGCAAGCTAAAATGCCCTTGAGAAGATCATCTAGAGTGTCTAGACCGCCTGATAGGTTTGTTCCAGGGGTAGACTATGTGATGCTTACTGATTGCGGGGAGCCTTCTTGCTATAAAGAGGCTATGATGCATGAGGATCAACGCAAGTGGGAGTATGCTATGCAATCAGAGATGAGTTCACTTATGAAGAATAAGACTTGGGACTTGGTTTCTTTGCCACATGGAAAGAAAGCATTGCCATGTAAATGGGTCTACAAAATGAAGGTCACAGGTGATGATGTGCCTAGGTACAAGGCCCGTTTGGTTGCTAAAGGGTTCAAGCAAGAGAAGGGTGTGGACTTTGATGAGATATTCTCTCGTTGTGAAGATGACCACACTTAGATGCATGCTTGGACTAGTGGCATCAGAGGATATGGAGCTTATGCAGATGGATGTCAAGACAGCTTTCTTGCATGGGGATTTGCATGAGGAAATTTACATAGTGCAGCCGGAAGGCTTTGAAGAAAAGGGCAAAGAGCATTTAGTTTGCAAACTGAAGAAGAGTCTCTATGGTCTTAAGCAAGCACCTAGAGAATGGTATCAAAAGTTTGATGCTTTCATTCGGTCCCAGGGTTTTAGAAGGAGTGAAATTGATCACTGCCTCTACACTAAAAGGGCTAAGGATAATAGCCTGATAATCTTGACACTATATGTAAGACTCCCAAATCAGATGAGGAGAGGGCCATGATGGCCAAGGTTCCTTATGCATCAGCAGTTGGGAGTCTTATGTATGCTATGATAGCTACTAGACCAGACATTGCATTTACAGTGGGAGTTGTTAGCCAGTATATGGCTAATCCAGGAAAGAGGCATTGGGAGGCAGTTAAGTGCATCATGAGGTACATGAAGGGTACCAAGGAGATGTGCATTTGCTTTTGGGTACACCGATTCAGACTATGCAGGGGATGTGGATAGTAGGAGATCCACTTCTGGTTATGTGTTCACCTTTGCAGGTGGTGCAATGTCGTGGATGTCTCGTGCACAGAAGTGCGTTGCTTTGTCTACCACAGAGGCTGAGTATATTTGCAGCCACAGAGGGTTGCAAGGAGGCTATATGGCTTGATCGGCTAGTGGGAGATTTGGGGATTCATACAGGTGTACCGACATTGCATAGTGATTCCATGAGTGCTATTCAGCTAGCACGGAATCCGGTCTTTCATTCAAAGACACATTGAGGTCAGGTACCATTTCATCAGGGAGGTACTTGAGGACAAGCGCATAGAGCTTGTCAAGGTTCATACAGATGATAACCCTGCAGATATGCTGACGAAGAGTCTACCTAGTCAGCGGTTTGAGTATTGTCATGTATTGATGGGCATTGGATAGTATGCTCACTAGTTGTTCTCTCTTAAAGGCACATTGTCCTTTAAGTGGGAGGTTGTGGGGGTTAAAGGTCACTGTGCCTTAACCCCGGTTATGTACAATACTCAAACACATATATAAATGAATAAAAAAGAAGATTAGGGTGGTTCTGCACCCACCAAAACTTGTGTGGCTCTCTATCTCTCTCTCTCTCCTTCTTCTGTTCTTGCTTCCGTTGAGAGCACTCTCAATAGTGTCGTAGATTAGGATATAACTTCTTCTCTTTTTATTATCCATTTATTTCTTTGATTTTTCAGGAACTTAGATTGCGTTATTGATATATTGCTTCAAATTTTTGGGTGTTCTACTACTTAGAATTAGATAAAATTTTTTAAGTTTTCAATGGCTCATACCAAACTTGTAAAAAAGGTTGTGTCGATCAAAGTGACAAAGATAAAGATATAAATGTGAGCCCCTTGCCTCGTCAACCTATGTCTTCTATTTCTTCTATAGAAATTGCCAACAAAATCATTGATGGTCACTGGCAAACATTGACTATATCAAAAGGAAGCTGGGTGCTAATGCAACCTGATAGGACAAGGAAAAGACAATCTTGCAATAAATTTTTGACATCTTGGAAGGGTAGAGTAAAGGATTTTAAAACCATGGATGAGAAAAAATCAAAATTTAAATATTAATTCAGCATGTGTACATGCATAAAGAGCTTGTCTTGTTGGATAATCCAAAGTATCTTCCACAGTATAGACCAAATTGTAGGTGATTTCTTTGAGAGTTTGTATAACATAACTCAATATTTTTTTCCTTTTATTTGTCACTCATATTTTCTTTTCGTTCAGATATATACCCTCTATCTTATGAGCAATGGCAAGCAAGGGAATGCATTTTAGGATTCATGGATCTATAGGGAAATTGCAATATGCATGTAGATCTACGATGCAACTGCCCAATTAGGTGTCTTTTTCTATGATCATTATTATCAATTATTGGAGAAGGAAATTACACATGGTGTGTTGAAAAACCTAGACCTCCCAACATGGAATAACCATTGATTGGCCAATTCCTGATAGCAGAGAGCTATAGAGCCAAATTGTTTACATAAATATAGTGTTCCTTATGGCGAAGAACTACAACTAGAATATGCAAAATAAGCATTTGCATGCCAATCACAGTCTGTGTTGAGTTATTTAATCATTTGGCAATTAAAGTTTATAAAATCATGCTTAATTATAAGGCCAATGGCATAGAATATAATTTAAACTTCTTGGATGATGGTTGGGATAAGATACATTCAACTCAGTATATTGTGAGGTTATTTGTAGCTCGATATAACTCAAATACATGATTGCAACTCATAATTTTATGATTTTTCATTATTATAAACGGAATAGGTTCATTGGAAATCAACCTATTCCCTTAGATCAGGATCTGAACTCTTTTGGTACAAATAATGAATCAATTGGCATTACGGTTAATGAGAATGGACACTTAATGAGTTTCATATCACTCAGACAAAAATGTACACTTGCACAATCACCACGACATTCATATGGAGACTGAAGGAAGTGTTTTACTAGGATTTGCATTCATGCTCAACAACAAGAAGGTAATCTTTGGTGAGTTTATTTAATTTAATATTTATATTTTATTAATTAACTCTAGTGATTTGTTAACACTTCTTGACAATAGGCTCGTCAAAGGAGAGAAAGCACAATTCAATGGGAATTCAATGCAAAGAGATCCATAACAAGATTATTGAAATAAATCAAAATCGATAATTACAGGTACTCAAGACTAATCATTTTTTACATTTGAAAAGATAGGGAAGTATTGTATTTCTACTCTATTTTGAAAGTTAAATAGAATTTTGTTTCTCTATCTTAATAAG
Organism: Dipteris shenzhenensis; assembly: GCF_047967505.1. Taxonomy (NCBI): domain Eukaryota; kingdom Viridiplantae; phylum Streptophyta; class Polypodiopsida; order Gleicheniales; family Dipteridaceae; genus Dipteris; species Dipteris shenzhenensis. The sequence continues at coordinate 10,720,064 of NC_141598.1, forward strand.
CTACTACTTTTCAGGTAGCCCTTTATGCAACAATTGATTCAATGGGGTTTTTGAGATGGAAGCTATTTTGGGAGCATTTGCTAAGTAGACACTATTACTACTTGGATGTAAGGTGACAATCGAACATAATGGACATGTCATTCTTTGTAAACTCTAATGAAGAGCCAGAATAGTAGAGATACTATGGGCACATGTACAATGACTTTGTTAATATATTGATTAGTTGTAACTCACTTAGTGGTTGTAATCTCAGCATTGTACATGCTTTTGAAATATATATCCATATTCATGAGTCAACTCTCTCTCTCTCTCTCTCTCTCTTTCTCTCTCTCTCTCTCTCTCTCTCTCACACACACACACAAGGAAGGACCATTTTTATAGAAATTTATGTATATGTGTGGATGTCAAAAGAAGTTAACATATATTACAATCCAAAGTCATTTCTCAATGGGAGTACAATGCGAAATCCTATTTAAGGTTGGGCCTCAGTTTTAAGATCATCTTTAGGAGACTCTTGAGATGCAATGTTCTCACCCTATCAAGCGTCTTGAGGAAAATACAAATCTTGTGTAAGGTAATTGGGTCCAAACTCAGTATTTAGAGGTGAAAGCTAAGCATCTTCATGTGAAGGATCTAGTGTAGGGTCCTTAGGTGGGGCATGAGGGTCCTTAGTAGGGGGATGAGGGCCCTTAGGCAGGGGATGAGGGTCCTCAGTAGGTGCAGGGTCCTTAGGTGAGGGATGAGAATTCTCAATTGGGAGCTATGTACATGAGGCTTCTCAACCTGGTTTGGCATGACATCTCCCATCGTCTTTGGGCTCTCTTTCTCTTCTACTATCTTTGAGCTTTTCGCCTCATTACTTTTTACTTTTGGTTCGTAGGAAGCTTATTGAAGGAGCTCCAAGATCATCTGAGCTCTAAAGCTGTATAAAAAATGTGCATCATAAGTATCCTCGATCATCTGCAAAAATAACAACAAAAATTTAGTTTTAATTTGAAATTTAATCTTAAAGTTATATTCGAATTTTAAATACATGAATAGAAATCTCATTGGTACTTACAACTTGTATATCTTCTTTGAAATAACTGTAAAAAATATACTTGGTATTAATGAGAACCCTCCACCTGCAAGAATGTGCATCATTTTGTTGCGGTGTCTGCTATTAACCATGCAGAAGATCTTTAGCTTAAAATTTTGGATTAATATAAAAAAATAATATTCAGAGGACAAAGGATTCCAGTCTTACATCCATGTGCATTGGTTCAATTGCATCCAACTTAATGGTAATTTGTGGGCAATGATCCAATGCAATAGCTAGTCTCTTTATAGCACCGCAATCCATAAATCAATTTTAGTAGCTTTTTACAAAAAAATCATTTGTTGTGTTTAAAAGCTAAGATACTCTTTCTAAGCAATGGATAACCACTTACAAGATGAGCTCTTATGAGTATGTTTAAGAGTGTTGAAATAGAAGCACTCTCGTGTTGGTATAGATGAAGTGCTACTAGACTCCAATGGTCATTACATTTGACAATGGTTACACAGATTGGCATTTTGGAGATCCAATAGAAAGTTTATCCCTTTACATAGACTAACTGAATGGTAGGGGAAGGCAAGCTGACTTGAATTGCAAAACATGAAGCATTTGGCAATTTGTTCAAGTGGTTCTCTGGCACTCCTCAATTTGAAGGAGATTGTGGGGTCCACAATATGTATAAGTATTTGATTAGTCTCCTGTAACATTTTTGTGAGTAGGCTACAAACTAATGGACTAGTTGAGAATGATATTTAAAATATTTGGCTATCTTAAGTGAAATATAAAAATTATAACTTACCAAGAGTCTTGCAAGGATGACCATATTTGTGACTTCACCTTCCCTCTGCCTTCGTGCTTTCTACAATTCTTTTGGAAGGTTAAACTCTCTAATTGAATCTGCATCCTCAAAACTAATAAATATCATTGGTCCTAGTGTACTTAGCCTTTGCAAAACCTACATTTCTAAGTTTGCAATTTCTTCAACTAGGGTAGGAAGGTGGTGCACTCCTCTCATTTGTTCTCTTCTCAGTTCTTCAAAATTTTCTTTACTTTAGTTGCTACGCCATGTGTCACTTTTGATACCTTCACCTAGTTTTCCCTTGGAGTTCTTATAAGTGGTATAAGAAGAATGTCTCTCATCTTGATATCAGACCATTCTATAGCTTGAATAAGCCTGTTGTATCTCCACCTCACTAGGTTTTAGGGTAGTCATATCCTTATTCATGATAGTGACCCTATGGTGGCGATGCGTAGTAAGAAGCATTGTATCTTGAAGGAACTCTATGAAAATGTATTTTGTAGTCTCTTGTAGTGCTCATATTGCTGTTATCCTGCCACCAATAGAGCCGAGGCTATGATCGTCTAGCAAACTTCCTTGACTAGCCTCTAAAAAAGGTTCTTTAGGAACACAAAACCCCATAGCTTTCTGAGTTTTTTTAATCTCTCTTAGTATAGTGACCTTTTGCTTGAACCTGGCTCTTTCTTGCTTGTTGGAGAAGGTGCATAGTCTTCTCTTCCTTGGATGAGTAGCTCGTTCTTTTGCTCTAGCCATTTGTGCTATCAATGGTCCACAGTCTTTCCTCGTAGCAATAATCTTCATCTTGCCATTGGTCATGATGCTTAACTACTACTGCACATTGAAGATAAAAATGAAGTACAGGTAAGTCTCTCTCTCTCTCTCTCTCTCTCTCTCTCTCTCTCTCTCTCTCTCTCTCCCCCCCCCTCTCTCTCTTTCCCCCTCTCCACCCCCCTTCTCTCTCTCTCTCTCTCTCTCTCTCTCTCTCTCTCTCACTCTCCCCCCTCTCCACCCCCTCTCTCTCCTCCTCTCCCTCTCCTCTCTCTCCCCCCCTCTCTCTCTTTCCCCCTCTCCCCCCCCTCTCTCTTTCCCTCCCCCCCCCCCCCCTCTCTCTCTCTCTCCTCTCTCTCTCTCTCTCTCTCTTTCCCCCTCTCCACCCCCCTTCTCTCTCTCTCTCTCTCTCTCTCTCTCTCTCTCTCTCTCTCTCTCTCTCTCTCTCTCTCTCTCTCTCTCTCTTTCCCCCCCTCTCTTCTCTTTCCCCCTCTCCACCCCTCCCCCCCTTCTCTCTCTCTCTCTCTCTCTCTCATTCTTTGATCCCTTCTCTAAGCAACCCTAACTACCAAAATCTCTAATTCAAGAACTGTGCAACAGAATGTGATTTGGAGGGTTGGAAAATTTTCCAACCATCCAAATTGCATTTTGATGCATAGATAATTTAATTCCAATTTTAGAGGCCAAGGTTAGTAGAGAAGTTAAAATGAGGATTGGGAAGAGAGAGAGAGAGAGGGAGGGGGGGGAGAGAGAGAGAGAGAGAGAGAGAGATTTTCACCAATCCAAGTCTTTAGCACTATTCAATGCCCTAAAATCTTTGGCACTCTTCAATGACCTAAAATCTTAAAAGGATCCATTTGTAGAGGTGTGTGTCCTTCTTGTCTAATCATCGTTTGCATGTCCTCAATAGAATCCTCTAAAATAGCCTAATTAGACTTATCTTGATCTGAGATATCCATGTCAGCGCCATCTTGGGTGCTAGGGACAAGATGTGCCCCAAGGTGCATGCAACACCAATAGAGCTTCCCTAATCCCTTGATATTGGAGGTATAGCTGCTCCAAAAATGCTATTAAAAAAAGTTCGATGGGGACCACTGGAAAGAAAGATGTACCTATGAAAATGCATGATAATGTTATAAAATTTGAGAATTTTTCATTTCAATGTTAAAAACAATAGAAAGACGAGGAGGGAAAGAAATGTACTTGTTTGACAATTCACAAATAAATTACAAAGCCTAAGCCAAGGCTGACGTGTGCAGCCAAAGCCTGACATCCAGCTTACATCCCTTCTCTATCTAGGCCTCTGACCACTAGAATTTGCATTTCAAGAAGTGCGCAATAGAATGTGATTTGGAGGGTTGGGAAATTCCCAACCCTCCAAATCACATTTTTTTGCACACATTTTTGGAATATAGATTTTGGAGCCCTGCATTGGAGGGGGAGGGGGGGGGGAGAGAGAGAGAGAGAGAGAGAGAGAGAGAGAGAGAGAGAGAGAGAGGGAGAGAGGGAGGGAGGGAGGTAGGGAGGGAGGGGGGGGGAGAGAGAGAGAGAGAGAGAGAGTACAATGAAACACCCGCATTCTTAACTTTCATATTTAGGAGCGTAGCCATGAAAGTCATCTAGCCAAGCCTCACATCTAGTTTAGATCCCTTCTCTAGCTAAGCTTAACCACCACAATCTGCATTTCAAGAAGTGTGCAACAAAATGCAATTTGGAGGGTTGGGAATTCCCAACCCTCCAAATCGCATTCTTTTACACACATTTTTGAAATGTAGATTTCGGAGCCCAGGGTTGGGGGGGACATATATTATATATATAGAGAGAGAGAGAAGAAGAAGAGAGAAGAATATATATCGTCCTCTGAAGACCAAAACTGGCCTATGGGACCTGAGCAATACAATATCACAAGTACATGAAAGCTCCTCCCGAAGATGGGAGGGTGGAAAGAGAGAGAGAGAGAGAGAGAGATCTCATGCTTTCTAACCTTCTCTGGAAAAACCGTGACCTCATAAATATGCAATACTAGGAAGTGTGCACCGAATGGCGATTTGGAGGGTGGGTTATTCCCGACCCTCCAAATCATATTCTTTTCAACACTTTCCTAAGTTAGAGATTTTGGAACCCAAGGTTGGAGAGAGAGAGAGAGAGAGAGAGAGAGAGAGAGAGAGAGAGAGAGAGAGAGAGAGAGAGTTGTTTCTAAATTATGGGGTTGCTTCTATTCTATGTTCCCCATAATTTTAGAAACAAATCCCTCTGTGTGTGTGTGTGTGTGTGTGTGTGTGATGATTTGTAACCTTCTCTAACAACCCTCGCCTCACAAATATGCAATACTAGGAAGTGTGTAACTGATGCGATTTGGAGGGGGTGGGAAATTCCCAACCCTCCAAATCGCATTCTTTTGCACACTTTGATGTATTAGACATTTTGGAGCCGATGGGTTGTGGGGAAGGTGAGTGGGGTGGGGGGAGGGGGAGAGAGAGAGAGAGAGAGAGAGAGAGGAGAGAGAGAGAGGGGGGGGAAGGGAGGGAAGGAGGGACAAAGTGAGGGATCAGGAGGATCGTAACACCATGAGAGAGACATAAGGTAGACAACAATCAATCTATTGCAATCTATATCATCAACAATACATAATAGGCTTCTTATATAAAGAGAGACGTTGAATAGTCAACACCCGTGGGATCCTTTGATCCACATCTCTCCTTGTAGATGTCCTTGATCCACATCTCCACATCATGTAGTCCACATCCTAGGGTGGCTACTTTGATTCTTTCCTATACCATACCTTAGCCTCTAATTATGTGCTCATGGCACCACTACTCTCAACACCTCCCCTTGGTGCCATGATCAAATCCTCCCCTGGGTGCTTACATGGTTACTCTCAGGTGGTCAGGTTGATTTACAAACAATGAGCTGAAGGTGGTAAGGATGTTGCTTCTCAATACATGTTCTTCTTGTCATTCCCGCTCATGGCTGGATGATGACTCCACGTAGTTGACAGCACGTGTTGGTTCTTCAATTTGCAATCTTCTTCCTTGTGTCCCAGCTTCTTGCAATGGTGACACTTTGGTTTGTTCTTTAGTCTGCAGTCACTTTGATAGTGACCCATCCTTCCGCAATGGTAGCACTTCGTTGATGTTTTATTGAACAATGCTTATTGTTCATTATAGCAGTTGTGTGTCGATGTCAATGTCGATGCCGATGCCTTCAACTCTCTTTCTTTTTCAAGAAGAGAGGATACACATTCCTCAAACTTTGGATCTTACAAATTCTTCAAAGCGGTTATCAATGAGCTATACTTTGCAAGCATGCTTTTAAGGAGAATTACAACTGCATCTTTCTCCCCTACTTTTGCATTTATGCCTTCTAGTTGCATCATAATGCTTTTGATTTTGTTGACATATTATGCCATGGATTCAATGAAGCCCATGTGCATACCATAGAATTCAATCTTAAGATGGATTTCTTGGTTTTTGGCTTTTGCACCAAACACTGTGTTCAACTCATCCCATGCATCCTTGGCATGATCCTTGGAGTCTATATGATGAATTACGTTTGGACCTAAGTGCAAACCAATGAGTGATAGTGCTGCTTCATCTTTTTCCTTCCAGGCATCATTTTGTGCAGTGGGTATGTCTTCTTTTACAATCTTCCAAAGCTTTTGATGCATCAAGAGATACCTCATTTGTGTAGACCAGGTGTGAAATCCTTCCCGGTGAACTTCTCAATAGTTGGGGTGCGAATTGCCATTGCAAAGGTATTACCAATTGAGGATACTTTAAAATATGGCAGTGTCTAATTGCATACAAAAAATATGAGTTAACAGGCGCGTAGAGCTCAAAAAGTTGGTTATTTTTCCTTCTTGGATTGCATGCAAATTCTTTCTAGATTGAGAGTTATGGATTGTTGAAGTTTTATGAAGAAAGAAGAGGCATGATGATGTGGCACAGGGGGCATTCACATGCTATAGATACACTGTGCTTAGCAAGGGCTTTGTGCTTAAGTGGCACTATGCCACGTGGTAACCTTCTAACCCAAGTTAGTTAACCCAAGGTTACCCAGACTTAACCATGGTTCAACTAAACCTTATCATAAACTTAACCATGGTTAGTATGGTCTTGACCATTGACCAAGGTTTAGTGTTATCTGCCACGTGTCTTTTTTATTGCTACCATGTGTCTTAAGGTCTATACCTTAGGAAAAGAGAGAAAGCTCTGCTGCAACATTGATGGTGCTTACAACGGCGATGCGGTGAAGCGATGGAGAACTTGTAGGCGAATTAATTGCTGCAATTGGAGCTATCGTGAGCATTGGAGCAAGGAGGAGCCTCTGTTGCTCAAAGTGCACCGTCCATTGCTCGTAGTTCATGGAGGCGTGCCGTTTTCATTGCAAGCTGGAGATTCGTTGAAGAGGCTGTTTGCAAGGAGACATTGTAGGAGTTGTTGTTGCATAGAGCCGGGTTTGGAAGCTTGTGGGCTGGAGGTGGGATGAGCTATGGTGCAGCCTATGTTTGATGAAGCTTTGGGAGCCAAAGGCTTAGAGCCTTAGAAGGATTGGGGGCTCACTGGAGAGCCTTGGGAGCTACAGCTCGTGTGCTGTAGATCCTAGAGCCGGCTGGGCAAGGCTAAGGAGGATGAATGATGAAGGCGGGCCTATAGAGTCTCTCAAAACACACACACTCTCTCTCTCTCTCTCTCTCTCTCTCTCTCTCTCTTTGTTAATCAAAGAGAATAGATCTCTCTCATTCACTCAAAATGGACCTCAGAATAAACCTTACAAAGAACTTCTCTCAAACTCTCTCTAAGGATCAAGACCTCTATCTCTTTCTCTCTCTCACACAGATGGCGCCTTAGCGGTGGTGGAAGGCAAAACCATGCTTTGATATCATGACAAAGTGAGGGATCAAGGAGGATCATAACACCATGAGAGAGACATAAGTTAGATAACAATCAATCTATTGCAATCTATATCATCAACAATACATAATAGGCTTCTTATATAGAGAGAGCCCTTTGAATAGTCAACACTTGTGGGATCCTCTGATCCACATCTCTCCTTGTGGATGTCCTCGATCCACATCTCCACATCATGTAATCCACATCCTAGGGTGGCTACTTTGATTCTTTCCTATACCATATCTTAGCCTCTAATTATGTGCTCATGGCACCACAACTCTCAATAGGAAGGGAGGGAGAGAGAGAGAGAGAGAGAGAGAGAGAGAGAGAGTATACCTAGCACCAGATGGAGAAAGAGAGAGCTAGCTCGTGGCGGAGACAATGACCATGTGGATGGAAAACTCGGGCGGGTATTGAGTGGAGATCACCAATTACAACTTTGGGAAATTTTTAGCTTTATTAGGACATTTCTGTAGATGTAGTTCTATCCAGCTCACCCAATTTGATCTCCCAAAACACTCTTTTGGTTACGCTTGCAACTAATAGATGTACTACTACTCATTGAAATCACTAAAAATTGCACTACATCAGTTGCCTGCTTCAATGCCACACCATTACTCTTGAGCTACTCGTGTGTAAGAGCCCAATCAATCACTCCACCTATGCCATCGTGTTCTCCTTTGCCATGGCCTAATTTAACAAAGTTCCAAGTCAACTTTACATTGGTCAGTGCAATGAATCTGGCAACAAGTAAAAGGGTCTTGCTTCCTTAAAGTGAGATGCTGCTCCATCTGACCACTATTAACTAGAAAAGAATTCAATGCATGAGGCTAGACGCTAGGCATGGCGATGCTCGAGGGCCATGGAGGAAAAGGGAATGTGAGGGAAGAAGCGTTAACATAGGTGGGGAAAAAAAGATTAAGAGGGGTTGGAATGAAGAGGGGGACTATGGCACAAGGGGGAAGGAAGAGGGGGAAGAGGAGCATGTACATGATGGGAGGTGGAATGTAGAGATGGAGACATCAAGGGAAGAGAGTCATGCTTTATTGGAAAGATGGGGGGGGAAATCAAAGTACTAGCTAGGTGGCTTTACAAGAATGAGTGTGTTCCATCAAGGAATAGCCCCCTCCTTTTATAGCCAAGAGAGGGGGTCTCTCCCAATAAATGCATCCTTCCACTTTCATGGTGTGTGTGGAAGAGTGTCCCATGTGGGCTAGGCAGTTACGCACTCTCAATTGTGTGCGACAACCCTTTGCCTCATTTTTCCACATACATCAACCCCCATATCCCAAGTCTAAGATACTCCCTTGGTCTCTTTCCAATTTTATAATACGTTCAAACATCTAGGAGGACAAGTGGAGGGTTGGCACAAGGAATCTTGCCACCTCATCCTACTTTCCCATTACTTAACTTGCATTCTTGGACTTTCTACAACCCCCCCTCCATATGGGCCTATCCTACACGGAGGGAATAATCCAATATAATATCCATCTCCACCTATTTTATATTACTTCTCCCATGGTCCTTGGGCCATATCTCACTAAATGCAGGCATGGGACCGCCGACTAGGTGGAGGGGTGGTGCATGGAGGACCCATGCCACCTTATCATTTTATATTATTACTACCATGGATTATGTATAACACACCTTATGTGTCCTCTTACATGGAAGGGTGGCACATGGTCATGCCCTGCCACCTCAACCCTGGGCCTTATGCACAGCATATTTAATTATACTATTGCCACACATACAAGCACACACACATATTTATGCCTTTTACTTTGGTCAAATTTATCCATAATAGTTTCCCCCCCCCAGGCAGGGAATGCACAGCATTTCCATGCCTGGGACCATCACGCACAAAGAAGGGCTTGAGACAAACAACACTTGTTAATCACCTTCTGGCCATATGGCTCATGCAGCTCTTGAACTTGTACAGACCCATTGCTACGTTCCTTGATGACTTTGTATGGACCAGTCCACAGTGGCAGAAACTTCTTATCCATTTGGTGGTCCAATCTATTATCAAAGCATAGCACAACATCCCCCTCAGCAAAGTGTTTTTCCCATCCCTTGCGAATTTTAGCATCCAAGTGGGCCTTTTGTCGATTCTTTTGGATCTTTGTTTGATGTGGTGCAAGGCATCAGGTTTCATCTAACTTCTTAAGTTGTACCAACCTGGCCTCTACATGTTCATCTTCTGTCATCCTCTGTTCTCGTGCCAATCTCAAGGCCAGAATCTCTATCTCTAGTGGTAAAACTGCCTCAGTACCGTACACCAACTCAAAAGGAGTGTGACCTGTAGACGTTTTATGAGTGATGTTGTAAGCCCACACAGCTTCAGTGACCTTCTGATCCCACTGGCTCTTGTTCCCTGTGGCCATTTTTCCCATGGATTTACAAAGGAGGCCATTGGTCCGCTCCGTTTGTCCCATGGACACTGGATGATAGATGCTAGAAATGCAGTGATCAATACCCATGCGATCCATGAGCAACTCCACTGCTTCATTTAAGAATGGACTCTCATGGTTAGACACTATTTCCATGGGTGTCCCAAACCTTGTGCAGATACGTTCAAATATGAAATTTGAAACTGCCTTACCATTTGTAGTGGGGAGGGTGATAGCTTCAGCCCACTTAGTGACATACTGAGTGGCTACCAAAAGATACTTCTTTTTGCGGGCAATCATGGGTAGGGGCCCAATAAAATCTATTCCCCACTTCTAAAATGGATGGATTGACATCATTGGGTGATGTTGCCCAGGACGCAAATCCTTCCTACCAAAGAATTGGCATGGTTCACAAGTTTTGCAATACATAGTGACATCCTTAAACAAGGTCGGCCAATAGTACCCTGCATGTAAAATCTTCTTAGCTGTATAGTCACCAGCATCGTGGCCTCCACAAAATCCATCATGATAATGCTTCAATACCTTAGGTACTTCATTTGCATCAATGGCCCGTCTTAGTATCCCATCCAGTCCTTGACGGTATAATACCCCATCAAAGAGAGTGTAGTGCCTACTATCTCTACGGATTTTCTTTCTCTCATAGCTAGTACTTTCTGGAGGAAAGGAGAAAACTGTCAGAAATCTGTAGATTCCACCATACGATGGATCCCCAACTTCTATGGCTGCTACAAAGGTTACATCGAGGCACTCCTCTAAATCAATCAAAGCATTCTTCAAGTTGGAACAACCCCCTTTTACAATTTTGAAAGAAAAATCATATTCTTGTAAAATTGCCAACCATTTGGCAAACCGGCCCATGGGATTTGGTGATTGAAGAACCTTCTTTGCAAGACCATTGCTACAAATTACAATGGACTTTCCAGCAACATAATGCTTAAATTTCTCAATGCAGAACACCAAAGGCAAAGCATGCTTGTCAGCCTCGAGTAGCGTCGTTCAGTTTCGAGCAATTGTCGAGAAGCAAATCGAACAGGATACATGAACTGATCCTCCCCTTGTTGGAGAAGAATACCCGCCAGAGTGTGCTCACCAAACCCAGGATTGATATAGAAGGTCTTTGACCAATCAGGATTGCGTGGAATGGGTTTTGAAGCCAAAGCACTCTTGATTTGTACAAACCCATGATCATAGTCCTCATCCCAAGAGAAATCAACTCCATCTTTTAATAGCATAGTCATGGGTCACGTCAAAGCAGCATATTGATCAATGAAGCGGCGACAGTATCCTGCTAGATTGACAAATGAGCATACATTATGTTTGGTTGTTAGTGGGGAGAGCTTGAGGATAGCTTCTACCTTCTCGGGGTCAAGCTTGACGCCCTCAGATGAGATAATACGTCCCAGTAACCTCCCTTGAGTGGCTTCAATGGTGAATTTATTAGGGTTGAGGCTACCATTCGCATCATTGACCCTTTGGAAGGCCAACCTAACCTTCATGACGTGCTCCTTACGTGCCAAGAATATACAAAAATCATCTAAAAACACCTCCAAGAAAACCCCAAATAAGAAGCAAACACCATCTGCATAAATCTTTAAAAGGTAGCAAGAGCATTGGTGAGGCCAAATGGCATTACTTTGAATGCAAATGTCCCCCAAGGTGTGGCAAATGTGGTCTTAAGCACATCCTCCTCAACAATTCTGATTTGATAAAACCCGGAGTAACCATCACAGAAAATATACATCTCATGACCACTTACCTTCTCAAGAATGAGGTCTTGAAAGGGAAGAGGATGATGGTCCCTCTTGGTGGGTGCATTGAGTTTCTTATAGTCGATTTAGACCTTAGACCCTGCCACTTGTGGTTTTTCTTTAGGGTGACTACCACTGGTGAAACCCATTCTGCCACTTGTGGTTTTTCTTTGGGGTGACTACCATTGGTAAAGACCATTTAGTATTGTGAACCGGAATAATAAACCCAGCTTCTACAAGTTTCTGCAACTCTGAGTGCAAAGCATCGATCTGTAGGGGCCCTAATCTCCGATACTTCTGAGCCACAGGCTTCGCATCAGGCTTCAGCTCTATCTTGTGCTCTATGGCAGTCACATGGCGAAGGTGGTGGTAGCTAGTTGCAAAGAGGTCAAGAAAATCTTTGAACATTTCTAGGAACTCGTCTTTCTCACTTGGAGTGAGGTCTAGGGAAAGCACAGATTCAAGTTGTTGAGGACTAGCTGTTACCTTTTCTAGAGGTGGCGGGGTCGAAGACACCCCCATCACGTAAACTTCCTCCTCCGAGAACTCCTCCCTCCTGTCTAATTCTTCCATTGGCTGGGTAACTCTTGCCTGCATCTTCGATGTCCACTACATAGAAATTGACGGTGGTGGTCAACCCATTGACAATGATGGGCAAATCCTCAATGACTCCCAAAGCGGCAAGTTGTCGACCATCTGCTACCTTGATTCGAGTGGAGGAACTCCTTGTGCATTTCAAATTCAATTTCTTCATGATTCGGGGCACCATGATATTACATGCAGCTCCCCCATCAACACACACACTTTTGACATGGCAATTATCTATGATAACATCTACTGTATGTGGGTGCCAATCAATTTCTTCAGAGATAGAAGAGACCTCTCGTACCTTTCCCTTTTTCTTGCTCCTCCTTGTTGAGAGCCCTTGCTGCAGCTCACGTCTCACCTTAGGGCTTAATGCTATTAGTTGAGGGAGCGTGATGCTCAAAGACCGATGAGCAAGGTCCTGAACGACCGAATAGTCCTCTTGCCCCGAGCCAATGGGAAAATCCGAGGGCGACCACTTACTCCTGCGAGATCTTTTAGTCTTCTCTGTTGGTGGGTTTGCCATCTCAGCATCTTAGGGCTCTGAGAAGGACACCTTCTTCCTGGGGTGGCTCGGTCCATGGTTTGGAGAGGGGTCCGAGATGGTACAACTTCTTTTCCTGAGGTCAAGGATCTCTACGTCAGAATCCTCGGTGCCTGATTCACTCAAAAGATTCACCCTTGGAATACTGGGACATTCTGTGCGATAATGACCCTTCTGGTGGCACTCGCAGCACACAACATTGGCACGTTCTCTTGGAGGGCGATTGGCTTGATTTTTGATGCCCACCATCTCAAGCCGAAGATCATTCAGGGCCTTGGCTAAGGTCATTGTCTCCGAGTTCTTTAGCAGGAGGGGCCGGGGAGTAGAAAGGAGGGGGGCTCGTGGGCGAGGCTGGGAAAATCTTCCAGGCGGAGGATGAGGATATACTCCTTGTTGAGGGTAAGCATCTAAGGGAAGACCATACATTTGAGGTGGAGGCAGTAGATACATCCCTGATGAGGGGTGGGGGTATGCCCCTAAGTTAGACCCCCCAGGTTGTTGTTGCAAGAATTGAGGGGGTTACGGAGGGACAATCCTCTTCTTTGAAGCGGGGTCAGATTGAACTTTATCAAACTTTTGAGCAATCTCATGTGCTAGCACCATAGTTTTTTAATTCTCCCATTTAAGCTTGAGGCAGAATTCGTCACTTGCTCATGCTACAAGGTAGCCCAGCACATGCTGAGTCATTCCAGCTCGAAATCCGGCATTGTCCTTCTACGTGGCAATTAAACAGTCCAGGAGCACGGCCGCTCGATCCACATATCGATGCATCGTCTCACCTTCTGACTGCTTAAAGTTTGCCACCTGTAAGTACACATTCTTCGGCTCCTCTTCTTTGCCGAAATACTCAATCATCGCTGCCGTTAACCTTGGCCAGCTTTAGCGAACGTCGTCGGCCTGCTTCTCATACCACACTTGAGCCAAACCCTCTAGAAATGTGGGAAGAACCAATAGTCATCTATCTTCAGTAAGAAAGTTGAAAGAAACACAACGGCGCTTGAAGGCCACAAGATACTCATTTGGATTTTCTTCAACCCGTCCACAGAACATGGGAATGTCAGCCATGCTTGAAAAATGGAAAAGAGAGAAACGAAATGAGGCTTATCTATTGGCAAACAATGGAAAGAGGTAGCTTGAACTAAAAATCAGGTGAAGAAACATTCACAAAGCACAGATAGGTAGGGTAGGGTGTGACTGGTGTATTGTGAAATGCTACACGGGAAGAATCTTCAGCTTAGAATAGCTTGTAGACAATCTTAAAAGGACCAACCCTCATGATATCACATCCATCTTTACAAGCGAGGGTTAGAGACACGGCGCTGCATGAGGTTGTTCATCAAGGCAAACAAGAATGCCATGACAAATGTCAAGAGTTGGAGAGCTTGCACATCAGCTTTAGCTTCTTCCAGTTCTTGTAGTTGCCATGCTATTTCTTCAAGGGGTGTGCGGTTTGGCATCCTTCTTTTGAGCAATGTCCTTGAGGACCTTTCTGATGATCTTTCGAAGTCGGTAAACTCATATCAAATATGACCAACACTTAGTTTCATGATGACTACAACCTTTGCATTCCTTACAAATGATCACCCTCATTCGTGGCTTGCGGCTTTGTTGGGACGGTGCTTCTGCTCGTTTCATGCGTGATTGAGGTACAAGCTTCACGTGCCAAGAAATCAGTAACTAGATTTTGAGCTCGAGGGATATGCTGAATTTTTACCTCTTCAAATTGTTGGCAAAGTTCCAATGCTTGTTGATGTCGTGGAACTAAGCCTTCGCTCTGCACCTTCCACTAACTTGTTGACACACGAGTTGAGAATCTCCTTGCACCTCAAGTTACTTGATACGATGTTCTTGCACCTTTTGTAGCCCAAAAATGAGTGTCGAGTACTCAACTTAATTGCAAGTACTTGCTGGTGCAGACTTGCTATAACAATACACCTCACCTCCTGGTAAAGTGAGCTTCACACCCACACCAACAGCCTTGGTCGAAGGTTTGTATGCGTCATCAAATTGGAGCAGCCAAGATGTCATCACACCAAGACTAAAATCTGGACATCCCAAGTTTCTCGGTAGTCCAAGATAGGTAGAAAGAGAGGGTGGGGAGAATTCAATACTTGAGCAAGACGTTCAGCACCAAATAAACTTGCAATCCTTTGTTAATAGTTTATCTTTAGACCAAAAAGAATTACAACTTGAAGCTGAAAATGAGGCACAAAAGGTTGATTAGGTACAAAGGGATTCCTTGGTCGAAACATTACTAACCATAGCCGAGCCCTAAAAACCTTTGTAGTGAGATCGATAAGAAATCATTCAAGACGACCTTATCCATAGGAATTAATAAGCAGATGCACCAAATCTTCCCCCAAGCTTGGGGAGTATCCCACCCTTCGAAGAATGTCACCCTTTTAATTACCTCCGATGGAGCAAGTAGCTCAATCACCGCACAATGAGTAGAATTGAAATCAAAGTCCTCCCAGTGTATCACTAGTTCTTCACCTTGAATCATCCACGGTGTATCATCCCACCCATCATCTCCTTGAACAATGCATTATACAATCATTTGTTGAAGATCGACATGAAGATCAAGAAAGAGATCTCGCCAATTGGTAGCTATAATGAGCAGACTTTCGAGTAGCAAATCCTTGAACTCGTCGAGAAGTGACATAAGTATCCACCCTCCTCGTGTGGCGTGCGTTGAAGGAGTGAACTTGAAAAACTTTAGAATCTACCATCTAGTATCAAATATGAATAGAGCACATGAAATGAAGTACTTTTTCTTTTTACAACAAGATGAAACTCCCTACAGTTAGAGAGTTACAGTTCATGAGATTTCACCATATAAGCAATATCATTACACTTTCATCACTTCCTATTTGCTAGCCCACTGGTAAGTCTTCCTTTTGTGAATGGGGAGGTCTTGGGTTCAATTCCCACTCCTTAATAAAAAGAGAGGACAGGAGAGGAGAAGAGAAGAGAAAGGGAAGGAGAAGAAGAAGAAGAGGATAGGGGCGCGAGATCTTTTGCAGGAGCCCAAAAAGTCTGTCCGCGACGCGCAGGTGCGCCAGAAGACGCAGGAACCTAGGAAAACAATTGCGATCTGTCCGCGATGCATAGATGCGCCAAAAGACGCAGAAATTTAAAAAACAGTCACAATTCGTGATCTGTTCGCGACGCACAGATGCGCTAGTTGCAACTAGGGGGCGTGCAGGTGTTGTAGATACGCAGGAGCGATTTTGCAAGCGCGGTCGATCAAAAGACGCATGGCGCCACACAGAAGACGCGCAAGA
This sequence comes from Dipteris shenzhenensis, assembly GCF_047967505.1. NCBI lineage: Eukaryota > Viridiplantae > Streptophyta > Polypodiopsida > Gleicheniales > Dipteridaceae > Dipteris > Dipteris shenzhenensis. Next base: position 10,736,131 of record NC_141598.1, read on the forward strand.
GCCCAAAAGATGCATATGAACCGTAGGCTGAAGGCACAGGAACCCAGAAGATGCTCAGGAACCGCAAGCTAAAGGCACTGAAACTGAGAAGTTCTGTAGCCGTAGAGACGGAGAACTACAAGCAGAAGATACGCGGATTGGAGGCGCAGAAGCAAAGAACCGCACACGGAAGGTACTGCAGAACTACACCCAATCGTAGGAGTAAGGAATTTTATACCACTAGCCGTGGAGATTTTGATCCCAGCAGCCACACCAGTTCTATTAACTAGAAAAGAATTCAATGCATGAGACTACATGCTAGGCATGGCGACGCTCGAGGGCCATGGAGGAAAAGGAAACATGAGGGAAGAAGCGTTAACATAGGTGGGGAAAAAAACAGATTAAGAGGGGTGGGAATGAAGAGGGGGACTATGGCACAAGGGGAAAAGAAGAGGGGGAAGAGGAGCATGTACATGATGGGAGGTGGAATGTAGAGATGGAGACATCCACATGCTTTATTGAAAAGATGGGGAGGGAAATCAAAGTACTAGCTAGGTGGCTTTACAAGAATGAGCGTGTTCCATCAAGGAAGAGCCCCCTCTTTTTATAGCCAAGAGAGGGGGTCTCTCCCAATAAATGCATCCTCCCATATGCATGGTGTGTGTGGAAGAGTGTCCCATGTGGGCTAGGCGGTTACGCACTCTCAATTGTGTGCCACAACCCTTTGCCTCATTTTTCCACATACATCAACCCCCATATCCCAAGTCTAAGATACTCCCTTGGTCTCTTTCCAATTTTATAATATGTTCAAACATTTAGGAGGACAAGTGGAGGGTTGGCACAAGGAATCTTGCCACCTCATCCTACTTTCCCATTACTTAACTTGCATTCTTGGACTTTCTACACACCCCCCCACATGGGCCTATCCTACATGGAGGGAATAATCCAATATAATATCCATCTCCACCTATTTTATATTACTTCTCCCATGGTCCTTGGGCCATATCTCACTAAATGCAAGCGTGGGACCGCCTAGGTGGAGGAGTAGTGCATGGAGGACCCATGCCACCTTATCATTTTATATTATTACTACCATGGATTATGTACAACACACCTTATGGGTCCTCTTACATGGAAGGGTGGCACATGGTCATGCCCTTCCACCTCAACCCTGAGCCTTATGCACACCATATTTTATTATACTATTGCCACACATACAAGCACACACACATATTTATGCCTTTTACTTTGGTCAAATTTATGCATAACACCACACACACCAAGTGCCTTTAAAATTGTATCGCTTGTCCTTTAAGCCACTTGCAATGAAGCAAAAATCAATGCTACACAAAAAAATCTTGCACACCACATTTGCGCTTTGTGCTATTCAAAGAGCTATATATAGCAGACAGTTTCAGTATACATGGATGTGGCACATGTATGCTATATATAGTACATTAACTCTGCCATACACTCCACAAAATATTCTGTGTAGCACATAGTTTGAGTGCACACAGAGATGTGGATTTATGTATGCTATATAGCTCACTGTTTATGCTATTTAAACCACGGAATCAACTATATAGCAAAAAATTTCAAATATACATAGACATGGCACACCATGTATGTTGCATTTGAGCTATTCAATGGGCTATTTGTGCTCTTCAATCCATTGAATATGCTATGTAGCACATAGTTTGAGTGCACACATAGATATTAAACTATGGTTACTATATAGCTCATTGTTTGTGCTGTTCCAACCACATAATCAACTACATAATAGAAAATTTCAAGTATACATAAACATGGGATACCACATAGGCTACATAGCACATTGTTTGTGCTATTCAACCCATTAAATATGCTACACAATAGGATATGAAATCAAAAGCAAAGTGACTCAAATTAAACTCCAATGTGTAATAGGTGTGCAGACAATGGGAAACAACACAGACTGTAGGGATATGGTAACAAATGTTCCACCCCCTTTTAGTAATTTCCATGCTGCACTTTTCTTGACTTTTAAACAAAACAAAATAAATTCAAGGCATGCAATCTTTGCTTATTATATAAACAGAGATTACAAGAACCAACACCAAGCCTTTCGCAAAAGCACACATATCCTTTTAATAATTCCCAAAAGCAAGGCCATTTTGAAACTCTATGTTAGAAGCCAATTTTTCATGTGCTTCCTCGACAAAATTGTACTATGATATAAACTATAATTAAGAAACACTATTAACGATTCAAAGATTCAATTCTTCAAATCGTTCTCTTTGTAAAATGGCATCATTTTCAGCTTGAGAGTATGGACCCCTTCGACTACGCTTAACTCTTATTGTAGAGAGCGATAAATATAGCTCTCCTCGGTTGGCAATCAAGGTGCTTATTTTCTCAACCAACTCTTCCCTCTATTGGCACTTAAAGCATAAAGACTTACTCTTTCTCATCTTGTGTCGATGGTTCACCACTACACTTGCACCCCTTATAAATCTTTGTTGGTCACCTATCCCTTCCAGGGAGCTCGTGATAGATTCCTCCACTTCAGAGATGAGCGTAACTAGATCCATGCTAATATGAAACGGAGAGGAGCAATGGATAGAGGGAGCATCTATAAGCAGTGGAGAATGTTGAGAAAAATTATCAGGTGAGACCAAAGTGTAGCAAAGACGATAAGAAGACAAAGGGAAAGTGCATGATAAAGAAATACATCTCGCACAACGACAAAGAGATGATGAGATGATGATGAGCAATAGATGTGAAACACTTCTCTCAAAGACTTGAAAGAGGTAAGAGTAAAAGTGAATAGTTGTTTTGTATTCTTAGGTCATCATGGTGCACAAAATCTAGATCCAGTATTTGAACCAATCAAATGAATAGGAGCAAATTTACTCTTGGCGCACTGACGGTTACAAGTATCAGAAACATCATCATGAGTGTCAATTCCACATTACACAAAGACCACACCATAAGTCAATGCTAAGCAAAACCGTTTTTAAATATTAAACAACACAGTTGAACAATATTATCCAATTGATTGAAATGAGTCAAATTCCATATTAGTCTATTAGAAACAGTGGAATAAGAGCATCCCATTGATTGCAACAGCTACAATTCTAAAAATTCAATTTCAAATACTAGCCTCTTGTGTGCTTCAGCTGCAATGAAATCAAGATGCTATCTGTTATGCCCCAAAGATTTGATACAATACATTTGAGACTTGATTACTGTACAAGAAATGACCATATTTTTCATATCTAAAAGGTCTAACTGGTCATCAAGACCTGAATAGGCACAAACCAACTTTCTTTCATCAATCTGAAGGTTTGTGAAGGCTTTGCTCAACAACTCCACGTGATTACTAGTGAATAGTAATCTGTCTTTTGCAGGAATTCCTGCCTATGGTCAAATAAGCATCTATCCTGGGAAATCAGCTCGAAATATAAACAGACATCGCTTTGCGGTGAACCTGAGCTGAACTGATTCAAGTCTGCAAATTGCAACACTAATAGACATACAATACTGTACACCGGGGCATGTAAATGAGAGCAGGTATATATCCATACTGAGAGCAATGACAGTGCCAAATTGTTTAAGACACTCATGATGCTGCCTGCCATTTCTGATTGGAAAGGCGACGCCTACGCTCTTTTTTCCACGTATGGCATTCGCCACACCAGCTAGAAAAGTCACTCTGATATTTCTTCAGCTCTCGAAATTCAGAACTACAAGAAAAACCATGCAATGAGATTGCTATTACAGAGCAACCAATTTAGAGAACTGAAAATGCCTAAGAAATTCCACAAAACCAACCATGAGGACAGTCATTTGGCTCTCTAATTTCCATTTTAATACAACTTTGGACATAGAGATCTATACATATGTATACCTTCTGCACCAAAGGATCAAATTGGTTCTTTGACCAGAGGTTATAGCTTTTGCTCCATGTCGATGACGGCCTGCATGTAAAATTGCTCGCCCAGGCACATGGGAATACTCGAGCACTTCCTGCATGTAGAAATGCTTAAAAGAATAAGAATTCACTAGAACCTATGAAAAGTCACTATTATTAGGTGAGAACAGAAGGAAACACTCAAGAAAAAGTGTGGGGAACTGTTTCAAAGCTCTCACCCACCTCTGGATGCACATCTCCATTCACATGCTTGTCACATCGGACACCACGAAAGAATAATCCTCCTCCATTAAACTCTTTCCCCAAGCATACGTTTAATGTAACTTCCGAGTCATCAACATGAAAACCTGCCAAAAAAAGAGTGGACATTGAGGTTCTCATAAATTGGCAATAAGTGCATAAGCTAGCAAAATGCCAAAGAAACAATGTTGGCTTTCCCATAGATTAAGAAAATAATTAAACATGACCAAGACCAGCTGCCAACCAGATACATTATTAGAAAATCTTGTTCACACCTATTTTCGAGAGACGGATTTATGACTTTTCATGCTCACCTGATAAGCTCCAACAAAAATCCATTGATGAATTGGTGCCTGTATAACTTTTCCCAATGCCTCAGCAAGGAGTTATTTCATTTCAAAAAAGCAAGCCTTACCTTGTAAAATACTTATTTCCAAAAAAATCAAAGCATCATTAAAAATTGACTCTATTTTGATGCATCATTCAACACATATACCTGTTGATACTTGGATATAAAATAGAATATTTAATGCGTCTCTATGCCTATCCAGAAAGTAAACACATTTGAGCACAAGATACCTGGGGGGGGAGAGAGAGAGAGAGAGAGAGAGAGAGACTCCGTCTACCCTAGAGACAACTTATGTTCAATGAGCTAGATTAAGTTCAAACTTCCAAACTCAAAACCATTGGAAAACAAAGTAAGGGAAGAAAAAAGAGAAAAGGAGAGAGAGCTTCTTTTGAAAAATAAACAAGATAAGCATGACATCACAAGAGAATACTTGACAAGCAAAACCAAGCTTCTAAACTCAGTACAAGCTGATCATTATACAAGCATCAGCAATGAACATGCTACAAAATAGACTTTGTTTCAGACTCGTCAGAGAGTAGAAACCAACCTAATTCCAGATCTCTGTCCATACTATATTCAACAACAAATCCATGATGGGTATCAAGCGATGCACCACCAACTTCCATGAACAATACTACACACCAAAAAAACATTACTGTCAGGCCTGGACTGCAAAAGCAGTTAGAGACTCCATGACAATCTACAAAAACAAATCCACGATAATCACGCTTGAACAGATATGGTAGATGTTTGTCATTGGAACATACATGAAGCCATGGGGCTGATAAATTTTGACATTAACTGATCCAGCATATTTTCCATGCCAATATCATCTAGTACAGCTCCGTATTTGTTCATTGTGTTGGGACGCATGATTTTTATTCTAGCTTCTGCAGCCCATCTTTCAAAGTGCTCCACCTAAGCAAATATAAAATGATGTAGGAACAGCTCAGACGTGGCACATGGATTTGAATCAAGAAAAAGAATGCAAGCTCATGTTTCTTTTCACTGCAGCAGTAAGAGTAGCTCATGATCCTCTTCTCATTCCATCTATGCATACCTCATCTAACATTTTGGAGCATAATGTGGGTTGAAGCATGTTGAAGGTAAAAATTCCCGGCGAGCGTTCCATCATGATTCCTCGAATAGCTTCTGATGTCCCCTCATTTATTGCATCTAGAAAAGTCTGGACAAAAAACTTTTCTGGATCCAAGCAATAAAGCTCTTCATGCAGAGGCTGTAAAGGACGAAGAAATTAAGCATTACCATAGAGTAGGATAATAGAAAATAACATACCACCTCTATTTAATGCTGCACATCTCAGTTTTACCTTCAAAGCTTATTTATGGCAAGCTAGAGCTACCGTAACCGCTCTCGTGGTATATGCTAAAACAAGAGACTCTGCAACCTTCATCATCTCTCCAAATCCAATGCCACCTCTTATATCCAGAAAAGCACATTCTAATGGCATTTATAACGGTACTTTAACCATCTATGAATAATCCCAAAACCATTCCAGAAATTTATGTGGGGCTCAAGCCTTAAGTCACATTCCAAGCTCTCATATCATCATTGCAAATCCATAACCATGAGTATTCACAAGTGGAGTAACCAGTAACTAGCATACAACTTTTCCGGGGCCCATTACAAGCACAATAAAGCCGACGTGCTTCAAATTGACTATGCTGTTAGATTACCTTGTAGCTATGGCGGATTCTTTCTCTATACTCACGATGCTTCTGTAGCTGAAAAGAAAACAAGGGAAGTTTTCAATTCCAATGCTCAAATACACAGCCACACGTGCAAACTTACCTCATGCATAAGAAATATATAATGGACTCTCTCTCTCTCTCTCTCTCTCTCTCTCTCTCTCTCTCTCTCTCTCACCAGAGGAGGTAGATGAAGATGCTTTTCATCATGACCTGCTGAATGCTCTACACAGGAAATGGCAAACAGCTAAAAATAGAGATAAGTTCGAGTACTACTGCACATTTATCAACCCCCAATATTGGCCCATTTATACGGCAGAGGAGTCAGCCACGCAAAAGTACATTTGCACACCTATGGCAATGCATAAGCGGAGGGCTTTAGCTTCACTTCGCACCCTATCACACCAGCTGCAAATTGAAATAGGAGGATGGATAGACATGCCAAGAGAGAGCAAAATATGCCAATTATGTGAACAGGGTATGCCAGAAACAGAAGAACACATGGTAATAATATGCCCTTACTATGCACACATTAGGAAAAAGTTCAGCTCTCTTCTTGAGGGACATAACAGACTGGCTGATTTGCTACATAAGGCATCACCCTCAGCTTTAGGAACATTTGTATCTAAGCTTTTCAAGCACAGAAACTCACCTAGACATAAAGGTAGTTTCTCTTATTACCCTCCCCTTTGAGGGAGGAGTCTTTATGTATGTAAGGTTTTGTATTGTTTCAGGTCCCATAGGCCGATTTTTGGTCTTCAGTGGACGATAATATATTCTTCTTCTTCTTCTTCTCTCTCTGCACACAGGTGGTGGTGAGATATTGATGAAGGAAAAAAAGGAGGGGGATTGGAGGTTGTGGGGAAGGAAGAAGTGGAGGGGGAAGGGGACTAGAGGAGTTGGTAGAGGGACTATAGAGGAAAGGAAGAATTAGAAGAGGTGGTGGCAAAGGGGTTGAAAGAGGTAAAGATGGAAGCGGAGTACAAGAGTTGCTGTTCTACTCCTGGTCACACCTGTGCCCAAGTGCTTAAAGGGTATTTAGTGGTTGCATTTAGGATCAACGAGAGCGCTTTCTGAGAATAAAATGCCGAGTGTTGGATGCGAGAAAGCTTGCAGGGGCCACAAACTCACTCATTGTTCTATTGGAAGAACAACTATCAGAAATCTCATAAAGAATATTATTATATACAATATTTAATACTTAAAAGGCCCATCAGGCCCTTTATATAAGAGTTGGGAGGTTCCCCTCCATCTAGGCCCGACTAGGCTGACAGACTGGTCAATTGTGGTCTGTCCCACACCCAACTTGGATCTATCGTACGGCCAACTAGACCTAACCAAGCTAAAGTTTATCTACCCCAGACGACCCCCTGCATGCTACCTACATAAAGGCTTGCCCAGCCATTCCATCCAGGCCCACACCCAACTTGGATCTATCGTCCCACACCCAACTTGGATCTATCGTACGGCCAACTAGACTGTCCAACACCCAACTTGGATCTATCATACGGCCAACTAGACCTAACCAAGCTAAAGTTTATCTACCCCAGACGACCCCCTGCATGCTACCTACATAAAGGCTTGCCCAGCCATTCCATCCACGCCCCGTCTCGGCTCTTGAACTACCAAGTTATGGGCTCATTTTATCCCAAGTGGACTATCATGTCCAGATCTAGACTGCACACAAACCCAACAAGAAGAATCTTTGCTGCCCATCTGGAAGCCAATTGTGTTGCCCAAGTTATGGGCTCATTTTATCCCAAGTGGACTATCATGGCCAGATCTAGACTGCACACAAACCCAACAAGAAGAATCTTTGCTGCCCATGTGGAAGCCAATTGTGCTGCCAACCTGGCAATCCGTACCACCCAGCCTTAATAAGGCATGAACTTCTTCTACCCATGTGACAGCATTTTTTATGTACCTAAACACTGGAGTTAATCCAGCAGGGCTAGGGGGGCCCGGGTGGGAAGGAAGCAGGCTAAAGTGGGGCTAGACGATTTCAGCACTAGCAAAGTGGCCAGTCGGTTATGTTTAGCCAGGACACTTTCCATAAAGCTTCTATGTAAGAGTGGCCAATGCTGTTGTGATGGTATTCAATGTGTACATACCACTTGGATGCCTTGGTTTGGATCGACTCCTGCCTTCTACATGGCATATCATGAGATGATGTGCCAATTTTTCCTTGGGATTAACTATTGTGGAAGTCTCATCTCTAGCCCGCGTGCTCAGGGGTGGCTGGAAGGTGAGTCGCTTGCTGATTATCCTTTTGTTTTTTCTGCACTGTGTCTAGGGTTAGACCCTAGAGGGGATTCTACAGTTGGTATCACAGCAGCCCTCAACACAAAGCATTTGTTGCAAGGTTTGCAAACGAATGGTGCCAGGTATGTGTTCCATTGCTGCAAGGTGCTTTTCCAAGTTGCTGTGGTGTCATGAGGTAGAATTTAATGTGATTCATCGAGTAGGATGTAGGGAACTTATTCGCAGCAGTTTTTGTAAGGAAATCCCAAAGGGATACATAGAACCTAGAAGGGGGGGCTGCACTAGTTATTTGCAAATGATTAGGAGTGAATTTGAAGTGCTGATTTGGTGAAAGAACATAAGATATGTGAAGGAGTCTAAGAGTGAGTTCTTTAGTAAAGAATAGGACATAAAATTTCCCGATGTAACATGCAGGGACTTGCCGTGCAGGAATAAATGAAATGCAAAAGGAGAATTCAAGCATGAGAGACCAGAGATCTTCCTGAAAAGAAAGCCACTTTTAGCAGCTCTAAACTTTCCATTTCAGCTTTTGACTTTTAAAGACACTCTTAGAATACTCAAAACTGAAATGTACATGTTTGCAATGTGCATAAAGCATAGAAATGTAGAATACTATAGATGCGAGAGCATATAATATGCAAAGTCCAAAAAAAGGAGGTCGTGACTCAGGCTTGAAGGCCTCAATACAAAATAGTACTTCACACTCTCGAGTCTATAGAAAAAGAGAGAGTCGGCCCTGATGGTCTGAAGGTGGCATAGCAATGGAGGCCTCACCCTCACCGCTGCTGAGCCTCATCATCCTGATGCTGGTCCTGAGCCTCATCATCCTCATGCTCAGGAGCATCCTCTGCTGCATCACTGTCGGAGTCCTCATCTAGTTTAAATCCAAGATATGGTTCGGAGGTGCAGCCTGCTCTGAACTTGTTAAGCAAACATAAATTTGCATTAACAAATACAAGATCATTTGCCTTCTGAACCCCAACCCCGTCCCTCTTTTTGGATGCTCCACAACCGCTGAACGGGCGACCCTGGCTGAGTATACGAATGGCCAAAGCATTACAACAATGGAGCATTTGCCCCATAGTCCTCCCACCAACGAACGGAATAAATATTGAACATGTCATTCCATGCATCCTCCAAACCAAACTCCTCCCGCAGTTTTCGATTCATTTGCACTTGAGACAAGTCGCCTCAATACCTTCTCCCATCCTTGTACCACCTCTTTATGTGTTTCTTGCCCCCTCCCTTGAAATTTAAGATCCAAAACAAAGGCTGCAGCCTCCAAAGGTGAATGATATTATGTGCAGAGGTTGCCAATGTCCTCAACCCGTCCTTCATCCAAGCATACAAAGCATCTATACTTTGAATGGTCTCAATCATCCTATCCATCCCTTCATACACCTTCCCAATACAAGGAACATCTCCATCATCAAGCCTCAACATTAGGCTTTGTAACCTGAAGCAAAAGGCCAACATCATCCCAAAAAAGGTCCTCCAAGACGATGGAATTAAGTCCCTGAGCCCTTGCAGAGTTCCATTCATGCCATGCATCCCACTCAGTGGAAACAACAAGCTACCTCAATTGAGCTTTCAGCTTTAAAAGCCACTTCAACATGATAAAATTATAAGCAAAGCGTGTGTCAAAATACTTCAAGAGATTCTATTTTGGGGATATGTTGTGAAAAATAGCCAAAATTTAGTGATGGCAAGTGATGAAAGAGACAACATGATTACCGACATCATTGGTACGATCCACCCAATGCAACTTGCCACATCCTTCAAGAGATTATTCAGCCCATGTGCCATGCAAGGAGTGAAAGTAAGGTGAGGGAACTTCTCTTCAAGAGTCCGCCCTGCTGCTGTGTTGGAGTTCTCACCATCACAAACAAACTGAATAACCTGATCTACCCCCACATGCTCAATGGACTCCATACAAATGCTCAAAGAACTCCTAGCCAACGTCGTGGCCAACTTTCCCTCCTTTTAATTATCAATAGCTTTAATGAAAAAGCTGGGCCTACCCTGAATAGAGCAGCTCCGAGTGTCAATCCATCCATCTCCCATCAATGTGACACCACATTTCAGCGGTATGTCTTTGATAGGAGCCAAAGCCTACTCTATAGCAATCTTCTCTATTGCCAAAATTGTCGTGCACAGGGCCTCAAATGAGGGAGGAGTGTAACTAGGTCCAAAGGCTACAATCTCCTGTTGGAAAGGTCACCTCCCCATCTGTAAGCCCCCATATGAGGAGAGCATGGGGGAGGGAGACCTAGGGTAGTGCTCAACAGGAAAAGAGAGAAAGGGGCTACCACATAGACAGCATCATGGCTGGTATGTGGGCAGCACATCTAGGACTGTTAAGGGCAGGACACAGGGCCAGTACGGAGCAGAAGCAAGACAGTCTGGGACAGATTGCGCAGGATCTAGGACATGGAGGCGCACTGTTTGCAGAGGCGCAGACATGGCAGGGATTGCAGGCTCAGATCTGCAGCAAGTAATGTGACTGGCAGTGGGGAGGTGGCAGGCCTTTTATAGGCTGCATATTTGCCTTGAATGGAGGGCCAAAAACCCTGGAAGTTTGGGCCATAAAAGGCCTGAATTGTGAGCCCTTTAAGGGCAGTTTTTCCCAAGCAGACTGGGTCGGTTTTTTTTGTACAGACTCAGTCGGTTTTTGTACAGACTGAGTCGGTTGGCTGGCCAGGCCCTTGAGGGCTATATAAGGAGGCCATTCAGGCCTCATTTCAGCATCATCTGGAGCAGCAATTCCATCAGCAGAAAGAGCAGCAGCAGGGCTATCTTTGGGCCTACAGTCAGGAGGAGAAATAAGTGCCTTGTGCTGCAGACTTAGCTTGCAGGAAGCTGCCCACCTAGACTGGTTTCCAGACAGCAAGGTGGAGAAGATCATTCTAGACGGAAAGTCTACTCACGCTCGAGGTGGAGCACGCGGACTCTAGTCTAGAGATAGCCAGCAGATAGGAGAAGGACTTTTGTGGTAAGATCAGAGGACCACACCATTGGTGGGACTCTGGATCTGTCTCTTTTGTATTGTGTCCATAGTTGTGGACGGAAATATATTATTTGGTGGTTTCTCTATCTGATTGGTTCATTGTCTATTAATGAATCTGCACACCTATTGAATGCACATAAGTAAAGAAGTCTGTGATTCCACACCCACACCGCACACTGTGTGAGCTCCTGGGCATTACTATAAGTCTTCCGCTACGTGTACCCTCTGTTGGGTCTTTTCTAACATGGTATCAGAGCCCAAGTAGGAGGCTCACAGGTGTGGGAGCCTGAAGGCAGGGACCTTGCTGAAGGACGACCCTGATTTAGAAGCTCTAGGGAATCGACTTCCACGACTGAAGGATTGTGCCCTTGCGAGAAGGAGGGTGACTCAGGTTCAACCAGGTGCGTTCAGAGTTCTGGTTTACTGCATTTGAGTTTGGTTGACTTTGCTGGGCGCTATATACAGCAAAGATGTCGACAGCCTCTTCAGCCCCTGCTATCCCTTCCTCCTCCTCCAGTTTTCTCTCTTTCACTATCCCTAACTTTGGAGAGTCTGGGAACCTGGACGGGACTAACTACCCGATCTGGAAAGTGAAGATCCGGAGTCATTTAGTGGCTCGGAAGTTGTGGAAGCTGACCACGGGAGAGGAGTCGAAGCCCGCAGACATGGTGGACAGTAAAGGGAAGGTACTCATGGCAGTAGACAGAGAGGAGCTTGAAGCTTGGGAAGAAAGAGATGCCCATGCCCTGGCAATAATCATAGGGACTACGGCGGACTCTGTTCTTCCGCATATCCAGCTGGCCGAGACGTCAGTAGAGGCGTGGGCCACCCTGAAGGATCTGTACGAGACAGATAATACCTCCCGGATCGTGCTTCTTCAGCATCAACTCTACAATCTTGATATGGAAGAAGGCGATACGGTACATAGCCATTTGACGAAGGTCAAGGTGGTGCGGGATCAGTTAGCAGCGATTGGTCAGAAGACAGACTCATGCCATCTGGCCTTGATGGTACTGAGGAGATTGCCTCGGAGTTTCAAGAGCTTTGTTACAGCTGTGACAGCAGGACAGAGGACCAAACCTCTGACATTTGAGGAGTTATGTCCATTACTGCTACAAGAGGAAGCTCGGGAGCAGCTCTACAATGGGGACAAAGATGACAAGGCGATGCTGGTGAAGGATTCCGCAGGTAAGGGAAAGGGCAAGCCTAACAGTGGCAAGTCCAATAAAGATGACTCTGATGACGAGGGGACTTCGAAGAGGAAGCACAAGAAGAAGTGTTTCTATTGTGATACGCCCGGACATTTTGCAAAGGACTGCAGAAAGAAAAAGGCGGATCTAAAAAACAAATAGGAGTCTGACCCAGATTCAGAGGGAAAGGCCAAAGCTAATGTGGTAGTCGAAGAATTGTTCCTGGTGACATCACCGAGTGTTACCGAGGTCAAGTATGTTGATCCCGAAATCACAGTAAGGATGTCTGACATAGAGAGTTGGGTCGACGAGGAGTCAGATGCCTTTGTGAAGGTGAAGGACAGTATGGAGTGCTTGGAACCTTCCAGGTGTGTAGCTGTTGACACTGACACGAGGGTGGATTCCATGGAAAGCCCTGGGGTCTCATGGTCAGATGGATGCTGGACTTCAAAAGGGGACAGTATAGGATTACACAGGATCTTGGCAGGTGCCTCATTGAGGTACAGGGTTTGCTTTCAGAGCGAACATTCAGGCAGTACAATAGTCTGGTATGTATTTGATATTCTGCATTTGAGCCTTTATAGCATGCTGTGGAGAGATTCTGCTCTTCATTTGTCTCAGGTGATAAGAGATTGGAAGGAATTGGCCTTCTTCGAAGGCAGAAGGGGAAGTTTTGGTGCTTCTTCAAATCTCGGACGCAGATTGCTAGAAGGTGGTGGACAAAGAGCACTGAAGCCAGAAGAGTACCTGCTTGAGAACTCAGCGAGAGTTCGTGGTCCAGGTTATCTGGAAATATTCATTGGTTGCAGACCTTGCCAAAGGAAGGACGAGTTGAAACAGACCCTCAGAGCATGGTGCCTGAAAGACTCCAGGTTGTTCACTCATTATGAGGGGGACGACTGGAAGATCGTGACGGCAGGGTTGCTCAAGTTCAGAGGCGGGAATGTGACTGAAGGAGGTGGTACCAGGAGGTGCTACCAGAGATGGACCTGTGTACCAGGATGGTGTGCGGAAGCAGAACCGGACCTGGTGGAGCAGGAGCCACTGGATGAAAAGCCAGGAAAAGATTTCGACACCGAAAGGTTCCAGAGGACTACGACCAGGGAGTTACTGGAGCATCTTCATCGACGTGTTGGCATTGGGCTGAGATGTGTCGGTGAGAGGGGGTGTTGGAAAGGTCACCTCCCCATCTGTAAGCCCCCATATGAGGAGAGCATGGGGGAGGGAGACCTAGGGTAGTGCTCGACAGGAAAAGAGAGAAAGGGGCTACCACATAGACAGCATCATGGCTGGTATGTGGGCAGCACATCTAGGACTGTTAAGGGCAGGACACAGGGCCAGTACGGAGCAGAAGCAAGACAGTCTGGGACAGATTGCGCAGGATCTAGGACATGGAGGCGCACTGTTTGCAGAGGCGCAGACATGGCAGGGATTGCAGGCTCAGATCTGCAGCAAGGAATGTGACTGGCAGTGGGGAGGTGGCAGGCCTTTTATAGGCTGCATATTTGCCTTGAATGGAGGGCCAAAAACCCTGGAAGTTTGGGTCATAAAAGGCCTGAATTGTGAGCCCTTTAAGGGCAGTTTTTTCCCAAGCAGACTGGGTCGGTTTTTTTGTACAGACTCAGTCGGTTTTTGTACAGACTGAGTCGGTTGGCTGGCCAGGCCCTTGAGGGCTATATAAGGAGGCCATTCAGGCCTCATTTCAGCATCATCTGGAGCAGCAATTCCATCAGCAGAAAGAGCAGCAGCAGGGCTATCTTTGGGCCTACAGTCAGGAGGAGAAATAAGTGCCTTGTGCTGCAGACTTAGCTTGCAGGAAGCTGCCCACCTAGACTGGTTTCCAGACAGCAAGGTGGAGAAGATCATTCTAGACGGAAAGTCTACTCACGCTCGAGGTGGAGCACGCGGACTCTAGTCTAGAGATAGCCAGCAGATAGGAGAAGGACTTTTGTGGTAAGATCAGAGGACCACACCATTGGTGGGACTCTGGATCTGTCTCTTTTGTATTGTGTCCATAGTTGTGGACGGAAATATATTATTTGGTGGTTTCTCTATCTGATTGGTTCATTGTCTATTAATGAGTCTGCACACCTATTGAATGCACATAAGTAAAGAAGTCTGTGATTCCACACCCACACCGCACACTGTGTGAGCTCCTGGGCATTACTATAAGTCTTCCGCTACGTGTACCCTCTGTTGGGTCTTTTCTAACATCTCCTTCATCATATCAATGGCGTAAGGATTGTGGGCTTTTGTTGTTGGTACATCTACTCCATAAAATAATTGGTGCAATGTAGCATCTACTTGAGCCCTCCTCCCAAGATGCCATGAGGCCACAAGGCTAGCATGCACGACTCTCAAGCCAAGGGCTGATGAAGTGGGAGTCCCTGTATGTGCTTGTGGAGCTAGAAATAGAAGCAAAAGGAGAAGTAGTTGCACATGGGGCTGCCAATGCCCGACTGCGAGGATGAAGAACCTTTTGCCATGCTGCCTCAGCGTCCAACCTATCTACAAGTGCCTTAAAACGTGCAATCTCTATAACAAGTAAAAAGGAGGAGCACGCAAATGGCATTGTCCCTGTTGTAATGCTTAATAATGTGTAGGCTCAGACTAAGTGCAGAACCATTTATTGAAAGTAAAGAACGGAGGCATTAATTGCTGCCCTGCAAATATTATAAGAAAAATCCTAGATTGACTATATTTAGAAATGTGCTAAGGAACAGAAAGGAGACTGAAATAGCAGAGAACAAGGAATAATTGTATTGCTTGAATGTCTGTAGGATAGATGTAGTGTCATCCATACAATTGGGCCTCTCTTATATAGAGAGTGAAAAGTCACACATGAAAAGGTGTGTACTCCAAAGGGTATGTGCATGAAGAGGTGTGTACCCCTTGTGAAGGGTGTGACCCTTGATGAGAGGGTACATTACAATAGGAATGTCTCTTCAATAGGATGTCTCTTGTGAAGGGTTGTGCCTCATTAGGAAGTGTCCCGTCGAAAGGGCAAGTGTCCGTCGAGAGGGCATACCCTTCCACAAGTGTCCATTCATCAAACCATCCATAAGTCTAGAAATAGAGAAAGGAATACGTCACGGGTGAAGGGTTGTGCCTCATTAGGAAGTGTCCCGTCGAAAGGGCAAGTGTCCCGTCGAAAGGGCATACTCTTCCACAAGTGTCCATTCATCAAACCATCCATAAGTCTAGAAATAGAGAAAGGAATACCTCACAGATCGTGACATCCCCTCCCACTCAAAAGAAGACCCTGTTGGAGATAATGAACTGATGTAGAAAATATCACGGTAAATTCTGAAAATACTGCTGTAAAATGTCAGGGTACTGCTGTAAGTCTTCATCAGATTGCCAAGTAGCGTCGGAGTCATCCAAATCTCGAGCGTTCATGACTGGATGAGTAAAGATATACTTTAAAGAGTGATGGTCTGTCTTGACCACAGAGTCGGCTCCCATGAGATAATGTTTCCAAGAGCGATAAGCATGTACAACGGCAAGAAACTCCTTATCATAAACCGGGTATCGGGTTTGGATATCAGAATATTTATGGCTGTCAAAAGCAATAACTCTGCCTTCTTGCATCAAGACTGCTCCTGTAGCGATGTCGGAAGCGTCGGTCATGACCTCAAATGGAAGGTTTGGGTCAACAATAGCCATAACTGGTGCGGTAGTGAGTGCTTGCTTGAGTTGTTGGAAACTATACTCTGTTTCGGGAAGCCACTGAAAAACTGCTGTGCTTTTCAATAACTCGGACATAGGAGCTGCGATTTCGGAAAACTGATAGACCTTTGTATGGTAGAAGTTTGCCAATCCGAGAAAAGAGCAGACATCATAAACATTCTTAGGAGTAGGCCCGGTTCGGATTACCTCGACCTTCTTGGAATTTACAGAGATGCCTTGAGCTGAAATAACACGTCCCAAATATTCGAGTTGGGTCTTGAAGAACTCACTCTTCTCAATGTTAATAAGAGAGAATTTGCGCGGAGAACTTCAAAAACTTGGTGAAGATGTTGTTTGTGCTCATGTAGGGATCTGCTGAAAACGAGGACATCATCGAGATAAACGATGACGAACTTATCGAGGAAAGGCCTGAAGATGTCGTTCATTAGTGTCATGAATGTGGCCAGGGCATTGTTTAACCCAAAAGGCATGACCAAACATTCATAGTGCCCATACTTTGTTCGAAAAGCTGTCTTGTACTCATCGCCTTCTCGTATGCGAATTTGATGATAACCTGAACGAAGATCAATCTTTGAGAATTGTGTTGCATGTAGAAGTTGATCGAAGAGGTCATCGATGCGAGGCAATGGGTACTTGTTTTTGATAGTGAGCTTGTTGAGGGCTCGGTAGTCGATGCAGAGGCGCATTGACTTATTCTTTTTTTCCACAAGTAGTACAAGAGATCTGAAAGGGCTGCGACTGGGCCGAATGTGACCTTTGTCGAGTAGTTCGGTGACCTGTCTTTGGATTTCTTCATTTTGAGTGTAAGAAACCCGATAAAGAGGTTTCGACAGTGGATTACTGCCGGGAATAAGTTCGATTGGGTGATCCACTGGTCGTCGAGGTGGTAACTGCTTTGGCAATTCCTGTGGAAAAATATCCAGGTAGGACTGGAAAAAAGGTTGGTTAAGGTATTCAGGAGGATCCTTTGTTGGTGTCTCCTCGACTGCCGTAACCAACAGAGGTGAAGTCTTTACTTGGCGTTTACGAACCCACTTCTTTACTTGTACGGCAGAGGCAACTAGGGTTGAAGGAGAGTCCCTAGAACCAGTTAGCTCAATAAGTTTTCCCTGGTGGACAAACTGGATAGTATGGCTACGAAAACTGATTGATGGATAATAGTCGTGGAGCCACTGTTGTCTGAGTATAACATCGTACCGAGAAAGAGGCATGATGTCGAAGTTCAGCTTGTCCGTATAATGTTGGATGCGAAAGGACAAGTTTTTGATCCTGGTGTTGCACAAGAAAGTAGTTCCATTTGCGAGTTCAATCTGATAGTCCATGAGACTAGGACTGATGGTCAACCGAAGTTTGTCGACCATAGAACTAGCTAGGAAATTATGAGAGCAGCCACTGTCGATGAGGATAGTGACCGTTGTTCCACGAATCAATCCTTGAACACAAAGTACTTAAGTGACCAGGGAAGGTTCGGGGTTGTTGGCAAGGCTCAGGTGGATGGTATTTGCCATTCGAACAGCTTTGTCTTTCTTCTCTTGTGCTCGGGTAGCATCTTCTGTCTGGAAAGTGCTAGGTTCCATATTGGAATTTTGCTTTGGTCACTTGGGACAATCGAACCATCTATGGTCACATGTACAGATGGTACAAAGTCCTTTTGTGCTGGAATTGTTCTTCTTGTCAGTGGCCGCACCTTTATGTTGGGGATGTCGGTAATGACTTTGTGAAGAAGAAGAGACACCATCCTTGGAGGAGTGCTTCTGTTAAAATCCAGCAAATGATTTCTGAGTCTTCTGGGGATCTTGAGACTGTCGCTGACCTTGATTACCGAAGTTTTTTCGAAACCTGGTGTTATCTTGAGAGCGAGCACCTTTGGCCATAGGAGAGTTCTGCATGCGATTAGCACTCTGCTTCCCTGTGTTTTGAAAATCTGTAATGCGCTCTGCGTAAGCAATAGCGCCATCTGTGGTCAATAGCGCCATCTGTGGTGGTGATGTTTGCTTTAAGGACATCAATGCGTAACAATACCATCAATCTCCAACACCAATGTGGTGAACTGAGAGATGTAGGAAGACAGGGAACCCGTTTGCTCCAACTGTCGGAGTTTTGAACGTGCTTGGAAGTCCGCATTGGCAAGTATGAACTGCTTACGGAGCACGTGTTCAAAACGTTCCCATGTTAACACACTTTTTCCGTCCTTTAAGCGTCTTTGCCACCATAGAAAAGCTGTATCCTTGAAGAGGGAGGCTGCCAAGGCGATCTTTTTGCCTTCAGTGAGGTCAACAGTATCAAAATACATGCGCATTTTTGTGAGCCATTGGTCAACTTTTCGGCGATTACGTTGACCAGTGTAGGCTTCCGGAAGTTTGATGTCAAGTCTTTTAGTTTTGGAAGCTTGAAGTAAACGGTAGAGGGCACGTAGTTTAGTGTTTTCTACCTCTGGTGGGAATGAATCCGCATAGTCGTCTGGTTGCATCACGTCATCCTCTGTATGTGTGGTACTTCGAGAATCCTGAAGTTGTTGAACTTTCTGAACCAAGTCGGAGATGCTGTCCTGAAGCTGGAATATTTGAAGTTGCAGCAGTGAATCGCCTTGTACGTTGACTTCAGGGGTCTTTTTTGGACTTGAGTCGAGAGGCTTCAGGCGATCGTTGCGACATATCGGAGATCCCTGTGAGAAAAGCGCGAACTTGCGCTCTAGTTTGTACCATTCCTGGTAGAGGATTCGGGCTGCTCCCTGAGGTTGCTCATGTTGGAGGGGGCAAGCGAGGCAGAATGGAACCACCCGTGGAAATCTGGTAAAGGAGGTCCTGTCTGAGGTAACACTGGTGATGCCGAAAGTGGTGTTACTGCTCGTGAGAGGACAGGAGTAGATTGCAGAGTCCACGGATCTGAGAAGGAATAAGGAGCTACTGTCGGAAATGGAGGATATCCAGGAGAAGGAGTGCCTTCAAAGTGTAAATACTATCTTGGAGAAGATACAACCTGTAGAGGAGGATATCTGGGAGCTAAAGGAGGTGGAGAGTACCCTGGAGATGCCGAAGGTGAGGGATAAATTCTCTCCAAAGATGGACAGCAAACTCTTAAGGAATATCGGGTTCTGGGTATCTTCGTGTCTCGTGGAACACAACCTATACTGTGCTGAGGAAGTAATGTAACTGAGGTGCCTCACGCAGAAGATATAGGATGTGGTCCAAATCTTTAATCACTAGGAGGGCACGTGACACAGAAGACCCACGATGCAAAAGCTCCAAAATGGGCTGGTTGTGCAATCTGAACACGATATTGTGTGGTAGATGATGCTTGAGGTGTCCTTGAAATGCCGGGTGAATTACCAAGGGTTTCCATGCTTTAAGGGAGCGTCTTTCATTTGCTGTAATTTGATAATGACAAGAGAATCCTTAAAAGCATAATGGAAAGACTCCACCTGGCAAGGAGAGCAGGCTATCAATGGCGCAACAGGCTGCGGGTACCCAATTCTGGATCGCAATAGGGGCTGGCACACCAGGCTGCTGCTGTCATGGCGAAAATCTGTTTGCATGTTGTTTTTCGACCGAAAGGCTGGCTGATGCTGTGCTCCCGTAGCAGGCTGGAAAGGAGCAGGGCTGCAATACTAGCGGGGCTGCAAAGGGCAAAGAACCTGGCAACGAAAAGGCGAGGGCTGGCAGCAGAAATGGAACGGCTGGCATCGTGAATGGTGCGTGAAGGCGGCAACAGGCTGCGTGGGCTGGCAGCGAGATGGCGAGGCCAAGATGTGCAGCAAAACTACGCGGGCTGGCAGCGAGAAGGCAAGGCCAGGCAGGGCAGCGAAAAAGCTAGGGGCTGCGCAGGTAGGCTGAGCGAAATGGCGAGGCTAGGGGCTGCGCAGGGAGGCTGGGGGCTGCGAACCTGCGTGGAGATCCGTACGGTGCAGATCCGTACGGAACGGGGCTGATCCGTATGGTGCAGATCCGTACGGAAAGGGGCTGAGGCGGGCTGCTGCGCGTGGAGATCCGTACAGCGCAGATCCGTACGGAAACGTCAAAGAGGTTCGCCTCTTTTCGTTGGGGCTGCCTAAGGTTGGGTAGTTGCCCAAAAATTAATTTGGGGGTTTAGTTAACCCTAGGGTAGCTAGGGTAAACCTAAGGGTAGGGGCTGGGTTTATTTTTTTCCCTTTTTACCCCTCTAGGTACCCTTTTATAGGTGCTTGGTGCCTAAAAGGTGTGCCTATTCGAAGAGGTGTGACCCTTGGAATAGGTGCACCTTTTCATGAAGGGGTGTGTCATTGTTTTTAAAAAGGGTGTCCCTACATGAATAGGTGTGTCCTTTTGTCCACGATGGGGTGTGTCCCTTGAGTGAGGAGTCGAGACTCTTCATCAAAAGGTGTGTCCGATGGTGGAAAAGGTGCGTCCCTTGGTTTTGGGACAGCCCAAGCACGTGAAAAGACACGATTTTTGTCGTGTCCATTCACATCAACTCGTGATGTGTGGGAGATGGAGAGGCCATAGATGACTTTAGGTAGGGTTGGCGCTTAAAATTTTTACGCTCATCCTCTCCATCTCTTCCATGCACGATGTGCACGGGTATCCTTCTAGTGGAAAAGATGTATCAGATCGGCGCTAGAAGGTGGGGGGCATTTCCTACAGGCGAGAGCGAATTTTGCTCTGATACCACTATAAGAAATCCTCGATTTACTATATTTAGAAATGTGCTAAGGAACAGAAAGGAGACTGAAATAGCAGAGAAAAAGGAATAATGGTATTGCTTGAATGTCTGTAGGATAGATGTAGTGTCATCCATACAATTGGGCCTCTCTTATATAGAGAGTGAAGAGTCACACATGAAAAGGTGTGTACACCAAAGGGTATGTGCATAAAGAGGTGTGTACCCCTTGTGAAGGGTGTGACCCTTGATGAGAGGGTACATTACAATAGGAATCTCTCTTCAATAGGATGTCTCTTGTGAAGAGTTGTGCCTCATTAGGAAGTGTCCCGTCGAAAGGGCATACCCTTCCACAAGTGTCCATTCATCAAACCATCCGTAAGTCTAGAAATAGAGAAAGGAATACGTCACAGATCGTGACAAATATTCCAGCTTTAGATGGGTCCAGGTCTCACCTCCTTCCACCACTGAGATTTGTGGTCTTGGTCGAGGCCATGGGGAGGAGCCATTGAGAGAGGGGGGGCCTGGGAGAAGGGGGGGAGTGGACTGAGAGAGGAGGGAGAAAGTGGAGATAAGGGGGGGCTGATAGAGTAAGAGAACTTAGAACTTGAGTGGGCTGAGAAGAATCGAGAGAAGGGGGAGAGAGTGGAGGGAAGGGGGTCGAGAGAGTAGGAAGGGGGGGGGGGGGGGGGGGGGGGGGAGGGGGCGAGAAGGGGGCTAAGGGAGTGGAGAAAGGGAGGGTAAGCAAGGGAGTAGACGAAGAAAACTAGGTTCTAAGCAATGGAGGGATGCTAAAGCAAGGGAGAAGATGGAGGGAGGCTGGAGTAGTAAAGGCCTTGCAATGGAGTGGTGCAAGAGCGGTGCGGGCAGCAAACGCGGGAAAAAACGGCAAATTGCGGCCCGTCAACATTTTTTGCAAGGCCTAAACCCGAAGCGCCAAGTTGAGGGTTGAAACACGTTTCGGGAACCCCGTTCCCTAATATCACATCCCAAGGGACATTTCAAATACATTACAACCATTCCCTATGTCTCTACTTTCTAGAACGGCATTCCACGTGTTGCAGATGCTAGAACAGCATTCCCTATAACATTGCCATAGTGCCATGACTATTGTTGTACATGAGTGCCAAATCGACGTGCAAAACTGAGCTTAGATAACTCCCCTCACTACGATTGTGGGAGAACAAGCTATGCTTCTGAACAGAGATGGGAACCACCACGAACCGCTGCTGTCCAGATGGCACCCTGGCTACGTAAAATGCTACCTTGCTGGAGATTGATCACGGCTGGCAAGGTCTAGTACTATACGATTGGATGGCTGGAACAGCAAGTAAGAAGGCCCAAAACTGAATGCAAAACAAGGGGCAAATCAGCCCCTTTTATAGGCCTAGAAATGGCCAAATGGTTGACCAACCTATAGGTCGGATCAACTAACCCGACTTGATCAATAACTATCCTGACCAAGGGCAACCCAGCTTCCCCTTGGTCGGGCTGCCTAAACGTCCTAAAAGGCCCCAAATCCTTGCCCAAATACTCTAATATATGCTGCAGATACGTGATAGTACAGCAAGTGTCATTGCCGCCTATGCTTGGCACGGGTGCATGTGACACTCCCCTCTTCTGAACTTGTTGCTAGGTGGATACATCGCAACACTATGCCTTGGCGATCCGAACTGCTCCACTGTGGGAAATAGGTGTGTGTCACAATGCACCCTGGTGCGGGGGTGCATGTGACATTACCTCCTGCTTAAATTATGAATGTTGGTAGCTGTGCTGAGGGACTGAGTGAGCCTACCAAGCAAAGGTGATCATGATGACCACCAAATGCTG
The DNA here is from genome assembly GCF_047967505.1 of Dipteris shenzhenensis. Taxonomy (NCBI): domain Eukaryota; kingdom Viridiplantae; phylum Streptophyta; class Polypodiopsida; order Gleicheniales; family Dipteridaceae; genus Dipteris; species Dipteris shenzhenensis. The sequence continues at coordinate 10,758,935 of NC_141598.1, forward strand.
CTTGAAACTTAATTGTCCTCCTAAAGGAATGGAGAATAGCAGTCTAGCACTAGAACTGAGCTGCCCAAAAGACTAAGGAACGAATGCTCTGCTACGATACAACGGCAGCTCAATAAAAACTCTTGAGAACTGGTACCGCACGACGATTGTAAGCAAAACTACTATGACCAATCATCCCACCTTCTACCACTGCCAACTTCCTGATCAACGGGTAGCCTGGCACTCTTACACTCCTAGACATATGAACTACATGCTGTCCTCGTGAACTGATAGGGACTGACTAGGGTGCTAATGCGAAGGCGCTGCACTCTGGAAGACTAATGGCATGAAACTGGCTACGAACTAATGGCATGGACCCTTCCCACTGTGAAAGAACCATCCACATAGAACTGCTAGTGATACAGCCAAGAGAAGCCAATGTCTAAACTGCTACAAAATAGTCCACTGAGCTGTGCTCTAAGATGGAAGACTCCTAAACAGATAAAGGATTGCCTGCAAATAAATAAATGCATGTAGATACGGTGAGAGGATAGACCACTACATTGTGCTCTAGGGTGGAAGACCCCTGAGTGGTTGATGGACTCATACTGGCAATTGCAGCTAATATGGGGAGGAACACTGAGCAGGCCATGAGAAACTGCTAATGATGTAGAAGCATCTCCTCTCATTCTCACCTACGCTAGATTCCCAATGCTGCCAAGTCGGCATGATGTCTGACCCAATGCGCGGCCACCTCAAGGCGTTCCTATTCCAGCGTAAGTTGGAAACGGTCCAATGTCGTTGCATCTCCTTTGTCTTTTTCTCCAGCTCGCGCAAAAGCTAGAGCTGCTAAAAAAGGAGCCGATTCTGCTCAAGGAGACAATCTTGCTCCCTAAATGCTCGCACGAGAGCTGCTATGTTGGATGGGTCAATGGTGGAAGACTGGTAGACCCATCAATTGCTGCGACAATGACTACCAAAGAAAAAGTTTCCCCCCCAACCTTGCCGCAAAATGTCAACGCACACAGATGAAGACGGGAGCCAGCCCAATGCGCGATGTATACATACAAAAGGAAGAGAGGGAGAGGCTGATGGAGTATGGTACTACCACTACTCGGGGGTAGGGACAAAATACAAAAATTAGATAATATTCCCACCTTTCTCCCTCCTCTCTTGACTGAGTCCCTTTGCTGAGCTTTGCTGTCAGGACTCCATCAAGACTTCTTCAAAGCAGAAGGAATCGTGCTGCTCTGATACCAATGTAACAAGCTGGGACTTGCTGTACAGGAAATGGATGAATGCAAAAAGAGAACTCAAGCATGAGAATGAGTGCTAAATCGACATACGAAACTGAGCTGAGATAACTCCTCTAACTGCGACTGTGGGAGAACAAACTATGCTGCTGAAACAGAGGGACCCACCTTGACTGCTGCCGACGAGACCGCACCCTGGCTGCATAGATATGCTGCCCTGTGGGAGGCTGATTGCAGTTGGCTGGGGCTGGTACTGTGCGACTGGATGGCTGGAACAGGGCCCAAAGCTGAATGCAAGACAAGGAGAAGATCAGCCCCTTTTAAGGCCTAGAAACGGCTGACTGTTCGACTGAACTACAGGTCGGCCAACTGACAAACCTGGTCAGCAACTCATTCTGACCAAGGGCGACCCAGATGGCCCTTGGTTGGGCTGCTGGAAAGGCCCTGAATCCTTGCCCAAATACTCTGATATATGCTGCAGATACCTGACAGTACAGCCAGGTGTCACTGCCACTTGAGCCGGGCGCTGGTGCAGGTGACATCAACATTTCCTTTGTTCAATAGCCGTCTCCTGGAATGATAAGCTTCATGAGGCATAGAAAACTTGGAGACATTATTTATATGAAGCCAAATTGATTTGATAGACCACGAGTTTATCAAATACATATGTGATAGGCCTAAGTTGACAGGAAGGCACAGTGAGCAGAATTGATGCAAGATTGTGATATGGAGATTGGATATCGAAAGGCCCACGATCAAAAATGCTTTAAGTCGCATTGGTGAGGTAGACTCTTTAAGCTTTACGGAGATCGGAGCTGACCTTTATGGTTCCCTGCGGTGGCTATGTAGACCAACGATCCATACTGGCAGCAGATCCAGACAAGGAGCTTCGCTCACACAGACCCAGACTCAAGGATTACACCAACTGTTTAGGTGGCAAGTGGCCAATTCTACATTCAGAATATTTGTCGTTTCTAAAAGGAAAGGTTTATGTTCCTAATGGTGAAATGATTAGGAGAAAGTTTTTATATGAATACCATGACACCCCGACCGCAAGTCACCCAAAAATTAAGCAATCATACGACTTAGTTTTTAAAAAACTAACCTTTTACTAGTCTAAGACGAAGGCTGAGATTAGGTAGGACAGCTTGAGGCTGGAGGGTTTGTACATCTTCTAGACATCCCTGGAAGAAAATGGGAAATTGTGGGATTACCATGAACCCAGAGAGGGTATGTGGGTCTAGACCATAATATAAATATATGCTCTCTGGATTTTACGAAATTTTTGAGCCAATACCTCATATGCTTGCTTTCAAAAGTCTACAAAATTTAGGTAACTCCTAACTCAATCGAGTTTAGCTTTTGCTTGTCTAGGATAGCCCTAATCTATATGAAAAAAATACCATCAAGAAACCCCATTCAATGCCACAAATAGGGCTGGTGGGGCTATCTCAACTATTGGTTCACCAATAGAGCAAAGCATCTATGGCTCACCCCTCACCCTATACACGTGCAATTCAAGTGTATTTGGTTGAGATGAGCTAGCTGTTTTTTTCAATACTCAAATGTACGTTCGCTTAGCTTAGACTTCAACACAAAGTGAGCTTGCAAGAAAGCACCCATCAAAAAGGCATGCATGTCAAAGCAATTCCAAAACTCTTTGCTATCCCTACAATGTCACTACAATTGTAGAGCAAAGCCACCGTCATCTTTGTCCAAGAGCTACATCAAGAGCTACATTGTTCCACAAAGGTTCAACAAAGGTGCATCTCCTTAATCTTTTCCCTAAGGTGGCCTTCCCCAAGGGCTGCCATTTTAGGGAGTTTCTTTGTAGAAGGCCATATTGATTTCTCACTTGGATGGCTTCCAAGAAGCCTTAAAGGCAAGTGATGGCGAGTCTACTAAGAAAAATGTGAGTTCTATCTCCACTGTGACATGGGTTCAGAAAATTCAGAGCTTCGAAATACGGATAAGGAATTGAAGGATGAGAACAATGTGTTTAACCAATGAGGGGTATGGGTGGAACTGAAATTCATTTGAGTCTGGAATCAAAAAAATTAGATGACTTTCTGGAAAGATTTTGGAGAATAAAGCCCCCTTATTTGGAAGAGGGACAAGGTTTTTCCAATATTTTAATGAAAGGAAATGTAGTGGCAAGTTTCCTTTCGAAGATGAGGAAGTGACCTGCAACAGTCAGGCTGAAGTTTCATTTATCTCAAAAGATGCATTTAATGGGCCTTTAGGTCCTAGCACATTGCAAAACTCAAGGCTAGTTTCTGGAAAAAATCAGTCCCTCTAGAGAGTCAACAAGTGCTTATGTCCTAGGACTAATTTAGGAGGGAAGCTTCAATCACGCATGAGATCATATTAGCAGCTAGGAGACCACCCTCTTCAATTGCAAGCTCCATTCCATACAATACTTTACTTCCAATACATTTTTAAGTTTTCATCAAGATAGGCAAATATACAAGCCCCAACTTAGCTATACAGAAAAAGTGGAGAAAGAGGATCCACTAAAAAAATAATTTGAGATGAGGGGATCTAAACATCCATGATGCTGAATGATGCTTCTAGATCAATGCCCACACACCAAGCCAAGGGATAAAAAAGTGGATGCATTGGAATCTCCAAATATACATAGAGACGAGCATGCTGCCCTTTATAAAAGAATTAAATAATAATACATATAAGAAATCCCGATAGCGTGCGCTAAATACATTATACCTGAACCCCTAGGCAATGTGACTGTCATGCCCAATCGAAGCCTCTTTAAATCGTATATCAGACGCCCCATATTAACGAGATCAAAGCAAACAGAAGGTTAATCTGAACTTCGCTAGAAGCACTAAATCTTTCCCCCGTGCTAGTGAAGGACGATCCAATTTCGCACTGATTATACAGGGCTCGGTGGCACATTAATAATACCTCCCAGAAATTCAGACAATTATAAACAATTGCCGTTGAAGAGCTTGTCCTAGCATTATCAATCCATCAAAAGAAGGTACCCGTGGCTCTATCCCGTCAGTGCATTGACCCTAATTGTTGGAAACGCTCTCTCTCTCTCTCTCTCGGCTCTGCATTAGGTCTATATTTGGCCAAGAGCTCTCTCTCTCTCTCTCTCTCTCTCTCTCTCTCTCTGGACCGCTCTGCATTAGGTCTATATTTGGCTAACAGCTCTCTCTCTCTCTCTCTCTCTCTTATTTACCCGGGACCGCTCTCCATTAGGTCTATATTTGGCCAAGATCTGCTCGAGGACCGCCAGCTTGCGACTGCGAGGTGCTCCTAGAAGTTCAGGAGGAAGGTAGCTCTCCATCGCGCTGTACATAGCGGGGGGGTACTCCAGATTCTCCAGATCGTCATAGCTATCCGGATGATGATCAACATTCGGAGTTTTGGAGAGCCTAGGGACGGGGTGAAGCTGTCTATCGCCGTGCTCAGCAGCAGCGCCACCACCACCACCACCACCACCACCATCACCAGCAGCAGCGTCAGGGGAACCTTGGGGCAATCCGTTGGCATGGTTGTGGACGCCGAGCTTCCTTGCAGAGCCAGGGAGAGCGTCGGGGGCCATAAGCTGTGAGGGGACGAAGACTCCCATGCAAGGGGAATTAAGAGGGGGTGATGAAGGGGAAAGAGGAAGGGGAAGGGAGGCACATTGTGATGAAATTCCTGAGGGCTTGGATGGAATGGAGAGGGGGAGGAGGAGGTCCTGTGGCCACAGCAAGCTTGCAACTGCCCTAACCCTAGAAATGCCAACCAAATTGTCAAGAGCTTGCCACTTTCTGGGACATTGAACACCAGATCTGCTTCCACGTCAGCCCACGTCATCCTATCCATATCTTGCCCCCTTCCACGTGTCTCCCCCCCACTGGCCCAGGACCCATCCCTCCCCCTTGGGTCAGCCCGCCTTCCAGTCAACATAGCCTTCACGCGCGCCTCACGTGTTTCAGTTTGTTGGCTCCCAATTATAATCCTTTCCAAACCTGTAGGCCCTTACACCCCCTTTACTATATTCCATCAATTCTAAAACTCCCTTATGTCATATCCCTTTCCCCCCTCTATTACCATGTCAACAAGATGAATCTCATTCATGTGGCCTGCCTGAGATGGTGCGCGTAAAAGAGGGCGAATTGCAAGTTGAGAGAGAGAGAAGAAGAAGAAGAAGACAGAGAGAGAGAGTAAAAGGGGGGAGAAAGAAGTGGAGAATTTCACAAGAAGGAGAGAGAGAGAGAGAGAGAGAGAGAGAGAGAGAGGGGGGGGAGAAAAAGATGGAGAATTTCATGGGATAAAAATAGAATACGCACATGTTGCTCCAATCAATTCATGCCAAAAAAAAGTGGACATAAAAACAAGTGAGTACAAGTGCTCATTAGCACTGCCTTCAATTGGTTCTGTCAAAGGAAAACAATTGTCAAGATGAATGAATAATTAATTTGCAACACCTGTAATGGAAGCCCGTGTATAGGAAAGTTCGAATGATTTGCAAACTCCGTGAGAGAGAGAGAGAGAGAGACAAACAGACAAACAGACATACCGGCCGACCGAGAGAGAGAGAGAGAGAGAGTGATTGAGTGAGTGTGTGAGAGAGAGAGAACCAAAATAGTAGGGGGCTACGTGGCGAAAAATCGTATGAGACACTTTTTAAGAAAAGTGTAACGATAGCGCTGCCTGGAAGGCAGTGCTACAATTACTCTCGTGAGCACTGCCTTATGTTCTGCAAAATGCAAATGATCGTGAAGATGAATGGATGATTACTTTGTAGCACTTGTGATGGAAGCCTGAGTGTAGAACCATTATAAAGTTTGAGAGTGCTATAATGCAACCTAGATGAAAAAAGAAAAAAGTATTAATTAAAACTTAAAAAGGAAAGGGAAATGAGGGGAATAAAAAAGAAAAGATTAAAGGAAATAATAAAGGAAGCCAAGGAATATAAAGGGAGAATGGAAGAGAGGTAAGATAAGGATAGTGAATTTAAAAAATGAAGGGAAAATATTAAAGGGAAACATAAAGATGAAAAGAGAGAAAATTGAACAAAAGGGGGAAGGAGGGGGGGCGGTTTGGGGACAGTGACAGTGAAGGGGGAAGGGATAGGAAGTGTGTGTGTGTGTTTTAACATTCATTTCATAATCAATTTTTGGCACCAACCAGGGTTGAATTTTTTGTTCGAGCCCGATGTACCTCACCTCTCATCGAAACCAAACTACTTGCATAATGATAATGGGTCTTACTTGAGAAGTGTAAGGTTATCCTTTGCCTCCTTTTCAACATCAATGAGCAAATCACAAAAATTCACCAACGTTTCTTGGTCCCCCATAGATAAGGAACATTTCTTATGGTCGTCCCCAAGGTTAAAGCTTAGTTCCTCCACTGGAACAAGACCTCCCCTACAAGAGGACAAACTCTATCATGTTCTATCATGGTATTTTCATCATATAAGACGATATCAGCAATTTATTTCTCATCTCATAAAAAACACATGAGCTTTGGAACCTTCCTTGACACATTTGGCAAGAAGGCTTGGATTTTTCATTCATGATCCTTGACTGCTTTGTGAAATTCATCGTTCTCAATCTATGCTAGAGAGTCTTAGGTTGCTAGAACATGAGCGTCAAGAGTCACATGTTAATCAACAATAAATCTCATAAAGATTTTTCGTGAGAAACCATTAGAAAGTTAGTATGCTCGAAAATGATAAACCATCACAAGACCAAAAATTTACATGCGCAATATTTTTATTATGAAGGTGTTGCTAAAGGCATCGTTGTTCAATAAACTCTATTTGAATAAAGGGGGGATACCTTGTTTTTTTGAAGCTAATGAGCAGGTTTTTGATCAAATTGTCATAAGATGACCATCCCCTTCAATGGGTATGGATTCATAGCAGTTGACAATATCTATTGAAAATGTGGAATCCATTCGAGTGGGTAAGTTACCCGTAAGTTAAGGGATACTTCAAAAATAAAAGAAACAATCCAAAAAGAGAAGTATCTACTTGCAAGAAGTTCTTTGGAACTGGTCTTTGGGTTGGAGCCCAAAATTAATTTGATCAATTAGTAGAGTATAAATCCTCATCATCAATTTGCAGAGTCTTGAGTATAGTGCACACATGTGCATTAGTGATCCATCTATGGAATCCCTTATGAGGTTTTAAAATTCAAGTCAATTATCCTAGAATTAGGTGATACTTCATGAATCAAAGTATCCATACCTTGACAATATTCTCTATGGAGCCCCATTTTTGTGTACAAGTTGGGTGTATTGCTTAGTCATTTTGTTTCAACAAAAAGGTAATTGAATTGAGCCAAGTAAGACTTGAGCTATTGAGAAGATACCTTAGCCAAAGGATCTAACAAAGCAAAGATCCTTTGTGGGATTTATTAACTTCTGTAGAAGATTTGTGAAGGACTTTTCCAATACTGTAGCACCCTTGTATGAAATGACCAAAAAGGATACATGGACCAAGGAGTTATCAACAACATTTTCATGACTTGAAGAAATGAGAAACCGAGACATCGATTTTCCAACAACCTCAGTGGGATGTGATATTTCATGTCCTGTATACACATTAGGGTATGCAATTATGATTATATTGGCACAACTAGATGGTAAATTAGACTACCTAGTATATTATGCCAGTTGGTTGATGACACTACCCAAGTGCAACTACAACAGTATTAGGCATGAAGCTCTTGGCATGTTTTATAGTGTCCAAAAGTTAGGCACTATTTGCTTGGCAACCCATTCATTTTCTATGTAGACCACTAAGCATTACTATCTCTAATTAACAAAATAGTGATTCAAGGATGCCTCATCATATGGATGCTCTTGCTTTAGGAGTTCAATTTTAAAGACCATTCACAACCCAGGTGAATCTAATGCCAGAGAAAACTGTTTGTCATGATTTCCTACTTTAGATGAAAACCAAAGACTGACAACCAAGCTCCCAGATGCTCACTTATTTTTCATGGATTTTTATGAGACCAAGTATGTGAAATGCTTTAATACCTTGCACAACACATTTCCCAAGCAAATGCCAAGGGACTAGCATAGACATATGGCTTTGAAAGCTTGGAAGTATGCATTGATTAGTGGCCAATCATCTCTAAGGTGCAAATTGTTTTTTGCATCACTGGGTCTTGTCACATGAATGAACAACAGTCCATCAACTCTACTCCATTTGGAAAGACGTCTTTCCCACTTTGTTCCTGTGAGACTGCGTTTTCACAAGATGCACCTTAAGCCCTGAATCCTTTATCTGTCTGCCACTTTTCAGGGGATATAGACAAAGCTTGTCAAAATAGAAACTCCAAGTTTGGGATGCTTTTGACAAAGAACATACTTGTAAAAGGATGTTGTGATTTGAAGATGGGGCTAAACTATCTAGTTCGTCATGATTTGCAGCATATAACACAAGGCCATATGCAACAAGTAGCCCTTCGTGATGCATCCATGGAGGATTCCTACTATATATGCTATTTTGTAGTCACAATGATCTCCTTCCAGCACTTCTAGCAACCCTCATATATTTGCTATTGCTTGCACTTCCGTCCAGCTTTTTGGACCTTCATTCAGAATCATTCAGAATCAGCCTTAATTTCTCAAGGCACATACTGGGCCTATAGGAGGTCATTTAAGTGGCAAGCTCACAACTCAAAAAGCTCTACAAGGAAGGTTGTGATGGTGTACTCTATTTCGAGATGCACATGCTTGGTGTGTTCATTGTGATGTTTTCTAGAGAAGAAGAAGACTATTTGCATAGCGTCATATGCACTTGCAACCAAGCCAACCATGGAAAGCTTTCCAGAGGTGGGGTTTGGATTATATTGTACCAAATAAGAATGTTGCCCGAGTATACACAGAATAAGTATATCATTATTGCCATAGACTATGCTACAAAATGGGGTGAGGCTAAGACATTATGGGATAACTCAGCTTGCAGCATGGCCAAGTTCATTTTTGAGAGCATCGTATATAGATATGACTATCCCTTGTGACCATGGCATAGGACTACGTCGATCATGAGCCATTGCGGCTCAAACCCCATAGGACTTGGGCGGACGAGATTTATCAACATGCTCAATGGCTGTTAACATCCCACCCTTCCTATTGTTGCTGAGCCATCCTCGGATCAGCCACATTGTGTAGGAGGTGGGTGGAGAGAACCATATGGAGTACTGCATAGTAGTCCAATTGCCGGGGGGTGATCCACATGAAATAAGATCGGTACTTCCAGAAGTGGGTGGCATGCATGTCCTCGAATGTTCCAATGTGATGGCCATGGAGGTTGCGGACTTGAAGGTACAAGTGTAAGTCCTAGAATTAGGAGGGGCCGATGTCAAGGTTAAAGACAATTTGGTTGTTGCGGTTGTGAAGTTTGTCATCAATGGGACGACTGTGGGCAAAGAGATCTCAGAGCAGAAGGAGGATAAGAGTATTGTTGAATGATTGAAGGTGAAAGCAAAATCCTCTCGAGTCATTTCCTTGGGAAAGTTGTACTTAGGGAAGCTATATATGATATTGGGATCTTTTTGTTGGAGCTCCTGAAATTGAGCCCAGGTCCATCGTCTTTCCATGGGCTATAGAGGGGATGGATCCACCGCTCGAGTTGTGCGCTACGATAGAAGCATCAAAATTGCTCCTTTTTCAAAAAGGGGATGCGCTAATGGGGTTGAAGGCTGGCGTCCGAGTTGGTGAGGGGAATGGGCACATCTGGGGCTAAGTGGTAACCGCCATGTGTGCGCTTTGGCTTGGATCACCTACATTTGTTGAAGGATCGAGTGATAAATGTAGTGAGGGGGCGAACTTCCATGATTTCATATAGGTGAGGGCAGAGCCTTCAAGTTGTGCCCTCCAATGATGCGTGAGGGCACTGTCAGGTAAGTCCTAGAAGGATTGCAAGTTAGCGGGCTACCATTGGACATCTTCGGGCCGTGAGGAGGGGGTGTCAGAGGAACATCATCATCCACATTTGGCATGGGTTCGTCCTCCTCTGCATTCCTTGCAGGTGAAAGGTCGATTAGTTTGTGGACCAGAATTGCCGATCATAGCAAGGTATTGAGCGCTTCATTTGGGATGTCGACAGGAGCATTGGAGGAGATGGATTGGGAGGTCTTGTGCTATGCGGTGCTAGTGTTGGAGGTGTTAGAGGAGTATTTGGGTAGGTTTGTGTGGGGAAGGGGAGGTGGGACAGGATTGGTAGATTGTTGAGGGGGTGGTTAGGATTTGTAGGGTGTGTGGGATCTGGCTATGGAAATTTTGCGGGGGGGCGGTAGCATTAAAGACAGAGATGGCTTCCTGCCCTTCCTCCTCGATGACGTCTTCGACGTATGCAACATGAATTGTTTCAAAATTACTAACCAAGGACTCGAGTGAGTCCTTTAGAGCTTGTAGCACCCCATTGAACAAAATGATGATGCCGAGGGGGTGGTAGGTCATGGAGTGATAGGCAGTTAAATGCCCTTGAGTTTGAACTGCCAAAGCCTAGCCATAGGTCTACATCTAGTCGATGTCGGCTTGGATGCTTTCGAGAGACAGACCCATGGGCTCAATTCATCAAGCATGGCTAGTTGCATCACGTCATCATCCTGGGGATAATTGGTGGACTCGGTGATTACACGACACCATGCTTAAAAGTTCAAGAGAATGGGGTGGGCGGCTAAGCTTTAAAGATCAAACTAGGGAGAGGATGGTGGGCTGAAGCTCGAGGGAGAGGAGGACATGGCAAGGATGGTGCGGCAGTGGTCGAGATTGCAGAAGAGGATGGTTGGGAGGGGGGCAGTGAGATCGATGTCGAAGATGAGGTTTTGTGGATGGAGGGTGTCAAAGTGCATCTGTGAAGTGTTTGGGAATGGTGCGTGGGGATAATGTGTAGGTGGTGAGTTGTCCAGAGACCTCCCCATACATTGTGAACTCCTACTGCTCCCTGTCTTCCCAACGTGGACTCCTTTGGGTGTCCGAAGGTGCGAAGCTGTTCTTGTTTTCTGTTTGCAAGGTGATAGTGAGGGCTCCGTTCCTGTGCGAGGAGGTCTTGAAGAGCCTGGATATGTTGGTCTAACCTTTCCTCAGCATGTGTCTGCTATTCATTAGTTCGGAGGCTTGATTCTTCCTTGTCTAGCTAGTCCATCATGGTTAAACGAGGGATTCACTGGCAGAGAGCTCATCCCTGAGCTTTGTAACAATGACCTCTAGGTCTTTGACCTTAACCCTGTACTCCTCTACTTTGTCGAGGGCAATTTGCTCGGTAGCTTGTGCGGCGACCATGAGGGTGTGGCTGTCGCATGCCCTAACTTGTGCTTCTAGTAGAGAGGAGGTGGGAGGTGTGTTCTTGCCTTCGTTGTAAAACTATGCATAGTACCTGAGGGAGTTGGGCCATTGCATCCTATACTAGGAGCTCCATGTTGTGTGCCTTTGAAAACTGGGGCCAACATGTCATTGTATCCCCCAAGTGTCTGGTATTTAGGTGAGCTACAAAACTGTAGGGCTTCTGTGAGCCCAGCCATGGAGAAGAGGAAGAGGCTATGACAAAAGAAGTTGGCTCTTGGGGCTGTACTGTGGTGGTGCTTATTGTCTCAGGAGCAGAGTGGGTGGGGGGAATATTCATCGCACTATGGTAGAGGCCAATATTTGATTGTCTTCCCTTGGAAACATTTCCATGTCAATGGGGTCCTGGATTGTTGCCTTGCCTACTCCCTCAGTTGGCTGTTGAGTGGTTGGTAGGTAGGGGGGCTTGGTGGGGTCACCCTTGGATCACTTCTCGGCCGATGGGGTTGGCCACCATCATCTCTTCATCTATTGGAATAGGTCCTTTGGATTCTTTGTTGGCGAGCCCGTATCCAATGGGCAGCTACTGTGTTAACATGTGGTAGACAATGGGCATAAAATCATTGGGTTGCCCAGGACATTGCCATGTGTCTTTAGGCCCTCCCTCATCTGGGTACATAAATAATTTGCCCAGTTGGTGACTTGTGGCTCTACTAGCCTTGCAAGGATGTTTGGCACGATCGATTGATGGTGGTCCATGTGCTTGAATTGGGTCAACAGATGGAGTACCCTGGCCAATTTATCCAATGCAGGCACTGTGAGTTTTGAGAAGTGGATGCGGCCCTTCACTTCCTATCATAGTTGCAGATCTTGCCAAGGGGCTCGTGCATGTTCTTCTTGTGTGAATACATTTCTGCCAATATTGGTAGACAGAAGAGTGCACTACATCCACATTGAGGTGGTGGAAGTGGGGGGTCCCTATTGCATCACGGAGAATGCCACCGTTAGAGTTTGAATTGTAAGCATCGATGAACTCCACGAGTACCTTCATGTCGAGGTGACATGGCAATTGGTCCATAAATGGCTCGAGACCTATCATCACCAAGGAGGATCTTGGAGAGCCTCGTATGTAGACGTGGTATGGTAATAGACGGTGTAATCCTGACCCTCGTAGATGTATTTTGAGTGGATCCCGCAGCCGCCGTTAAGTTCTTGAACCAGAGGCTTCCCCAAGCAGAGTGTGCCAGTGACCTTACAATTTTGCCCTCCCCCTGTGGTGTTGGTGTTGGCGTGCACTTCTTGTATGATCGAGAAGGAGGGGTACTGATGGCTCTTGAGAGGTCTACTACATTGTGATCTCCTCCTCAATCTGTAATGTGACTGTCGGGATGTCGGATGGCATCTTGATTGACCTTGAGGGCGTGCTTTGGGATTCAGATGGACCGGTGGGCAAGGGATTGATAGGGGCCGAATTTGGGGGTGGAGACCAAGTTCCCTTTCGAATTTGAAGAATTGAGTAATGAGTGAGTCTATGGAGGAGGACAAGGCCGAGGACATTCAAATTGTGGCCGGGGGGTAGTATCGGGAAAGAGGTAGGGAGCTATCAAAATTATGGCATAAAATTTGACAGAGTCTAACTATTTTTACTAAGGTGACAATCCGGGGGGATGAGGGGTCCTTTTATAGTTTTCAAAATCCCAACGGCTAGGGGGATAGCGTTAAGGTGACAATACGGTGAGATGGCAATATGGTGACAATCCGATAGGATGGCAATATGGCAATGATCCGATGGGATGGTTGTAAGGCGATGCTCCAATGGGATGGTTGTAAGGCGCCGATCTAGTGGGATGGTAGTATCGTGCCAATTCGACGGGATGGCTATAAGGAGACAATCTAGCGGGATGGCTATAAGGTGACAATCCGACAAGATGGCTATAAGGCGACGATCCGATGAGACGGCAATAAGATGACCATCGGGTGGGATGGTGTGGGGATTAAAGGTCAATGTGCCTCTACCCTGGTTATGTACAATACTTAAACACATATATAAATGAATGAAAGAGAAGATTAGGGTGTTTTGCACCCACCAAAACTGGTATGGCTCTCTTTTTCTCTCTCTCTCTCTCTCTCCCTCTTCCATTCTACTTTCATTGAGAGCACTCTCAACTAGTATCAGAGCCCGAGTGATCTAGTTGAGCGTGCGTGAATGGTTGGAAGCTCAACAACACTGTGGGAGGAAGGAGAAGCTCTGTGGAAAGCTTTGTGGGTGATTTTACTTGCATCCGAGTGCACAGAGACCTTGAAGGAACCTTTGGAAAAGTCACTTTGGTTTTGCGAAGTGGTTTTGAGAGCCTGTTAACTATTTTCAAAGAAATAGTCATTTTTTGAGCTTTTCCCTATTCCATTCAACGATAAAGACTCCATATTAACTTGTAGAGGCAACCATTGCGTGCTTTTGGTATCCATTTCACTTCAGGAGCTTGGAAACATCTTCATTCTTGAATTTGGGATCATTTCGTTGGATTTCTGACTCACTGTATTAGTTTCAACGTTTTTTTGCCCGAGTGTTAGAACTCAAGTTTGGAGCAACCATTTGCAGATCTGTTAGCTTCAGTGAACTTAAGAGGTCCTAAAACTTCTATGTTGCTCATCATTCACACTCTAGTGGAGTTTACAAACAGTTCAGTTTCCAAAAACGTTTTTCAGTCCGAGTGATTGGGACCAAAACCGTCTGTCCCATTGCGTTTCGGACGCCTAAAAGCCCCTATCTATCAGTTCTTGCACAATTCGATGGAGTATTTTTAGAGTTATAAATCTCTGTGTATTTGATTTCGTCTCTCTATTATGCATTTTTCATTCTAAGGTTTTGAAACCTTAGATTTATGCCACATGGCAGTGGATATGTGTTGACTCCCATTTCTCACTCATCGGTTGGGATTTTGGAGTTCCAACAGAAGAGAGATATTTGCAGATTGTCTTGCTGAGTCTGATTATGCAATGGCACCCATGTTTTGAGGCATCTCAGGTTCTATTTTTAGTAGCGGTCATTGCTGTGGGACCATGATTTCTTGAGCATACCTTATATAGATCACTCTGGTTGCAATTTGAGCCGTGTGTGCTCATTCGTGGTGTGCATTGGGTTGCAGTGGATGATTTATAGGCCATTTGGATGCATTGCGATTCTTATTAGATGCGCTGATAGGCACAGATTGCCTTATGGGATGCTATTTTTTATGGACGCTTTGCACATGGATGCTATTTTATGCTGAGGGACAGCTTTGACACATTACAGTTGATGCACTGATAGTATTATGCTCTCTTGGATGAGATATTATTGATGCATATACCCATGGACCGTGTTTATGCTTGAGCCATTTGGCACTTATTGGCATTTTGGATTGCCATTTCAGTTGCCATTTTCTTTTGGGGCCAATTTGCTCATATGGATGCATAGTACATGCACATGAGTTAGTTGTATCTTTTGATGCTTTGAGCTTTGAGTTTTGGTGATATTTTACTTTATTGTGGAATACACATTTGGGTGCACCTGGTATTTGGTGTAATTCTCTCTTGCAAGCACTAGCATTTGGGATTTTGCTTTATTTGCTTGATGGCATCCTCTTTCATGTCTAAAAAGAAGCTTTTTAACATTAAAAAGGTTTGATGGGACAAACTTTTCTTTGTGGAAAGAACAGATAAGGGATGTGCTTATTCAAAAGAAGTATATAAAACCCTTGCAAGGGATTGCAGCTAAGCCTACAGCTATGTCCACAGATGAATGGAATGAGTTGGATGCATTGGCAAAGTCTACCATTAGACTTCATCTTGGGGAGACAGTTTATTTCATAGTAGTCATTGAAAAGACTACAGAAGCTTTATGGAAAAAGCTGTGTGCTACATATGAGAAAGAGACAGTCTCAAACAAAGTCTATCTCATGAAGAGATTGTTTGACCTGCACATGAAGGAGGGAGTATCCATAGCTTTGCACTTGAATGAATTTAATATCATTTTCAGTCAGCTTCAAGCTCAAAAGCTGAATTTCGATGCATAAATGAGGGCAATATTTCTCTTATTCTCATTACCATCCTCATGGGATACTTTTCGTACTGCTATCAGTAACTTTGCACCTGGTGGAGTATTGAACTTTGATGATGTGGTTGGTAGCTTGTTGGCCGAGGAGATTAGACGGAAGTGAATGGAAGGCAAAAAGCAGGATGCAGCCTTAAATGTACAAAGGGGCAGATCACAGTCCAGGGGGAAGTTTCAAGAAAGAGGGAAGTCTCCTAGTAAGTCCAGGGCACAGAACATTGAGTGTCACTATTGTGGCAAGAAGGGCCACATGAAAAAGGATTGCTACAAGCTTAAAAGAGAGCAAAAGGATAAGAAAAAGAATGCAAATTGGGGTGCAAATGAGAAGGAAGAGAGTCCAAGGGAGGACAAAGGAAAAGTGAAGATCGAGGAGATCAATGCAGTCACACATGATAGTGACAATGACATTCTTTTCATGTCTAGTTTATCTGCAGAGTTGCTTACCACTTCAGATGATGCATATTCCTAGGATTGGTTTTGGATTTTGGTGCTTCATTCCATGTTACTCCCCATAGGGAATGGTTCTCCACTTATGATAGTGGAAAGACAGGTTGTGTGCATCTTGGAAATGACTATACATGTGACATAGTGGGAGTAGGTGACATAAAGTTTTCTTTTGCAAATGGGTCTACATTTATTTTGAAAAATGTGAGACATGTGCCTAAGCTGACCAAGAGTCTCATTTCAATGAGTCAGTTAGATGATGCTGGTTTTCAGACCATCTTTGGTTCTGGGAGTTCGAAAATTTTTTTGGGATGAGGTAATGAAGACTGCAATGCATGTGATCAATAGATCACCTAGTAAGAGTTTGGATGGTGGTATTCCTGAAGAGGCATGGAGTGGCAAGAAGCCCTCTTACTCTCGTTTGCATATATTTGGTGTGAGGCATATGCACATGTGCCAAAAGAGCTTCGAAAGAAGCTAGATCCTAAGTCTAGGAAATGCACCTTTCTAGGTTATGGTGAAAGTGGAGAGATGGGCTATCGTCTCTGGGATCTAGAAGCAAAGAAGATCATATGCAGCCATGATGTAGCCTTCAATGAGAAGAAGATGCATAAGGCACCCATGAGGGATGTGGAAATGAGGAGAATCACTTTCTAGGACATGAATCCACCTGCATATGTTGATAGACAACAAGCTGTCCATGCACCAAATGTGCAAGAAATGGTACCACCAAGTACTCCCACAGGTATACAATCAAGGGTAGATGATGGATCATCTATTAGTGGAAATGATGAGCCAAATGTGGCTGATATGCAGGTGGGACAGCAAGCTGAAATGCCCTTGAGAAGATCATCTAGAGTGTCTAGACCGCCTGATAGGTTTGTTCCAGGGGTAGACTATGTGATGCTTACTAATTGTGGGGAGCCTTCTTGCTACAGAGAGGCTATGATGCGTGAGGATCAATGCAAGTGGGAGTATGCTATGCAATCAGAGATGAGTTCACTTATGAAGAATAAGACTTGGGACTTGGTTTCTTTGCCACATGGAAAGAAAGCATTGCCATGCAAATGGATCTACAAGATGAAGGTCACAGGTGATGATGTGCCTAGGTACAAGGCTCGTTTGGTCACTAAAGGGTTCACGCAAGAGAAGGGTGTGGACTTTGATGAGATATTCTCTTTGGTTGTGAAGATGACCACACTTAGATGCATGCTTGGACTAGTGGCAGCAAAGGATATGGAGCTTATGCAGATGGATGTTAAGACAGCTTTCTTGCATGGAGATCTGCATGATGAAATTTACATGGTGCAGTCAAAAGGCTTTGAAGAAAAGGGCAAAGAGCATTTAGTTTACAAGTTGAAGAAGAGTCTCTATGGTCTTAAGCAAGTGCCTAGAGAATGGTATCAGAAGTTTGATGCTTACATTTGGTCCCAAGGTTTTAGAAGGCGGTAAGTACTCCATTACCTCCATATGTGAAACTGAGTCATATAGATAGTCCCAAATCAGATGAGGAGAGGGCCATGATGGCCAAGGTTCCTTATGCATCAGCGGTTGGGAGTCTTATGTATGCTATGATAGCTACTAGACCAGACATTGCATTTGCAGTGGGAGTTGTTAGTCGGTATATGGGTAATCTAGCAAAGAGGCATTAGGAGGCAGTTAAGTGCATCATGAGGTACATGAAGGGTACCAAGGAGATGTGCATCTGTTTTGGTAGAGGAGACATGCGTGTACTTGGGTACATAGATTCAAACTATGTAGGGCATGTGGATAGCAGGAGATCCACTTCTGGTTATGTGTTCACCTTTACAGGTGGTGCAGTGTCATGGATGTCTCGCGCACAGAAGTGCATTGCTTTGTCTACCACAAAGGCTGAGTATGTTGAAGCCACAGAGGGTTGCAAGGAGGCTATATGGCTTGATTGGCTAGTGGGAGATTTGGGGATTCATACAAGTGTACCGACATTGCATAGTGATTCCATGAGTGCTATTCAGCTTGTTCATTACGTACTTGCCTCTTCTTTTTTATGAGATCACATTGGAATTAATGCCTCTGTTTTGCATTGAATCTGTCTTTGAAAGACGTGGTTCACCTTAGGCACTGAGAGTCGTAGCTACAACTACTATTCCAAGTTGCTAGCTGTGCTTTAAACTATTCCTGGCATTGGAACTGTACTACTTTGCTTGGTTTCTTTTTCCTTACGATTTACCAGGTTTTCTCGAATGTGTTTGCACCATGTCGCTGAGGAGATATCATCTGGTTCTGATGAAGAGGAGCAATCTCCAACAAAGGAGACTAGCGCAGAAGATGAAGGTGAACAGATACATCTTTCAAAGCAGCACAAAAGCGGATTAAGGAGAAACTTACCTCAGCTACAGCACAAAAGCGGATTAAGGAGCAACCTAGCCTACAAGTGTATTGAATACTTTAATTGATGAGCCTGAACTGGCAACTGAAAGGAATTCAAGGGGGTTTGCAAAGTGGTTTTTAAAATCTTGTATGCGTCACACAGTAGCAAAGATTCACTGTGCGCTGAACTCTTCCCGACAAAGCCTGCTGCTGCCTGCTGATGTTCTTCCAGAAATACTGAACACATTCTTGAGGGATTTGACGAAATATAGAGCAGCGCTGGTTGTTGTGTAGCAGCTAACTTCACCTTGCGCAAGCTTCTGTCTATTAATGAAAACAGAGCAGCCTGGTCCCTAGTACGTCTTCTTGAGTATCGATCAACAAGGCAGCAGGCCGTGGCTACAAAATTTGACATAGCAGGCTCCTCTGATTCTATGCTTCCCTCAGATTTAGCGTGAAGCTAGCAATGGAGACCTCCTTGGTATTACTTGTTGAGAAGAAGAACAACACATAAAGAGCGATAGCTACGACTGACTTGAGAAGGGAGAAAGTTGAACGACCCCCTGTGTGGATGGGAAGATATGTCGCGCTCCTTATTTTGGTTCTTTACTATTGGGAATTCACACTTTGATCCTATCACAATTGTGGATTGTGTCTGCACAGTTTGTCTTTGGCTCTCAAAATCTCAGAAATATGCCCCTGCATGCCCGTTTCCACTTTCAACTTTGTATGGTCTTATTCTTAGAAATGCTTGCTGTCACATATTATTTTCTGCGGTGAAAATGCAGACAGAAAGTCTTGTTTGTGCTCTGTATGAAACAGAATTTTCATTCTTAATCTGTTCTCAGACATATAAATAACAGGAAAAACTTTACATCTGCATTTATAGTTTACAGTGGATCTTGCTGTGTTCAATGGCTTGACTGCATAAATCATACTCACATTGACACTCAGTAATTATTTTGTGGGTATTAATGTAAGAGGGTTGAGGGTTCTCAGATGTTATCCCCTTTTGATTGGCAATGAGATATAGTATTGCATGGTTTGCCCTTGCTTTAGCAATGCCAATCAAGGCATATTCATGGACTTTTCAATTATAACCTTGTGACGTTTTTAAATCATGAATTTTAATGGTATGATCTGAGTGCAAATGTCAAGGCACCATTACACAGATTGATCTAGAGGTATGAATACTTTTTGTGGTTACATCTCATGTTTGGTTGTCCTTTCTTCTTTCACAATTTGGTATAGTGACGTGAACATTTGTTTAAAAGTTAACTCATTCATTTTAAATAAAAAACAGATTGATCTAGAGGTATGAATACTTTTTGTGGTTACATCTCATGTTTGGTTGTCCTTTCTTCTTTCACAATTTGGTATAGTGACATGAACATTTGTTTAAAAGTTCTCATTCATTTTAAATAAAAAACAAAAATAAATATCGGTACACACTTTGCATGCGTGTGTGCACGTGTGTGTGTTCAAATCACTTGCATCTGTGTCTTTATCTCTCTTGTGCCTATATCAGACCAAATCACCTTTGGACAATGGAAATCATGATGGGATGACTTCACACTACTGCTCTTTCCCCCCCCCTTCATTTTGTGAAGCAATGCTCTAAAAGTGAACGAACTTGAATTTGTTTGCATTCTTTGCTTCACCACCACAAATGAAGTCTTATGAAAACCTCATACGAAGTCATGCATAAAAGAAATGAGGCTATTGTAACTTATCTAGAGAATGGAAATGCCATGAAGGCATTGTGGCAACATATGAAAAATAAGCCGTGGCCCCACTCTCTTATGAAGGATGCTCTCCTAGCCATTGGATGTGTGAGCACGTGTGAGGATCCCTGGTACAAAGATCCTCACCCTTCTTTGTTATCAGCAATCCTTGGTGCCTTTGGCTTTGTGGTGGCTGTCCTCTTCAGCACTTACCTAGGAGAGTGGCAATGGCCCTCCATAAGACATTATGGCATTACACTCCCCATCTATACTCATTTTTGGTGGAGATGCCCTTAGAGCTCCCACTAGAAGAGCAAAATTTCCATGTTTGTGTGGCTCTTTCAACATAGACTAGTCCATTCAGTAGTGCATTTGGGGTTGTAGAGAGGCCTGGAGGATCTCATAGAGCATTTCACACTTGATTGGCAAGATGAGGACAGGTACTTACTGCAACACATGGGGCTCTGTTGCCTGACTCACATAGTTAGGACCTCTGGTGTTTTATGAGCGAGCATATTTGGATAGTGTTATCTTGGTCCACAGAGCAGTCCCTTAGCTTATCACCCTAGATGTAGTACCATTCTCTCTGTCTAGGCCCCATTCTTAATTTGTAGATTCAGTTTGGAAGATAATTGCCAGTTTAGCAGATATGGCAATCTAAATGTATAGAGGCTATAGATGGGACTCAAAGCTTTTGCCTCCAGTTGCTTTTTGTTATCTGTTGGCAGGATATTGTTCATGTGTACGTAAGTCGAGAGTCCCACTAAAATGTTGAAATGCTTTTGTTTGAACCTTACAAAACATGTTTCTAGAGATGCCTCTGGTAAGATTGACTACCAAGGCTGTTCATTGAATGTTAGCATTAATAATTTTGAGGGGCCCTCCCTCATATCTACGTAAGACGATGGTGCTCCCTCATTAATATTTTGAGGCCTACCTCATATCCAGGTAAGACGATGGTGCTCCAAGACACCCTCGCCCTCATGTGAGTTATGCCATTAAATTTGGACCATAGATAGTTGTGTATTAATCTCTTGACTTGGACGTGAGCAATGCTTGGCTTAATCAAGATGGATCAAGATCTTGTATCTATTCCAAGTGGGACATCAACAAAAATAGTCTCGATATAAAGATGCCAAAGATCAGCCCACATTGGGGAGAACCAAGCCCAACGGTTAGAATGCCAAGAAGCAAGTGAATTTTGCCCTCATGACTCAGGTAATGGAAGTTGAAAGTGAACCTCATCATTTTGAGGATGTTCAGCATAATTCAGCATGGCAAAAAGCCATGGACGCTGAGATTAGATCCATTGAGAAGAATGCCACATGGGACTTGCTTGAAGCACCCCCATTGGGAAAAATGTGGCTGGGACCAAGTGGATCTATAAGGTGAAATACCATTCGGATGGTTCAGTTGAAGTACAAATCTCCTTTGGTTGCCAAGGGGTATGCACAAGAGGAGAGGATACATTATGAGGAGACTTTTGCTCCAGTTGCCAAGATGACCACCATTCACTCTATCATCTCTCTTGCTGCATTTTATGGATGGCCAGTGTACCAGATGGATGTCAAGACTGCTTTCCTCAATGGGATCTTAAGGAGGAGGTCTATGTGTATCATCCCCAACTTCCAAGGTTTTGTGGTGAAGGGATAGGAGCACAAGGTATGCAAGCTCAAGAAGGCCTTATATGGGTTGAATCAAGCACCTCATGCATGGTATCCGAAGATACATCAGCTCTTGCTATCCTAGGTCTTTGTGAACACTCATACAGAGCCAAATTTTTATATTTTGCAGCAAAAATCAGAATTGGTCATGTTGGCGCTTTATGTGGATGATATCATACTCACACTGACAGTGATTTACAACAAATTACAGTAGTGCAGTCCGCTTTGTGTCATCATTTTGACATGACAGATTTGGGCCTCTTACACTATTCTCTTCGCATTGAGTTTTGGCAGACCCCTGGGGGATTTCTATGTCACAGACAGAGTATTCAAAGGGGTTGCTGTAGAAATGTAAAATGGAGAACTGTAAGCCTGTGGCTACTCCATTCATAGGGCTTTCGAGTCAGTTCATGCATTGTCCCACAGTCACACATTGGAATGCAACGAAGAGGGTTCTTTCATATGTCTAGGGTACACTCTCTTATGGGCTGCATTATGCTTTAGGTGATGACATTTCTTTGAGTGGCTTTACATAGATGATTGATGCTCCACATCCGGTTATTGCTTCTCTTAGGGATTAGCTTGCGTTTCATGGCTCAGTAAGAAGCAAGACCACGTGTGTCTCTCCTCCATTGAAGCAGAATACAAAGCTGCAAATTCAGCCACTATGGAATGTATGTGGTTAAGGAATCTCCTATATGATTTACATCATGCTCAGGATGGTGACGCAACTCCGATTTTCTCTGACAACTAGAGTTGCATTGCTATTGGAAACAATCCTATCTTTCATGCTTGTATGAAACACATTGAGAATCATAATCATTATGTGCGGGATTGTATCACAAATGGCTTCATTGGTCTCACATATTGTTGCACTGAGGACAATGTGGTAGATATCTTCACTAAAAGCCTATCTTAGTGCTTCTCTTCACACGACATCGATATGGCTTGGGGATACAAGACATACAAGCAATGTTAAGGGGGTTTAAAATGACATTGTTTTCCTTTTGTACTCCCATAGGTTGCTATATCCACTTGTGGATGAATTTGTGCAACCATAGTACTTTCGGTACTATTGAGATAGTTTCCAGAGTACTTCAGCCATGTCATTGAGGGGGAATTCCTAGAGACATATACAATGATATGGTGTTATAGGCCATAAGTCAACCCTATGGTTGACCAGTACTTGGGTACTATAAAAGCCAATTACTCTCTTACTCACTTGTGTTCACAGCATTTTTCTCTCCACTTTGTTCCTACATGTGGGTCCCTATGGTCGATTTTTTCTCCTCCTCCACTTGCTACCTCTAGTCTGTCCCCTCCTCCATTGCTTCTTTGCTTTGGTCTAGCTACTCCTCCCTCTATTTTTTGGTTTGAATTGCAGGAGATTGCTCTACTTTGTTACCCCCTCTCTTGCACATGCTCTGCTACCATATCCCCCCCCAGTAGCACACTTTGGATCCACCACCCTTCTAACTCTTTTTTCTTGTATTTCACCCTCAACATCCACCTTCTAGGTCTCCTTCAAGTGTTGGAATTCCATTGCTGCTGTTTTGGACTATGTTGTAGCTCCATTACTATTGGTTTCTCTCCCCTAAGCTGCACTACTCCATTGGCCTCTCCCTAATAGCAAACATATCTTATTTGTTGATCGTTACTATACAAGCATGGTGCGGAACCTCTCCACATGACCGAGTACTATTTAAGTTAGTTGTATTCTCCACAACACCAAAAGTTCATTGGGTGAATGGATCCCTTTGTTGGGAGAAAAGGATAAGAGAAGTATGCTCATGCAATACTCTTTTTCATTACGGGATTTCCTCCTTCATTGCATAGCCACAACACTCACAAAAGTATACCTACACACATATATTGTGGATTATCCATAATCCACTATGATGATGTGGCATATCATATAAGATATATGCATCCCTATGTATATATAGACACCTATACACCAAGAAGATCCCCCTCAAGCTCAACATGAGCTTGCACATCAAACACACCTAACGCCTCTCTGTAATACTCAAACTTTATCTTTACCTAATGCCTTGGTAAAGATATCTGCCACTTGTTCATTGGTCTTCACATAGACCAAGTCTTGGACTTCTATATGCTTGGTTCTTGCATGGTACATGGGATTGTTTGCTAGCATGATGCTACTCACATTATCACAAAAGATCACAACACTACTATCAATGCATACTCCCAAATCGTCAAGTAATAATCTCATCCATGTCTCCTCACACGCTACAATGGCTGCTCCACGATATTTAGATTTAGTGCTTGATAAAGCCATGGTAGGTTTCTTTTTACTACTCCAACTCACCATACCACTACCAAGTGAAAAGTCATATGCACTAGTAGATCTTTTATCCATCATGATGCCCGCCCAATCTGTGTTAGTGTAACCATGTAAGCATACGTTTCCACCTTTTGCATAAAACATCCCAAAGCTGACTGTGGGAGTTTTTGGATCTCCTCCCTCACTATGAGCGCATATTTGGGATTCATATGATAGGGACGCTGTTGTACTTACTAGACGTCATCTATCATGGGTATAGTGTGCGGCACGACTTCAACGGTCACACCCTTTATGTCTATATACTTCTAGGCCATGCAATCCTTGTACTCTTAAAGGAGAGCAATTAAGGCATGCTCCTCATTGGGGGTGAGGTCCTCTGCTATGTATACCGGTGTGGCTCTGCCCCTTCTAGTGCCAGGTTTACTTAACTTTGGTTGGGCCATCATATCCTTGGAAGTACCCTACCTCCTGGGTTCTCTTGGCCTGCTAGTATAAGATTTTGTGGTCCTCTATCATGTAGGCCTTAAAATGAGAAGGTACCTATCACAAGTCCTCCTTTTCTTCATCCTCCTCTCCTTTTCTTCATCCTCCTCCTCCACTCCTTGTTGGGTGGATTCCCCCTTGCTTTTGGTGGAAGCCTTTGGACTCTTGGAACTTCAAAGCTTTGGACCTGAAGGGGGCTCTTCCATAGTACTCATGGAGCCAATGGGAGAGGTAATTCTACTCAGCCGAGATCCCCAATTGGAGGAAAACTCATGGTGGGTAGTAGTGGCACCCACACATGTTAGCCAATGGAGGTCCGATTTGACCCTTGTTGCCCCACTGCTCACCTTGTGGGGTTTGAGCATGTTAAACATTCTAAGGGGCACCATCGTATTCAACTCTTCATGCTCAAGGGATGATATTTGGAACCCTATCCTTTCTGGGATGTCAATGTTTGCCAGAATATGCATCCAGTTTTGAGAGAACTCTGGCTTAGGGAGAGGGGCATAACAAAACTCAATTGCCTCCTTCCCATCGCCTTCTCTCTCACAAGTTTGGAATAGTCCATTGTGTTGGATTCCATGGCAAATAGGTGGCTTGAGACTTGTATGTGTGCAGGTCCACTCGCAAGATTTGCTCCTCATGGTGTAAATAGATGTTGTCCGTGTGAAGATAGTGGGAGAGAGGGAAGGAGTCTCACTTGCGGCTTTCTCACATACACAAATGGGGGAATAGACACAAAGGTGGAGGTTGAAAACAGTTTTCCTCTTCTTAGTTGTGAAAGCCAAAAGAACTCTGATACAAAGAAATAGAAGAACCCTATATGTGGGTCTCAAACCAAACTCAACTAACTAAGGTGGCATACTAACTGAGCCACGAACTAGTGTAGATAAGGATAGCTGTCATCCAGCTATTATTCGTGGGCGGTGTACCAACCGCATCTCCAGCTAACAAGTCGGTGACATAAATGCACAACAGTCACCCTGGCATATCGCGAGTGGAGCTCAATATCTCAACACTCCCCCTCGAGCTCAATCCCAATTCCTGCACACCAAGCAGGTCTCTGAACTTGCGCAGCTTCTCTGCACCCAATGCTTTCGTGAATATGTCAGCTACCTGATCCTCTGTGCTGACATAAACTAGATCAATAAGACCTAGTAAAACCTTCTCCTGCACATAGTGATAATGCACCTCAATGTGCTTTGTTCTAGCATGAAAGACTGGGTTCTTTGCCAAGTGTATACTGCTCATGTTGTCACAATAAATGACAAGTGGCCCATCATAGAGTAGCTTATGCAACCAAGCTACCTCACATGCAGCCATTGCTGCACCTCTGTACTCAGCCTCTGTGCTCGACAAGGCAACTGTAGGCTGTTTCTTGCTGCTCCAAGTGACTGCAGCACTCCCAAAAGAGAACACATATCCACTGGTAGATCGTCTATCAGAAATACTACCAGCCCAATCAGCATAAGTGTATCCATGCAACTGTATCTAGACCCCAGCCTCATAAAATAGTCCATACTGCAATGTGGACTTCACATACCTGAGTATGCGTCTAGCTGCATCCAAATGCGGTTTCCTTGGAGCCTGCATAAACTGACTTACCAACCCAACAGCATAGCTCAAATCTGGCCTGGTAATAGTCATGTAAATCAAACTTCCTACTATGCGTCTGTACATAGTAGGGTCCTCCAGAAGCTCACCTGCATATGCGCTCAGCTTCACATTCTGCTCCAAAGGAACTGAAATAGGCTTACAGCCTGTCATCCCATATTTGGATAGCATGTCCAATCCATATTGCCTCTGCAAGAGCTGTATCCCACTTGGTGATCTAATCACCTCAATGCCCAAGAAATAACGCAGCTCTCCCAAATCCTTCATCTCAAACTTCTGCCTCAATAGCATTTTCACATGAAGGATATCTTCATCACTATCACCTATGATGATCAAATCATCAACATAAATGACCAACAGCATAATCCCTTTCTTTGTTTTTCTCACATAGAGTGAGAAATCTGCCTTGGAAATCTGAAAGCCAATAGTGACAAGATACTGTCCTATCTTGTCAGACCATGCTCTAGGTGCTTGCTTCAAGCCATACAAGGCTTTCTTCAACCTGCAAACAAACTCAGGATGAATAGCATGAACATAACCTGCTGGCTGCTCCATAAAGACCTCTTCTTGCAAATCACCATGCAAGAAGGCATTCTTTACATCCATCTGATGTAAAGACCATCCCTTTGATGCAGCCATAGCAATGGCTGCTCTTACCGTTGCCATCCTTGCAACCGGGCTGAAAGTTTCTTCATAATCAATGCCATATGTTTGTGCATACCCCTTGACAACTAATCTTGCCTTGTATCTATTCACAGAACCATTTGCATTGTGCTTGATCTTATAAACCCACTTACAGCCAATTGCATTCTTGCCTTTAGGCAAAGGCACCAATTCCCATGTAGCATTAGCATCCAAGGCATCCATGGCTTTCTTCCATTTTTCATTTCCCATGGCTTGCTCAAAAGAAGTGGGTTCTGGTTCCTGTATCACTTTGACCATATAGGCATAGTGAATGGCTGTAAATCCATCATATTTCAGCCTATCCACAGGATACCTAACCCTGGTAGACCTGTGCAAAATAGGCTCACTTCCAGGTGCTCTCAAAACATCCCTGGTCTTCCTTACTCCAGGTGTAACAACAGAAGGAATACCCAACTCATCATCAATGCTCTGTTCTGAGCCACTGGATTCACCATCCACACAAGAGTGACCTACATTCACATCAACCATGGGCTGATCTACCTTCTCTTTTCCTTTTCGTGATACCTGTGTACCACTATCTGCATTGCTTTGAGGAGATTCTCCTGATCTCAATCTACCTGTCCATGGCGAAGTATGTGAACCACTACTAGAGGACACTGCAGGTCCACTGATATTTTGTGATTGTTGCTGTGAATTTTGTGCAGCATTACCATTTTGTGCATCTACATCAATCATCACATTTACTAGTTTATACCAGCTACTCATCTCATCAAAAACAACATCTCTGCTCACTGTGAACTTTCGTGTAGAAGGGTTATAGCATCTATACCCTTTCTGCTGCAGAGAATAACCAATAAAGATGCACTTCTCAGCTTTTGGATCCAACTTGGACCTCAACTCATCTGGCACATGGACATAGGCAATGCAACAAAAAATCTTCAAATGAGAAATATCTGGTTTCCTACCAGTATACATCTCCTCTGGCGTCATGCCATGTATTGCTGCAGTGGGAGTCTTGTTCATTATATAGACTGCTGTAGCAACTGCTTTAGTCCAATAATAATCTGGTAGATCTTTTTCATTTAGCATAGCCCGAGATACCTCTAAAATATGCCTGTTTTTTCTTTCTGCAATTCCATTTTGCTATGGGGTATGACTGCATGAATATTGCTGCTTTATACCATGCTCCTGCAAGAACCTTGCAAACTCATTTGAGAGGTACTCTCCCCCTCCATCTGACCTTAGGCATTTTATTTGCAGGCCTGTTTCTTTTTCCACCATAGCTTTGAAAGCTTTGAAGTGCCCAAACACTTCACTTTTCTTTTTCATAAAATACACCCACAGTTTTCTGCTGAAGTCATCAATAAATGTGACAAAATAGTGACAGCCTCCAATAGATGCAGCTTTTGTAGTCCACACATCAAAGTGGATTAATTCCAATGGCTTTTTACTCTCTTGAACATGCCTAGGAAAAGGTTTCCTTACCTGTTTCCCAAATTGACAGGCTTCACAAACCTTGTGCATTTCTGCAACCTTGAATTTTGGCAATCCTGCAACAATATTTTGGGCTTGCATTGATTTAAGTCACTGTATATTAACATGACCAATGCGTTTGTGCCAGATATCAATATCTGCAACTACATCGGTCCCATGTGCAAACATTGCTGCACTCAATTCAGGCATGTCTGCATCCAACGTAAACATCCTGCCCTTCTTCTTTCCTTTTGCTATCAACAAGCGACCATTATTTTTCATATCCTCAACAAAGCATCCATGAGGATTAAATCTGACCCTGCTCAACCATTTGACCAACAGAAACCAGGTTCTTGGTGATGTTCGGGACATGAAATACATCAGACAAGTATTTCTTTTTCCCATCCTGCATAGACAAAGGAATTTTTCCAATCTGCACAATAGGATGTGTAGTATCATCACCAGTCTCCACAAATCCTGGCTTTTCCATCTTCCTTGCATCTTGCATCCATTCTGCATGACCTGTCATGTGGTTTGACGCACCTGAGTCAACATACCACACATCATTTTGTTCTTCTGCACTTGTCACAGAATTGGTCATATGCTGCACCATAAAAAGATGCTCATTTCTGTCATCACCCTGCCTGCTAGAAGATGCATAATTGCCTTGCTGCAATTTTCCATTCATAATGTCATTCTGCTTTTTGTAGCAGTCCTTAGCCATATGACCCATTTTGCCACAATAGTAGCATTCAACATTGCTGTTTGCATTTTGGCTTCTCTGCCATCCACCACGGCCTCTTTGGCTCCCCCTGCCTCTAGAGTTACCATGTCCTCCTGCATAGGACTGGTTTTCTTGCGTTTGCTGCATATTCTGATTTCTACCACGGCCTGCAGATCGGCCTCCTCTACCTCTGCCTCTACCTCTGCTAGCATTTGAGTAGAAGACAGTTTCTTTTGAAGTTCCTGCTGAAGAAGATGCACCCCCATTTCTCTGCTCTTCAGAAATTAGAAGAGCAATCAACTCCTCAAAATCAGGAAATTTTTCACGGACGGCAATGGATGTCCGGAACTGTGCATAATCCTTTCCTAGACCATTCAAGGTCACAGAAATCATCATCATCCACTGGCGACCCAATGGAAGCAAGTGCATCTGCAATTTTCTTCACTTTCATGTGGTAGTCATTTATGCTCAAATTTTCTCTCTGCACATTGTGCAACTCGTGTTTGAGTTGCATTTTCCTGGCTTGCGTATTTGTGCTATACATTTTTGCCAAAGTATCCCATGCCTCCTTTGGCGTATTTGCATCCTGAATATGCACAATCATGGAGTCCGAAATACTGATAGACAGCCAGTACATAACTTTCCTGGCTCTCTCATGCCATCCTTTAAATGCCTGCATTTCCTGTTGACTGGGAACATTAGGAAGAACAGGTTCTTCTTCATTTCCTGTAATGAATTCCCAATAGCCTTTTCCCATCAAGAAATTCGTCATTCTAAACTTCCATGCCTGGAAGTTGTTCTTGTCAAGCTTTTCAGTGACAATCTGTGAAAGAGAATCAGATGCCATTACAGAACACTGCAAAATATTCTGTCACTGCAAAAAACACAGCTTTTTGCCTCACACAGGCAGATCTGCAAAACTGACGAAAGTGGTATTTCACCACACAGTCACTTCCTAGTGACAATTTTGCATCAACAGGCAACAAGCATGAATCTGCAACTCCCAATATCTCTGCACAAAGGCATACGATGCAATTTCTGCGGCAACTTTTCACCGACCCGCAGAACAGTGGTCGCACAGCAAAAACAGGGCCTTTTTCTGAGTGCCTGCGGAGAACTTCTGTCTCCAAAACGGGCCCCGAAATGGCCTCGAATTAGAAAAATAAAGTCACTGAGTGCTTCGCCCTCACCCGCAGCATATACTGCGCTCTCGCCACACCGCGAAGGGTGACTCAATCTGAAACAGTGCACTCTTGCACTTCTGGCTATGCTACCTGCAGAGATTTGCTCCCAAACTCGAAATAGGAAAGCAACACTGGTCCTCTTACCAGGACACCACGAACTTGGCTTGCTTTCTTGAGCTCCTTACCACGAACAAGGCTCTGATACCATGTGAAGATAGTGGGAGAGAGGGAAGGAGTCTCACTTGCGGCTTTCTCACATACACAAATGGGGGAATAGACACAAAGGTGGAGGCTGAAAACAGTTTTCCTCTTCTTAGTTGTGAAAGCCAAAAGAACTCTGATACAAAGAAAGAGAAGAACCCTATATGTGGGTCTCAAACCAAACTCAACTAACTAAGGTGGCATACTAACTGAGCCACGAACTAGTGTAGATAAGGATAGCTATCATCCAGCTATTATTCGTGGGCGGTGTACCAACCGTATCTCC
This sequence comes from Dipteris shenzhenensis, assembly GCF_047967505.1. Classification (NCBI taxonomy): domain Eukaryota; kingdom Viridiplantae; phylum Streptophyta; class Polypodiopsida; order Gleicheniales; family Dipteridaceae; genus Dipteris; species Dipteris shenzhenensis. The sequence continues at coordinate 10,789,613 of NC_141598.1, forward strand.
AGCTAACAAGTCGGTGACATAAATGCACAACAGTCACCCTGGCATATCGCGAGTGGAGCTCGATATCTCAACAGTCTGTGCTCTAATCATGTACGAGTCCAAACATTCACAAGAAGGTCCTACCTAGGATGGCTTCATATCCAAGCTATTGGGTGAAGTCCATAACCACAAACCAAACGGGGTACGTGAAGCCAAACACCTTAATGTTAATACTAGTGAGAACTCCTAGGGGTTCAGCATTTTTGCCATTAGCTAGCTTTACTACAACATGGGTTCAGCTCAAGGGCAGGCTTGCCCCACATCTCCCAACATTCTTTGGTGCATATACTCACACTAGCTCCCCCATCTAGGATGGCATCAACCTTTTGTACATCACCTTTGCTTCTGGTAGGTTATGGGGATAGCTGCATTAGTGTCATCACCTTCGAAGTACTAGCCTAACTTATTAATGGGGACCTTAGGTAAGTTCTAACCCTCCTCCTGTGGTTGGTTGTCTTTGGGGTTGGTAGGACCTTGGGCCAGGATTTTTCCCTTCATCCAGTTTGAGAGGACTCGCCAGAGGGTAGGATTCCCTCTTAACAGAGATGCAATTGGCATCTTGACCTCTGTGGAGAGGAAGGCCACTAACCTGGCAATATCACGTGGTTCTTGAGAGGTCTCCCTCCCCATCTATAGTGGATCCTTGAAGCATAGATGTCTTCCTCCTCTCTTAGGTTCTGCAACACTAGGTCCTCTTGAAACATCCATTGCATCAAGTCCAAAACCTTAGAGTTACTGGAGCTGGATGGTTCCTCTTCTTCCTTTCTCTCTGGCACCCTAAATGCCTTTTCCCCCCTATGAGTAGTCGAGTGGATGGTACCCGACCCTCTGTTGACCTTGAGCCTATCCTCGAATTTCTCTTGGTATTCCCATACCAAGTTTTGAGCACCTAGTAAGCATTGTTTCTCTAAGGTTGGGTCTGGATATGCTCCCTTAAGAAGGTGGACAAGTGAGGCCTTGGGCCTGCACTGGCTTTTTTACATCCGGATATGAGGGCATACTAGGATCGTCCTAAGAAGGGGCACATTCGGATGTAGAGGAGGTGGTGAGCTCCTCATCTAAATTATCTTGGATGAGCACTTGATTCGTTCCTTCGCCCACCCTGGTGACCTTCTTGGACGGTTTGTGAGGGCTGGGGTGACGGGAATTTGAGATGTGGGAGTCCTGCCTTTCCTTGCCTAGGGCCTTTGCATGCATCCTTGTGATGACCTTTAAGGGCACTACTGCAGCTACTTGACCTTGTTCAATGCTTAGTAAATTGATGCTAGTGCCCTTGAGTAGGGTGGTCGGAGTCACTGCTGGTCTCCTTAGGGGACAATCCTTAAATAAAGGCTCCCTCTGGAACCAGCACACAAGGGCATGGGACATGTGGGGAGGACCATAGGGGTAAGATCCTTGTATGGGTAGTCCTTTAAAAAGTGCAGCCCTTGGCATTTAAAACATAATACAGAGGGGTTTGTTGCACTCGTATACAGGAATTCACTTGCCCTGAGTGGACCTTGGCATGTATAGCATTGGATCGGGGGCCTTTGCACCAAAGAATTCATGCCTCTTTCCCTCATGGACACATGCACTGTTTGATATATTGGAACATGCTGATCTTCATGTAAAAGGTAGTGGCTTATGATGCTACTTCCCTCCTCGTAAGGATGATAGTCGGGATGTCCGTGATCATGCTCCAGCTCTTCTCAGTCATTAGGTAATTATTCCACAAATACTTGGTTGAATAGAGTTATACAAGATGGGGGTGGTTGTGGACCTAATTTGGGTGGTGGTAATGGAGCATATTGTGCTCTATAAAGCCCTAGATTGGCTAGGGGCTCCTTGCGCATTCATCACGTTGGGTGGGGCTGCCAAGGCCAATTGGGGCCACATCTAGTAGATTGATTGGGGGAGGACCTTCGAGAATCGGCACTGAGAGGTATCATGATTCCCCCATCTATATAGCAGTGTGCATAGTAGAGGGATTTCCTTGCTCTAAGGCAGCGGCACTCATTTGAGAGGTGATTGCCATTGCATACCCCAAACCACACATTGTCTCTTCTCGGGAATGAGAGGGTTACTCGGTGTTTCCTTGGAGGTTCTTGCCTTCCATTGCTTGCCCAACTGATTCAGTAGACTAGAGGCCAACTCGCCCATATCTAACCCCTTGGACTCTTTATCCTCTTCCTTGGTAGGCTCTGTACTAGAAGACCTTATCGATGGTGATACCTTGAACAGAGCTGTAGTTTTGTCCTTGACGTCCATCATATTATCACATATATAGATGGCTACCTTGCCTGCAAAGTTCAAAAGAAGTGGGGTTCATAAACATTAAGTGGTCATGCAGCTTTGGATCTTCCAATCTGATGAGGAAGTGTGGCAATAGTCGTTCGCGCTCATCCTCTCATGCGGTTCGCTATGGGAATTGAGGTGTTTGATCCTGTTGATGTAGTTTCGAAGGGATTCCTTCTCATTCTATTTAACCTCATACAATTGATGATTAATTGGACTCCACTTGTGACCACTTGGGGAAAACCCTACAATGAAGGCTTTTCGTAATACCTCCTATTTGACTTTCCCCTCCAAGCTGAGGGACCTATATCATTGGACTGCCTTGCTATCTAGGCTAAGTCTAAATGCATTAACCATTTCCAGATCTCTGGGAGCACCGAGTGGTTCACATATATGCTCAAATCGCTCCATGTGGGACTAGATCTCCTTCCCCAAGAAATTAGTTATCAGCTTGGATATGGCTATGGGTTGACTCCTAGAGGAATTGGTGATCCTTGCAGGGAATACGGGTAAAGCCGGGGGTGGAGTGGCCACCCTTCCTAGTGCATCCACCAAGATGCACATCGTCTCATTCGATAGCACAGATTGGGAAGCTTGTGGAAGTGGCAATGTTGTGGGCCTAATAGAGCCTAGAGGCTGCCTCAAGCCTTGCCCGATTAGTGGGGTCCATTGTACTGGTACCCACGTTGGGGGCCTAATAGGCCCTAGAGGCAGCCTCATGCCTTACGTAGTGGGCTCCATTGTATTGGTACCCACGTTGGGGCTGTGGCCCGCTCCCCTATACATCGGGGCCGAAATTATGGGAGTAAATTGTCGGGCTTCAAGAGGAAGGGGGTTACCTGGCATCTGCATGGGATGCTCCTTGAATCGGTTTGTAAGGTGGAACTTGCAAGGGCACATAGTTGGAGAATGTCGAAGGCACTTGGAAGGTTAGAGGTTCATAAGAGTTCCCCCTTGGGAATCCCATGCATTTCCATGGCTGGGGTTTTGTCTCAAAAAGGACCTCATCCATGGGTCTTCGTCTTCCGTGCGCCTTGAGTCAAGGTGCCCCATGAAGATTGTGGGTCCTAAGTCCACAAAGATAGCCTCAGTCCCTTCTTGTAGCTCAAGGACTGGTGGGTGTTGCTGGCCTCCCCTTTCCATGGGAATGCTGGCAAAAGGGTTCTCCATTTCTGCTAAATCCGATTAGCCTAACTGTCCGACATGTTGGATGTAGTCCCCCTTAATTTGGAGGCTACAAAAGGAGCAGGGGAATGAGGTGGAGCTATGTTGGTGTAAGGGGCTTCGGAGGCCCTTGGGCCAGTGGGTTCTTGCATTTCCTCATTCAAGCTCTCTAACTAGAGGGATTGCTACATTGGGGCCCTAACACTGAGTGAGAAATGGGGATTGAACTCCCTATTGGGGCTGAACCAAAACTGGGGTGAAAGGTAGGTTGTGAGTAGTTTGAAATGCTATCCTCGGGCTCCGGCTCCTTGAATAAAATTCTCCCAGACCTGAAGTGCATGTATGAGATCACTATGAGGATACACCCTGCTTCAAATTCAGTTCTGTATTCTTCATTTTTAAAATTTAATTTTTTATCAGAGAATCTACTCCCAGAGCTATCCCTCTGGTCAGAGGGTTAACTATATGCCAACGGGTTGTAGGGATAGTCTAAAGGTAAGGATCGGTAGTATAGCAGTTGACACATGTTGGCGGGTTAGGTTGAGGTTGGTATGCCTCTGGGTTGGTGGGTTAGCGTTAAAGCAACGGGCGGTGGGATATTCAATTTGGCAGGATGTGAGTATGGCAATGGTCGTGGGGTTAGCAATAAAGCAACGGGTGTTGGGATGGCTTACCTTGGAGGGATACCAAGATGGCACCGGTCGGAGGGTTAGCTGTATGCCAACGAATCGTTGGGACAATCGTAAGGCATCTATTAAGCGGGTGGGATAGTAGACTCTGACACATCATAATGAAGGCAACGGGTTAGGTGATTGACATGTGTCAGGTCGATGGGATAGAGCTAAGGAGACTGGTCATGGGGATAGAGAGCTAAGGTGACGAGTCGTGGGGATAGGAATTGTCTGGGAGCACGCAACTTTGCCGACTCCCTTCTGATGACTCCTAGTGGTTCTCCAAGTTCTATTCCAGGTTTGTGTGCATTGGGGGGTTGTTAAGGACCTAAACTACCTACCACAAACAAAAAACATCAACTCTTGGCACACAAACAAGTGGTTTCTACAAGTTGGACTATTAAGCACCTGAAACCACTTCGAAATTCCACTCCAATCTTCATTTTCAAGTGTTTTTAGTTGGATTTGACACTACAACTAGCTTAGCAATCATTCTAGCTACCTCTTTGTATAAACAAACATAAAAAAACAATTAAAAACAAGCTCAAATGCATAACAATGGCTTTATGGATAGAAAGTTGAAAAGTGAGCTTTCCTACTCTAAAATCACTCTTTCTTCACTAGTTTCCACTTCCAATCCACTCCTTATCCCCACTAACAAGACCTAAAGGCATGTGCAATGTGTTGTTTATGGGAGGAAGCTAAAAAAATGCAAAAGCATACCTCATATCTCCTCGACAGTGGTGCCAAAGACGTGTAGTCTAGCAAAGACACACATGTCATGGGGATGCTGGAAGTGTGCTGATAGAGCTCCTCACTCTTGTGCAGCTCCTTGTGGAAGTATTGCATAGTGAAGCCTACACTCGTGTCACTCGAGTGCCTATCGAATCATTGCAATGGGGTTTCCACCAAGAAGAAGGGGGAGAGAAAGAGAGAGAGAGGAGGGGGAGGGAAGAAGGGAAGGGGAGGAAGAAGGAGAAGAAGGTGAAGGGGGATTGTGGCAAACACCAAAGGCAAACACAAAGAGCAAGAAAAACTCAATCTCAACATGAGCAAGATGAGAGCATGTATTTCTCAAAGGTTACATACAATAATGAAGACCAAAGTCAACCACTTGGCCTTTTATACATGTCACCTTTTGAAGGGAGGGCCAAACCCTATTTCTTATACCACACCCTCTCTCTCTTTCTCTCTCTCTCGTTACAATCACTTGGGCCCATATGGCACCAAGGCAGATGTTGAGTCTCTCAACCTCCCCTCTGTCTTCAAATGGCTCTTGTGTTATCCATATATGGGATCCAAATGGCTCTTGTGTTATCCTTGCCAATTTGGGTGATCTCGATGACTACCTCGGTCCGAAACCATTTGTCAAGACTCAAAACCCATAGGACTACCTCGATCTTGAGCCATTTGTGGCTCAAAACTCATAGGATTTGGGTGGGCTAGATCCATCAACATGCTCAATGGTTGTTAACAAACAACACTGAGACAAATTTTTTTCTCTTTGTTCTTATGAGATAGGAAATGTGTGCATGGAAGAAGGTAGCTTCTATGAGTAAGGGGATTTGAAATAGATGAAGAGATGAAAGTCAAAGTTTGAGGGAAAGAAGGCAATTTTTATGTGGCTGAGATAAAAAATCAGGCTTGGAAGATCATAGGCGGCTCTCTAAGAGAGGCATAGAAGATCATAGGCAATTTTTATGTGGCTGAGATAAAAATCAGGCTTGGAAGATCTTAGGCGACTCTCTAAGAGAGGGGACTAGGGAAAAACCTTGTGAAAAAGAGAGGCAATTAAAGAAAAACTTATGAAAAAGCTAATTTTGAGCATGGTCTTGCAGTTCACTTTTTGCCCAAATGGTACCCTAAACCCTAAAAAATTTCACAAATTATGACATAATTTGATGATATCATCGAGCCATGTCATAAAGTTAACCCTAAATTCGATGACAGCATAGATTCCTAGCAAATATTATGGATGAAAGTCGATGATATCATCAAATTTTGGCATGGTTGTGAAAAAGCTCGATGATGTCATCAAATTTTATCATAAGTTCTGATAGAAGTTGATAACATCATCGAATTTTATCATAACAAATATAGAAATAGTAAAACGGTTATAACTTTTGAACCAAGATTCCATTTTGGGAGCTTTCTAGATCAAAATTTAGAGCAGAAGTGGCTCTACAATAATTGCTAAGAAAAAAGTTGCATCATTTTGCCTTAGCACTTTGTTCAAATTCAAAGCGGAAGGCACTCAAAATTTGGGTTCAAGGTTAGGGGTTCCTTATCTACTACAAAATTCCTTATAGAAGGAAATTCCATCCAACCAACACATATACCCTACAAGACCAAGCAATAATCTTAGCATAAACATAGCTCTAATTGACCATGTTAAACTCATATTATGGCTCATTGCTATGTTGTTTCAACTTATGACATAGCTTGATAACATCATCAACTTTTGTCATGAGTTATGAGTTTACTCGATGCTATTATGTAGACATATCATAAGTTCTCATAATAACATTAACTTTCCTTATGACCTATAGATGCCTTTGTCATGGGATGGAAATTAAAATTTAAACTTCCCTTCCAAAGAGGGTAGCACAAAATTTGAATATGAGATACAAAATGGAAAAATTACCGAAGGTACATCAAAGGCAAGGTAAACTAGTAATACTCCTACTGCTCTTTCTCATCCTCCGAACCACTTTACTCATCCTTGCCTTGAATATCTTGGTCCACATCCCCACCTCTGCTTGATCCCTTTACGTCTCTCTCCCGCACATCCCCACTTGCAAGCTCCTCCTCTTTTGCATCACAGATAGCTTTGGTTGCATCAAAATTGCCACCCTAATAATGAAACAATTCAAAAATGAGATTACAGCTTAATTGTAAGATCAATGGTATGATCACACATGCTTGAGAGAAAAGATGATTTTAGTAGACTTACATGACAAGCGACCGCCATTTCCCAATCGATGGTGTGTCCTCAACACTCCATCTCTTTGAAGAATGGCTTTGCTCCTACTCTCCATGCCTGTCTGTGCTCCTCATTAAGACATCAGCCAATAACAAATTCGTGTGACCAAAATTAAGAGAGCTAGCTGAAGTGTCATATATGAGTAATTAAACCACCCATGCCTCATTGCATAGCCTTTTGTCGTTCTTGACGTCTCCTCGCCACCCTCCTTCGATCCACCCACTTGTGACTGGCATTTGTCTGATCTCTCTCTTAGTGGCCTTCCAATCCTCTTTATGTGCCCACACAACGGCGGGCCTAGGCTTATCCTCCTTGATCCCATCTCTCATCTCTGACCTACAATGTCTGGGTATGAGTCCCCTCCGAGGCCCATGCATCTGCGCATGTCATCATCATCAGATTCATATTCTAAGGGGTTTGGAAATTTGTCCTTGAGTTGTGCTATGAGAGCATCCTTCGTTGTATCATCCTAAGAGTGCCAATCTATGAATATACCTTTGGAAGAATACATATATGCTCATCAAGTGCCTCTATGATAGATAACTTTAAGCACCTTCTCATCCTCAACAATATCATGCATGCTATTGATATTATAGAGAAGGTCCTTGGGTGCAATAAACTCTCCCTAGCTAAAGTCTGAGATGCTCGATGGGGTGGTGGTGGAGCAAGGGGTTGAAAAACAAGCTGGGCTGGAGCCAGGGGTGGTGGAGCGAGGGGTGGTAGAGTGCTCCATGACAAGGGTGGGCAAGGGGCTAGTGGGGCAAGCTACATCTCATCGTAGGGAGGGAGGCAAGAATGTGCAGATTCATCTACATATGCACTTGCACCTAAATCACAACAACCATCCTTCCTACTCTTCCTAGAGTGAGGGGTGGCAAAGCGCTTTGTGTGGCAGGGGTGGGTAAGGAGCTAAGAATGTGCAAATTCATCTACAAATGTACTTGCACCTAAACAACCACAACTACTGTTCCTACTCTTCCTAGAGAGACACCATTGGGCCCTAGGCAATGGGCCCTAGGTAATGATGTCTCACTAACTAGGGTAGGTGACCCCTATCGGGTAGGCATAGTCAATGGCCTTGGACTAGGAAGAGTCAATGCACCTCCATGTGCTACACAGCATGAGATGAGGCAATTCTAGACTGGATAAGAGACTGATATCTATCCAGCTCGATTGGGATCATCTGCGAGACAAAGTCCTCTCTAGACTCATCAGTCCATGGCCTCCCCTCATGGGTGGAATGCTCTGAATCAGAAGATGAGCGATGAATCCTTGCTTTATTACATTTGATAGGCAAAACACAAACACAAACAAAAAAGAAAACTCAATAAATAGATTGCAAAAATGTGGAAATACTAATGGAAAAAGGAAAGGAGAAGAATGGGGAAATGTGGAAAGAACTAAAAAATGTGGAAAAGAGAGTAGAAATGCAAGAAAAGAATGCTAAAAAGAGGGAGGAGAAGAGAGAAAGAGAGGGAAAAAAGAGAGAAAAGAGGAGAGGAAAGTAAGAGGAAAATATGAAAAAGAAGAGAGGAGAGTCCAGAGGAGAGGAAAGGGAAATGAAAGAGAGAGAAAGAAGAGAGGAAAGGGGAAATTATAGAGGAGAGGAGTGGAAAGGGAAAAGAGGAAAAGAAGAGTGAGGAAAGGGAAAGAAAAGAGAGTATCTCAAACTCAAATCACTACTTGCTATATGCAAAATACTATGTGCAAAATGCAAAACGATATGAACCCAAGGAAGGGCACGTTCCTTGGTCTTATAATTTTTGGAGAGGAAGTGTGCCAACTCTCCCCCCATACTATACATGTGGTTATGTGCTAAATGTGAAGTACCATGTGCAAAATACAAAGTGCTATGTGCAAAATTCAAATTACTAAGTGTCTTTGTGCTCATTGCAAGTTTAAAGTACTATGTGCTAAATGAAAAGTCTTATATGTCAAAATACTATGTGCTAAATGCAAAATGATATGAACCCAAGGAAGGACACGTTCCTTGGTCTTATAATTTTTGGAGAGGAAGTGTGCCAACTCTCCCCTCACAGTATACATGTGGTTATGTGCTAAATGCAAAGTACCATCATTGTGCAAAATGCGAAGTGCTATGTGTAAAATTCAAATTGCTAAGTGCCAAATTGAAACTGCTTTGTGCTAATTGCAAGTTTAAAGTACTATGTGCTAAATGAAAAGCCCTATATGCCAAAATATTTTGATAAATGCAAAATGATATGAACCCAAGCAAGGGCACGTTCCTTGGTCTTATAATTTTTGGAGAGGAAGTGTGCCAACTCTCCCCCCACACTATACGTGTGGTTATCTGCTAAATGCGAAGTACCATGTGGAAAATGCAAAGAGCTATGTGCAAAATTCAAATTGCTAAGTGCTAAATTAAAACTGCTTTGTGCTAAGTGTAAGTTGAAAGTAATATGTGCTAAATGAAAAGTACTATATGTGTAAGTTGAAAGTAATATGTGCAAAATTCAAATTGCTAAGTGCTAAATTAAAACTGCTTTATGCTAAGTGTAAGTTGAAAGTAATATGTGCTAAATGAAAAGTACTATATCCCAAATTCAAATTGCTACCAAATTTATACAAAGTGCTAAATAAAAAGTGCTATATCCCAAATTCAAATTGCTATAAAATATATACAAAATGATATCTACTAAACACAAACTTCTATGTGCAAAATGTAAAGAGCTATTTACCATGTGCTATATTCAAAATGCTATGTGCTACATTCAAATTACTATATGCTATATTCAAATAGCTATCAACATAAACTAGAGATCTTATAAATTTTGTGTGTGAAATATAAAGTGTTAAATTCGTTTTGCTACATGCTATATGAAAAATGATGTTTACTAAATACAAACTGATGTGAGCCCAAAGAAAAGGACATTCCTTGGTCTTATAATTTAACAGGAAGTGTCCTACTTCCTCCCACACAAATATATAATTTTATGTTAAATGAAACATTATATGAGCTAGATGAAAATTCTTATGTGCTAAATTTAAATTCCTATGTACTAAATTTAAATTCATAAGTCTTGAATGCGATTTAAATTAACCTTAAAAATTACACCCTCCTTCGTCTTATAGAAACTGTGCAAACTCTGTCATCACAAAAACGTGTAGTTATGTGATACAAAATGCTATATGATCTTATAAAATTTAGAAGAGAAAGCATGCAAACTCTCCTTCCACCCTAATGTGTGATTATTTGTAAGATACAAATTGCATATTTGCAAAATACTATATGCTAAAATGCAAGTTGCAATAACTCCAAAGAAGGGGACATTAGTTGGTGTTATAATTTTAAGATAGGAAGTGTGCTAGTTAAACCCTCATCCATTAAACCAAAAAAGGTACTTCTAGTGTCATATTTTGCTCACTTCATTTTACAAATTCAATAAGAATCAAATTATGCAGTAAAACATATAAACTTAACAAAATTCTAATTTATGGGAAATCACAACAAATTCATTGAAATATATTCTAGCTCAATACAAGTGCTTCCCGGAATTAGTTTCCTTGTCCGTGGTTAATAGGTTAAAGAAAAGATAGGTGAGAATGAGAATAGGTTCCCACGATAGAGTGATTAAATAGGTGAGAATGCGATTAGGAAAAAAGTAGCTCCTATTTGCACCATTCGTCGGCTTGCTTGTAACGTCACAGGCATCCGGACGAATTGCGCATTGGAAGTTGACTAGGAAACCCTTGCCCAGGAATGAATTGAGTCGGGGACCCTCAAGGCGCTAGGGGTCTGCTTTTCTAGTTGAATGTCCATGAGATGAATGAAGACATGGAACATCATTCAGAACAGACGGACAATGGCGCCGCGGTTTTGTGAGTCCGATGGACGTTCGTGAAACCAACCTTAGCTACTCGAACTCCAACCGTGGACAGAAAACCAGCCATCTGTAATTGTGATCGAGGATCTATTGAGGATTGATGGAACTTAACCAGATGCAGTGCCGAGAGAAACGGGACAATCGGCGTTGAGAACGTGATTTAGCCGCCCGACACGAGAGAGAGAGAGTGCGCGCGCGAGGGAGAGATCGCACGCAAACTGTCCCCCGAGAACGGACAGACGGAGCTGCATTTTTGCGCATCATCAGGAAGCGTCGCGTGATGCTAGAAGTCAAAATGATTGCAAAATAACGAACGCTCCACGCTGCCCATGAGGGCCGGGTTGGTGAATCGTTGTGTTAGGAGCCCGGGATGGAATTTCGTGCGCAGATATATAAGCGGAGATTTTGGTGACAGTGGGATGTGAGCGGTCACGGGTGGCTGGCATTTTGGAGTTTGGGAAGCATACGGGAACGGCGCATAAAATTGGTGAAGCTTTGTGGAAAAAAAAACAGCAAACGTATCGGGAGGAACAAAGAAAATTGCGATTGTGAGAGAGAAAATCATGAAGAGGAGGAAGACGAGTTCTTTTGTGGACGTAGGAAGGATCTATAGGTGTTTGATTGTTACGGTGCTTGTCACTTCATCGCAATGGATATGGCTAATCGCTCCAGAATTAGGCCCTTCCTAATGCTGCCCAGGCTGCAGCTCCTGCTTCACGACAAGCACGGTTTTCCTGGTTCTTCGAAACGTCCAAGCTCTTGGTTTTGGGTCATGGTGCTGCTCCTTTTGGGTGCCTTCATCTTCTGTCGGAGCTTCCTCCACAGCTTCCCTCCTTCGCCCTCTCCTCCTCGCAGCTCCCACCTTGCCACAGCTCAGTTTGCTCACCTTCCAGTTTCACAAGGTCAGTAATTCGTCGTTCTGTAAGCTACGACGGTATCCTATGTAGAAATTAATCCCTCCATTCTTTGGCCGAGCCTTTTCCACTGCCACGTGACTTTACATTTTACAGACAATCATCTCTGCAAGGTTCTGTCCATCCGTGCAAGATTAAAATTTAACATTGTTAGACATTAATAAGGTCGACTACGTCCTTGGAAGAGTATGCAGCTGTCTCAGCTGTGTTCTGCAAGCTTGCGGCGTTTGCTTATTACAGTAACGACATGAATGCAGCAGAAACTTTCTTCTTGTTTGCACCGGGTGATAACAATGCGGATCGAGCGCGGAAGGATGTGCACCACGACAAGCAAATCATTTGCAGCGCCGTAGCAGTCAATCTATGTCGAAACCTGTGATTCGCGTCTGATCTATCTTGTTTTGCAGTGCGTGACGATGCGAGTGAGCACGATGACGACAACGATCAGTTGGTGGGCGGACTACTATCAAAGGAGGTCGATCGCGTGCAATGCAAGAGCAGGGGTCTCATCCATCGCTTCCGGCAGAGATCTACGTATACTCCATCGCCATATCTGCTGGCTAAGCTCAGAAGCTACGAGATCCTGCACAAGAAATGCGGTCCCGGAACTGCAAGCTTCAACCAGAGCGTCGCGGATCTTCTGCTGAAACAAGGTGGCTCCAAGGCAAGCGAGGACCCTTCACCTTCTTCTTGCCGATATGTCGTTTGGATCGCCTACAGCGGTCTCGGCAACAGGCTTGTCTCCATTGCCTCCACGTTCGTCTACGCTCTGCTCACGGACCGAGTTCTGTTGCTTGACGGTAGATCCGACCTCGGTCAGCTTCTCTGCGAGCCTTTCCCCTCATCCTCCTGGCTCTTGCCCCCTGATTTTGAACTCCTCACTTCCCTCTTCTTTAACAGTTCCTCCCCGCACCGATTCGGCCACCTCCTCCAACAAGCTTCCTTCCGTATCCCTGAGACGGGTCCCCTCCTCTCCACCGCCCCCCCTTCACCCCTCCCTGTTGCTCCCTTTGCGTTCGTCCGCCTCACTCACAGCTCCGATCTCTACGACAAATTGGCCTTTTGTAATCAGGAACATGCTCTCCTGGACCGCATCCCTTGGTTGATCTTCAAAACCAATCAGTATTTCGTTCCTGGCCTCTATCTCTACCTTCCTCATTTCCGAGAGGAGTTGGAGCGGCTCTTCCCGCAGCGGGAGGCAATCTTCCATCACATCGGGCGCTACCTCTTCTACCCTACGGACCATGTGTGGAGCTGGATCACCCGGTTCTACAATGCGTACCTGGCCAAGGCGTCGGTGAAGATCGGCATACAGGTGCGCATGTTCACGTCAAACCCGATCGCCCACGATGTAGATAGGATCCTAACATGCGCCATGGAGAAGGGTGTGCTTCCGAGGGTCATGAATAACGATATTATCGGAGCTCCCGATCAATTAACGAGAGCAGCAAGGCGGGGGCCGATCAGGGAGTCCAACACAGCCGTGCTGGTGACATCACTAGATCCGGAGTACGCTGAGAGGATGAGGGAGGTGTATACAGATAATGCGACGGAGGGTGGGGAGGTGGTAGGGGTGTATCAGGCGAGTCAGGAGAGGAAGCAAGAGACAGAGAAGCATGAGCACAATGTGAAGGCGTGGGGGGAGATGTGTTTACTATCATTCAGCGAGGAAGTGATAACGAGTGGGAGGTCGACGTTCGGGTATGTAGGGAGAGGGTTGGGAGGGATGAAGGGGTGGGTGATGGAGGAGAAGGAGGGAGGGTGTTCGAGGGCGCCGTCGTTGGATCCTTGTTTCCATCACCCTCCTGTCTTCGACTGCGCCCTCAACCACGGTGCTGATACCGGCAACGTCCTCCCTTTCGTCCAACATTGCCACGATTGGCCTTGGGGCCTCCAACTCTTTCATTCTTGACGGTGGTATAGCACATCTCTCCTGCGGGAGTTGCACAGGGATTCCCTCGTCAATTCCCTCCTCATGTGCTGTTTTAATACAACATTTACCTTTAAATTTATAATTTTAAAAAAATAGAATGCAAAATAGAATGCTTGGCCTCCTCCTAAGCATATTGTAAGTAGCTCCGTAAGGGTGATCCAATAATTGTTAAAGTTCACTAGGTGAATGTAATTGTAATGCATAATATGAAAGTTAAGATCCATGGTATGTTGATATTGGTGATTCTTTTTACATGGTAGAAGGAATGGTTCAAAAAAATGAAAAGAGTTAGAAAGTTTCAAGAATGTGACTTACATACGTGATATTCAAGGAAAAGTAACAATTTTGCAATATTACAAGAAAGAAAGGATATATTGATGACATAATTATCAATCCTTAGAGAAATATTTCTAAGGTTTAATTTTAGTTTCTTGATTGGGTTAGCCAACACTCTAGAAATATTTAGATGAGGATGGCCAAGAACTCCTTTGATCCCTTGATTGTACATAATGCTTGCAATGATCTTAATAACTAGATTCCTTTAAAGATAAGCATATATATGTTCATGGATTACAATCTAGCCCACATTTTAAAGCATTGGAGAGGAAGAATTGTTAACTTTGGGACCCCTAAAAAAAGTACACAAGGGCTCCAAACATTTATAAGCAACATGGTTGAAACTAAAACCTTAGGGAATGCAATTCAAGATTTCTTGACATTGCTTATACGTGATGATGTCTTTCTATTTAACCATCTTGATTTGGATCTTGGTAGAGAGTACCATGAAACTCATGGGATTGTCATTGGAGAGGAAAAGTATAGAGAACAAAATATTACAAACTAAGTTGTGTCACAAAGGAAATGTATCGAGGGCAAAAATATTTGTTTTTGCAAGTACATTGTTCCGATAGGGAATATATATTCTTTTATGCAACTATATCGTTTGAAAGGTAGCCCTACCTCACATACTTTCTTGTTTCGGTCCTAAAGTCAACAAATCTTCCTCCAATTCTCTAAAATGTCATCCAATAAGAATGGAATTATCATCCTTGAATATGTTCAAGGAATTTCTAAGAGAATGTAAAACCTTAAGAGGAAGGTATTGAAAGATTTCTTGAGATTGATATCCTTCCATCAAACTATCTTCATTGGACCTTGATTGGAGAGTGTCATTGAGCTCCTTGAATCACGCCATGCTAACATAAGAGAGGAAATGAATCAAGGGAAAAATTTATATAGAAAAATATTTATTTTTACAACTACCAAGACATTGTTCCAAAGGGAAATGATATGCTTCTATGCAAGCTCTATATCTTTTTTGATACTCCTTTGCAAGCAAAGAACCTCATCATAAGACCAAAGCAATGTTCATGTGCAAAACCCCCTCATTAAAGTTTTAGAAGAACTCTTTATTACGATGGAATGACAAAATTATTGAGCTTGTCTTGGAAGATTATAAACTATTATCCTCCTTAATCCTAGAACTTTGCTATATTTCTTTCCCAAAGAAAATAAATTTCTATTAATGCTTGAAAAAAAATCAACCATACAAAATAGCCATCCATGCGGCACTAATTGTGGAAGAAAACAAATGGAGAAAGGCTGGCTGTCAACTAGCCTTGAACTTTGCAATATGATCAAGTAGGTGGAGCTACATATGATTTTTGGATATCTTAGATTCAAAAGGACTGTTGGACTATGGGTGCCTCTAGAGGGGCTAAATGAGATGCTACAAATGCAAAAAGTGTCATCAGGCAAGGATGATATCCTAAGGCATTAGCAAAATGTCGAGTCAAGTTAGTTTCTTGATGACCTTAAAATTCTACTTCAAGAAGGTGATACCTTTGTCTCCTTGAAGTTAATAATCATGAATGCCTTACGAGGAGGACAAGAAAGGAATCCATGTGCTTCTAGGAGACAAATGTGCTCTTCTTTTTTATTTTAGTTGAACTTTGCTGCATGATCAAGAATGTGGAGTTCCATAGATATTTTGGATACCTCAATTTCTAAAGAATGATGAGTCTATAGAAGCATCTAATGGGCTCTCATGGGATGGATGGTAGACATTATCTTAATTTAAGAGCACATGTTCTCAGCCATAGACATTAGACAAATGTGTTATCTCCATCCTGGGAGAGAGATATAGGTTTGGTGCCCAGCAATGAGAAGGAGTGGGGGTGTTGGTATCTCAATAGCTCAATCCTAGGAGATCTCATAGAAGGACGGGTGTTATGGATAGGCTTAAAGATGGAGACTCTAGGATTGGGATCCTAAATGCTTATGCCACTGCTTGACAACAACGACCTCTTTCTAGAGACGACTCATTGAGGGCCTCTTAGATGTTGACTTGTGGATTGTTGGAGGAGACTTGAACAATATAGGGTAGAGCCTCCTTCTCATCAATTCCTTCATCAAGGCATAGCACTTAGGAGCAATTCATCTTTGTAGTCAATGGTCGTAACCTCTAGCAGGAGTCAAAGTTTCACTCTTGAGTAGCTTGGTGAACCTTTGGCTAGCAGAGGCATGATGGACTACTTGAAAGACTTGATAGATTCTATAAGGGAGAATGGGCAATTCATAGAAGTGGAGCCACAAGCATTCTACTAGCATGGTAATGTCACATCATTCCCTAATTGTGATGCAGCTTGAGTAGCCCCATCATGGCATCCCTTAGAAGAAGATGCACATCTTCAATGCTCTATTATAGGAGGATGAGGTATAATAGGTCATAGAATTGATTTGGTAGCAGTCATAGAGGTCTCTTGAGCATGGATGGGCCAATTGGGTAGAGGAGTAGCACGAAGTCGTAGGCACTTTAGAGATGACACCCTCTTCATGATCTGGAGAGAGCTTTGAGATGCGCTTTAGCTTCCAAAGAGCGTGTCAAGGAGCTAGGCCTTGCCTCTTAGTGGCTTGCAACAAGTATAAGAGCACACGGCTTGACCTTGAAGCCATAGGGGCCTATAGGGTTGATTTCTCCTATTAGTCCTCTAAGGCTCATTGGGTCCAGCAAGGGGCTAGGGATTAGGTATTCTAGACTGCTAGACCTCAATCAGCAAGGCTGTAGTTACAATGCTTTACAAGATGAGAGTGGCCAAGTACAGATCTTACAAGATGAGAGTAGCCACATTTGCTCAAATCCTCAACATATTTTATTGATGGGCACTACCTTCTAACTATAGTTGTTCCAATTTGAGGAGAAGTCCCCTCACATTCTTGCAAGCACAGGAGTTAGTCTAGAACCACATACCTGGTCTCTTCGAGCATGAGCACACATACCAAGTCTCTCCAAGCATGAGCACACAAGTGGATGTCGATGAGGAGATATTGGAGGCCCTCCCCAATAGGAGTGCCTAGGTGATCATGGATTGACTTTGTGTACTTTTGGGAGTGCATTCACACTCCCTCGTGTTTGGCCTTCTAAGAGATCTTTGACTCCAATATTTTGCTTCTATAGTCACTCAATCGAGGGTGGATTTGTTTGATCTTGAAAGGGGGAAAGATATTTCATTTAAGACCTTGGCCAAGATATTGAGTCTGCAATTGTGGCCCAATCTTGCAAATATCATTCGTGACACTTAGACAAGCTTTGTTCAGGAATGTAGCATCCTAGACAACATCTTCACCTTTTGGAATGTAGTAAGATTTGGCCTAGGAGGAGTCTCACGTAGTCTATACTAGTCCTTCTCTTGGATCTAGAAGTATTATGACGGAGTGGAGTGGTAGGAGGAGGAGTCTCACTCAGCCTATAGTAGTCCTTCTCTTGGATCTAGAAGTCTTATAACATAGTGGAGTGGCCTTTTTTGGGAGGGAGGATGAACTTCTCAAACAAATGGGATCAAGGGATCTCAACCCTATATACGGGGAGTGCCATCTAGATTCTTAATTGGGGTTCACATGGGGAAGGACTTTTCCCTTTCTCGCTTTGTATGCTAGGGCTACCCTCTAGCTCCATTCCTCCATCTTTTTGTGGTTGAGGCTTTGGGCTATTTGTATACTCCTAAGTCATCGGCCTCACCAAGATGTGTTGATTCTTATTGGGGTTTACATAGGGGAGGCCTTTTCCCTTTCTCGCTCTGTAAGCCAAGGCTACCCTCTGGCTCCATTCCTCAATTCTTTTGTGGTATACTATTTTGGCTATTTTCTACGCTCCCAAGTCACAGGCCTCACTGGGATGCATCTTTCGATATGCTAGGAGGAGGAATTATTAGTGCCAAAGTTTGCAAATGACATGGCCCTTCTTGTGGAGTGCACAACAACATGTCTACAGGGAGTTCGGGGAGCCCTTGAGTTGTGTTGTTTGGTATCCAGGGCTAAGATCAATTGGGCCACATCCATTGGCTTTCTCAGAGTGATGGAGGTTTAGGGGATCATAGACTGGGGACAACTTTGAGTTTTTGTTGGATTCCACATGGTCAAATCATGAGTTGCTTGGGATATCAAGTGGGGATTAGCATTTAGCTACTATCAAGTGGCTGTTTAGTGCAAGCTACTATATCGGAGCTTGACCAAACTCTACTCAGTAGGGCAAGTCCTCATCGCCAATCAGGTCCTCTTGGACACATCTTTGTACATAGCTAGGTGTTGGCAATTTCATAGGGGGGCATGGGGCAACTCATGCGCTTGGTAAGTTGCTTGGTAGATGGTTATCCTGCCTCTGATGGAGGAAGGCATTAGCATCATTGATCTAGAAATGTAGAGCAAAGACCTATTGGGCAAGCGAGCAGTATGTGGTCTCACCCTAAGTTCAAAGCCCTAGAAGGTGTTGCTTCAAAGAGGGCTTCTTGGGAACACCCCTTGTACGGCGGGCTGGTGGTAGTAGTCACATTGATGGATTTTCTCAGAGACCCCCATAATAGGGAAGGGCTAACCCCTAATGAGGAGCCTACATAGGTTTGGTAGCAATTGTCTAAGAGACGCATCCGTGCCAATCCACGATGCCGGGAGGAGTGGGAGCGATAGCCCCTTAGATTCTAACCAAGAGGGACACAGGTTGGGACATCACATGCACATTGGCTGATCACAATGGCACATTGGCCTAGCTAGTTTTTTGGAGCATGGAGTCGAGAGATAGAAAAACATGCGAGATGCTTCTCTCACTTGGGAGGGGTGGGTACAAGGATGTAGGAGATATGCTACCATACCCGAGTCCTAGTGAGATGTCTTACATGGATCGTCAAACACCCCCCCCCCCGCGGCCCTAAAATGGTATGGGTAGCTCTTTAGGATAACTCTTTAGGATAGGGCCTCCCTTGAGGATACAGGATCTGCACGAAGCCCCTTATGCCTTCCACCCTATGAATTGTAGAGTGTGTCTCTAGCGTTTTTTGTAGCTAGAGATAGAGGGGGATCTAGAGATGGATGGGTCCCTAGAGATGTTTGAGTGGCAGTGGGTTGTATGGGCAAGAGATAGTCCATTGGCTTAGCACTAGCCATTGTGGGGTAGGATTGATTGCATTGGTGATTTTGGTTGTGGGAGGACCACCCTCTTCAAGAGTCTAATGGGATCAAAGAGAGTGGTATTGATCCTCTAGAGTGAGACACTTAGAGAGGATTATGGAGGTCCCTTTCTTCTGATATGCTACTTGCATTGGTTGTCATCTTTAGTTGGAGGAAGTCGCGTGGATCCCCTTGAGAGAGCTTCATTGCTTGTCCTATTTAGTTGGAGGTAGTCACGTGGGTCCCCCTGAGAGAGGATTATGGAGGTCCCTTCTTCTGGTATGCTACTCACATCTTTACTTGAAGGTAGTCGCATGGATCCCCTTGAGAGAGCTTCATTGGGTGGAGCAATGGTGCCATAGGAGGTCATTTCTAGATTTTGGTCATGACTATGGACTAGCCTCTACCAACAGAAGATTTATACTACTTCTAGATGGTGGTTCATAGGGGATTTCCATATAGGCCCATGGTTTGGAGTAGATTCGAGTGGATGGATGGTGCATACATTGTGGTTCATGGGGGATTTCCATATAGGCCCATGGTTTGGAGTAGATTCGAGTGGATGGATGGCGCATTCATTGTGTGGACAGAGACTTGAGATGATTTTGCACTACCTCTGGAGCTAGCCTATGGCTCAAGAGCTGGAAGGTAGCCCTTTAGATCATGGCTACGTAGTAGAGGATGAGAGGGACTCCTTTTTTTTTTGTGGAGAGATAAGAGGGACTTCACCTGGGGCATGGCAATGAGTTATTGGAGGGGGGCCATGCCTTCTATGATCACCCTAGTAGGAGTAGATAAGATTCAAGGACTAGTTGTCTCCTAATTGAGGCTTAGGATGCAATGCCTCCTTTGTGTCAGCAGTCAAGATCCTCTCCAAAAGGCAGTGTCCAACATCATAGCTTGGAACATTTGGGCACCTGTTTTGCAGCTTGGTGATGGGTGGCCAGCAGGTCCCCCCAAGAGCCACCCTTCGTGCCACTTGGTAGGATAGCATTGATACCTTGCATGTCATATGGAAGCAAGGGACCATGGGATCTTGAGCAACCATTGAGAGGCACACACGTTTCTAAAATGCTTGGCTTGTAGGTTTCTTCTACATCTTCACAAAGCATGGCATTTGTTGGTTGTACACCCTCCCATGTTGGTTGTGCCCCTATCTAAGAGATTCCTAGCCAATGAACTGGCTAGTTAGTAGCCAATTTCTTTTTCTTGTTGCACCTATCTAAACAAAACGACAAAAGGTTCATGGACAAACCCTAACCCTAAGCAAGGGGCTTACACGATCTATTTCATTTCAGTAGAGTGTACAGTTAGTCATGTGTTATGTACCCTCCCTGTTAGTCTCTCCATATAGTGTACGAGTACTAAACCCGTGCTTTGCACGAGCAAAGATACATGACCATCCTCAACCACTCCCCATATGAAGGTGGATCTTCCCTCAGCCAACCAGCAGAAAGCATCGTACGATTAGTTTTTTATGTGAATGATCTCATAACTGGCTATAGCTTAAGAGTGACGTAAGTGGTTGCAAGAGATTCACTTTGTAACCATCATCTCAACATTAGGTGGAGCGCATCAAGCACTTTGTGCAAAAGCATGCATATGATCGCTCCATTTAGCTCCATATGTAAATGCAACTCTATTCTTCTACAAATTATACTATTACTTAAGTAGAAAAGTTCCCAGTAATCCAACAATGGTGGTTTGTGAATTAAATGCCGCAAGGTAGGCCCCTTTTTTTCCCCTAGATATTGAATGATTTTGTGCTAGCTTCTTTCATCAATGCTAGATTCAAGAATTTTTGGATCCAATGGAGCTCTCGTTTGTCTACTTTGCTGGAATCAAGGAAACGGTTCAACCAAAGGTAATTGAGAAATGGCTAAGGCCAAATTAAATGCATGTTTTAAACACTTGAAGCTGCTTTTGGCACATGCATTGATCGGTTCTTAACTTGCTAATCAATTCACCTTGCGTACTTGGATTGGCTTTTGAATTTTTAGCTAAGTGTTAACCCATGGCTATGAGACCTTCCATCTCCTCCTTTCATTCCATTGACCTTTCATCTCCTCCTTCTTGCCAAATCTGAACTTCTGTCTCCTTAATTCCATTGACCTTCTATCTCCTCCTTCCTCCCAAGGCTGCCTCTTGTCTTTCCACGTCCTCCCCATTGAAAGCTTGCCTCTTGTCTTTCCACCTTCTCCCCTCTCCAAGCCTCCATTCAAGAGCTCTTTCTTTGTGACATGTGGCAGGCTCTTCTCATCCAAGCTGCCACGTGTCCTCATTTGTTTTCCTAGTGTTGGGGGTTAATAGGTTAAAGAGAGTTAGTCAGGTCTTATGTACTAAGCCTCTCTTAGTTTGTCCATCATCTGCAACACCATATTAGAGCCTATGGTGCTCCTACTCCTTGCATGAATTCAAGCCCTCCCTTTGACCCATTCATAACACATTGAATGAATATTTTTTATTAAGGAGATAAATGGATGCCCATATATTCTTAAAGAAAGTCCTTGGATGTTGGTTATGTGGGGGTTATGTTTCTCCCGGATTTGCTTTAAAATGATCGACATTCTATGACTAGAGCTTGAGTTATCTTGTTTTGAAGTAAGCGCGTTTTTACGAGGGATTCAGCCTAGAAAACAAAAGAAAAGGGTTAAGCTCATTATGAAGTAGGACAACATAAGAAATGTAAAGAAGAGTACCAGTCATAGAAGTTCTGTGATAATGTTTTGAGAAAGAATTTGTGCAAAGGTCATCATGTACTAGAGATAGCTGAATCCATCTTTTTATTATGGAACCTACAAAGGATATAATTGTCAATAGGAGACTCAATTGTCTTGTAGTTCTACATTAAACACAAGACTACAAAAGTTCTTACCTCTGGATGAAAGCACTTTAGCTCACAGTAATTGCCAAATGGTGGAGCTAGTTCAAAAACTGTCTAACAAACCCTTCTCATATACTTGTCTTTGTGATAGCTCAAGCACAAGTGGTTTCTAGGACACTCAAATTATTCATCATCAATCATAATGGGTAATATAAATAACAACAAGATAATTTATTACAAAAGAAAAGAGTTACCTTGACGTAATTAGGAATACGACCCAATGCACCTCCTCAAAGTCTATGACATGAAAGCAGTTCTTTACAATTGTGAGGTTGGATGTGAAATAACCTCATTCTAGCTCTTACGAGCCCATGGGAGAAGCTTTCTCCTCCATCCCTCTAATGGAAAATTTTAAACAAATACTGAAAAATTAGAAAAGAAATTATTCGGTCTACATCAATATAGACACTACAAAATAGAAAGAATGTTGAGAGAGGGAGAGAGAGAGAGAGAGAGAGCTACTTACTTAACAACAACATCAATGGCATCATTTAAAAGCATCGTATCCCTTAGAGAGATCTCCCATATGCATGTCTTAATGATTGTAAATTATCACATTACTAGCACAAAAGAGAGTGATCATTGGGTAATGCACCCAACGATTGAGAACACCTCCTTGTAAGGGGCCTCGAAATTCTTATTGGAGGAAGGGGAGCATTACAGTGCCGAAAGCTGAAATGGCATTGTGCATGGGACATTGTGGGATTCCACTGGCGTTGAGGTGATCCCATAATGTAATAGATGTTTTAGTCCCTTGCAAACATTGATTGTCCCTCATGTAGGAGTTGGCATTCTCCCCCACCATCTTGTATCGACGTGCTCGTTAGTGGTTCTAATTGAGCAACACCGGCCACTATAAACCATGTCCCTTTTCTCATCGTTGCATCGCCAGCTGAAGAGCTCATTTAGCTGGCGAAGCAATGTGTTAGATTGGAATGAAGGGCGCAGCAATGCTAATTTAGATAATCCTCCATGGAGACTCGTTTCTGCAAAACGCTGCATCGCTGGACTTCCAACCGCAGTGGCAATGCTCCTCTTGGTTTTTCATCCTAGCCTTTGTGGCACGGAGAGAGGGTGCTATTGGCCCTCATGGAATCTAGTACTTAAAGACTGCACGTGTCTTCAAGACGTGTGAACTATACAAAATTTGGAGGGTGGTTTGAGAGAGAGAGCGGTGTGAGAGAGAGAGAGAGAGCGCTTGTGCCTGTGTGTGACTGTGTGTGTGTGTGAGAGAGAGAGACAAAAGGGAGAGAGAGAGGTGTGAACGGGTGGGGGAGAGAGAGAGGGAGAGGGCGAGTGCCTGCGTGTGTGTGTGAGAGAGAGAGAGAGAACTTCACAAAAAAAAGTGTGTGTGTGTGAGAGAGAGACAGAGAGAGAGAGAGAGAGAGAGAGAGAGAGGCTTGGTGGGTTGTGTTGCAGCTCGATGTGTTCCTTCCCATGACACCATGATTGGAAGTGGTGGAACCTGTTGCCTCTCCTCCATGCGTCCTGATGGCATCCTTATGGCGACCGAATGCCCTCACACGGCCGTGTTTTGCCTCCGTTTGGAACCCATTGCCCTCCCTCCCCTTCAAAACCCAGTCAGACATTGCACCACTGTGAATTTCTCCCCTCAGCCATCCGCCAGATGGATTCATGCATC
Source organism: Dipteris shenzhenensis (assembly GCF_047967505.1). Lineage (NCBI taxonomy): Eukaryota > Viridiplantae > Streptophyta > Polypodiopsida > Gleicheniales > Dipteridaceae > Dipteris > Dipteris shenzhenensis. The sequence goes on from NC_141598.1 coordinate 10,813,401, forward strand.
TCCAAGCACGAGCCTTGGTCCCAACTGGCACAGAGATCGTTTGACCAATGGGCATCATCTTTGCAATTTGGATGATCTAGTTCTTGTCTGCAGGCAGCCCATCAAAGGGCGATTGAAAGTAAGAGCAGGAACGGAGCAGACGTCTGCTCCTTCCTCAACCGGCCCTCGGAAACAAAAGGGCGTTTTCTCTGTGGTGCTGGGCATTCCTCGATCGCTATGGAGGCAGGTGGTGACCCCATTGAGCAATTTCGGATTTGGGAAGCGGAGTGTTTGGGAAGGCGGAGTTGGTCTCTTTGTGATCTCTGGTGCCGTACTTTTATCACTGACCGTGGGCTGGCTGAAAGACTATCAGCTGCGTTCGCGAACGCAGAAGTATCAGACCATCGTCGAGTTCTCCAAAGCAAACGGAATTTGTGTGGGAACTCCAATGCGAATTCGAGGAGTGGATGTGGGGAGCGTTGTTAGTGTTAAGTCGAGTATGGACAGCATTGATGTTGTAGTTCAGGTATGTCTGTTTCCTTTGGCTTGTGTGCCTGTATTGGGGTCTTACCATGAACACGGGTGACATAAAGCAGTGTCAGATAGCTCTGCCATCCAAGCTAAAATTGCATGCATCTTGTGACGTGAGACCTTATTTGCGCATGTATCATGCTAATCAAGAATAGCTTGCAGGATTTATGTCTTCTATTTTGCTGCAGCTTGTCGCTTGACGCCTCCCTGGATAAAATTGTAACGGAAATGGGTCGACTCTGCTAGATCTCACCAAATGTCCTATTGGATTTGATTAGCTTATTATGTTTTGCAATAGGGCAGAGAAAGACGAACGAATGCAACAAGACAAAAGAGACAAATGCAAACATGATTAGGTACTAGACATGCCATTAAGAAAGGCCTTCATTCTTGTGGAATGTAGCGACTTCTTCTCCACAGTCTACAATCTAACGACTCCTGGATCTTTGCAATCCTATGAAACCAGACCATGGTAGGATCTTGGTCATGATATCAGCACTCTTAAAGGTCCACGACTCCATTTCTAATGTTGCTACTATTGGATTGTGATCTGCTTTTGAAAGTTGTAAAGCTTAATAGCACTACCCACCGTCCTGTATTTTTCCTTACCTGGAGAAGTGGCCAGGTAGTAGAATGTCTTTGGTGCATAATGATTGCAAACATTTAGATAATCTGCAGATAGACTTTTCTGGATTGATGCCTCTAGCCCAGTCTGTATCTGATATTTCTGGCATTTTCTGTGTAACAATCCATATCGCTCCATTCTTTTGATGTAGTGCCACACTCGGGTGCCGTCTTGTGTATGCATGAGAGCAACATTCATTACGTATTGGCGGAGCTGCTAAAATTGCATTGGGTAGCACATATTTCTAGCATTTGCTGTGTAAGCAATCCATATCGCTCCATTCTTTCGATGTAGTGCCACACTCAGAAGTTGTCTTGTGTATGCATGAGAACAACATTCATTATGTATTGGACGAGCTGGTGCTATGGTGGCCGACCAGGAGCCAACCCAGGGTTGGCTCTACCCGACCAGCTGGTGGGGTCAATGTGACCTTGGTTGGAGGCCTGGTTGACCAGGCGCCATAAAGGCGGCCTGGTGGCAGCCGTATAACAGGCCCGGGGCGGGCACCACCCCTGGATCTGTCCGCAGCAGTCGCGGGCTGAAGACAGCCTGGTACGGGCTCCGTACACCCCCACACCTACTCCGTACACCCCCACACGTGTGCTGGACTGAGCAGCCATCAAGGTGATCCCCCTCTACCTCTCCTAGGCGGGCAAATCCACAAGCAAGGCCCTCACTCTCCCTCACATGGGCGGGGAGACCCAACAACCAAGGTCCTGACTTAGTCATTTAGGAGATGCCACCTCTAACACCCCCTCTCAGCTCCTTGATCATGGATCATCTTGAGGGAGCTGGAATGGTGTCCAAGCAATTGCTGTGCAAAAGGCTTGGTGAAGAGGTCTGCCTTGTTGTCCTCTCTGTCTTGCAGTAGGTAAGCTGTATCACATCAGCGAGCACCTTCTCCTGGACATAATGGTACTGGATCTGGCCCGGTCGTGGAACGCTAGGTTTCGAGCAAGTGCAATGCAACTCTGATTGTCACTATGAATGGTGTTTGCCGGGAACCCAATCTCCCAAGTAAATGGCTAGCCCAACGGTCTGACAAGTAGTTAAACAAGCAGCACGATACTCAGCCTTGGTTGAAGACAAGGCTACAATGGGTTGCCGCAGGTGAGCCAAGGGTAAAGCAATAACCAGTGGTTGAACGACGAGTGTCTGACTCTTATCCCCAATCTGAATCACTCCAGCCTAGTAGCTGGTTGGACTGCTTCCCTGACTGACAGAATAACCCTCGATTGCGAGAACCTTGAAGGTACCGGAGGATCCTCATGCCAGCATCCCAGTGAGTCTTCTTAGGTGTCTCCATGAACGAACTCAGTTATTCCAGCCCAATCTCCCGCCTCGAGGGGTCATACAACCTGTAACCTGTTGACTTAGAATTGTACCCCATAAATATCATTTGGGTGGACTTAACATCCAACTTCCCCCTTTGTTTCTTGGGAATGTGAATAAAAACATCACACCCGAATATGCGAAAATAAGATACATCAGGTTTCTTCCCAAAATAAGCCTCAAAGGGAGTAACTTTAGGAACAGCAGAAGTTGGAGAACGGTTAAGGATATGTACTGCGGTGGCTGTGGCCTCGGCCCAGAGAAACCGAGGAACCTCTCGGTGTGCAAGCATGGGCTGAGACATTTCTACCATAGTTTGGTTCTTCGCTCAACAACGCCTGCTTCAGAGGCAAGGCCAGTATTTGCAAATTCCCTCCGAACGCCCTTTGTTACACAGAATTCCTCAAAGGGGTGGGAACAGAACTTTATCAGATCGTAGGGCTTTACCATGGAAGCTAGATTCATTTTCAACAAGTCCTGAAAGTGGGAGTAAGCCAAAGACTTCTGAGCCAGGAAATAGATCCACATGAACCTGCTAAAATCACCCACTAGCAGCATCAAATAAAGCGCACCTCCAAGGCTGGGAACGGTCCTAGGTCCACAAAGGTCTACATGGACCAACTCTAGAGGAAGAGAAGCCCGCCATGAGGCCTACTTCGGAACACATCTCGATGCTGCTTCCCTCGAATACACAATCGGCATTGACCATGCTTTATAAAGCACATCAGGTAGATCAAGGACCATCTGTTCCCGTGCAGCTCAACGTAGCGCTTTGACATTCAGGTGACCAAAATGAAAATGCTACAGCTTTCCTTGAAGGGAGGACACGATCGAGGATAGTGCGGATGACAAAATTGTTGTCGATACAAACATGTCCTCTCGAAATCACAAAATCCTTGAGTTTGGATGGAGAGGGGCTCATGTTACGGGATGCCCCACTATCGACGATCCAAAACCTTGAATCTTTAGCTTGAAGAGCCACTACCCCCTCTCCAACAGAGGAAGCCAGAGAATCAATAATCTCAAAGTAAACAAAGGCTGAGTAATGGCTGCAGAGGAGGAACTGGTACCCTTAGTGGTGGTCTATAGAGGGCACTTCCTCCAATAGTGGCCTTTGTGGCCATGGGGATTGCATGAGTGCTTCCTTCTCTGCTTTTGTCCTCGTATCAGGGGTTCGGCATCCTCGATTCTTTCCTTGCTGTGGAGCTGCCAAAGCATCGGAGCCACCGCCATGGGAGGAACTCTGAAATCTCTCCTCTAGATCTAGCACCATTGTTACCAATTCTTCCCAAGTCAAATGTGTTCATCCTGCCACTAGTGATTAATGATGAATGGAAGGTAGAGTACTGAGAAGTCAAGGGAGAGAGCAGGGTAATGGCCATATCTTCAGAGGAAATCTCCTTCCCTGTGTGAAGAATATCCTGTTGAAGTTCTTGAAGCTTATTGATATGCTCTTGCATCGATGAAGACTTGGCAGTAGCCAACAGCCGCCTCTGAACTTCGAGAGAAACCCTTTTCATGGGGGAAGTTCTGTTATATAAGGTTGCCAGGTGCTGCCAGATACTTTTGACTATCGTCATATGCTTTACATGATTTATAATATGAGGAGTACAATTTAGTAAAATGAAAGAACGTACCCTTGCGTTGACTCTGTCCCAGAGCAGAGCCAAATTCTCAGCCTCCTTTTGATCTGGGATCCCTAAATTCTCTGCAAGGGGGTCAGGCTGTTTTGACACCCACCAGAATGAAGTTTACTAAGTCATAGGACTGCAGTATGGACTCCATCATGACATGCCAAACACCATAGTTGTTCCCGTCTAGTTGACGATCTATAGGGAACGTGGGTAATACCGGAATCTTCACCTTATTCTCTGCCATCACTGTCAGGGAAGCCATTTGGACAGAAGTGGAATGAACAGCGAAAGTCGGGGGGGAGGGTAAGAGAAAGAGGTATAGGAGGGGAGAGCACAAGACAAGGCAGAGAGGCTTGGAGAGACCTCTTCCTTCAAGCTCCTTCAGTCTGGCCTTCACACACACCACCTCTCAGATCTGAAAACACTTTTCAAAGTAGGTGCCCCTTTTTATACTCCAAAAACAGCCCGTACCTTCTTATTCTCCTCCAAAGTGCTGCCCAAAAATCGTTCGTAGCTTGCTGGTTCCAAGCCCTCTCCACAGCACAGGTCTTCTTCGCCAACCTTTGGGCTTTGATTCCATGTGTAGCGAAACTGAACAACAATGGAGAGAGAGAGAGAGAGAGAGAGAGAGAGAGAGAGAGAGAGAGAACTACTCACAAGACTGAACTGGAAAACAGAGAGAACAAGAGAGACTTGCACAAGGATCTCAGGAGAAAACCCCTCCACTGCTGGGGGAAAACCTCAACTCCAAAGTGGATTAGTTGCTGTACACTGAGATGGAAACAATGAGGGGATGGGGCCCTATATATAGGGTCACCTCCTGCCCTAGAGAACCTATTGGAGGGGCATATGGTGTGGCCGACCAGGGGCTGACGCAGGGTCTGGTCTACCCGACCAGTTGGTCAGGTCACGTGACCCCGGTTGACCCTGGTTGAGGGCCTGGGTGACCCCCCAACCAAGGTGCCATGAAGGCGGCCATGTGGCAGCCGTACAAGAGGCTGGGGGCAAGCACAAATGACCCTGCACACCCTGGATCTGTCACAGCAGTTGCGAGCTGAAGGGAGCCTCAGCTCTCAATCTAAAGGTTTAGGGGTGAACATATCTCAAAAAGTGGCAGCAATCTGAATTTATGACGTTGTATATCATAAGAAATCCTCAAATTCACTTGAGCATACCTGACATAGCTAATATGGAGCAATTGCTTTTCAATTTTGAGTTATCCTCTTTATACAAGAGTGCCTTCAAAAAAGGGGGCTATAATTCAAGAAAACTAATGGTGAAGCCTGCATAGCAGGTGTTATACCTTTGGAATTTCAGCCTTCGGCATGTTTAAAATTATTGAACAAAAATGTTGAAGATAAATGGGGAGCTTCAAAGGCCACTTTTCAAGCCTTTTAGGTTTATACAGGATGTCTATCTTTTTCTCATGTATTCTTATGTCTCTTGCTTTTGTTGTCATAGCCTGGAGAGAGAGAGAGAGAGAGAGAGAGAGATTTTATTAAAGTCTTCGGAAGACCGATGGGTCTATGAGACTGTGAAAAACCTGATACAATGAGCTGTGGTAGTGGAGCTACTAAACGAGCATCCACACCAATGCAAAATGCAAAAAATGCAAAATGGCAGTACTAAGTCCTAAGTACAACATAGTACAACATAGTCATGTCGATAGTCGACTATATATCAATCTCAGCATCATTGTCATCATCAACATCATCATAATCATCATCATCCTCATCATCAGCAGCAGGACATTAGGATGGATGAGGCAGTGGAGGCATGAGGTCAACAATAGAGCACTGTCGGCCCCTCAAGGGTGCAGTCTTGGTACGTCTCTTGGTCGTAGCTGTGTGTCTAACCAGGGCCATTGTGACCCCTGTCAGTTGGGCTCCGACCCTAAACAAGGAGGGGATGTCCCCAAGTATGATGTGTGTGTCAACCCTCTGTCTGAGTTGTTGGGTCACAGGCTCCGGGTCATGGTCATGTCGAGGTCTCGTCTCATGGGGGTCTATGTGATTTGGTTGATAGAACTCCGTGATAGAATTTATGACGTTGTATATCCCACTGCTGCAAGTGCCATAGAAGAGGACAGTGCGAGCCATGGTATCTTGCTATGCCCAGAGGTGTAATCCCCATATTCCCTGACTCGGTACAGAGACGTGATGACCTGAAATATAGCATCTAGCTGTAATGGGGGTGCCCCAAACTCCACCCGAATGATTTGGTGAGGAACGGATGGCTTACCACGGATCATCCGTGTTAACATGAGAACCTATAGCCGCTCCACCCTGACCCACTTTGTATCCGACAAGTCTGGCCCCCAGCATGGATTGCCATACGTCCGCAACCCTTTGGTCCGTGGATCCTGAAAGTGAGAGCGGAAGCATTGCCTCTCTAGTCTAGCCAATGAAGCATATCCTCTGCTTAGACGTGCATGCATCGCGGGTCTCATAGTGAAGATGGGTCCGGAAAAGATGACCCGAAGATAAGTGTATGATGAAACTACCTCAACAGGGGACCCATCAAATGCGAACTGCTCCTGGCGCATGACGGTTCGAGACATATTGAAGATCATAACCTTGGTTTTACCCAGGTTACCTTTAAATCATGAGACTCACATAAGGACTGTAGTGCGTCAAGGTGTCTCTGGAGCCCCTCTGTTAAGGAAGACAAGAGAGCCACGTCATCTGTGTAAAGCAGTATCTGGATCAGCGTGCCCGTGAGAGAGCAACGTACTCCCCTGTGCCTGCATCACTATCTCGAGCTCATCAATGTAGAGGCCAAACAAGGTAGGTGATAATGGACACCCTTGTTTGACCCCGATAGTGCTCATGATCTCGTCTGTCCATCCAGATCCTGTCTGGACTCTGCCTGAAACTCGCTCATAAAGTACCATGACAGCCCAAATGATCTCCTGGTCGTAACCCAAATCCTGTAGGCGTCGTATGAGGCGGGCTCTTGGAACCGTGTCAAATGCCTTGCGGAAATCCACAAAGCAACAATAAACCCTCTGCTTCCGTGCCCTCACCTCCTCGATGATACATCTGAGCGCGAGAATGTGGTCCATGGTCCCATGATCCCGCCTGAAACCGGCCTGTCCTACTGCTCTAAGTCCTCGACACTTCGCAAATCTGTTGACCTCAGAATCAAGTACTGATGCATAAATCTTGGGCATGACATGTCCAATCATAATGGTCCTGTAGTTCTTCGGGCTCATGGGATCCCCAGCCTTGTGAATGGGTGAGATAGTGTTAATGGTCAAGGTGTGTGGAAACCCCAAGCAAACAGCTTCATTGAATAGCGTTGCTAAGATCGGGGCTAGGAGGTTAATCCCATATGCAATGAACTCAGTGCATAGTCCCTCATGATCCTTCGCTCGGCCATTATGAAGTTTTATTACGGCATCCTTTACCCCCTCCCCCCCCTAGTGAAGAGGGTGCAGGATGTGGGGCGTGGCATGTCACATGTGTGATAGGTTAGGCATTGGCTGATTTGGGATATCATAGAGTGTGGGTGCATAATCAAACCACACATGAGTGTTAGTGAGTGGTGAGGGGGACCGTCCCTCTAGAAATCTCTCTCCGCCAAAAGTCCTTAGAGTTGTTACTGAACAGAATGTTCAGTAGCTCCTCCTCGTTCCAACGCACAAAGTCAAGTTTCTTCCTACGTACCAGTCGATGGTACTCGCGTAGCGTCTCTGGTTCGCTCAGAAGATTGTTTTTGGTTTTGAATCTGAGCTGACAACGTAAAGCCTTACACTCATCATCGTACCAGCTATTACAGGGTACGGTCCCAGGTGGTGGTGGGTGGGTGGTGTAGGGAGGCATGAAGAACAACCTCGTGTAGTGAGCGGGTGACTAGGGCAGCATGGTTCTCTAATAGGGGTATAAAAGTCAATGTATGCGAGAAGTATGTACAGACAGCTAGAGTAAGTAGGTGAGTGATCGCGATCAAAGCGTATATCATGGTAGGTGGAGTAAGAACTCAACGGGGTAGAAAGTGCTGTGCGGCGGGGGTTAGAGATGCTAAAGAAAAGATAGGTATGATCAGCCCTTGGAGGGAGAGGTGATACAGTAAAGTTAGTGATGCGAGATGTGAAGGCAGGGGATCCCATGATGTAGTCCACAACACTAATGTTTAAATAACTTTGTTTTTATTTGCAAAAAGTTTTACTTAGAATGTCTTCTGAGAGAAGTGAACTCATCTGCCAAAACTTAGGCCTTTGCCTTGGTTTCTCAAAAGGATTTGATCTCAAAACACCATAGTTTTTGCAAGTCTTTAGGGTTTGTTTGCAATCCTCACAAGCTCCAAAAAAGCCAAGATTTATTGCAGCTGCTTGTGAGACTGCTTTGACAGATGTCTCTAAGTGGCTAAGCTACTGCTTCAAAGCCATGTTGCCTAGTGTCCGTGAACTTTGGAGGGACTTATCAAAGGAGGAAGATGTCCCGTTGCATTCAAGTTGGATTTTAAATGACTCCGTAGGAGTGATTCCTATTGCAAAATTTTCTAATTCCTCTCAAAGCTTTCAGGAAAAAGAGTCTTCTATTCTCCTTCAAATTTATGATTTTACTACACTTTATACAAAGATCGAGCTGGAAGATCTGAAGTTTAGAATAAAAAAGCTGATGGCTGAAGTTTTTAGATGCTCGTTTGGGAGAGACTAAAATGAAATCGTTTAGACTTCACAAGCAGTTGTAGCTTGAATGAAGAGATTTGGACTACTTTTTGATTAGCCTTCTTCTTTAGTGCTTGGTTGAGTTTGCCCTTCACCTCCAGAGTGCCGATAGAAACTCAGTACGAAGACTTTGTATAAATGGATGCTCAAGTATGTGTGGGTGTGTGGATTTGTATGTGTGAGAGCATACTTTTATACTATGGTCTACACCCCCTGTTCGGCGCTGATGACGTCAGTGGGGATGTCATAGTAGCTAGTCCCTGCTATGCATGATGGAGTTTATGGTTCTCAATCTTATGAGTGACTCTCGTGAGATTGAAACTGCACTATGTTGTGTTTTTAGAGGATGAGTTTGGAAATGTTCTTGGATTCATCTAGGTATATGCTTTTGCCATATTACTGGACATGCAAATTTCACCTTGTGAAGTTTTCGTCCAAGTTGCGGCCTGTTGGTATTGCGATAATTAATTGTTTAGACTTCACAAGCAGGTGTAGCTTGAATGAAGAGATTTGGACTACTTTTTGATTAGCCTTCTCCTTTAGTGCTAGCCTTTGTCATGGTTGAGTTTGCCCTTCACCTCCGGAGTGCCGACAGAAACTCAGTACGAAGACTTTGTATAAATGGATGCTCAAGTATGTGTGGGTGTGTGGATTTGTATGTGTGAGAGCATACTTTTATACTATGGTCTACACCCACTGTTGGGCGCTGATGACGTCAGTGGGGATGTCATAGTAGCTAGTCCCTGCTATGCATGATGGAGTTTATGGTTCTCAATCTTATGAGTGACTCTCGTGAGATTGAAACTGCACTATGTTGTGTTTTTAGAGGATGAGTTTGGGAATGTTCGTGGATTCATCTAGGTATATAATGGCTGAAGTTTTTAAGCTGAGATTTGACAAAGATAGATGCAAAGCACTAAAAGTTGAGAAAACAGCTTTATATTTTGACTTTTTGTGGCTAAATAATAAAGATCATGACATCGATTTTAAAAGGAAAAGATACACAAAGGTAGTAAGTGTTGAAGATGTTTGCCCTTGGATAGATTTTCTTTTAGATAATCTTTACATCACAATAGGTGATTCTTTGTTTCAACAAATTATAGGAATCCCTATGGGCACTAATTGTGCTGTCTTTTTAGCAAACTTTATCTTTTCACTTATGAATTTGAGTTTATGCAATGTCTTATTTCTATCAATACCCGCCCTATCATTTTACATAAGCTTAGCCAAGTTAGACGTTTTATAGACGATTTATTTGTACCAAATGTTCCTGACTTTCAAGACTTTATGTACAAAGACGCTTGTGCTTTTGGAGAAGGAATCTACCCTCGTGACTCTTGCGTACTGAACTGCACTTCAAGAGGGGTTTCTTGTGTTTTCTTAGATGTTCTTGACTTTCAAGACTATGTGTACAAAGACGCTTGTGCTTTTGGGGAAGGAATCTACCCTCGTGACTCTTGCGTACTGAACTGCACTTCAAGAGGGGATTCTTGTGTTTTCTTAGATCTTAGACTTTCTCAATCTTCTGTAGGGTTAGAGGTTGATGTATATGATAAACGTGAACAACCTGAATATAGTAGTTTACACATTATAAAAATGCCTCACATTGACTCAAACATTCTTGATTTGGCAAATATGGAGTACTAAGGAGTCTTTTATCACTTAATGTAGTAATTTGATCACTTTACTAATTCACAAGAGGTATGATCCAAGAAAAATAATGAAAAAAGTACGCACAATCTTAGATCTAAAGTCTTTGATCTATGGTGTATTGGCCTTCGGCATGTTTGAACATAAGCTGAAAACAAAAAGCGGGGAGCTGAATAGCCCGTTTTTCTTTTAGTTTCAAGGAGAGTTTGATTGAGTATGCTTGTGCTTTCTAAGTTAGGAATGCAATTTTGCATCTTTGTAGGAAGTGATATATAAGTGTAAGGGGTTTGTTATTTTTTAATGTTTTAAATAATTCATTCATTGTTAGAATTATAGATATAATTCAGCAGTGACCAATAATTTAATAAGCTAGTTAGGGGCACTTTTCCCTCTTTAAGAGGTTTTTCCCCCTAACCGCAGTTAGTTCATTAACTATGGTTAGTGACTACTAAGGTTTTGTCACTAGGACAACCTTATCTCTAACTTTTTCAGTTGTACTCTTTTACTCTCTTCTATTGCAACTCAGCTCTCAAGCTTTTAGCTCTCAAGCTCACTCTCTCTTGCTCTCTCTCTCTCTTCCCAAACTCTCACATTTGGTATTAGAGCAGGTTGATTCTGCTCCCTACTCCTTCCTCGTTCAGCTCCAGCCTACAGCCCACACTCCTACTGCCGCTCCTGCTGCTACATCCTGTCCGTACAACTTGAAGCAAGAAAAAGACTGTCCGTACAGTTCGTACGAATGTACGGAATCCGTACCCTGCACGTACCTGTGTCATTGCCATTCATACTTACCGTACCTTCCTGCATCAGCGCCAGTACAGCGTCGTACTATCGTCGACGTACAGTCTGAGTTCGCCGTACGCACATGTGCGTACCTGCTTCAGTGCTTGCCGTACCTGCTTCCGTATGTGCAATCTCGTCGTCCGTACAGCGCTCTATTTGTACTATCAGCTTGCGTCAGCAGTACATCGTCGACTGTACGGCTGTACAACTCGTCGTCGTACAGCCTGCCGTCGCCGTACATTCTGCAGCCCTGTTTGTACATGTGACCGTACGATCTGCTTGTCCGTACAATCAGTACCTGCTCATTCGCACGTGTGGCAGATCTGTATCTGCTCATCTGTACTCTGTCGTATATCCTTACCTGGTCATCCATACTCATTGTACCAGCAAATCTGGTGGTATTTGTGCAGACAGTTGCAGTCTTTTGCAGTCATTTGGGTATTTTCGGGTTCATAGTTTCTTGTGAAGCAGACATTGTAGGCAGATGCAGAGGTTTAGCCCAAAAATTTGGGGCTTTCTGCTGAAATTGCAAAATTTGGGACTTTCTGTGCTTTTGCCCCTTTCCGGTTGCAATTTCGACCTCGAAATTTGGGGCTTTCAGTTTTGCAGTACAATTTCTTGCAGAAATTTGGGGATTTTGTGATTACACTGCAATTTCGCAGTGAAATTTGGGGCTTTTGCAGATAGAGCGCAATTCTTGCAACATTTGGGGCTTTTGATCAATTTGCCCCTTTTTGGTTGCAATTTCGGGTCTATTTTGGGGCTTTTGAGTTGGGAGAGCAATTTTGGAGTTTTCAGTTCATACTAGCACTTTTGGCAGATTCTGGAGAGTTTTTTGATGCTTGGACAGATTTCTGACAGTGCAAGTGCAGAAATCTGAGTTGCATTTACAGCCAGTGCTTGGCTGTGTTTTTTGGGAGTTGTGCATTTCATTCCCAGTAAGGGAATTCAGTTTTGTATCTGCTTAAATCCCTTTCTCAGATATGGCCCAGCAAAATCAGAATGACTTCTAGTTCGGTGGTCTTTCACAAGAAGACAAGTTGGATGGTACCAACTACTCCCTCTGGAGTTTTATGGTACGCAATATTCTGATTTCTCGCAATTTATGGGATTATGTGAATGGGTGAGATCCGACCAGCAGTTATGGCACCTAATACTCCTCCTCAGCAAGGAGGTGGAAGAGGTCGTGCACAGGGTGCAGCTGCAGAACAAGTTGGTGGTGCAGCTATAGCCACTACTACAGAGCAGAAGAGATGGGATTCACGGGATGCCTTAGCTTTGTCATGCATCTCTCTTTCAGTGAAAAGATTTATCATTCCGCATATCTAGTCGTGTAAGACCTCGAAGGTAGCGTGGGATATCTTAGAAAGCATGTATGCAGCCCGGAATGATGCAAGGGTATCTTTCTTGAAAAGAGAGTTAAGTAATACACATATGGAAGAGGGTGACTCCATGTCAGTCCACCTCACAAAGCTATAGGATCTCAGAGAGCAATTATTGAACATAGATGAGATTATTCCTGATTCAGAGATGATTACTACCACTCTAAATTCTCTTCTGGAGTCTTATCTCAGCTTTCATACCTCGCTGAACTTATCATTGAGGGGGGGTGCAAATCCTCTCACTTTTCATGAGTTGATAGGACTTTTGCTTCAGGAAGAGCAGACCAGGAAAAACTTGGCTTCACGTGCAGGTGAACAAGCTATGCTTTCAAAGTTTAAGTCAAAAACAAAGGGACAGGCAAAGACATCAGTAAACCAGCCTTCCAGTGGGTCAGGACAGCCTTCACAAAAGGCTAAAAATGATGCAAGTAAGCCCAAGAAGAAGGGTTTTTGTCATTACTGCAAAAAGCTAGGTCATCACATTGCAGAATGCAAGAAAAGGCTTGCAAAAGAGAAGAAAAACAGTTCCGGTATGGCTGTTTCAGATTCAACCCCACATGCATCTGACAGTGGGGATGCTGCAGCCAACTTTGTTGGACAGGATTATGCCTTTTTATCTTGCATTTCAGATTCTAGGCTGGCTGCTCCAGATGCTCGGGATAGTACAGCCACTTGTAATGATGATACATATGCATTTTTGACTTGCAGTTATGACTCCTCTACGGATGCATTTGCTTTCAGTGTCAATGAAACACTGAACACTTGGTATTTTGACAGCGGTGCATCCAAGCATATCACTTCTAGGAAGTGTCTTTTTACTTCCTTGCATCCACCTCCCGTTCGTAAGAAAGTCACTTGTGCCAATAACTCGTCATATTCAGTACGTGGCACATGAGAGGTTGAGCTTACTGCCATTGATGGCTCAGTTTTCAGACTTTGAGATGTCTTATATGTACCTGGTATCACCAAGAATCTTCTTTTAGTGTCCACTCTTAACAGAGCTGGATTTTAGGTCATCTTTGAGGATGACAAATGTGCTGTCCGAGACAGGGAAAATGATTATGCCTTAAGACTACTTTGCTGCGTGGGCTTTTTCAGCTTGATCTTTTTGAGAAAAGAGCAGCCCATGCTCTTGCAGTTTCTACCCCTACTGCTGCCATGCAGAATGCAGAATTATGGCATGCCCGATATGGCCACATGCATTACAACAGCTTGATGACACTTCAGAAGCACTCTATGGTTGATGCATTGCCACCTCTTGAGATACCTCCTCCACATGCCTGTGAAGGGTGCATTTTAGGCAAGATGCATAGATTCCCCTTCAAAAAGGATGGTTCAATTAAAGCTGTCCGCAAATTACAGCTTATACACAGTGATGTCTGTGGTCCCATGAGGACTCCATCATTGGGTGGTCATCTCTACTTTGTTACCTTTATTGATGATTACTCCAATTTCACTTGGGTCTTTGGGCTGAAGCGCAAATCAGAAGTGTTCATGGTGTTTAAACACTTTTCAGCCATGGTTGAAAATGAAACCGGACTCAAGATACAGACATTGCGCACAGATAGAGGTGGGGAATACTTGTCTGCAGATTTTGATGCTTTTCTGAAAGGCAAGGGTATTGTGCATCAGATCACAGTGAGGCTGACCCCTCAGCAAAATGGCAAAGCTGAGAGGAAAAATAGAACTCTTATGAAGATGGACAGATGTATGCTGAAAAGCAAACACATGCCTCACAAATTCTGGCTTGAAGGTCTGATGTGTGCCAACTACATTTTAAATCGGGCTCCCACTAAGGCTTTGAAAACAAAAACTCCCTATGAGGTCTGGAATGGGAGAAAGCCTTCAGTGGATCATTTCCGAGTCTTTGGCTGCCTTGCTTATGCTCATGTGCCAGTTGAATTTAGGCACAAGTTGTCAGATAAGGCAATTAAGTGCATATTTGTTGGGTACAGTGCAGAAAGCAAGGGGTACCGTCTCTACAATCCTGCTACACGCAAGATCATTGTCAGTAGAGATGTGATATTTGCAGAAAATTCAGCTCACACTCAGGCTGAATTTCATATGCCTTCTTCTTCAGAGGATGTTTTTGAGGGGTTGCTACCCATTGCCTTGGGTTTCCCTGCTGATATTTCTGATGCAAATCAGAATTTACAGCCACCTCTCGATGCTTCAGTTCAGCCACAGGATGTTTTGCTACCTCCATAGGCAGTGGAACAGGTGGTGCAGCAAGGAATTGCAGACATACATACAGCAAAAACAGTCCCAAACTGGCTGTTACAGACTCTCAGGGAGAGTAAAATTGATGCTCCATTACCTGGCAGGACTCGCAGTGCAGCAAGGCACATGGAAGGTGCTAATTCAGTGGAATCAGCATATGCAGGTACTCTTCTTGATGAGGAAGAGCCTGCAACATTCGAAGAAGCAAAGGACAATGTGCATTGGATGAATGCCATGCACGATGAGTTGCAATCCATTGACAAAAATCAGCCTTGGGATGTTGTAGACTTGCCACTAGGTAAACATGCCATTGGCACACGATGGGTTTTCAAGGTCAAACGGAAGCCAGATGGCTCCATTGACAGATACAAGGCAAGGCTGGTTGCTAAAGGCTATGCTCAGAAAAAGGGCATAGATTATGAGGAGAAATTTACTCCTACATCCCGGATGACCACCATCCGATCTGTTATTGCAATGGCTGCACATTTTGAGTGGAATGTTCATCAGTTGGACATAAAAACAGCCTTCTTAAATGGAGACTTGCTGGAAGAGGTGTATGTCAAACAACCTCCAGGCTTTGAAATTACAGCAAATGCACTTCAGGTATGCAAGCTAAACAAAGCTTTGTATGGGCTGAAACAGGCCCCTCGTGCATGGTATGCCAAGATTCATGCCTTTTTGACCAGCAAGGGGCTGCACAATAGTCCTACTGAGAGCACCCTCTACATCAAGATGGATGGGGGGGAAATTTTAGTCATCCTTCTTTATGTTGATGACTTACTGCTCACAGGGTCCAATGAAGATAAAATTGCAGATTTCAAAGCTGATTTGCAGACCACCTTTGACATGTCAGATTTGGGGCTGCTTCACTTTTATTTGGGGATCCAGTTCTCTCAAGAGAGACGTGGCACTGTTATGTCTCAGTCCAAGTATGTGCAGAAACTCTTGGACAGATTTAACATGCATGATTGTAAGCCCATAGCCACTCCCATGGAGCCGGGGCTGAAACTCACAATGCATGATGCAAGAGAATCAATTGATGCCACATCTTACAGTCAGGCTGTTGGATGCCTCATATATCTTTGCAACACTAGACCTGATATTCAGTTTGCAGTATCTCTGGTGAGTAGGTATATGCACAGCCCAAAAACTATGCATTGGCAGGCAGCGCATCTTCCGTTATTTGCAGGGCACGAAGTCTTTTGGCTTGTTATTTCCCAGGGGGGTTGACTTGCAGATGCATGCCTACAGTGATTCAGATTGGGCTGGTGATTATGATACTAGGCAGTCCACTAGTGGCAATTGTTTCTTTTTGGGTAAATCTTGCATTTCCTGGCTGAGCAAGAAACAATTTACAGTGGCTATCTCATCATGTGAAGCTGAGTACAGGGCAGCTTTCACAGCAACAGTTGAATGTGTCTGGCTGCGACTTCTATTTGCTGATCTTCATCTGTCTTTGGAGGGTTCTTCTCCAATTCTCATTGATAGTCAGAGTGCCATTGCAGTGGCAAAGAATCCAGTGTTTCATGCTCGCACGAAGCACATTGAGGTTCACTATCACTACGTCAGAGAGAAGTTGCATGCAGGAGAGATCAGTATGATCTTTGTGTCCACACATGACAACGTTGCAGATATTTTCACCAAAGCACTACCACGTGAAAAGTTTGAGGCATTTCGCAGTGCCTTGAACTTATATCCGTTTGGTGATTGATCAGCCTTGTACATGACATTGGCACTGCAGGGGGGTGTTAGAATTATAGATATAATTCAGCAGTGACCAATGTAATTTAATAAGCTAGTTAGGGGCACTTTTCCCTCTTTAAGAGGTTTTTCCCCCTAACCGTAGTTAGTTCACTAACTATGGTTAGTGGTTTTGTCACAAGGACAAAACCTTATCTCTAACTTTTTCAGTTGTACTCTTTTACACTCTTCTATTGCAACTCAGCTCTCAAGCTCACTCTCTCTTGCTCTGTCTCTCTCTCTCCCCAAACTCTCACATTCATTTTGTAAATTCTTTCTTTTTTTAATGCGAGAGAGAGAGAGAGAGAGAGAGAGAGAGAGAGAGAGAGAGATTTTATTCCTGTTTTTGGATTGATTTTGTTTCTTGATTTGCTTGTTTATTTTTGCTTAGTCACCTTCTTCCTTTCTTTTTTATTTCTTGTTGTTTTCTTTCTCTTTTGTTTATTTGACATGTTTAAGTAAGCACTGGGTTTGCCCAAGAGACGTGTGTGTGGAGGGGGATGTGCGTATGGAAAGAGGGACTAGTTAAATTGGTCCCGAAAAAACAAATGTGTGAAACACAAACCCCCCTTTTAAATGCTCTTGCATTATTCCCATACATGTACTTAAAATAGACCTTTAAGATTTTCCCAAATCCCAAACATAGAGAAAGAGCTTGAAAATTTGAGTAATTTCCTTTCTAGACCGCCTCGATATGAGTTATGCATCAAAATCTATGACCCTTTGGAATTTTGTCTATGTATATACAAAAGGGTCCCTCCCCCCAAAAAAATACACGTGGTATTTTGACGACCAAAACACCACATGGCTTCTTTTTTTTGCGGTGGGTGGGAGAGGCTATGCTGACAAGCAATGGGGGAAATCGAACATGGTAGCGGGGCGAGGTGGGCTGACGGCTAAAATGCCCAGAGTTCCATTGTTCAATGAAAACTGAGGTTTAGTACAAAGAAGGGGCTAACTAAAAGAGTTGAGTGTTGGAAAGGTCACCTCCCCATCTGTAAGCCCCCAAATGAGGAGAGCATGGGGGAGGGAGACCTAGGGCAGAAGATGCCCAGAGAAGAGAGAGAGAGGGGGCTGCCACATGGGCAGCACCTCACAAGAGAAGAGGGCTGCAACAGATGGCGCAAACTACAGTGCAGATGGCGGGGCATCCAAGTGATGGAGCGGGCCTGCAAGTGGGCAGATCAGAGTGGCGCAGCAGAGGCGGGACAGACCAGCACATGGGTCGACCAGGCCTTATATAGGGCTGACCTAGGGGCTGGGCCCTTGCCTAGATTGGAGGGTCAAAAGCCCTAAAAGTGTGGGCCATAAAGGCCTAGTTTTGTGAGCCCTTAAAGGGCTGGACCAGCAGCAGACTGGTCGGCCAGTATGAGGCTGGCTGGTCGGTTTTCTCAGCAGGCCTTAGGGCCTATATAAGGAGAGGCTCTTGGCCTTATTTAATATCCAGCATAGGCAGCAGTTCCAGGGCAGAAAGGAGCAGCAGGAAGCCTACTCTCTGGGCCTATCTACAAGAGGTGAGAGAGTGCAACAGGTGCTGCAGACTTAGCTCTAGGGAGAGGCTGGACCTTGGCTGTCTTCTAGGGCAGCAAGGTGCTGAGATCATCATACCTTCTGGAGCAGCCATTCACAAGCAGGTTGGAGCAGTGGAACAGGGACCTGTGTGCTGCAGACAAAGCTTGGCAGGGGCTGCCCACCTAGGCTGATTCACAGGCGGTAAGGTGGAGAAGAACACACTGGACGGAAAATCTACAGATGCTTGAGGTGGAGCACTCGGGCTCGAGTCTAGAGATAGCCAGCAGATTGGAGAAGGACCTTGTGGTTAGATCAGAGGACCACACCATTGGTGGGACTCTGGATCTATCTATTTTGTATTGTGTCCATAGTTTTGGACGGAAATATATATTTTGGTGGTTTCTCTATCTGGCTGGTTCATTGTCTATTGATGAGTCTGCACATCTATAGTATGCACAATAAGTAAAGAAGTTTGTGATTCCACACCCACACCACACTGTGTGAGCTCTTGGGCATTACTATAAGTCTTTCACTGTGCGTACCCTCTGTTGGGTCATTTCTAACATTGAGATTTCACCTCTTAAGAAGAATTGGGTAGACTTTGGAAAGAATTAAGAATTTCATTCCACCAACCTCACTAAGGCAAAGAACTCCAAGTTCACTAGTACAAGCCAAAGTGGATATATGTGGAAATCTATCCACAAAGAGATGTAAAAGCAAGAGGGGACCAAAGATATGTTACAATTTCAAAAATACATGGGATGAGAATCCTTGATCCCTTGTGGGTTTTTTGCAAAAGGAGGAAATATTGCAGGTTGATAGGGAGGAGTACTTAATGTACATCTCTATCATGTTCATAGTAGACAAAGTCATTTAATGGTTTGATTAGTATCTATATTATCATTTCACCACATGGGATGAGTTAAGGAAGCCTTATTTAGGATGTTTCAACATGTGTTCTTAGAAACCAAGTATAGCTGCTTATGCTTGGGCACTAATGACGACATAAGTGTTGCTTTGCTTGCTAAGTATGTCTTCCTTCTGATTTATAAATTTTTTTGTTACATCTTTGTTTTTCTTCTCTCTCTTTTATTTTATGTGTAGATTTTTTTGATTTTAGATTAAAAATTTCTAAATTTGTATGATTGGATATATTCTAGTTGTACGAAGGTATACATAAATGTTTTGCACAAGCGATTATTGAACTTACCCACTGACTTTCAAATAATGAGCTCCATCATCTTTTTTGATTGCCAACAGAGATAGATCTCTGCAATTTGTTATTTCTCTCTCTATGTAAGCCTCCATGTTGATGCACTTGGAGAAGTCAATGCAGCCCTATCATGTGTATCCAAGGCCCATGGTATGGCTAGGTACATGGCAGCCATGCAGCAGACAGCCCACAGCAGCCACGCCTAAAACCTCATATGAGGGGTTCTTTTCCCCTTAATCCAGCATCAGCTCTTGCAGCAGTTCATCCCTCAGCAACAGCGTTCAGCCTTCAGCAGCCTACAGGAGTACCAGCAGGCCTTGTACATCAGTTAGGAGAGGGAGAAGAGGAGCAGTCTGCCTCTTTACATCTCCATGATGCTACAGGAAGGAACAGCCCTCCACTTAGAACTTTTTTTCTCAGCATATTGGTATTCCCCCTCCCCTTAAGTTTGTGGGGGACAGTATAGGGAGGGTGTACTAGTTTATGGTAGAGACACCCTTCGGTAAATCAACGATGATCACTGAGACATTTTCCCAACCCAGGCATGGAGGATGAGTTTCCACACTAGGTGGGAGTCCCACCCATACCACCAGAGGCACCTATGATCCCATCTGCCGTGGTAGCACTGATACAAGCCATGATGTAGATGCAGCAACAACAGCAGTCTGAAAATTTCCACCCGGATGTTAACAACTCGTGGCACCGAGCAACAGAGGAAGCAAGAGAAGATAGAGAACACAAGGCTCGAGGAGGCAAAAGAAGAACGGGATTGGGATCTATAGTTGTCTTTGATTGAATTATAGGTACTAGAGATGTGGGTACCTTCTTTTCAAATCAATCTTTGAAAACATCTTGAATCCATTGAGCCATTCCAAGATGTAGTCGATCATCCAATAATTCTCTCCTCAAACTAGTGGTGGGGATGGTGGTAAACTAGATGTGAGAAACATCTCTTGAAATTCCTATAGTAAGAATTCTGGGTGTAGGTTTGTGACTGATGATTTTGCGGTAGTGTTGGCGGAGATCATAAAAATTTCTTCACCTTGACAAAGCTCCTTGGTCTGTTGGATGGTTAAGATGAATGTTGGGAAACGTCTTGAAGCCAAGGTATAAACTTCACACCAATGGCTAGAATGTTGGGATTCAGCCCTTCCTAATAGTTGTGTTGGAATTCAAGCTAGTGCCACCATGGAGCTCCCAAGATGATATCTGTTGCCTATGACGTTGAGTGGACGACTGTTGACCCTTGCAGAAATCTTCAAGATGGCTGATTTGGCCTCTATGCCACAAATGCAAATGCGCTGTGTTCTATTGTCTGCAGTGTAAGTAATTCTGTCATGGCGTTAATTCAACATGTCACTATAGCGGAGGAGGCATGGACGGTCTTGAAAAATCAATACGAGACCACGAATCAGACGCGGATTCAGAATCTGGAGACTCAACTCGCAAACGAGAAACTTTCTGAGTTTGAAACGGCAGAGAAGTTCATCACCAGGGTGAAGAATCTGCGCGATCAGATGACTGCGATTGGCATCACCATTACCAACAAGAATCTAGCACGAAGGTGCATGCAGATTCCCTCACCAAAGTACGACGGTCTTGTTACGGCGCTGAATACGCAGAACAAAAATCTGCCCCTCAACTTTGAGGATTTCAGCGCGATGCTTCTGGAGAAGGAGATGCGTCAAAAGACGAGGACTGGAGAAGATTCGGCTTTCTCGGCTGGATCAAAGAAAGGTAAGGGTAAGGACTCTGGTAACCCATCTTCTTCTGATGATAAAAAGAGAAAGAAGAAAATCAAGTGCTTCTATTGCAACAAGGCAGGGCACAAGCAGAATGAGTGCCAGAAGAAGATTGCAGATGAGAAGAATGGAGTAAAGAACGTCCAGCAACAACGCGCAGGTAGTACTAGTAGAGCTGTTCGTAGCAATTGAGGAGATTTGCATGGAGGCAGTTCATGTACTTGCGGATGAACCTTGGATTATTGACAGTGGTGCATCGCACCACATGACCAGTTGGAAGGATTGGTATACCTCTCTACATCCGGTAGGGAATGACATCCTGGTAGCAGTCGGCAATGATGCAAAATGTCTAGCAAAAGGAAAAGGTACGATTGCTCTCAAGTTAGATGGAGTTGTAAAACAATTGTACGATGTTCTTTATGTGCCAGATATCAAGAGGAACTTGTTGTCCGTTTCTGCAATCACGGATCGGGGACCTCAAAGTTTACTTCGATAAGAATGGCGCACAGATTTTGGATCTTCAAGGGAAGGTCATTGGTAAAGGTATACGGCGCAATAACATCTATGAACTCTCAGCTTTCAGTGCTCGAGCCGATGTGAGCAACACTAAGCTGTGGCATGAGAGGTTTGGTCATCTAAACCTTAGTTCTTTAAAGGAGATGCATAAAAGTGGAATGATTGCAGACCTACCAAAAATTACAGATCTGCCCGATGTATGTGAAGCTTGCATGATGGGCAAGCAGCATCGGTAGTCCTTTTCTAAAGAGGCCAGCAGGGCAAAGGCTCCTCTAGAGCTCGTTCACATGGATCTCTGTGGAAAGATGGAGACGGAAGCTTTGGGTGGTTCCTACTACTTCATGACATTGAAGTATGATGAAAGGGAAAGATTTACCAAAGACTTTCTGGGCTGAAGCATGTAACACGGCAATTTACATTATGAATCGTAGCTACACAAAGGCTGTGAACGGAATGACTCCACTGCAGGACTTTTCTAGTAAGAAACCTTCAACTGCAAATTTCAGAGTTTTTGGACGTGACTATTTTGTGCATGTCTCTGATGCTAACAGGACCAAATGGGAACCGAAGAGCCGGAAGTGTATTTTCTTGAGCTACAGTGAAGAGGCGAAGGGTTACCGTCTCTATAATCCTGTTACCAAAAAGGTAATAGTAAGTCGTGATGTGGTCTTCTCAGAACAGCCGCATCAATTGGAGGAGGATGTTTCCTTCCCAGACAATCCATCTAGTACAAATCATCAACAGCAGACCGAACTCCCCCAACGATGCTTGGGAGGATTCAAGATAAAGAAGAGGAAGAAGAGCCTACAGAACCACAACGGCAACGGCCATTTTCGAAGTGGGTAAAGCAACTTTTGGACGGCAGAGAACCTCCAGCCATTGAGGAGGAATCATCCGAACACCGTCGGTCCAAGAGATTAGAGGAGCAAAGAAGGGCGCACGAACACTTGGTCAACTACGCTTTGATGACAGAGGTGATTCGTGCTGAAGAACCCAAGTGTCTTGAAGAGACACAGGGTGATGGTAGGTAGATGGAGGCTATGCAGTCGGAGTATGGCTCCATAATGAAGAACAACACTTGGGACCTTGTGGATCGACCATCAAAACGCAAGGTGATCGGCACTAAGTGGGTGTACAAGATCAAGTACAAGTTCGACGGCACGTTGGATAAGTACAAGGCTCGGCTCGTGGCAAAAGAATTCGCACAGGTACATGGTTTTGATTATCAGGATACTTTTGCTCCCACAGCTCAACTAACCACAATTTGCAGTGTTTTGGCTTTAGCAGCATAGGAAAGTTGACCCGGGTTTCAAATGGATGTAAAATCTGCCTTTCTAAATGGAGATCTCAAGGAGGAGATATACGTGGAACAACCACTAGGTTTTGTGATCCCTGGTTCAGAAGGTAAAGTCTGTAAACTAAAGAAGGCACTTTACGGGCTGAAACAGGTTCCATGAGCGTGGTACCAACGGATTGATGCCTACTTTTTGCAAAACGGGTTCAGGAGGAGTCCATCTGATGCAAATTTGTATATCTACAGAGAAGGAGACATGTGTATGATCATGGTCCTTTGTGTGGACGACCTTGAGAAAAGATCTCGCAGACAAAGTAGTTGCTAAGAAGAGAGTTTGAAATGACAGACCTCGGACTGATGCATTTCTATTTAGGGATTGAAGTTTAGTAAGAGCCAAAACAGATCTTCATCTCACAGTTGAAGTATGCTGGAGAGATGCTGAAGGCATTTGGCATGGCTGAGTGCAAGATAGTTGGCACTCCTATGGAGGTTGACGTGAAGCTCTCAAACGAGGATTCATCACCACTGGTGGACGAAGTGAAGTACAAAAGGCTTGTGGGCAGTTTGATTTACTTGTGCAACACGCGGCCGGACATCAGCTTTGCGACCGATGTACTAAGCAGGTTTTTCAATAAGCCTCGGGAGAACCATTGAAGGGCAAGGATGCGGGTGCTGAAATACATCAAAGGCACACTTGATTATGGCATCACCTATACCAAGGGCAACACCTTGACCGGATTCTGTGACTCGGATTGGGCAGGAGACGTGGACAGCAGGAGATCAGTGACAGGTTACTATTTCTCACTTGGATCTGGAGCTGTGTCATGGGTCAGCAAGAAGCAACCCACAGTTGCTCTTCCTTCTTTCGAGGCTGAGTACAAATCAGCATGTTTTGCTTCTTGTGAGACAGTGTGGTTGAGGAGGATTTTAGGGAACATGGGTGCAGTGCAGAACAAGCCCCTACGCAGTTATCATGTGATAATCAGAGTCGCATGGCAATTGCCAAGAACCCTATGTACCACGCTCGCACAAAACACATTGAGATTCAATATCACTTTGTACGCGAGCTCATCATGGATGGAGAGGTCAACTTGGTGTACTGTCCGACTACAGAGAATACTGCGGACATCTTCACGAAGGCTCTTGGAAGAGACTTGCTAAAGCGGCATCTTCATCGACTTGGCATTGGGCCGAAAAAGTAGTTCACTTACAGGTGGACATTGAGGGGGGGTGTTAGATATCAATAGTCCACTCTTGTGTAACTACGCGGGAACCAGCTAACTCTATTTGTAAGCCCCCCATATGAGGAGAAGGCATTTGAGTAGCTCGGTTATCCGGTAGGTCCTGGTTTGGACACCAGATGGGGGCCATGTGTGGCCTGATGGCTGGACGACTTCAGATAGAGTTGGCACACTGTGAACTAGGCTACATGCAAGTGCGGGAAGGCATCCCATGATTGACCGCATTGAGGGTAGACGGAGCATTTTCCGAGGCAGCCCACTCTCCGACTGTGGGGCCCGTTTGGAGCACCAGATGATCCCGGATGGATCTGGGTTGAACGGACACCGTTGGTAAGTTGCTCTATTCTGCGCCACGGTTCTAACGTGTGGTCGGTGGCCTATTTCAGGACCGATCTCCAATCGGCGGTTTTGGGCCGACTGGGTCGGTCTCCCAATTGGGTCTAACCAACTACGACTGGTGGGTATATAAGGGCAAGCCCGTGAAGCCCATCATAATCACTGGCTATAGCAACCCTGATTCCTTAGCATCCAGCCTATGTCCTCTAGTGTTTCCAACACGCCATCGAAGCTTCTCACACAGGAGCACACGGCTGGGAGGCAGCGTCATCTATTATATCAGTTTTACAGTAATCAAATTTTTGATTCTCCATACTATCTGCTTTTCTCTCTTGCATACGAGATCCTGTTATCTGTTGAGCACAAACGTTGTATTGTTTTCTTACAATGTGTGCCAACCATGTGCTGAATAGATCACCTATACGGGCATTGAAGACTGTTACACCTTATGAAGCATGGAAAGGCAGGAAGCCTTCACTTTCACACATGAGAGTTTTTGGGTCCCTTGCATATGTTCATGTACCATCTCAACTGAAACATAAGCTTGATGACAAGGCAATCAAATGCATATTTATTGGTTACAGCCAGGAGAGTAGAGGGTATCGGTTATACCAACCAAATACTGGGAAGATTATTGTCAGTAGAGATGTAATCTTTGACATTCAGCTTCTCCTCTTGTGGACTGCAAAGCTAAGCCAGATGTTGACATGTTTGATGCCTTTGAATCTTGGTTACCTCTGCCATCCTCAGAAGAGGACTTTGACCAGCAACATGAGCCTCCTGCAAGCCCTCCACCAAGCAATAATCAGCCACTACCCCATGCTGATTTGCAGGTTTCTCTTCCAACACAAAATGATCCCACTATTCATGATGCAGTCATTGAAGAAAGAGCTGTCAATAGACAGCAAAGGCAAGTTTCCAGATGGCTTCTTGATACATTGAGGGACAACAAACAAGATCAGCCTTTTGCTGCGCGGACAAGATCAGGGAATAGACAGACGCATGGTCACTTTCTTGAGTTTGCACTCCTTGCTACAGCTTGCAATGAAGAGCCTTTGTGCCATCACGATGCTTTCGATACAAAGCCCGTCTTGTTGCAAAAGGGTATGCCCAACAACAAGGCATTGACTTTGAGGAGACCTTTGCTCCCACATCCAGGATTACCACCATTAGATGTGTCATTGCCATTGCAGCCCATCATCATTGGCAATAAGGTATGCCGGCTTAGAAAATCCCTTTATGGTTTGAAGCAGACACCCAAGGCATGGTATGCCAAAATTCATGCACACTTACTATCCCTTGGTTTTCAGAATAGTCACACAGAACCCACTTTATGCCTGTGGGAGTGGATCTGATTTTTTAGTGCTGATTTTATATGTGGATGATATGCTCATCACGGGCCTAGATACTCAGCATATTGCAGCTTTCAAGGCTGATTTGCAGCAGGTTTTTGAAATGTCAGACATGGGACAGCTCCACTATTATTTGGGCATCTAGTTTGCTCATGTTGAGGGGGGTATCATGATGTCTCAGTCCAATTATATTGGACAGCTCCTTGATCGTTTTCAGTTTGAGGATTGCAAGCCAATCTCTACTCCAGTGGACCCTGGCTTCAAATTCTCAGCTCATGATGGGAGCCCACCATGTGATATCACTCTTTATCAGCAGGCTGTTGGATGCCTTATTTATTTATGTCACACAAGACCTAACTTACAGTATGCAGTATCTCAGCTCAGCAGATTCATGCACATGCCCAGTTCATAGCATTGGCAGGCAGTGAAGAGAGTCTTCAGATATCTCAAAGGCACTCAGGATTTAGCCCTCTTCTATGGTGATCAGGGTTCACTTACCATGCATGCTTACACGGATAGTGACTAGGCAGGATGTTTCGACACCAGAGTGTCACATACTGGCAATTGTTTTTTGCTAGCAGATATGTTTACAAAGGCACTTCCTCGTCCCAAGTTCAAAGTCTTCCAACAAGCTTTACACTTGGTTCCCTTTGTTACATGATCTGACATCCCTTGTACATTCATAGGTGGCTATATCCTTTTGGATGAACATGTGCCACCATGATCAGAAAATACCAGGTATTCTGACACGTTTCCAGAATACTTCAGCCCATCCCATGGAGGGGCGTTTGTAGGCCATCTTCTGGTGGTTCTAGTGATGCCCTATAGGCCATGGTATGTGCCTTGTAGGCATAAGTTTAGGCACTTAGATTATTTTGTGCCTTTTAGGTCACTTAGGACACTAAGTCGTAGGGTCTAGGTACAAGTACCTTGTACTCTCTTTTTCATTTGATCCTAGTTGACGTAACGGCTAATCTATGGACTCCTTCGCAACTTGCACTCTCTCTTTTTTCATTCGATCCTACACTCTAGCCCAATTGTGAATTGTACCAAGAGGAGAGATCTTGCTGTGAATTGAACTTCCAGCCTGCCAAATTGTTCTAGACCTGGTGCAAATTGATCCAGGTTTTCAAATATCTGCTGCAATTCACTCCACAGCCCTTGGTTGGCTACGATTTGATTAAAGGAGAGGTTTTGGTAGTGCCTAGAATGGTTTTCAGTGGTATCGGAGCCTAGGCTTGCTGTGTTCCTTGGGAAGGCCCATCCAATCAACTATTCGAAGGAAGGTTATAGTCATCCAGCACAAGGCAAGTTTATCCACGAGCAGCCCCAATTATGGCTATGGAGGAAGGCACTTCAGCTATTAGACGACCCAGTAAGTGACGTCCTGTTGGACTTGATGAAGATCTCAATGAAAATTTTGTGAGCGAAAGAATCCAAGAGTACCAATCCCTGAAGCACATGCCTTGATTTCAGCACCTGTTTGAGGAGATGATGACTAAGCAAGTTTCTTCTCCCCACAAAGAAGAAACTGGTCGTAAGCCTTCTAACGCTTCTAAAGAATCCACTAGGCAACACCATGCTTCAAGAAAGCGTTCTCGAAGCTCCCCTTTAATTCAAAGATATTCGGATTCGAAGAAAAGAGGAAGGAGTCCAAAACCCCATAAGAGAAGTACCGATGCTGATCCCCCAATTCCAACCCATCCTCTTCCAGTTCTTCTTCTTCTTCTTCTACATCCAGAGACCATTCATCTCATGGACACAAAAGCAGGAAATCCAAATCGAGAAGAAGTGACTTTAAAGAATGAGGCAAATCCATCAAATTTACTACTTTTGATGGAAAGATTGTGAGTCTCTACCTCACAAACAATGCCAGTGCATGGTGGGGAGCTCTTCTAGTAGCAGATCAAGCAAAGCTTCAAGAAGCAGCTTTTTGAGCAATTCTTGCTAAAGAACTTTTATGATGATGTCCATATAGCTTGGGAAAGTGTGTCCATTACAGCCACGGATACGGTTGAGACTTACTTCTTTTAAGATTGTCTCCAGATTACCCCCTTCAAGGTAATCTCAAAAAAGTCAAAGCTTTGGAAGTACAGGGTTGGTCTGCATCCAAGTGTTCGTACCCAAGTAAGCATTGAGCGTAAGACAAAACTACGAGATTTGATGCCTCAGTGGTTGAAGCCAACTAAGGCAGATTTTCTATGGATGATGGATGCCTCAAAAGGCAAGGATGGGGACACCATAAAAAGGAATATGGCCCCGACACTTCAAGGTAAAAAACAGCTCCAATTTCAAAAGACGAGGGGTCCATTGAGGCCCTATAAAGGGAGGCCGAAGTTTACACCAAAACAGATCAAGGCCTTCCGAAAGGAGGGTAATGTTTCCATTTTGGAAAAGAAGGGGCATATAGCTGCCTAGTGCCCCGAAAAGCCTTTAGGTTTGAGAGAGAAAAAAATGCCAATAGAACTGCCAAAGCCATTGCCGGGAGGAGCCCCAAATATGTTGGGAAGAACAAAAGATGGCTCCTATCATATGTGTGTGGATTATACAGCCCTTAACAAAACGATGGTCATGAACAGGTTTCCAATCCCATGCATGGATGATATATTGGACAAACTAAAAGGGGCCACGATCTTAGTCACATTGATTTGAAAAGCGGGTACCATCAAATAAGGATCCATCCTCGAATATTCGTAAGACAGCTTTTCAAACTACTTTCGGGCTCTATGAGTTTGTGGTGATGCCTTTTGGCTTAATTAATGCACCAGCCACTTTCAACCACATGATGGACCGGATTTTTAGGACCTATAGGCACTACAGGTAACTTCCTTGATGACATTTTAATCTTTTCAAAGACGGAGGAAGAACATAAGGAATACTTGGCCATTGTGTTTCAAGAACTGCAAAACAACAAGCTTTTTACCAATGGTAAGAAGAGTGAATTTTTCCTCACCGTCTCGAACACATCATCCCTAAAGAAGGGATTTGGATGGACCCCGACAAGATAAGAGCTATCCGAGAATGGCTAGAACTCACGTCAGTACATTAAGTATGCAGCTTTCTTGGACTCTGTTCTTATCACACACTTCATCAGCCACTTTGCTGATATAGCAGCCCCATTACATGATTTAACTGAGAAATATGTAGTCTTTAGGTGGGGAGAACCTCAAAGGACAGCTTTCAAGATCCTCAAAGAAAAGTTAACAGCCGAGCCAATCCTCGTTGTTCCATATCTACGCAAGCAATTTGATGTAGACTATGATGTGTGTGGAGAATGTGTGGGAGCTGCCCTTCACCAGGATGGTCGAGTGAGAGCCTATGAGAGCTGCAGGCTACGTGATGCGTAGAGATACATGGATATCTACGAAAAAGAGATGTTGGCTGCCATTCATGCTCTAACCATTTGGAAGCATTATCTTCTTGGAGCTGACTTGATAGTCAAGACCGACCGCAAAAGCCTCATGTATTTCTTGACCCAAACAAAAATCTCCGAAAAGCGAATGAAATGGGCACATTTCTTGTTTTCAGATTGTCTATACTCCAGAAGACCAAAACAGGGTAGCAGATGCTTTATCAAAAAGGCCCCATGTGAACAATGTTACCATAGCTCACCATAGGGACCTAAAGGCCTTGAAAGAGCTTTACTTACAGGATCTAGAGTTTGGAGAGATCACGAGAAATATTCAGCTGGGACAATCATCCAGTCCGTATACACTGAAGGATGCTTTCCTTGTGAAAAGATGACCCCCTTTGGGTGACTCAAGATATGCGCACCAAAGTTTTAGAAGAATGTCATGCCCCTCCTTAATCAAGTCATCAGGGTATATCATCTACCACACAAGCCATTGAAATATATTTCTTTTGGCTAGAATTGCAAAGGATATACACCAGTTTGTGACGGAATGTCTCACTTGCCAAAAGATGAAGTACGACAGACACAAGGCCCCAAGACTTGTCATGCCACTGCCCATTCCGCAGGGACCATGGGAGAGTATTGCTATGGACTTCATCTTTGACATTCCCAAATCCAAGTATGGGGTATGGATAATAATTGACAGGTTCAATAAGCAGGCCCACTTCATTCCGGTAAGAAAAACCACAGACCATATGACTAACTAGTTTTAGAATTGTAATTACTTTCTTTAGTAGGTCAAAGAATGTGAGTGAAGCGGATGACATGTTCTTTGCTCCAACAAATTGGTGATCGGTACCACAATCTTGGCTAGGTCCATGACGTGCTTTTTGTATGCCTAACAAATTCCCATGGACAATGTTGGCGTCTTGTGCATTTGTACTCACCATTGCTGTTATTATCATGAGCAAAGCCACAAGAAGCATTATTGCCCAACTTCTGAGGAGACAGTCACACTAGTTGGCCCAACTACTTCTCCTAGCAAGGACGACGTTGGTTGTCATTAACATGATTGAGGATCACAGCAGGAGGGGAAGCCTCATGCATTTCCCACCATGTTCCAATTCAACGGCTAGATCAGTCGTTAATACCTTCTCATCCTACAAAACTTTTGGGGTCCGGAGGACATCCACCTCCACAAAAGCATCCAAGCACGTGGGACTTCTGCGTCCACCTACTGATACAATCACGTTGAATTGAGTTTTCACCGATCAATGTGCATTTCTTCTTGTCCACACGAGAATCTGATTCGCAGTTGGTACTATCTATTGTCCTGCATTGGCTGGATTCGGTCTCGCAACCGGTTTCACGTCCACCCCAGTAGTAGTATCCCAAAGCTCGTATGCGCTTAGGATAGTCTTTATCTTGAACTTCTAGAGTGGATAGTTAGTGCCGTCCAACTTTCCGCTTTCACCGAACGGTGGGATTCACAGTCTTGCGGGCTGGGCCATCTCTCACAATCTGCTCACAAACAGAAACACACTACCAAATCTTCTTGCTAGAGCCCAAGCTCTGATACCATGTAAGAAAACAATACAATGTCTGTGCTAAACAAATAACACGATCTCGTATGCAAGAGAGAAAAGTAGATAGCATGGAGAATAAAAAATTTGATTACTGTAAAACTGATACAATAGATGGCGTTGTCTCCTAGCCGTGCGCTTCTGTGTGAGAAGCTTCGATGGCGTGCTGGAAACAGTAGAGGACGGAGGCTGGATGCTAAGGAATTAAGGTTGCTGTAGCGAGTGATTATGATGAGCTTCACGGGCTTGCTCTTATATAGCCACCAGTCGTAGTCGGTTAGACTCAATTGGGAGACCGACCCAATTGGCCCAAAACGGCCGATTGGAGGTCAGTCCTGAAATAGGCCACCGACCACACGTTAGAACCGTTCGGCCCAGAGCCATCCGAGATCATCTGGGGCTCCAAATGGGCCCCGCAGCCCGAGTGGGCTACCTCGGGAAATGCTCCGTCTACCCTCAGTGCGATCAGTCATGGGATGCCTTCCCGCACTTGCATGTAGCCTAGTTGGTAGTGTGCCAACTCTATCTGAAGCCGTCCAGCCATCAGGCCGCACATGGCTCCCATCTGGTGTCCAAACCAGGACCTACCGGATAACTGAGCTACTCAAATGCCTTCTCCTCATATGGGGGGCTTACAAGTAGAGTTAGCTGGTTCCCGTGTAGTTACACGAGAGTGGAGCATTGATATCTAACACACATCACTGCATCAAGCCAAAATTTATTGGGTAAAGACTTGGCCTTAAGAGCTCCACCGGACACCTCAACAACCTCACTGGCATGCATCTGGCCATCTCCATTGTGGACCTGTTTTTCCTTTCAGAAACAGGATTCTGCTGAGGAGTGTAAGGAGTAGTGCATGAGTGAATAATTCCCCGTGAAGACATAAATGCATCAAACTCCTTAGACATATACTCTCCCCCCCTATCTGTGTTGAGGGTGACAAGCTTGCATCCTGATTCATTCTCAACCATATTCAGCCACCTCTGAAAGCATAAGAAAACTTCAGATTTGGCTTTTAAAGGATATATCCAGCAATATCTTGTGAAGTCATCAATACATGAAATATTTGTACCTCCCAATGGCATTTGTCTTCATTGGGCCACAGACATCATTGTGCACTAGATGTAATTTCCTTTGTGAGAGTTTTGGACAATTCTTTTGAAATCTTTGTTTGGCCTTCATCTCGTGGTGCTGTAAGAAGTAACTTTTCGTTAAGCTTCTTTTTTGAAAGGATGAAAAAAATGTGGCTTGCAATGCAAGCATTGGACCTTGTGGACTCTTGGAGGATAGGATTTTGGCCATACACAAGCACACTTCATCCCTATGACGTACGTCTAGGTGCTGGGCCTTTATGCCTTTTGTAGTTTTATCTCTTTAGAAGGCTTTCTTGTATGTGACAAAGAGTATAGGTTGAATAATTGTTCTTGACAAATTAGAAACTGAGACAAAAATGAGAGCACCTTTAAGGATGGTTTGAAGTGGGAGCAAGAAATTGGAATAAAAACGGGAGGAGTTCTGAATGAGGCAGTCAAGAGTGACCAGACCATGAGACAGCTTTCCATTTCAAGTTCAGGTGACACTTTTGGCTTGTGAAAATATACAGTGCATGTTTGCTGGGATTGTCTCTTTAATGCAGTGATAATTGTGATAATGTACAGTGCATAATTTCTAGACTCAGTAATCATTTAAGGAGAATTTTTAGTGGGTGTGAAGAGTGGAGGTTTGGGACTGAAGCTACAGTAAGGCATGCATGAACTGTTCAAACTTAGGTGGTGCTTCGGTTTGTAACTTATTCAGTGGATGAGTGCAGGTACTAGATGCAAATGTTGTGATTCCCCGGAACTCATTGGTGGAGGTCAATCAGTCTGGTCTTTTAATGGAAACACTCATAGACATTACACCCCGCAGTCCCCTCCCACAGCCCACAGTGGGCCCACTTGATCCACGCTGCTCTGAGGAAGGCCTTATCGTGTGTGACAGGCAAAAAATCAAAGGGGAGCAAGGTGTGAATCTTGATGAGATGGTGGGTATATTCACCAAGCTTGCTAGAGAAGTCGATGCAATAGGCATCAGTCAAGTTTACAACTTGGCAGATCGTATAGGGAAATCTGTGGAAGATGCCAAGCCTCTGCTCAACAGGGTATATATCATCTTCTCTGTAGACTTCAATTCACAATCAAGAAGCGTAAATGTGGTTTGGGATATCTACTCATCATCTGAGTTCGTAAGCAGCAAGCAGCTGCTCACAGTGAATATGTTGCTGTTGAAATCTTTTGTGGCTTGTTAATACTGCTTATTACAATGTTAAAGCTGCCATTGTAGGTTGAAGCATTGGCACAAGAGCTTGAGCCTCTACTTAAAGAGGTACAGGGTGGTGGCCTCATAAAAGAAGTTGAGCAGCTTGCAAAAGCCCTCACTGATGCAAGCATAGATTTGAAGAGATTAAATGATTCAGTTTTGACTCCAGAGAACACAGAGCTGCTCCGCCAGTCTGTAACAACACTTACTAAGACACTGAAGAATGTTGAGGTACATGCCTTTAATGTCATAGATGTAATTTGGATTTCTGTGTGACAACCAATGGCTTTAAGGAGGTTTGACTTGCATTGCTGCTTCTATGTTGTATTGTGCTTGCTGCCTGCCCAAGACCTTCTTGTTACTGTTTTTGGGCTTAAGACTTGCAGAGCGTGAATGTACTGTTGTTCCTGCCTGCTGTGTGCGAATTTTCATGCATCACTGCTGCTTGAATTGTAAAGACAGTCTGAAGTTTTGTCATATGATCTTGCAGAGCATCAGTGGAGATGTAAGTGGCCTTACTGGGGATGCAGCCACTAGACATAATTTAAAGCATTTAATTGAGTCCTTGAGCCGACTAGTGGCAGACTAACTCATTATAAGCTCTTGGATTGAGATTTTTTTCCTCAACAGGAGGTACAAGTATACTGACACAATTATTGGGAAGAAGAGCTTTGTACATCCAACATGATTATTGGATGGCAGATTTGTTAGATTGAATCACTTGCAGTCTTTCAAACTAGAAGGCAGACACAGTTTTATGGTTTATTTCTCTGTGAAGCAAATGTAGTTTGAGGTTATCGTGGTTGTGGAAGTGCCTCGTGCAATTCAATGGCTTGTCTTGATGTCCATAAAGAGGAGTTTCAAATTGCAATTTTTTACTTGGGGTGCCTGTGCAGGACAACTGAGATTTAATTATGTTTTGATTAGCCTTCTCCTTTAGTGCTAGCCTTCGTCATGGCTGAGTCTACCCTTCCCTCCGGAGTGCCGACAGAAACTCAGTATGGAGACTTTGTATAAATGGATGCTCAAGTATGTGTGGGTGTGTCGATATATTATCATGTTTATAATGGTCTACACCCACTGTTGGGTGCTGATGACGTATGTGGGGATGTCATAGCAGCTAGTCCCTGCTATGTGATGGATTTTATGGTTTTCAACCTTATGAGTGACTATCATGAGATTGAAACTGCATGGTTATGTTTTTAGAGGATCAGTTTGGGCATGTTCTTGGACTCCTCTAGGTATATGTTGGTGGAATTTCAATTGAATCTACTTATCTGAACTAAATGCTGGGCCCTGGCTTCACCGTGTCTAGTATATCATTTACAATCTTTATTTGTTGATAAGCCTTAAGCATTCGGATCTATGGAACAATCCACTCTTGGCGTCGAACTTTGACTCTCTCTCTCTCTCTCTCTCTCTCTCTCTCTATATATATATATATATATATATATATATATATATTTTTTTTTTTTTTTTTCAATGTATGACAAAGTAGGGAAGACGAATGATGAATGGTTATATATATATATATATATATTTCGATGTATGACAAAGTAAAGAAAAATGAGAAGACGAATGATGAATGGTTTTGAAGTTTATGGAATAAAGGAAGATAGAAATATATTTTCTATCTCACATAGGCGTTGCACTAAACAGGGAGACTTTTGTCTTTAGCATGTGCTACATTCTTTCGCCTTCATGCTTACACACTCTTTTAACCCTTGCTTAGTTGTTTTGTAGCTCCAAAATCTCCTTCAAGTTCAAGTCGCAACGTAAGTGGACTTCGCACCTTTTGAGATTTTTGCAATGCAAAGGGTCTTTTTCTCTTTCTTTAGAGGGGTCTTTTTCCCTTGCCACATGTTCCCTTCACATTTTTCCTTTTTTTTTTCTTTTGTCTTGTTTTGGTGCATTTTTTGTTGTTGGTCTGCTATTTTCAACATGTACTTTGCATTTCAATTTTCATTTGGAAAGACTGTGGTGCTTTTTTTCTTAGATAGTATGTTTACCTTGGCTCACATAAAAGAGCCTACCCAAAATTCGTACTGCGGCTTATAGTCATTTTGTTCACAATGAAAATATGTAGTTAGGTTGAAATAAAAATTAGAGTAGAAATTAACATGTTTTATCCATACTCATGTAGCTTTGCCATTTCAGTAGCTAAGAATTGCCCATGAATTGTGAGAGGGAGAATGATATTCCAAAATAGGGTAAGGTCTATAAGAGGAGGTGCTATCTCACAAAAACAAAGAGTTTGGATGCAAACTATCTATGAAACCTACATTTGGATTTGGTAGCAAAAGAATAGATACTATGAAAGTTTATAGTGAAGGATCCTAGAAAATTGTGATCAAGTGTTTAGGTGCAACAAGGAGTGACAAAGTAGCAAACTATCCAGAAAGGAAGACATGGTTCAAAAATTCTTATGTTTGAGGACGAATTAGCTAATAAGCAAGAGTGTAACAGGAGAATCAATCTTTAATGGTGGTGGTAAATATGATTGTCATGTGCTTTTGAAAATGACAGGTTTTATAATTTAAAAAGTAGCTCTACGTGGTACTATGCATGATTTTTTTTTGAAAAGAGCATTAAACCTATTGAACTTAGAGTCATCTCCCTTACATTATAAGTTAAAAGATGCATTCACGAAGGCTAATTAGAGAAGGATAAATGGGATACCCTAGTGGCATCCTTACAAGGAGTTGATATTATTTTGGGTATGCCTTGGAGACACTAGTACAATCCTAAGACTATGATTCTCATCAAATGTGGATTTTAGGGATAGCGCTCTATTGAACCACAGTTAGGCTAAGAGAGCACCAAGAAAAGGGAGGAGAGTTTCTTAATTTTGGTAAATTTTTTTTAATTTTTTGATTTCTTTTCAAGAAATAATACCACCTTATCCAAATCCTAAAGATTGTAGGATAGAGAATTTACTAAGTAACATGCCATCGTGCAAAGCATTGTTAAGATTAAACATGATTAAACAAAAAAGAAATAGAGACAAGTGGAGAAGTTATTAGATAGAGGGTCGATACAACCTAGCGATTCTCCATATGGAGCACCCTTTTTTTGGGTAAAAAAGAAGAATAGTATTGATCGTATGTGCACTGATTGTAGAGCACTAAATCAAATTACAGCAAAGAATAAGTACTTCAACCATAGAGTTGATGGTTTGCTGGGCAAATTAAGAGGGGACAAGGTATTTAGTAAATTTGAACTTAGATCTGGATATCGCCAAGTTGGTATGGAAAAGGAAGACATTTAAGACTCGATCGAGGCATCATGTGTTCATAGTTATGGCTTTTGGGTTGACCAATTCTTTAACAACCTTTACTAGATGATGAATCAAAACTTCCTCATACATCAAGATTGCATTTTAGTATTTTTTGATGACATACTAGTCATTGGTAAAGACATAGACGAATGCAAGAAACACCCAAAACCAATCTTTACACTCTTAAAGGAGGACCAACTTTATCTTCATCCTAAAGAGACGTTTCTTCCAAGAAGATTTGGGCCATATTGTATCTACTTTTGAGAATTGTATCTTAATTGTGAAAATAGTACTTTCTTGAAAGACCAAATTAAATATTTGGGCCACATTATATTTTCTTATGGAATTCATGTAGATACAAAGGAAATAGAATGTATTCTTACATGGTTGAGACATTAAAATATACACATGTTGAGATATTTTTTGGGGTTATGTATCTTTTGTAGGAAG
This sequence comes from Dipteris shenzhenensis, assembly GCF_047967505.1. Lineage (NCBI taxonomy): Eukaryota > Viridiplantae > Streptophyta > Polypodiopsida > Gleicheniales > Dipteridaceae > Dipteris > Dipteris shenzhenensis. The sequence continues at coordinate 10,850,115 of NC_141598.1, forward strand.
TTTGTCAATATCTCTGCATTTATTAAAGATCCATTGATAGAACTTCTTACAAAGGCAAAGGGTTTTTTTGTCACTCGTGGAAAAATTTTCATCCTTTTGAGTCTCAATTGTACTCATGTCTAGGAATGATAAACTATCAATGGGGGAACCTCGACTTAACGAGGTTACAAGGTAGTGTTGAGAAATCAATAATCTAAAGTGACTAGACTCAGGAGCCTTCACTTGCAATACCATGTAAAACGCATGCCTTCTAAGACTTTCAAATTGACACACTTTCACTCATTGCCCTCTTATCGCTCTCATCTATCAGAATGATTTGAACACAACTCACACGTTCTATGAAAGAGGTACAGAATGTCATATTGGAAACTTGTAAATACACAATGTAAATTAACAAAACCTTAATGAGCTGAGTGAGTTTGCATTCTACTTCCCAATGGCCTAGGGTACCATTTTAGGAGTACTTCTCTGGTTTCCTCCTCTTCTCGAGTTTCCTTCTCCTCTAGAATTCTTATAGTTTTCATTTTGTTGTGATGAAGACTGAGCTTGTTTGCCTTGGTTATGTATTTTGCCTTGATTGTTGGGGTGACTGATGTTCTTGCCTTTCCCTGTATGGAACCCTCTTCCTCCTTTGGCTTTGAAAGTAATGTCATCATTCGTGGGATCTCAAGTGTTTTTGTAGAGCATGTTTGGCATGAGTTGGAATGAGGGAGGTGCATCTCATGTGACAAGATCACATGCAGAAACCATAAAGTGAACATGAGCTCAAAGTGGTTCTTCGTTGACTTCAGTATTCTGCCCATCTATCCATCTGTATAGAAGGGGGAGGAATATCCACATTATTCCCATTAGCTACAACAGTAGGGCATGTTGCTCTCTCAGGAGTAACAAAGGGAGGGGGTACAGTGATTATTGATCCATCTCTAGAGAATTCTTCCATCTCATCTTGTGGTTGGTCCACATATTTGTTAAAGATGTTTACCACATTGCTGAGTCCCGTTCCTAGACCACCAAGATACAAAAGCCACGTCTGGATTAGAATGCGCTTGGTTGAACTATAAATTATATCTAGCTATCTAAATGCACCACAAGGCATTTGCTCTAATCATTTTCCATTCTTCCTACTTGATTTTGCATGCATCTCCCAAAAGACTTGCCTTCCAATTGAGTGGTTCTCCTATACTAATTTGAATGTATTTCCATACTCCTCTTGAGCAAGGGCATGCCACAAAAAAATGGAAATATCTTCTTTACTGTTACATCTTCTGCAAAGTCCATTCCTTTGCCTATTTGAAGGCTTCTTGCATTGGTCCAGACTACCATGTGTAGCATGAGCTTTCATACCTGCTTTTCCATTTTTCTCTGCTATCATGAAGGTTCCACCTATTTGTCAGTACTCTAAATAACTCATCTATGGATAGAGAGGATGTAGGTATAGGAAGGATCTATGTGCTACCTATCCAACTGAACTCTTTGCTATAATTAAGACAACTTCTCCCTTTCCACTGTCTGTCACCATTCCACAACTCTATTTTTCTCATAACTAACGCTTGTAGATTGTTGTTCAAGGTAAATTCTCTCCTTATAGAGTAGGCTAGGTCTTCCATCTTAGATTATCTTTGTCCCATAGTTGATCCCAACTTTGAAGACCTTTCTTAAAGAGAAGTCCAGTTGCCTCAAGTTCTACATCTATCAAGGGGTTGTTTTTGTGGATTACTGATATTCAAATAGCGTCCAGAGCCATAAATGCCCCCTTTCTTGAAAAACTAACCTATAATAGCATTGACTTTTGTCATAAGTTGTATGAAAAATTTGCAAAAGACTTGTGTCTATACGTTTGTGTAAAGGGTTTCCCTACTTATTATCACTTCTCTTCAAGTTATCATCTCTCTTTTAGGTCACTTTCAAGTTGCCTTTGATGAATGTATTACAAGAATCTTCTTGACTTCTTTATGAATATACTGGTATGACTTCTTGTAATGATTTTTTAATATATTGGTATGACTTCTTCTAATGATTTTCTAATTCTTCATGCAACCAACAATCTTCTCTTAAGTTCAAATTCAAAAATCCTACCACAAATAAGGATAAGGATCAAATCACCAAAACTTGAAAGCCCATTTGCAGTAAAACACACATCTTCTCGTTTGCTACCTTCATCGAATTGGGGGAGAGATCAATTGCAAGGAAGGAAGCCTCATGATGAATTTGATTCACCTCTTGGTAAGAAGGGAAGATCTTAAAAGAGGGCTCAATTTTCAGGTGGCTGAGGATATTGACTCACCTCTTGTTGGTAGAGATAAAGAACAAGGACAAAGAAGGAAGCATGGATCTCATGATGATCCTATAAGTTTTCTTCATGTTCATTTGACACCTCCTCCCAAGAAGAGTGGTGCACATCAAATCAGCCAACAATATGATTCACTAGAGGATGCGATTCCATCAAAATCTTAATCTGCTTGTGCTTAGATTTGGGTGACATTTCAGCCTTAACATGTTCGTTCCGTGAATAGTTGAAGATGAGAAATTTCACCCGACTAGTTGCAACATGCAATTTATCACGTTAGTTACTCAAACATGGCTCCAATAAACATTATATTTTTTCAAAGTTGAGGCTAGCCTTCTATAACACGATTCGAATGATAATGCTATAATTGCTCTTGGAACACCTGAAAATTGCAAGATGCCATATGTAGAGCAAACTTGGTGCTATAAAATCTTTAACCGTTGAGTGATGGTAGTCTATTCAGATATGATTCAAATAGAAGGAACTTCCTTGCTTGAACAAGAACTTCAAAAAATTCCCCCTTTGTTGGAAGATTGAGTGATGAACTATGAATGTAGCTCATTAATTCACCCTTGGGGGGGATTTGGGGTTAGGATTGGTAGGTATTAATGGGCCATGTGATGTGGCAAAACTCTACATGTTTTCATCATGGGGGATTGGTACAACATGGCACCATATAATTGGTGTAATTGATGTATCTCAGCCATATGTCACACAAGCAAACAATAATCATGTCACACTCTAGGACAACCAATTAGATATTAGTATTGAATCCACGAATGTGTGTTGCAATCTGATTATTCACACTTTATCAATGCCACATAGAAGGTCCTAACCATTCTGAGCTATCAATCACACCTCCTCACTCAAAGTTTTTTATGTAGTGGGTAGTTTAGTTGATGCAATTTTCATGTGTGCATCTCTCCATTATAGGAGAGCTTGTATTTAGTGATTAGTATTTCTTAATTGCACAATTTAGTGTGCGTGCATTTTTAGATTCTACCTGTGCTATTCGTGTGAAGGGCATCACAATCTAGTGAGCTTCGACCTTCATTTTCTTTCATGGTATCAAGGCTATCTTTGTGAAGACCCCAAGAGGGAACTCATATTCCAAGAAGAGTGCACACAACACAAGCATGAGGTTTGATCAGCTTAAGGATCCTTTATAACACTCAAGAAAATCTTTACAAAGCGAACATAGATTGCAAAGAAAGCTACGCACAAAGCATGATAGAAATTTCTTACAGTCTGAGACATAGATGAGATAATTGGAAAGGCCTTTGTAACAAGCAAAGAGGGAAAAAGAACCAATAGATCGATAGACAGAAGAGAGAAGAAGCAATGGAGAAACTATCTACAAAGGGGACCTAGAAAGGTGATTGACATATACATAGGTTTATGAGAGTTTTACCTATTAGTACTTCTCATCATAAATTTTCCTTTGCCCTCTTTTTTGTTCCTTCTACTATCTCTATAACCTCTAATCTTTGAGAATATTCTCAAGCTTGAATTTCTTGGATGCCATAATTGGTTCCAACTAATTTGGTCTGACATGTACTGTCTTATATGGTGTTTCACACAAAGTATATGGGTGATGTGTGTGCTTTGAACTTTCACAAGGGCATGCCAATAATGAAAGTATAACAACTAAGCCAGTGATTAATGCATTTCCATTAAATCACACCAAAGGCAAAAAACCAAAGAGAATGAAGCATGAACTCTTGCCTCTTTGCAAAGCCATCAAGTAATGATGATGCTTCCTCTTGATCTCACAATCACCTGTTGGCAAACACATGCTCTTCTCTCAATATGAGAGGATGTCAAGGGTGAGAGATTACATTGGAGATTTCTCGATTATGCAATAAGTAGCTCACAACACACGTCCTCTTCACAATGCTTTGCGGATTGTAAGATTGATGATACATCTTCATGGAGAGGTTATGGGACAATCCTCAATGTAGAGTTGATAGCACACAATAATTATACTCTTGACAAACCCTCATTGGTAGTTGTGGATTACAAAGGAATGCAAAATCATATACCAAATATCTAACTCTTCCTCTATTTGTTACAGGTACCTCCCCTATCCCTACCCAAGGCCTTTGGTATCTTTCTTGAAAATAGCCCTATCAAGATATGGAGAGGTGATGAGCTCTTCAATTAGAGCTCTGTAAGGGATCTCTTCTATAGCATCCTTTCCAACCAGATGTGGTGTGCTATGTTGTGATTCTGATAGATTTTGTAGATCATCTTCAAATTCTTACCTTGCAATTTGTGTGGGCTTTTGTCCCTTTGTGTTGACTTTTTTTTTTGCGTTTACTCTATTGCACATCAACCATGTGGCACTTGTAGCTTGGAGTGGAAGATGTTGTGTTGTTTAGAGGTGCTCCCATCTAGGTTTTGTTGCTAGATCTACGCTTTGATGTCATTAATGCAACTACACCATTACATCACCTAGAGATTATGTCAAAATTGAGCACTAACTACCTTCATCTTGCATGTCCACCCGATAGTTGATGATGGGCTGCTAGTTATGAATGAACATCGTCATGATGCTATACTTAGGATCCCACTGGTGGTATTTGTCATTGGCATCTGATATGCTTTGCTTTTCTACATTGAAGTGGCTTCAGTTATCCTTCTATTGTGTCGTCTAGTAGTCGTTGTTGTTGCTGCTTATCCATGTTTGCTAAACCCAAGTCTATTTTGAGCTTCAATGCTTGCATAACATCATTACTCTTTGTTGATGCTTATGTATATGTGATACATCTATGATGTACGCTTCCTTTGAAGCTATGTAGACATGATATATCAATGATGTATGCTTTTTTTGAAGTTATGTTCTTGCAATAGTACGTTTTCTACAACTTTGCTTTCTGTATACTGCAAGGCCTTCTTTCATTTTGGCAAAGGACCTATATTATATATGTAGTTAGAAACCTTGAAAGTCCAACTAAATCATGAAAGACACTACAAAGCACATACAAGGATGCCAATATGTAGAAGGCCTAAAAAGACAGCTTAGCAAGCTAAGAACATGAGAAGGTCAAAAGGTTAATGACCATTTAAATCAACTCAAGGACTTGCTAGGCCATCTGCTTATGCTTAATGAGAAGATACTAGATCAACAAGTGGTTGATCTTCTTCTTCATGGTCTACCTAACTCATGGGATGATTTTGTCACCACACTCTCATACATATACTGACTCAGCACATCCTTATTGAGGAAGCCAAAAGGTACAATGAAGAAACTAGAAAATCAGATGATACAACCTTGATGGCTAAGAATAATTAACATGATAGTTCAAAATGTTAACATAAGTGGCAAGGAGAATCATGAACACAAGGAACCCAAGAAAAAGTGTCGTCGTTATTATCATGGGAAACTCAATCATTTTGCCTCAAAATATATTTAAAAAATGCAAAATGGATATGAAAGAGATATACAAAACAATAAAGACTCTACAAACATTACAACACACAAAACATCTAGTATTAAAAAGATTAAGTCTAGCCATGGTGGCGGTCATGGATCATTGACTTACGACCTTCTAGCTATTTCACTCCTCATAAAGAGTGGTTCTCCACATTGAGAAGAGGGGTATTGCTGGTGATGTGTTGGGCTAGGAGACTCATGACTTCATTAAATGAAAGGCATTGATACAAGTGCTAAATAAATACATATTGGATGCAGACATTGTCTTGTTCTCCTTCTAGGCCTTTAGAACCTTTTGTATATAAGTGTTGTTAATAAATAGTCGAGGAAGAAGGCTTGTACAACTTAACATCTTAAAGCTTGCAACTCTCAATTAAACATAAAAAAAGTCATGTGGCATATAAAAATTTTGGTCATTTGACCCTGCAAAGCCTTGTTCTTATAAACAAGAAAGGCTTTATAAGTGATCTACCTCATCTTCAACACAAGAAGATGATATCCAAAGGATGTATCAGGGAAATCATAGTCGTGAAAATTCCCAAAAAAGGCTCAAACAAAAGGGGCATCCTTGAAATTGAAGAATATGGATAGTAATAGGGTAGATGGAACTTTATATAGTCTACTAGTTGGAAGCTTGTTATATCTGAGCTCATCTAAACTAGACATTGCTTTCCAATACATTGTCCAAATGTATGACTAATTTGAAAGAAAGACATCATAAAGAATCTAAGGGAATACTCAAATATGTCAAGGGAACCCAAAATTTTGGAATAGATTATAAGAGAAGCAATAATTTTGAATTGTCAAGATTCACTAAAAGGGATATCTGGATGACAAAAGATCTATTTTGAGATATTGCTTCAATTTTGGATTAGGGATGGTGTCATGTGACTAACAAGAAACAATACACTATTGCTCTATCATCAATGAAAACTAAATATAAAGCCACCATAAATGCCATTTGTAAGATTATCTGTAAAGGAGAATCTTAAATGATATTGGTCTTACTAAAAAACATTGAGTGATGAACTATGCGTTTAGTTCATTAATTCACTCTTGTCATGGTTTGCATTTAGGATCCTTAAAGGTTCTAAGAGAATGGTGTTAGACTGTAGGTCCTAGGTTAGGCCACTATGACTTCATGTCATTGGTAAGTGGATTAAGATTTTTAAGGAACCACAAGCGGTTGCATACCTTAACATGCATTCATCATATAGGGGATGGCTGCCACATGGTACCATATCATTGATCTAGTTCATGTGGCTTTTCCACATTTCACACAAGCAAGCACCCACCACATCTAACACACTATGATAACCAACCAATTGTTAGTATTGCATCCATGCAAATGTGTAAGTGTAATCTCATTGGGCGCACACTTTGTCATTGCCACATGAGAGGTTAGACCCTAACCTTTCTAAGAGGTCAAAGGGTGGTTTCACCCTCACACCTCCTCACTGTATGGAATCATATGTAAACAACTCAAGAGAGCTTGTATTGAGTGATTAGCATTTCTTTATTGCACCAAATCAATGTATGCATTACAAATTCTACGTGTGCTATTCATGTGAAGCGCATCACATTCTATTAAGCCTTCACCTCAATTTACTCTTCAATTTTCCTCAAAATATTGCCTCCATTTTGCTGGAAAATGGTCTTAGATAACCTAGAGAACTTTTAATCACATATTTGAGCATGGTTTGAATAAATGGAGACTTTTTTTTAAAGACAGACTTTTAAAGTTCTATGAAATTTGACTTAAAAACAACCTTAAAGAGCTTTTAGCCCGTGAACAACTTTTTGGAGGATCTTTCTATACTTTTAAAAATTCTTGAAACCTTTAGAAAGGAGAGGAGGAAACATGGTTCGAACAAATTAGGAGGCTATAGATGCAAAATGGACCCTTAACAGAGAGGGGGCTTTTCCGTTTGGGCCATCGCTTGGGAGACTAGAATAAGGATAGAGATTGGGGAGTGATAGTGGACTTGTGTTCTCTATGACCTTTATAGCATCATATGAGAATCTCGTACTAAGTTTTTTATACTACGTTCATTTTCCATCAATTCACATTTGTATGTACAATATATTTGAATGATTTGATCACCTCTAATACCGTCACCCTTAAAGTCATAAATTATTAGTCTTGAAGAAAACTATCCACCCCAAGAGTACAAATCCTCTATTTCAATCTGTTAGTGACAAGTTAAAATCAAATCTTGTAGCTTTAAATCATAGCTCCTACTCTTCAACTTTGGAGCATCTTGTTTAGAAAACAATGCTGTGTCACTAAGCAAACATTGTCTCTTTATGCGCAATGTTCCCCCTTTTGTGAGCGAGTAGATCACCACTTATCCTCAGATGAGAATTTACATATTTATTTTTTCCACTCGAGTCCTTTATCACCAACCTATGGTGTGTCACCATTCCATGTGACTCCTCAATATAAGCTCCTCGACTTATTGGGATCCCTACTCATAATTGCTTTCCATATTTCAAAAAAGAGAATCAAACTCACATTTTTCTTTTAAGGACTTTAGGAAGTTCAATTGGAATCGAGTAAAACTCAATTCATTAACCATTGGCATTCGGCTTAGAGAATCTGTTACCACATTACCAATATGTCAATTGGATATCAAAGTATTATATTAATTCAGCCCACCTAGCTTTTCTTCCATTAAGCTCTAGCTGATTGCAAATCCATTTAATAATTTCCTGATTAAAACTAATGTAAAGACTAAAACTTAGCATCATACAAATAGTGTCTCTATTTCTTTAAAGCATAAATTATATCAAACAGTTCCTTCTCATATGCCAAGTAATCCTATTGAGCACGGTCTAACTTTTTGCTTTTAAAAGCAACTGGTCTACCCTTCTATAAAAGCACCACTACAATAGAAAAGTCATTAGCGTTTGTTTCAACCACAAATGGTTTATTGGGATTCACTGCTCGGAGGTCTTAGGGCAAATGGGGACTTGCTGAATTTTGTTATAATAGTACCAAGCATTTATCTACTGAATGAGCTAATTTGAGACAATATATAGATGCCAAGTTAGGATACCTTCCTAGTAGCAAACAAGGTTGTGGGAATCAGCAAGCAAGAGACGATCTAGAAAGGATGGATGTCCCTTTTGCAATTGGCCAAAATGTAGGCCATCTCCTGGTGGTTCTAGTGATGCCCTATAGGCCATGGTATGTGCCTTGTAGGCATAAATATAGGCACTTGTAGTGTTAGTGAATTTTAGGCCACATAGGACACTTTGTCCTATGTGACACCTAGGACACTTAGTCCTAGGTCTAGGTACTTGTACCTTGTACTCCTTTTTCATTATCCAAGTTTGACGTGCTGGCTAAGACTTGTGCCATGCTTTGCTACTTGTACTCTCTCTCTCAATCAATCCTACAGTATCAAAGCCATGTTCGACTCGTCTCCTGCCCCCGCATTTGCATCTGCTCCTATACCTTCATTCGTATAGTAAGTCATATGGACATCCGTACAGATCCTGCATTAGAATCTGTACGTCCTCCACCCGCGGCTTTCGTACTCACTTGCGTCGTACAATCTACATCAGATGTCCATACATTAGACACTCGCCGTACGAAACATCCCGTACCTGCTCTGTACTGTCATCGTGCATCCTCTGTACAGCCCGTACATCGTGCTCTGTACATGCGCCGCCATACAGTCACTTGCCTCGTACTTGGATCAGTACAACCGTACTTGTGATTTTGTACACCAAGCTTCCATACAGTAGAAGTACATGCTTCATACAGTCTCTGTGCATTGTACCCGTGCTGTACATTGGACTCCGTACTACGCTACTCACTGTTCCATACAGTGTACTTGTATCCGTACAACAATGTACTTGCTTCCGTACACTGCACTCCGTACCTGCACCGTACAGGTTTGGCACATGTGAAAGCTATATTCAGGACCTTCTCAAAATTTGGGGCTCTTGAGGAATTTTGTTATCCTTATCTTCCTTCTACCGTTTGAAATCATCTCAAGCCATTTCAACAGCTTGGAAAGCCTACATTTTGAGGTCCATACTTTGGGACAGGTATACTTTTGCAGTCAATTTGTGGACAGCAAGTCTTAATTTTGCAGTTGCAAGCCTTGAGGCTATTTCTTTTGGGATTTGATATGCAATTTATTGTTTGATTGCAACACATTTGGTTGATTGCAACACATTTGGTCAGATTGGAGAACATTGAGTCGCATTTGCAAGACATTGAGTCACATTTGCAGGACATTGAGTCTTTTCTGCAAGACATTAAGTCAGATTCACATACATTGGGTCACATTTGCAAAATTTCAGCAAAATTTGGGGCTTTTCTGCTTATGCCCTCTTTTTGGCCTATTTGCCCTGAATAAATTTGGGCCATTTGCCAGATTTGCTGTTTTTGCAGTGAACATTACCTGCCATAGTCACATTTGGGTCAAATCTACATTTGCCCTTTGATGTGGGTTGGAAATTTGTAGATATTTGCTGTTATTTTTGGACAGCTAGCTTTTTTGCAGTGATAGCTTTGAGGCTTTTGGGTTTTCAAGTCTCTTTCAGGGTATCACATTTGCATATGGATGCACGAGATACAGTGGATGTGTACAACCAAAAGTTTTGGGATGCTTATTTGCAGGTTGCACCTTTCAAAAAGATCTCCAAAGGAACCCAAATGAGAAAGTATAGAGCAGGTCTCACTCCAAGAATCCAAGCAGTAGTAAATGCTTTGGGGGCAAAGAACATTCAAGACCTTATGCATTCAGCTTCAGTAGCTAGTCTTGTGCCGTTACAAGATCCATCTACAATACTATCCTTGCATGCAAGACGTGCTGAAAGAAAGAAAACTGATTTTTCAAAATCAGAAAAGAGAGAGTACCCCAAGATTGAAAAGAAAGGGTTTCAACCTCAGAATCCGAGGGGTACTCAGTTTTCAAAGACTTATAAAGGCAAATCTCCATTCACTCCTGAACAAATAGCTGAGTTTCGTAGAGATGGGAAATCCTTTACGTTGGGAAAGAGGGGCATGTGGCTGCCCAGTGCCCAGAAAAGCCTTCAACTTCGAAGGGAAAAGAGGCAGAGAAGCCATGGGGACCACAAAAGCCAATGGCAGGAGGAATTCCTGACATACTGGGTCATGTTTCAAACCTAGAAGAACGAGAATTGCTGCTATCATGGGGCAAAGTCAGAGACCAGCAAGCGCTAATTTTATTTGATCCAGGGGCTACTGATAATTTCATATTAGAGGACCTATCCCTGAGGCTGGGAATAAAGACGGAGGAGTTGGGCAGGGCTTTGGATGCCAATCAGATGTTCTGTGGAAACCCTGTGCCAGTCACTCCCTTGATAGGGAAGCTCTGTCTTCATATACAGAGTTATGTGGATCAGGAAGACTTCTTCATTTCTCCACTGAAACATCATGATGTAGTCTTGGGTATGCCTTGGTTTCACCGCAAGGCAGTGAAGTTGACCCTTCTTGAAAGAGTGCTGGAGTTTGTACATAGGGGCAAAGAATATCGTGTGGTTGCTAGGAATAGAGGGGAAACTATTCCCATTGTATTAAATAGTTCTGTTGGAAAAGAAATAAAGTCTGTAGTTTCAGCTTACATGATTTTTGTAAGAGGGAGAGATGTGGAAATGCATGCTGAAACAAGTGAGGCAGATCAGAATCAATTTCAGTTTATTGAAGATTTTAAAGATTGTTTTTCTGACGCTTTGCCAGGGGAGCTACCCCTAACAAAATTTCCCTTGCGAAAAGGGTGATACAAAATCGCTCTTGTGAAATGATGAGCAACAAAAGCATATACAATGAGAGACCTAAGGATCATGGCGTAGAACTCATTCCTGGAAGCGAGCCACCTAATACACCCCCATACAGAGTCAGTGCAACTCAACGAGAAGAGATTATGACTCAGGTGCACGACTTGTTGTCCAAGGGGTTGATTCAGCCCAATTCTTCTCCTTTTTGTTCCCCTGTACCGCTAGTATAGAAGAAAGATGGTTCATTCCATATGTGCGTCGATTACCGCGCACTGAACAAAATGACCATCAAGAATAGATTCCCTATTCCGCGCATTGATGATGTGTAGGTTCGGTTAAATGGAGCTTCAGTTTTCAGTAGGATAGACTTAAAGAGTGGCTATCACCAAGTGAGGATACAACCTCAGGATGTGCACAAAACAGCGTTCCGCACTACTTTTGGGTTGTATGAATATCTGGTGATGCCTTTTGGATTGACCAATGCCCCAGCTACCTTCAATAGGATGATGGATCGTATCTTTCGACCTTACAAACAGTTCACTAGTACCTTCTTCGATAACATAATTGTCTTTTCTAAGTCCGAAGAAGAGCACAAGGAACATCTTGCTATAGTGTTTTAAGAGTTGAGAAATCATTAGCTCTATGCAAACAGCAAGAAAAGTGAATTCTTCCTGGAAGAAACCCATTATCTGGGGCATATAATATCCAAGAATGGGATACAGATGGATCCAGTAAAGATCCGTGCCATTCAGGAATGGCCAGAGCTGAAAACTATGCATGAAGTTCGAAGTTTCCTAGGCCTGTGTTCTTACTACATAAGGTTTATCAGGCATTTTGTGGATATAGCCACTCCACTCCATGATCTTACTAAGAAAAATGCAGCTTTTAGATGGGGAATCCCTCAAAAGACAGCCTTCACCACACTCAAGAAGAGACTGACTACAGAGCCAATCTTAATCGTTCCAGATTTGCATCAACCATTTGATGTGGATTGTGACACTTGTGGGGAATGTGTTGGGGCTGCATTGCATCAGAATGGTCATGTAGTGACTTATGAGAGCAAGAGACTCCGAGATGCAGAAAGATATCTTGGAATCTATGAGAAAGAGTTATTGGATGTAATTCATGCCATCCATACATGGAAGCACTATCTTTTGGGTACAGATTTAACTATTAAAATAGATCACCAAAGTCTGAGATACTTTTTGACTCAGACCAAGCTTTCCGAGAAGCATATGAAATGGGCAAACATGCTGTCAATGTATCATTTTCAGATTGTCCATACCCCAGGAATTCGTAACAGTGGCAAATGCCTTGTCCCGAAGACCCCAGGTCAATAATGTGACTATTGCATATCATTAGGACCTAGAAGGCATGAGGGAGCAATATGCTAGTGATGCAGATTTTGGTGAGATTTTATAGCAAATGCAAGAGGGGAAATCCACCAGTCACTATTCCCTGAAAGATGGGTATCTAATGATGATTGCCTATGCATCACCCAGGAGATGAGGAAAAAGATTTTGGAGGAATGCCATGCACCTCCCTATGCTGGACATAGAGGAATTACACCAACAACTCTAGCACTAGAGAGGTATTTCTTTTGGCCAGGGATGCGGAAAGATATACATCAGTTTGTTACTAAATGCCTTACGTGTCAGAAAGTGAAGTATGATAGATGAAAGGCACCTGGCCTGCTTATGCCTCTTCCCGTGCCTTAGGCACCATGGGAAAGTATTACAATGGACTTTATTTTTTATTTCCAAGATCAACGTCAGGGAATGCTGGGATTTGGACTATCATTGATAGATTCAACAAGCAAGCTCATTTCATTCCGGTTCGCAAAACCATAAAGGCAGATCATATGGCTAAGCTTTTCATGGCACAGATCTTTAAGCATCATGGTATGCCTAAGTCCATTGTTAGTGATCGAGATCCCAGAATGATCAGTCTATTCTGGAGAGATTTATTTGATAACATGGGGACGAATATGAATTTTTCTTCTTCTTTCCATCCCCAAACGGCTGGTCAAAGTGAAGTAGCAAATTCTACAGCATTGGATATGTTGAAATGCTATGTGGGTGATCAAGGTTCAGACTGGGAAAAGTACCTACCATTGGTAGAGTTTGCTTACAATAATATAGTACACAACTCTACAGGGAAAGCCCCCTTTAAGGTCATTTATGGGAAGGTGATTCTGCCACCTATCCTGAGGACCAAGGATGAAATATTTGCAACTGATCAGTTTGTGAGAGACCTCCAGATAGCTTACAGCCAAGTCCGGGGACAGCAATCAAAAGGTCTCAAGAGAAACATAAAAGAGCTGCAGATAAGCATAGAAGACAGTTAGATCTCAAGGAAGGGGATTGGGTACTTTTGAAGTTTGAAAAAGCTAGGCTCCGCAAGTTTAAAGGCAAACACAAAGTGTATGCAACGTTATCTCCCAGATACTATGGCCCTTTCAGGGTTACAGAAAGAATAAATGACGTTGCATACAGGTTATCATTGCTAGAGCATTGGAGGATTCACAATGCATTCCATGTGAGTCTTCTAAAGAAATTCCAGGGGCCAGAGCCTACAGAGCCAGTATCAGAGGATCCACCAGCAGTGGATGAGCTGGAGGAGGTACTTCAGCCAGAGCAAATTGTGTACCATACTGTACGCAAAGGCCCTCAGGGCAAGGAGTTTTACAGGTATCTTATAAAATTCAATAATTATAGGGCATTAGATGCCAAGTGGATGGACGAAGACATGTTATCCGATCATCCACAACTTTTGGATGTTTACAAGGAAGCTTTTCAGTTGAGGTCAACTGAATAGAAGCCGAGGGGATGTCACCACAATGTAAATATCCTAAGTCAAAGTATAGTTGACCATTTATTTGATCGTAATTAAAGAGTTTTATATGTGTTAATTATGGTCAAAGAGTTCTTTTAATGGTCAAAGAATTGACTACAGTCAAAGATACTTGACTCTAGTCAAGTAAACCTGACTTCGGTCGGGGAGACTTGGTTTATTACCAAGAGGGTTAAATACGGTTAACCAGAGAACTACAGAGCTGACTACGGTCAGAGAGTGTTGACTTCGATCAACGAGACTTGGCATGCGCCAAGAGGGTTAACCACGATTAACCAAGATGTGCCAACTTCGAATGGAGAGTTGTGCCAACTTCGGTTGGAGAGACTTGGCTAAATTAAGGCGCCTCGACCCTTGGTCAAAGCCCCTTAATTATGATCAAGGGCATTGACTTCGGTCAACGAGAGAATAGATATATATATATATATATATAAATTTATTTATTATATTTGTTATGTGTGCACACGTGTTCAGTGGGGACGCTCACCATGACTAGAACTAGTCCACAATGTGTTGTTTGCATGCAAAGTGCTAACAATTAATGGATGCCATGGTGGTGGGCTTTAATTAAGCATTGCAGGTACTAGGAAGAGTTATTTTGCTAAGCGCTACGGGAGCCTAATCAAAGTCTGGGAGGCAGTTCGCGTGACCAAGTGCTTCGAAGACTCCAGAGTTGCCCTTAGTGGCATGCAGTAGGACTTAGTCTAGATTTTAGACAAGTGGCATGTTGCCAATTTGAAATGAGCTTGAAGCTCTTCTAATATGGATTTCACGTTGGATTTTATATTAGGCAGCTCTATGCTGAACTCTTGTAACAGATTCTCTCTTCAAGAAATAAAATACCTTTGGGAGGGTCCAGCCCGACATGTTGTCCTGGGCCCTAGTTGTGTGTGTAGAGAGAGAGAGAGAGAGAGAGAGAGAGAGAGAGAGAGAGAGAGAGAGAGAGCTCTTATGAGAGTGTTTCTACAGTAAATTATGAGCGTGAGGTTCCACGAGAGAGTTAGTGATTGAAGTGGAATATTGTTTCTGGGGTCGATCTGAGGCCAGCCAATGCTACAGTGGTTGCCTCTACTACTGGTCCTTCTGTAGGGGGTACTCCTCTTGATGCCTCATCTTCTAACACTCTTACTATACTCTTCCAACTCAGGAACAGACAAGGTGGGATGCAAGAGATGCAAATGCACATTCATGTATTGCTTTATCATGCAAGAGAATCATTATTCCACACATTCGGTCTTGCAGGACAGCAAAGGATCCTTGGGATAAATTGGCTTCTCTCTATCAGATTTGCAATGAGGCACGTGTTGCATATTTGAGAAGGCAATTACAGGAAGTCAGCATGAATGAAGGTGACTCTATGGATGCATACCTGACAAAGGTCAAGGACCTCTTGGAACGACTTGCCAACATTGATGAGCTGGTGCCAAATTCACAGTTGTCAGTACCACATTGAATGGACTGCCAGATACATATCAAGGGTTTGCTACAACCCTTCGATTAGTGGCCATGGGTAATTCAGGCCACTATTCTTTTGATCAGCTAGTTACTTTGCTTTTGCAGGAAGAGCAAAGTAGAGCTAATAGACAAGCCATTATTCCTGATCATGCATTTGCTTCACAGCAGACAAGAAGAAGCAAGGCTTCCAAGCCTATGGGCAAGCCAAAATCTACGCATAGCAGCTGCAATTCCTCCCATGCATCTAAAAATACAGCAGATAAGTCAAAGAAGAAAAGATGCAACTATTGTCGCAAGCTTGGACATGACATTTCAGAATGCAAGAAGCGAATTGCTTCGGAGAAAAAGAAAGAAAGATTGACAGTTAATGCCTCTCATGCTATTGAATCCCATGAGCCGGAAGATGCTTCACATGCACATGCTCTTCAAGATGATTGGGCATGGGCTGTCCATTGCTCATTTGATCCCTCCAAAGCTGATGCATTCTTTACTGCTAATGATGGTCAGTTCCGGTACTTTGATAGTGGTGCTTCCAAGCATGTCACATCTTGCAGATAGTTGTTTCATTCTTTAGCTGATGCACCTCGAGGGGGGACTGTCACATGTGGTAATAATGCTTCATATGCTGTAAAAGTAATTGGAGATGTGCAACTCACATCCATTTCAAGCCATCCTGTCACTCTGACAAATGTTCTTTTTGTGCCTGGAGTTGAAGTCAACTTGATTTCAATTTCAGCAATTGCCACTTCAAGTCTCAAAGTTATTTTTGATGGCTACAGATGCCTAGTTTATGATCTTCATGATGACAATGCCATAGTTCTCACTGGCACTTTGCAAAAAGGGCTTTATCAATCAGCTGCACTTTCTATTGAAGCATTTGCTATTTCAGATTCACAGCTTGCTGAAACTCATCTTTGGCATGAGAGAATGGGTCATTTCAATTATAGAGCTCTTGCAAAGCTACATTCACAGCAGATGGCAAATGATGTACCTCAAACTCACACAGTTTCCAAACATGTGTGTGAGGGTTGTATTTTGGGTAAGATGCATCGGTTTCCTTTTCAAAAGAATTGTCCAAAACTCTCGCAAAGGAAATTGCAGCTAGTACATAGTGATATCTGTGGCCCCATGAGGACAAATGCTCTTGGGGGGTACAAATATTTTATGACTCTCATTGATGATTTCACAAGATATTGCTGGGTATATCCTTTAAAGGCCAAATCTGAAGTTTTCTTGTGCTTTCAAAGGTGGCTGAATATGGTTGAGGATGAATCAAGATGCAAGCTTATCACCCTCAACACAGATAGGGGGGGAGAGTATATGTCTAAGGAGTTTGATGCACTTCTGTCTTCACGGGGCATTATTCACTCATGTACTACTCCTTACACTCCTCAGTAGAATCCTGTTTCTGAAAGGAAAAATAGGTCCACAATGGAGATGGCCAGATGCATGCTTAAGGCCAAGTCTTTGCCCAATAAATTTTGGCTTGATGCAGTAATGTGTGCAAACTATGTGCTGAATAGATCACCTACTCGGGCATTGAAGATTGTTACACCTTATGAAGCATGGAAAGGCAGGAAGCCTTCACTTTTACACATGAGAGTTTTTGGGTCTCTTGCATATGTTCATGTACCATCTCAGCTGAGACATAAGCTTGATGACAAGGCAATCAAATGCATATTTCTTGGTTACAGCCAGGAGAGCAGAGGGAGACATCATGATACCCCCTCAACATGAGCAAACTGAGTGCCCAAATAATAGTGGAGCTATCCCATGTCTGACATTTCAAAAACCTGCTGCAAATCAGCCTTGAAAGCTGCAATTTGCTGAGTATCTGGGCCCGTGATGAGCATATCATCCACATATAAAATCAGCACTAAAAAATCAGATCCACTCCCACGGACATAAAGAGTGGGTTCTGTGGGACTATTCTGAAAACCAAGGGATAGTAAGTGTGCATGAATTTTGGCATACCATGCCCTGGGTGCCTGCTTCAAACCATAAAGGGCTTTTCTAAGCCGGCATACCTTATTTTCAGAATTAACAACCTCAAAGCCAAGAGGTTGTGTGACATAGACTTCTTCCTGCAGATCCCCATGAAGAAAAGCAGTTTTGATGTCAAGCTGGTGCACTTGCCAATGATGATGGGCTGCAATAGCAATGACACATCTAATGGTAGTAATCCTAGATGTGGGAGCAAATGTCTCCTCAAAGTCAATGCCTTGTTGTTGGGCATACCCTTTTGCAACAAGATGCACTTTGTATTGATCTATGCTGCCATCAGATTTCCTTTTTAATTTGTAGACCCACCGCGTTCCAATAGAATGTAACTTAGCTCTCATTGCATCCATCCACTCTTTACTGTCAAAAGCATCTTTATGGCACAGAGGCTCTTCATTGCAAGCTGTAGCAAGGAGTGCAAACTCAAGAAAGTGACCATACGTCTGTCTATTCCCTGATCTTGTCCGCGCAGCAAAAGGCTGATCTTGTTTGCTGTCCCTCAATGTATCAAGAAGCCATCTGGGAACTTGCCTTTGTTGTCTATTTACAGCTCTTTCGTCAATGACTGCATCATGGATAGTGGGATCATTTTGTGCTAGAAGAGAAACCTGCAAATCAGCATGAGGTAGTGGTTGATTATTGCTTGGTGAAGGGCCTACAGGAGGGTCATGTTGCTAGTCAAAGTCCTCTTCTGGGGATGGCAGAGGTAACCAAGATTCAAGGCATCAAACACGTCAACATCTGGCTTAGCTTTGCAATCCACAAGAGGAGAAGCTGAATGTTAAGCAAAGATTACATCTCTACTGACATAATCTTCCCAATATTTGGTTGGTATAACCGATAAGTATATTGGACAGCTCCTTGATCATTTTCAGTTTGAGGATTGCAAGCCAATCTCTACTCTAGTGGACCCTGGCTTCAAATTCTCAACTCATGGTGGGAGCCCACCATGTGATATCACTCTTTATCAATAGGTTGTTGGATGCCTTATTTATTTATGTCACACCAGACCTGACTTATAGTATGCAGTATCTTAGCTCAGCAGATTCATGCACATGCCAAGTTCATAGCATTGGTAGGCAGTGAAGAGAGTCTTCAGATATCTCAGAGGCACTCAGGATTTAGCCCTCTTCTGTGGCGATCATGGATCACTTACCATGCATACTTACACGGATAGTGACTAGGCAGGATGTTTCGACACGAGAGTGTCACATACTGGCAATTGTTTTTTGCTTGGCAATTCATGTATCTCTTGGCTAAGTAAGAAGCAACCAATAATTGCCACGTCTAGCTGTGAGGATGAGTACAGGGCAGCTTTCACCGCTACAGTAGAGTGTGTTTGGCTTCGACAGTTACTTACAGATCTTGGTATTCGCCAGACATCCTCCACTATTGTCTACACTGACAGCCAAAGTGCTTTGGCCATTGTGCGTAACCCAGTGTTTCATGGGCATACCAAGCATATTGAAGTTCATTATCATTATGTTCGGGAGCCTTTGTCAGCAAGAGACATAGAGTTATCCTATCTTCCCACAGAGGACAACATAGCAGATATGTTTACAAAGGCACTTCCTCGTCCCAAGTTCGAAGTCTTCCGACAGGCTTTACACTTGGTTCCCTTTGTTACATGATTTGACATCCCTTGTACAATCATAGGTGGCTATATCCATTTTGGATGAACATGTGCCACCATGACAAAAAAATACCAGGTATTCTAAGACGTTTCCAAAATACTTCAGCCCATCCCATGGAGGGGGGTTTGTAGGCCATCTCCTGGTGGTTCTAGTGATGCCCTAAAGGCCATGGTATGTGCCTTGTAGGCATAAATATAGGCACTTGTAGTGTTAGTGCCTTTTAGGCCACATAGGACACTTAGTCCTATGTGACACCTAGGACACTTAGTTAATAACAAGACAATTTAGAACATAATTCATACAAAATTGGGGAGCTTCTTGAACCAAGAGTGGTTCAAAAGATCCAATCAAGCAAAAAATAATTAGGTGTCGGTCAAAACTGAGGATTTCAACTTCTTCATCACTTCTCAATAACTCGGAAGCGGTATAAAGACTCTAAAACAAGTTGTCTACATTTAGAACAACATGAGCCTTCTTCAATAAATTCCTGGTACTAAGGGGTTTTATAGTAGTGAATAGCTGCCCAGAGTTCACCATCAAGGAATCCATCTCTCGTAGCAAGTCATGAGGTCTATGAGGAATAATCTCCGATGGAGCCTCATCCTCCATCTCAATAAAACAGTAATCCAACGTAGGTGTCTGATTACTTTGATGTCCTTCCATGGCTGGAAAATATCTCGCACGGGAGAGGGACTAGAAGAAAAACAGCTGCGTCCAAACACGTGCTCTTCCCAAGAGAGAATCTGGTGCTATGTGGAATCAAGGAAGAAGGCGAGTAGAGGACAGCAAGAAAGATGGCGGAATCTGATAGACTAATCTCAGACAGAAAGAGGGTGGGAAATTCGCCTTCATGCGCTGAAGTGCTGAAGTGAGAGAGAGAAGGAGAGAGAGAGAGAGAGAGAGGAATCCCAGGTATATAAATAGCCAAGAAGGGCCATCAAAAGCTAGGCGAATTTAGGGTGGGTGCTTGATTTAGAGCAAGTGCTTTCCTTGCTAGAGAAAAACAAAAAAGCAACCTGCTTTTTTTAAAACCAAAAACAGTCTTGCTTTTAATAGATCTGGTCCCGCTTTTCTCCAGCCAACCAAAAATAGCCAAAACGTGCTAAAATCAAGCCATACACTCCTTCCCAAAGCCAAGCGCCTGCCTCCAATCATATCGCCCCTATCTTTGATGCTTGAATTTCCTAGACAAGCCGTTCTCTGGCTTACAAACGCCCTCTCTTTTCTCCTACTTCTCAACTGCAGCAAATCTAGGTCTCTAGGGTAGGAATCTCATCCTTGAGAACCTAGAGCGAATTCTTTCCTTAACCAGCCCACTCTCACGCGTCCCCACATAGCCAATCACATCAACAACCCAAGCGTGGGAAGTTATATGTCAGAAACAATCCATCCTCATATCTCTTACTGAAAGCATCGAGTCTTCTCATCGCCTACCCTTCTCAAGGAATCACGATTTCCAAACACATAGCAACCGAGAGAGAGCACACAACCTATGGACTTCTATTTCTTCCATAACTCTCCCAATCATGAGCGTGCGCACATCATCAGCCAACAATTCAGCCCATACATGAGCGGAAATTCAGATTTGCAAGAGCAATCTCAAAAAGCGTACCTGGTAGACATCTTTTCTGCATACCTCGCGTTGAATTCAATTGTGATAGGATGGCTTTGATACCAAATGACACGACCCCGTAGGATCTGACCCTATCACTGACCTAGAATCTCATCCTCGATCCAACTAGAATCATAGCGCAAGCGCCTCGATCCTCCCGACCACCCTCGAGCACATGGGCTACAGCTTGACTCATCCATAGGCCCGTATCTAACCCAAGCATCCCATACCACTTGAGCCCATCCAGAGGACCTTCAATACACCACCTATGATCTGCCATGTAGATGACCAGAGTCGTGGTCTGGGTCCAAGCCCCATCCATCAGTTGAGGAGTGCTCAACTGATCTACACAATAGCACTGGCCCTCCCTCTATATAGAAGGAAACCCGCTATAGATAGCACAATGCTATGAATAGCTCCCTCCATATAAAGCGAGCACTATATATGAATCAATCTCTATATATAGCAATCTCAGCTAAAAATAGCCATCCAGCCCTACGCCATCCAGTAACGCACGTTCACCTGCTTTCCAACCCTAGGTACACCATGTGCATGACAGGCGTCCATTCATTCAGTTATATATTCCTCTTGGGAGGTCCTCTTTTATTGCCCTCTCACTCTCTCACAGTCATATGAACATGATTTGCAGATCCCGGGATAGCAAACCATATCCAAACACAAAACCATCTCAACAGATTTGGCGAACTCTGTCATTTTCTTACATGTACCTATTTATTCAAGATTACAAGATAAACAAGATATACATGCAATATATGATTTGGTAGAGCTGTAGGTAACCAACTCAAATAACATGTACAAATAGTCTCACAGTGACTAGTATACTCATCTAGAAGTGTTATGGCAGGTATATAGTGTCAACAAGCGGTACCTCTGGTGAGGCATACAATGTCACCAAGCGACCTCTAGATATCTTGAACTGCTTGAATCAAGGGAGTGGAGGTGCTACCCCCCTCTTGAGCATTAGACAATGCTACAGACATACACTTTGTTGAGCTTGAATGAGCCTCAACTGAAATCGGCTCAAGCTGAAAAGTAGAGTCTACCAATTCACCCTCCTCCATCGGGAAATTCTACCACTGTGTGCCAATAATTGTTCTTGAATCAAGATCTCGTCCTATTCCTCTGTCTTTGGCTATTCCTCATGAGGCATCTAATTTGGCATATCTTGTGCTTGGCTGAATTCTCTTAGCAACCACAAGCCTTACCTCTTGAGAGAGATGGTGATATCCCTAATTCTAGCATAATCCAGAACAACCACAAGTCTCACCCCCTTGAGAAAGTTAGTGATATCCCGGCAATGGAACCACTGAAACCGGCCTTCGGGTACACCAAAGGGCAGTGAACAGATAATATAACCAGCAAATACCATAATTTCAGCCACTAAGAGAATTATTACAGCCAACCAGAGAATAATAACAGCCAAACAAATAATCACAGAATAAACACAAGGAGCTAGATTGCCCCTGTCGTGAAGCTGGACACCAGCGTGGGCCTAAAATTTAGCGCCCCTTTCAGTATTTCTTTATCTTTTATTCAGAAGGCATCAAAAGTACAGTGAAAGCACTCCCATGCATCCGACCAAAAACAGCCAACCGAATAATCCGTTCACAAGCACTTCTGTCCTGCCATGCAAAAAGAGTAACCTTTATTAGAATTGACTCCGGTCAAAGAATGGTGAAGTAGGTTAACCAAGAATAAGTTTTATTGTTTTTACTTTTTGCATTGGTAAAAAGAGAATTGGGTACTCGGGTGGGGTGTGGTCTTTACATTTCTCATAAAGAGATACGTCTCAACATGTGGAGCACTAATGCCCGTAACCCCTTCAATGGAGATCAACCCTGAAATGCTAGACCCTAGTTTGTGGTATTGTGTAGGACCAAGAGGAGTGCAAAAAGGCCCTACAATTAAGGGAAAAGTGCAAAAAGCAGGTCCTACAAAGAAAAAAGCACCAAGAATGTGGGCGCCTACTTTATGGAGGACCCCACAAGTCAAAATCAGCAAGAAAATCCAGCACACTTTTTAATAAAAGCCTCCTAAAGCTGATTTTAGGGAAACCTCAGCGTTCTAAGAAAAGTATGCCTAATTTAGGCTTATGAAAAGCTAAAAACTAGCCCTAGCTTATTAGAAAGCTCTTGCTTTCAGGTTGGAGGCTAAGTCTATAAAAGAAGAGCCTCAGAGCTCTAGATTATGAAGATTGTACTCAGTTCACACTCTTGTGAGAGCCAATTGTACAAAGCCCTATTATATTGCAATAAAAACCTTGGAGGGGTCCAGCCCTTATTTCGAGGCCCTAATGCTATGTATTGCTCCGTACCCTTCTCTCCCAGCACTTTATCTTGATGACGATTTGATTCTCGCAGATTTAATGCGTTTCCCAAGGAGTGTACAGAATTCCAAGGAGTGTATAGAATTTCCAAGGAGTGTGCGGAATTCCCAGTGCCAGCCATCCTGACCCAGGTACCGCAATTTGATCCACAGGCCTACATCTATTGTGATTTGACTGCCGGGCCATCTGTTCCCAGTTGCCGTGATTTCTTCCTAGAGCATCCTTTCTACTGTGATTTAGATTTCCAATTTGGATTGGTGCCCAAAAGCTTGTACGATTTGCTCCAGAGGAGTCCTGCATTGATTGCGATTTGTCCCAGTGTGCCAATAGTGAATTGCGATTTCATCTGGAATGTGTTGTCTTGCTGCTAATCAGGGCTAAAAGTTGTTCTTGAGGTCTGCTTTAGGTTTTAGTAAGAACTCTCAGTTTTGTTCATCAGAATAAGCAACACAAGGTTTTGGCCAAGGGAAAAGGTGAAACCATTCTAGTTGTATCAGATATTTCCATTGCTAAATCAATAATATTTGCACTTTCTGCGTATATGGTCTTTGTTAAAGAGAGAGAGAGTGAAACTCAAGTGGAAATATGTCCTTTAGAAAAAGAAAAATTTCAGTTTCTAGAATCTTTCCAAGATTGTTTTTTAGATTCTCTACTAGGAGAGCTTCCTCCAGAACGGCCTGAAGATCATGTTATAGAGTTCCTTCCAAGAATTGAGCCCCCCGAATCCGCCACCTTATCGTGTGAGCGCAGCGTGTGAGCGCAGCCTAGATTGAAGAAATAATGGCATAGGTATAGGATTTGCTCCTTAAAGGAATTATCAGGCCTAGTTCCTCACCCTTTTGTTCACTAGTGCTCTTATTTCAAAAGAAAGATGGCTCTTATCATATGTTCGTGGATTATAGAGCTCTTAATGAAATGATAGTCAAGAATAGGTTTCCAATCCCTCGCATAGATGATATTTTAGACAGACTTAAGGGGGCCACGATTTTCAGCTGTATTGATTTAAAATATCAGATAAGGATCCACCCACAAGATGTCCATAAGACCACTTTTGGACTTTATGAGGTTTTGGTGATGCCTTTTGGGCTTACCAATGCACTGGCCACTTTCGATCATATGATGGATAGAATTTTCAGATCTTACAGGCACTTTACTGGTACTTTCTTTGATGATATTTTGGTCTTTTCTAAGACAAAAGAAGAGCACAAAGAGCACTTGCCTACTGTGTTTCAAGAACTCAGAAATCATAATCTTTTTATTAATGCCAAAAAGAGTGAATTCTTTCTTGACGAGATTCATTATCTTAGACACATTATTTCCAAGGAAGGGATTCGGATGGATTCAGCCAAGATAAAAGCTATACAGGAATGGCCAGAGCTCACCTCGGTACATCAAGTACGCAGCTTTCTTAGGATTTGTTCTTATTACCGACGCTTCATCGGACACTTTGCTGATATAGCAGCCCCCTTACATGACTTGACCAAGAAAAATGTAGTTTTCAGGTGGGGAGAAAGACAAAGGACAGCTTTTAATGCTCTCAAAGAAAAGCTAACAACCGAGCCTATTTTCATTGTTCCAGATTTATGGAAACTGTTTGATGTGGACTGCAATGCATGTGGAGAGTGTATGGGAGCTGCCCACCATCAAGAAGGTCGGGTTATAGCTTATGAAAGCAGAAGGCTGCGTGGTGCCGAGATGTATTTGGGTGTTTATGTAAAAGAGATGCTAGCAATTACTCATGCTTTAACTATTTGGAAGCATTATCTTCTTGGAGCTGACTTTACAGTCAAGACCGACCACCAGAGCCTCATGTATTTCTTGACTCAGACCAAGATCTCCAAAAAGCAGATGAAGTGGGCAAATTTTTTGTCCATGTTTCACTTTCAGATTGTCTATACTCCAAGAGCTCAGAACAGAGTTGTGTATGCTTTATCTAAAAGGGCCTAAAGTGAATAATGTCACCATAGCATATCACCAGGACTTGGAGGCCAAGAAAGAGCTTTATTTATAGGGTCCAGATTTTGGAGAGACCATGAGAAATATTCAGCAGGGAGTATCATCCAGCCAGTATACACTAAAAGACGGATTTCTCATGAAAGATGATCATCTTTGTGTGACTCAAGACATGCGAGCCAAAGTTTTGAAAGAATGGCATGCTCCTCCTTATGCAGGGGATCAAGGTATTTTGTCTACTGCACAGGCCATTGAGAGATATTTCTTTTGGCCAAGGATGGAGAAAGACATTCACAAGTTTGTAACTGAATATCTTATGTGCCAAAAGGTAAAGGATGATAGGCACAAGACCCCAGGACTTCTCATGTCGCTGCCCATACCACAAGGACCATGGGAAACGATTTGCTCCAGAGGAATCCTGCATTGATTGCAATTTTTCCCAGGGTGCCAATAGTGAATTGCGATTTCATATGGAAGGTGGTCTTGCTGCCAATCAGGGCTAAAAGTTGTTCTTGAGGTCTGGTGTGGGTTTCATCTAGTTCCAAAGTAGTCTCGCAGTCAAAATCAGTAGCAACAGCCCCGGACGAGGTGAAGCAAAAATGATTTGCCCTGGCACCCTTCTGGACCCAGATAGCAGTCCAATTTGAAAAGGCGAAATGGATCTGGTACCAATCTAGCACTCTGGAAGCCTGTAACAAAGATTTCGTCAGCTTTGGAGGGCTGGAGCAGCTCAAACAGGTGTGAATTTTTTAAACAACCTGTCGAGTAACACTGGAGTGGATCTGGAACAGCAAAATCAGGTCTGGCATCCCTAGAAAGCCTCTGGCAAGTGTGAATGAGGAAATCATAGATGATGAAAAAGGATATATTTGTGTTCCAAATCCAAATATTGTGCATACCTCTAACGTGAGGACACCCAGCACATATCTTATGCAAAACACGTAATTCAGGCTTTGGTGGATGGAAAGAAATTAGTTGTGTAAAATATGGTGTTCCATCCTGTTATGTTTATAGAGGATAGAGAAAGAGGTTTTGACACAATCCAATAATGTCTGATAGGACACCCCTCCTTATGGTCTGATTACCTCTGCTTGAGAACATAGGTAGGTGTACAAGTGGATCTTGTTGTGTGTCAAGTTCTTTTGGAATTGACTCCAACTGGTCCCTTGTATTGTTGGTACACATGTCTATGTATTTGGAGGTAGTCCTCCGAAAGTTGATCCCATATGGGTTCCATTGTGGGATGGTGAATTGCACCAATTGATGATGTCCTTTTTAAACAATGCCAATTTGTCGATGATGCGTTGCCCTTGGAGTAATACTTTGACAAAGTTGCCCAATAATCCTAAGAATTTTTGTAGATATATTGCTTGCAAATGGCCAATCATGTTGGTGAAAATTGCAAGCAATTCTGGTACGTTTTGGCAAAGTTATGATCATTTTTTTGTTGAAATGTGCCTCAAAATGGAGCAATGATTGGCCTTTAAAATGATGTCAAAAATTAGACCCAAAGTAGTGGAAATATTTTGCAAAACATGCTCTTTCAGTGTGTGAAAGTTGGGCTTTGACAGGGTCCAATTTGGGGTTCAAACGAGCAAGAAAAAGGGCCTTAAGTTGAGGACAAAAATGATCGATTTTTGAATAAGGGGCTCCTTTTCTTTATTGGAGCCTTAGCCCAACCTAATGTACTATGGTTAGTTTAGCTAACCTAAGAATTAGCCCTACCCTTCTCTCTCTACATTATCTCTCTACCTCTCTCCTCTCTATCTCTATCTCTCTCCTCTCTATCTTGCACGGATGAAAATTGAGGTGCAAAGGTGGGTGTCTTGCGTGGACAAAAATCGAGGTGAAGAGGAACAGACGCGGGGGTGCAATTTTCATGGTGTGCACGATGTGTGTGTGGGTGAGGTGGAGGTGAGTGTGTGCTCCCTAGGGTGTCGCACCACGGGCGGGCGTTGCTGCCTAAGGTGAGTGTTGAGGTGAGTGCCTCTGCTACGTGGCATGGGCTTTGCCATTGAGGCGGGCGTCAGTCATTGAGGCAGGCGCCACTGCTGGGTCGACGTGGTCGATTATGTATGCAAGGGGGTTAGGTGGTTAGTGGAGGGACGGAGAGGGGGGAAAGGGGGTTAGAGAGAGGTGAGGGGTTAAAGAGAGGTGTGTGGTGGGGGTAGTGGAGGAAGTGTGAGGTGGAGATTAAAAGGGTGATGGGGGTGGAGAGAGATAAGATGTGGGGAGAGAAAGGGGGATGGTGGGTGGAGAGAGATAAGATGTGGGGAGAGAAACGGGGATGGTGGGGTGGAAGGGGGTAGAGAGAGAGGTGGTGAGATGGTGGGAGGAAGGGGGATGGTGGGGTGGAGGGAGAAAGGGGGATGGAGGGAGGTAGAGAGATTGTGCGGTGGAGGGAGATAAAGATGTAGAGGGAGGTAGAGAGATAGTGGGAGGAAGGGAGATGGTGGGGTGGAAGGAGATGGAGGTGGAGAGAGGTAGAGAGATGGTGGGCGAAAGGGGGATGGTGAGGTGGAAGGAGAAAGGGGAGCAAGGGAGCGAGAGAGATGGTGGGGTGGAGGGAGATGGTGTGTAGAGAGAGGTAGAGAGATAGTGGAAGAAAGGGGGATGGAGGGAGGTAGAGAGATGGTGGGGTGGAGGGAGATGGGATGTAGAGAGAGGTAGAGAGATGGTGGGAGGTAGGGGGATTACCTTGAGTGGTGGAGGTGGAGGTCATGGAGGTGGGGAATTTTGACGGAAAAGTGATGGTGGAGGGGACGGGGGTGGACGAAAAAACGGGTGGTGGTGGTGGGTAGGGAGATGATGGGAGGTGGTGGAGATTAAGGGGGGAGCTTGACGAAAAAAGAGTGGTGGTGGTGGTGGTGGAGATTGTGAGTGGGAGGTCGAGGGGATGGATGATGGAAGTGATGGTGCAACTAGCTAGCTGTATTCATGACTAGAATGAGCCTTTCACATACTTATATTTATGAGTCTCCTTATACTATTACTAAGAAGACTTGCATTCATGATCCTTAGAGGTTGTAACAATCACATGATATTGGACATAATAGATGAATAATGAAAATGATGTAATTAATATTTACACCATCGCCACAAAGCTGCAATAAACACTATGCTCTCTTTGCATACGAAAAGTTTCAATTCTTTGCATGTTCTAGACAAACTAGCCCTTATGGAAATCTATATGACTTGTAGTCTTATACAGGCATAGCATGGAAAAGCATTTCTTAGTCTCATGATAATATTTATTGACAAGAATTTGCACTAGACCAAACTAGCTTGTCCAAACCATGACATTCGTATTAGCATCTATTTTTATAACAAGCGTTGGTATTGAAGCATATTTTGATAGAATTTATCATCATTCTAATTAGTTTAAAGCCATATTGAAAATTAAACCATGTAGAACACATAAAAAGAATGTAAAGAATCTAAACACCATATCATCTTAGAAAGACCTCAATAATCACAAGGCTCTCTTGTAATAGGAAATGTTATTGTTGGTGGCCAACTAACCAATAGGCCAAAAAAACACTTCCTTGTGCATGATTGAATTGCCAATCGTTTCCTTGTGCATGCACTTAGGGATGCAGATCTAGATATTTGATCCTTGTAGCCCCCATTTCTTGCCAGGGATTAAAGAATTTGAACTAGGCCTTTGTAGGTGAACCATCCCTTCATTCATTGTTGTAAGAAGTTGCATGCACAACCCCATTGTTGGGATCAAATTGCTAACTACTTTCGAGTTGGCTATCCAATCACTTGATTTCTATGGGCACTCACATTGGGATTGGTCGATTGAGCTTTCTTCCCGCTCGTTTTCTTGGGGGGGGGAATTAGAATGTATTGTCCTCCATTGTTTAACAACTTTTGGAGCAATGTAGGTCATTGTACCTCAGAATATATTTTCTGTGAGTCTAGCAATTTATTCAAATTGTGCAATTGTTGATCCTTGGACTCTTCCTCATTCAGCTCATTGATTCTAAGCACTGAGATTCGTTGATCTTGTGACCTTTGAACTTCGAAGTTTGTGGATATATCATAGAAATTTGAGAAAGATGATACATGTAAGCTTCTAATGGTTGGCATTAGCTCTCTAAAGTCGACATCCATAGTGATTCTCCTTACCATTTGGACCATGCTCACTTTTTGTTTTTCCTATTTGTGCACCACTTCATTTGCCAACCATTGATGATCTACCTAGTGAAACTACATATGACTCGAGCTGTAGGCATTTCCAACACCACAAACTTGATTTCAAAGAGAAGTCCTCCTATCTGTCTCTTAAATAGCCACACATGACACAAAGGTGATCTACGAAGAGAAGCCCTCGTATATCAGCAAGGTAGTCTCTTATAAAGCTACAAATGACACACTAGGGCAGATCTTCTATCTTAAATATCATGTACTCTAGTTTTGGGCATCCGAATCAAGCTTTAAATGGGCTTTAGGAGGATAGGCTAATGGTTGAACCTTAATCAAGTAGTTCATTGCATGATCCTCTAAATCCAAGATTTGCTCCTAATCCTCTTTCTACATTAAGAAACTTATGGGGTATGATGTATATCCTTACATAGAGCATTTGTTGGGCACAAGCATTGTTGAACTTTAGGCCTTGTGTCGAGAGATAGAGAAGAGAAGCAGTAGAATAATGCATCAAGCACTTGTAATAGCACCTAGAGGATGTTGAAGAGGATGCCCAAAAATAAGAGGCCAAGTAACACGATGTGATAAAGCCAAGAAGGAGAACTTTTATAAGCACCTTTGTGACATGCAAGATGTGCTTGATATCGATAAGCACAACATGATAGAACAACTATAATAGGATAACAAACATACCAGAGTTATGGTATAGGAGTTGCAAGAGATCCTAAGAACCATGAAGTATGATGAAGCAAGCCAAGCAAGGTGAATGAATGGGTGGTGGAAGCCTCAACATAGGAAAGATGTGCACAATAGGTTGCAAGAGGCTCACAAAGACATTGTGTAAGAGCTTGGAATTGGCTAACCTACAAGCATTCAAGGATGCCTACCTAGAGGCTTCTAAGTAGAGCAATATGGACTACAATGACTACTAGATGAGAAGGATCACAATGTTGCTACAAGTGAGCAAGAATTGGAGGGGCTAAAGGAACCTGTTTTTACACTCCAAATGAGGGAATATACCATCAAGGGCTTGCTTGTGAGCACAATGACACTAGTTGTCATCATTGTGTCCAAGCTTGGGAAGCTCAAGCTGTTGGAAAGGTCACCTCCCCATCTGTAAGCCCCCAAATGAGGAGTGCGTGGGGGAGGGAGACCTAGGGCAGGATGTGCCCAAGAGAGAAGAAAGAGAGGGGGCTGCCACATGGGCAGCACCTCACAGGATTGGAACCTGCAGAAGGCATCAGCATGGCGAGGGTAGTGGGCAGGTGAAGGGCCTGCAACAGACCCTGATGATGGCGCAGTACAGGCGGGTCAGGACAGCAGGATGTACAGGAGTACGGCACAGGACACGTGGCTGGGAAGAGGACCTGGCAGAGGCACAGATATGGCAGGATGTGCAGGCCCAGATATGGAGCAGCAAATATGGCTGTCAGTGGGCAGAAGGCAGGCCTTATATAGGCTGGATCCTTGCCTTGAATGGAGGGCCAAAGGGCCCTGGAAGTTTGGGCCAAAAGCCCTGGGTTGTGTACCCTTATAGGGCTGGACCAGCCACAGACTGGTCGGCCAGTCTGCTGCAGGCTGGTCGGTATTTTGCCAGCCCCCTTGGGGCCTATATAAAGAGGCCATTGGGCCTCATTCAATCATCCAACAGTTCAGCAGAACCAGCAGCAGACAGGAGCAGCCAGAAGACATTTTCTTGGGCCTCATCTTGGAGGTGAAGGAGAGTAGAAGGTGTGCTGCAGACTGAGCTCTCAAGGGCTGAACCTTGGCTGTCTCTCAGGGCAACAAGGTGTTGTGATCTGGACGGAAAGTCTACAGAAGCTCCAGGTGGAGCACGCGGACTCGAGTCTAGAGATAGACTGCAGATAGGAGAAGGACCTTGTGGTAAGATCAGAGGGCCACATCATTGGTGGGACTCTGGATCTGTCTCTTTTGTATTGTGTCCATATTTGTGGACGGAAATATATATTTTGGTGGTTTCTCTATCTGGTTGGTTCATTGTCTATTAATGAGTCTGCACATCTATGTGACGCACATAAGTAAAGAAGTTTGTGATTCCACACCCCACACCACACTATGTGAGCTCCTAGGCATTACTATAAGTCTTCCGCTGTGTGTACCCTCTGTTGGGTCATTTCTAACATGGTATCAGAGCCCAAGTAGGAGGCTCACAGGTATGGGAGCTTGAAGGCAGGGACCTTGCTGAAGGACGACCCTGATTCAGAAGCTCTAGGGAATCGACTTCCACGACTAGAGGATTGTGCCCTTGCGAGAAGGAGGGTGACTCAGGTTCAGTCAGGTGCGTTCAGAGTTCTGGTTTACTGAAATTGAGTTTGGTTGACTTTGCTGTGTGGTATAAACAGCAGAGATGTCGACCTCGACAGCCTCTTCAGCCCCTGCTTTCCCTTCCTCCTCCCCCAGTTTTCTCTCTTTCACTATCCCTAATTTTGGAGAGTCTGGGAACCTAGACGGGACTAATTACCCGATCTGGAAAGTGAAGATCCGGAGTCATTTAGTGGCTCGAAAGTTGTGGAAGCTGACCACGGGAGAGGAGTCGAAGCCGGAGGAGGACATGGTGGACAGTAAAGGGGAGATACTCATGGCAGTAGACAGAGAGGAGCTTGAAGCTTGGGAAGACAGAGATGCCCATGCCCTGGCAATAATCATAGGGACTACGGCGGATTCTGTGCTTCTGCATATCCAACTAGCCAGTAGAGGCGTGGGCCACCCTGAAGGATCTGTACGAGACAGACAATACCTCCCGGATTGTGCTTCTTCAGCATCAACTCTACAATCTTGATATGGAAGAAGGAGATACAGTACATAGCCATTTGACGAAGGTCAAGGTGGTAAGGGATCAGCTGGCAGCAATTGGTCAGAAGACAGACTCATGCCATCTGGCCTTGATGGTACTAAGGAGACTGCCTCGGAGTTTCAAGAGCTTTGTTACGGCTGTGACAGCAGGACAGATGACCAAACCTCTGACGTTTGAGGAGTTGTGTCCATTACTGCTACAGGAGGAAGCTCGGGAGAAGCTCTACAACGAGGATAAAGATGACAAGGCGATGTTGGTGAAGGATTCCGCTGGCAAAGGAAAGGGCAAGCCTAACGGTGGCAAGTCCAAGCAAGATGACTCTGACGACGAGGGGACTTCAAAGAGAAAGCACAAGAAGAAGTGTTTCTATTGTGATACGCCCAGACATTTTGCAAAGGACTGCAGAAAGAAAAAGGCTAATCTGAAAAACAAAAAGGAGTCTGACTCAGATTCAGAGGGAAAGGCCAAAGCAAATGTGGTAATCGAAGAGTTGTTCCTGGTGACTTCACCGAGTGTTACCGAGGTCAAATATGTTGATCCAGAAATCACAGTAAGGATGTCTGACATAGAGATGTGGGTCGACGAGGAGTCAGATGCCTTTGTGAAGGTGAAGGACAGCATGGAGCGCTTGGTACCTTCCAGGTGTGTGGCTGTTGACACTGACACGAGGGTGGATTCCATGGAAGGCCCTGGGGTCTCATGGTCAGATGGATGCTGGAGTTCAGAAGGGGACAGTACAGGATTACACATTTGATATTCTGCATTTAAGCCTTTATAGCATGCTGTGGAGAGACTCTGCTCTTCATTTGTCTCAAATGATAAGAGATTGGAAGGAATTGGCCTTCTTCGAAGGCAGAAGGGGAAGTATTGGTGCTTCTTCAAATCTTGGACGCAGATTGCTAGAAGGTGATGGACAAAGAGTACTGAAGCCAGAAGAGTACCTGCTTGAGAACTCAGCGAGAGTTCATGGCCCAGGTTATTTGGAAATATTCATGGGTTGCAGACCTTGCCAAAGGAAGGACGGGTTGAAACACACCTTCAGAGCATGGTGCCTGGAAGACTCCAGGTTGTTCACTCATTATGAGGGGGACTACTGGAAGATCGTGACGGCTGGATTGCTCGAGTTCAAAGGCGAGAACCTGACTAAAGGAGGTGGTACCAGGAGGTGCTACCAAAGATGGACCTGTGTACCAGGATGGTGTGCGGAAGCGGAACCGGACCTGGTGGAGCAGGAGCCACTGGATGAAAAGCCAGGAAAAGATTTCGACATCGAAGAGTTCCAGAGGACTACGACAAGGGAGTTACTGGAGCATCGTCATCGACGTGTTGGCATTGGGCCGAGATGTGTCGGTGAGAGAGGGTGTTGGAAAGGTCACCTCCCCATCTGTAAGCCCCCAAATGAGGAGTGCGTGGGGGAGGGAGACCTAGGGCAGGATGTGCCCAAGAGAGAAGAAAGAGAGGGGGCTGCCACATGGGCAGCACCTCACAGGATTGGAACCTGCAGATGGCATCAGCATGGCGAGGGTAGTGGGCAGGTGAAGGGCCTGCAACAGACCCTGATGATGGCGCAGTACAGGCGGGTCAGGACAGCAGGATGTACAGGAGTACGGCACAGGACACGTGGCTGGGAAGAGGACCTGGCAGAGGCGCAGATATGGCAGGATGTGCAGGCCCAGATATGGAGCATCAAATATGGCTGTCAGTGGGCAGAAGGCAGGCCTTATATAGGCTGGATCCTTGCCTTGAATGGAGGGCCAAAGGGCCCTGGAGGTTTGCGCCAAAAGCCCTGGGTTGTGTGCCCTTATAGGGCTGGACCAGCCACAGACTGGTCGGCCAGTCTGGTCGGCCAGTCTGCTGCAGGCTGGTCGGTATTTTGCCAGCCCCCTTGGGGCCTATATAAAGAGGCCATTGGGCCTCATTCAATCATCCAACAGTTCAGCAGAACCAGCAGCAGACAGGAGCAGCCAGAAGACATTTTCTTGGGCCTCATCTTGGAGGTGAAGGAGAGTAGAAGGTGTGCTGCAGACTGAGCTCTCAAGGGCTGAACCTTGGCTGTCTCTTAGGGCAGCAAGGTGTTGTGATCTGGACGGAAAGTCTACAGAAGCTCCAAGTGGAGCACGCGGACTGGAGTCTAGAGATAGCCAGCAGATAGGAGAAGGACCTTGTGGTAAGATCAAAGGACCACATCATTGGTGGGACTCTGGATCTGTCTCTTTTGTATTGTGTCCATATTTGTGGACGGAAATATATATTTTGGTGGTTTCTCTATCGGGTTGGTTCATTGTCTATTAATGAGTCTGCACATCTATGTAACGCACATAAGTAAAGAAGTTTGTGATTCCACACCCCACACCACACTGTGTGAGCTCCTGGGCATTACTATAAGTCTTCCGCTGCGTGTAGCCTCTGTTGGGTCATTTCTAACACAAGCTCCACTCTCCAAGATCCTCTTGCAAGGGCCCCACTATAGATGGTGGCATGGCGCCAATGTGGCCACCCCTAGTCCTTTTGCTTTGGAGAACGTGTGCATCAACAATTTGCAATTTTGTAGGCTACTCTTGCTCGCCTCATGGTGCTTGCCAAGTGCAGCTTTTCGAGAGGAGAGGGTTGATGTAGTTCAAGCCCTTCGTGAAAGTGGGACTCTTCCTCCCTTAAACAAACTATTATATGCCATTTTGTTTGATGTGTTCAATAAAATGATGTTAATTTAACGCCGAATTTGTCAATGCAAGTTTTACATGAGGCTCATGATACATTCACAAGTTTGAATTGTAATTCTAAAATGAAGGTATCAAGATATATACTTCAATGGTGGCCAATGCTTTTGGTTTTCAGTTATGTAAATTAGTCTTTCTCCAAAAGTCACCCCAACTAAGCACCCAAAGAAGTCTAGGTCAAAGGCTTGATCACCTATTGCCAAGTCGAATCTTTTTGCTTTGGGTGGCCACTAGCCCATTGTTGTTCCTTGTTGCAAAAGAGCTCCCAAGTGATGATCCCTTTCCCCCCCCCCCATCTTTTCACCCACAAGTACCTCGCCCACAAATGGTAATTGGAGTTCATTCACTCCAAGAGCCTTTTTTTTTCATTGGTAGGACATCTAACCACTAAAGGTGGAGGAAGGAAGGTAGAGGGAATCAAGCTTTTGTTTAAGCTTAGGCTAGACATGCCAACCTCTAGCTATAGCTAGAAGTTTCCTTGGCATTAAAAACCTCTAGCCCCAGCTATAGGTCTCCTTGAACTACAAATCGCCCAAAGTTTCCTTGGCTATGAACCTAGCCTTCACTAGGCCTCCTCCTAGAGCTTGCTAGAGGCGAACCTGTAGCCTTGGCTAGAGGTTTTCGTTACATGCAAATCTGTGGCAACTTCTCACTTCAAGTTTTACAAAAAAAATTATACGATATACAAGGATTAAACAAGAAGTTTCACCTGCACTTTTGGAGTTTCATGAAACTTCAAATATATGAAACTCATTGATGCAACTTCAAATATATGAAAAGACTTTGATGCAAATAACGTGTTTCATGGTGCCCTTGATCTGCTGTTCCCCAACCCAAATTTGTGCAGAGCACGCTTGTCTTCTTCTTCCACTGATACATGTTAGAGAGCTTCTTCACATGTTTGGGCTGCCACCAATGGGGAGTTCTCATACTCTGGACCTAGCTGGAGTGTTTAGATCCCCAAAACATTTTTAAGACCCTCAATAATATTCTGCTTCAAACTACAAAATCTGCAAAAGTGAAAGACCAATCGCTGAAGGGTATTTTCACAAAGGCCACAAGTTTGGACAATAGATTGCCTGCTGGCTTTCAGCTAGCATTACTTGCAGAAACAAATTAATGGCTCTTTCTTTTATGGTCCTTTAGTTAACACAACAAAGCTCTCTCTTGCCTGCAACATACACCCCGACTCATTACAAGACTCTCTCCCCCAGGTTCCTCATTGCTCTTCTATTTCACTATCTTCCACTCAACCACTAGTTCATATCCAATTTCCGTTCTTTTACACACTCAAAAGTATGATGCATAAATGCATGATGTTCATAGATAGATTCTCTGTTGATGCTGTCTTGCAAATTATACTCTCTGGAGTATCAACAGAAGAGAACTCAATATATAACGATTCTGTAAGGCATCTACCCAAGTCATTTGGTAAGCATTGACAGGACCTCAACAGGCCATTAGAGCATTTACCTACAACATGTTTCTTTATCCAAAATCATATAAAAGCCAAATGCGTTTACAACACCCAAAACCATGTTAAAGTGATCCGACAGTTTTAAAAACTCATCTGATGACAAGGTAACACAACTGGCACCCCCGAAGATGTGAGGCCTAGAACTAAAGCCCTACAAACTATAAGATACATTGATCATAGGAAATGCCGAGCTACATTCTGTGAACCAGAAATGAAATTGTGCTCCCTGAAAGACACTTTCCCCCAAAAACCAATTAAAAATGGGTCAGATCCACTATTGGAACTTGTTGGGCATCAAGAAATTTAAACTCTCTTGCTGATCATAGGAGGCTCTACCTTGCTGTTTTGGCCTAGAACTTCCCAATGCAATCCAAAAAGTAGCATTTGTCATTGACGCTTGAAAAACGTTCCCAAGAACATAAATAACATTGGACTCAAATGAGATGCAGACATCGCTGAGAGCATTGATACCCCCCACAACCATCGTGAGGTACCAAGATCTTCAAAATACAATTCCGTTATGTGATAAAGGTATTGCTTCAAAAGGAGTTGCATCTAAAAAATGCAAGTTTCTGCAGACTGTACTGACTTTCCTCTTGGACAATGCAGTTTCACTCAGAAAAAGGGCCAGCCTCCTCACTACCAAATTACGTAGCTAGACATCAAACAATCATTCAAACGTATATCCCTGTTAGTACTCAAGCACTGAAATTGTATGGAAGAGTGCACAGTTTCTTCTGTGTCACATAGGGACTAAATGAACCCCAGCTTGCGATGATTTTCATCAATTAACTAGTCAGAGAACCTCCCTCCATTTCCCTACTTTTAGGGAGGATTAATCAACAGAGATATGTCCTAAACCTTGAGAAACAAATCTTCCACGATTCCTTGCTTACTTTATTTAGTTTAATCGACTTCATGGCGTAGCAAGCTCAAACCTCAATCGTCTGAACAGCCCAAAGCAACACAAAGTTTGTACGTCATCCAAACCAGTGCATATTTGACTGAGACTGACATCTTTCCATTCTTCGTACACACTTCCAAGTTCCTATAAACAAAGTTATAAACATGTACAAACACAACTGCTGTGTGAACTGAGTGCGAACAAAGATTCATTTGTACGAAAGAAATGCTATCATGCCATCCAAAAGGAAGTGAACTAACAGCAAAAAAATGCGAATCGATCTGCAAATTAAGTTTCACTAGGATAGCATCAATTTTATATAAATTACCATGAAGTTGACGAGAGAATCTCATAAAAAACCTTCGAGAGGCCACTGAATTGCCGGCCAAATCGAGGGATGACGAAAACCAGGCTTTGTTGCAGAATACCGAACTCTCGCTTCTCAAGAAGTGAATGCAACACACAATGGTGTTTCACTTCGGCCTACTTTTTCAGAGACTTGATGGGCTTTTTCGAAGCCGTCTGAGACTTTGGCTTCGAAACCTTAGCACTTGGGTCAACCGCCGTGGGATCTAGCCACTTCAATGGGTGCCGATTATAGAAACCCCAATCTGGAACGACCACCAGCAACATGACCAGCACAAATGCTCCATAAATCATAAGCATGAGCCTGAAGGAGGAGAACATAAATCCCGCTAAAAGCGATGCCACAGCGGCTACCAAGAGAGCGTACTGCATGATCTGCTCAGCTAACTTCTGGCCTTGCCAATCCATGATGAAGCGGTGCAGGGATTTGGAGATCGATGCAAAGATGGGGAGATGGGTTCACTGCAAAAGCAAGAATGCTCTGCTACAACAAAGCTATTTCAGAGCTTCCCTCGTTTCTGCAGCAATCTTAGGGCCTGTTTTAAGGAGGACCATTAATGACATCTTAGTCGAGCATTATGACGAAGATTACTATATATATTTAGCGCTTACAACTAAAGGGGAATTACGAAATTTATAATAAGTCAATTTAAATTAGCAATGTTTTAAATTGAAATGAAATAAGTAAGTTGAGAATATCAGAATTCTATGTTTTTTTCTTTTCTTATACCCACTAGTTTTTACGCTATTTGAGTACAACCTTCATGATTGACATTAATTAAAATCAATCTAAGGGCTCATATTCGTAAGGGCTAAAATCAATCTAGGGGCGCATATTCGTTACATGTGGCTCAAGGAGATGGAAGAAAACCAAAAAATATGATTTCTGTAAGTTTTGAAAGTCAAGAAAGGGAAATACCTGACTATAAACTAAGCAGGCAATAGTAGGTCCGAGCAAATGACGTGTGTTTAAGCGTTCCCTTCTTGTGGAGTACCTCAACGCAGAAACAAATAAGAATTTAGAATATACAAAAGCAAAAGTCAACAAACAAGGTGAAACCCAAAACATATATATACATATATATAATATACTTTATATAACCACACATAGTGTGGGTGGGGAGGTAGCGCGCTTTCTTCCCCAAAGAGTTATAATCCGAGGAAACGGGCCCTTCCCCGTGCATCGAGATTGAAATCACCAAGAATATTAGCGCCAAGATTGAGTATCGCGAATATGTAAGAGCTTGACACATTACCTAAATCTCAATGGGCGTGTTTGTATTCAGAGTTGAGCATCCAAATTCGTGTACACACCAAGTATGTACATCTGCCTCACTTTCTGAAAGGATGCAAAAAACACGTCTGAAATGGAAACAATATTAAAATGCGATATTATTGAACAACAAATCATTACTCTAGCTTTTATCAAAATTATATATATAAATTGCTACATGTAGTGTTGGAATATAAATGACATTTCTGAGAATACGTTTATAAATTACTACATGTAATGTTGTAATATAAAACTACATTTGACAAAAGTAAAAAAGCCTTGGCTCAAAATCTTTCATAATTAATTCATCGTTCAGTTACATTAATATAAATTATTTTTACATGCGAGGAAAATCAAAGTTTCCTTCGCCATATAAGTATAGCACTTCAAGATAGGACGATGGGATCCACTTTGATTTTTTTTTTGTGCGTCTTTATATTAGCTTGGCATTTCATCTTCATTTTTTGTATGTAAATATTCTTCTCATTAAGAGACTTTCGGATAATCTTCCAATATTTGTTTTTTAATTTGTTGATTCATGGGTACTTGTTGACAACGCCATTGTTATGAAAGTAATTATCAAGAAGTCAAAGGTTATTGTATCGAGCTATATGCCTGCAATGCCTTGCTTAATACTGAAACATCTGCTAGATCTCGATCAATTACAGACCTGAAATGACACAAGTCGCTACGTCATTACGTTACCCAACAAAAACATCCAAAATTTCTATGCATGAGTGCATTAAAGAATTGGAATATGCATGAGTGCATAGATGTCCTAGATCATCCGTAAGCTAATTCTTACGCAAAAAACATGATGACAAGGCATCACACAAATCTCTAATCAATCCACATTGGTGGATTTGCCATTTGCCAAGAATGTCTCAAGCATGAACTCAGAAACTCTCTTGCATACACTGGCATCTCACAAATAATGCCTGATAATATCATCACCGGCAAGTTCAACAGACCGTTCTGAGTTTGTACAATAACTTTTCCACAACTGCAGCAGAATGATCAAATTTTTCCATCTTTTGTGAGTCTACATGCTCTTCACAGAGCACAAGAATGGAAGCCATCAACTTGCCTCTCATGATAAGTGATCCATTAGTGAGGGAGTTGAGACCTTCTGTTATATTTATCACATGTTTGATAAAGGTCCAAACCTCTAGCCGTAAAGATTAAACCTCATGAATAACCAAATACCTCATTTATAAAGGCCCAAACCTATCACCCTAAACATTAAACTTAAACATAGTAAAGGGACACCAAATATCTCATTTAGAACCACTGACTTATGGTCATTAGGACCATCCGAGACAAGAACCACCATTTGGGGAAACAAACTCCAAGGTTCAAGAATAGAGAGCCTCAGCAAATTTCAGCCAGATCACAATCAAGCAGATTACAAAAAAATGTAACCGAATTACATGGGTTCATCTATTCATCTATATGACCTTCTCTTTACAACAAGGGCATGATCCTGCTCTAGGTAGACAAGCCTTCAGACAATGAGCATGGAAGACATGGTTGCAGCACAACAGGATGTGAACCTTGTCACTAGTTTCGTATGGGCACATACATATCACACAAGACCCTCCTCCTTGTTCCATACTTATCAAGGCCTAATCATACACTTGAAATGGTAGCATGGCTGTGAAGTTCTTCTCCTCTGCCACCACTTGATCTCAAAAATGATGCACTGATATATGTCCAAGATTATGATAATCAAGATGATTCCACAAGTTATAGCAGATGTGATCACGATAATAGCCCAAAAGATCCAAATACCCACTAATTCAATGAGCTTCATCTCATGTTCTAGGATTGCGATTGAGTGCATAGTCCTGACAAAAATCGTCATTATAGATCTACTGACTAACTTTATATCAACAGTCCACAATTTCAACTTTGGCCACTAGGAATGACATCATAAGCGATAGTTTCAAGGAAATGCACCAAATTTTTTCATCATTGTGGCCACGAGAGAAGAAGTATAAAACCTACGGTGGTGAAGCACGAGGAGGCAACAAGAAACCACAGAAGGCAATAAATTGGCTTTGCAATAAATCTTCTACAGCTAAGCAAATTATACATTCTTATTACACACTGAGGCTTTCGAGAGTTGATCCATCATTATGAAGAAGTTTGCAAACCTAGTTTGATTCGGTTTCGACGTAGCGAACTACGCAACTGTCAACATGCCTTTGGATGAAAGGTCATGTTTGGTGGTGAGAATCTGGCATGCCCATGAGTTTGTTTCTGATTTTCTTTCGATGGCAAAAATTTTGAATGCACTAAGAATACATGTCTACTTCATTCAGGTAAGTCAAAATTAAATTTTTTTACAAGGGGATCTTGAGAAGCAATAGAGCCCATGCAAGACTTTATTAAGGTGAGTAAATCATAATCATTATAAAACCGGACTCAAGCAATGAGAGAAAAGGTATCATCATGAAGCATAAGAGTTGATGAGAATGAGAACTTGATCGAGATGCATAGCCATGAAGGCTTGCAAGAAGATGGTGTGACGCCAAAAATTGATATTTTTTATTTGGCATTGGTATTGTTTTCTTCTATGTTTGATAAGAGTTTGAGTATCAAGTGATAGCCTAGCGGCTCTCACTTATTTCTATTTTCTAAGATATTGTATGGGATTGAGAGGATGAGTGGAATGGATCATTGTAAATACCATGTGTATGAATGATAAATACCTTGGTATGGGGTGAGATTTATTTGTGTATGGGATATTATGGGGTTTTTAGAAAATAGGAAGAGAGTCATATAAAGAGGTGGGCTCATGTCCATGTGTTCAGATAATATAAGAGAGGCCACATTGCAAGTGTGCAAAAGGCATGTGGAGGGGTGTGGAGTCAAGAGGAATCCTTCTAGAATTCTTATGTGGAATAAGGAGGATGTGGACATATGGAAAAGAGAGGGTCCCTATGGGCTCCATGTGGGGAGACTCTTGACTTTCTTAATATTTTAAGAGTCTTGAGCATCTTTTGATGGGACACATGGCAAGAGTAGCCAAAAAAGACATGGATGGTGACATACAAACTTATGTGATTGA
Organism: Dipteris shenzhenensis; assembly: GCF_047967505.1. Lineage (NCBI taxonomy): Eukaryota > Viridiplantae > Streptophyta > Polypodiopsida > Gleicheniales > Dipteridaceae > Dipteris > Dipteris shenzhenensis. The sequence continues at coordinate 10,892,227 of NC_141598.1, forward strand.
TGGGGAAAGGAATCTACGGGCAACAATTGTAAATGGGTGAAGGAGGGTGACAAAATCTCTATAAAAGGAGCCCTCCTCTCCCTTGTTCATCATCTCTTCCATCATTAGGCCTCATGTTGCTGTAGCTCTAGTCTCCTCAAGCCTCTTCCATGAGCCTTCTCTCCCTCTTGTAGATATTCTCTCATGTAGACTCTTGAGTCCATCTCTCTCTAGTTTATTCTCTCTCTATGAGTAGTTTTGGAGCTTTTGCTCCCTCTTATATGTATGAAACCTCTTATTCTCCCTTGTGTTTGTAGTATTTTGAGTTGCATTGGAGTAGAGTCTCATTCTATTGGTAATGAAGGTCACTTCAGGTTCTCTCTCTTGAGTGTCTCTTCCCTTTTTTTTTCATTGCTTTCTCTTCCAAAGTGCTTAAAAGTGTTGTCTATTCGGTCGCTCATTGTACATACATGGTTTATCTATTTCCCAAGCCTCAAAGGGAGCTCTTCCTTCCCTCCTAAGTGACCTCTATGGGACTTGGATCATTGATGAAATCTAAGCATGGAGGTAGTATTCTCCCAAGTCAGCACCAGTAGAAGAAGTAGGTGTTTTTCATGACAGTTTGACCCCCTGTCAGTATTTTGCTAATAACTTTTTGCTTGGTGGTTTGATTTGGACGCAAAGCTCTCTTCAAGGGGCATCATCTTATGTCTTCAAGTGAAAGATTTGTTGATGATGGATTGTTGCGTCACCGTGGGTGTTTGTAGACAAAACGGATGGATATGTTCGATTTATGACTCTCTATGTGTGACTATTTCTTTTTCAGATAGTTTTTACCTTCATCCAGTAAACTGCCCATATCTTTCTGACCGCTTCTCTGTTTCTTATGAAACTTATATGAGACAAAGCCCATTTCAAGGCGCATCTAGATATGTGTTTGAATATTTTATATCATCTATCTACTGAAAGTTATGTGTCTTTGTGTCTTATGACAGTTTGGAGAGTGTTTTGAGCTAAGTGTAAAGGTGTCTATGAAGGAGGTGCAATGTTTCCTTGGAACCTACCCATCTGACCCAATCAGCCCCTCCAAACTCCTCGATATATATTAGTTCATGTCATGTTGAGCCGCAAGATCATCTTTCAACAACGTATCGCTCTTCTCTTTGGTGCAAACTGGCTTGCTAAGATTATGGCCTCCGCTGATCCTTTCCTTCTCCCTATGCTTTGAGTACAACATCACTTGGGATGTTACCATCTTCATTCTCATCTAAGGGAGGAAAGTATGGTGTGGTCTATTGGTATAAAAGCTTCTTTTTAATGTCCCTTTTCCAGTGATAAATATCTCTATCACTCAGTTCGAACTCAGTTCGAAAGTAGTAGGAAGTGAAGAGGTGCATGAAGTTTATTACCCCCAACTTCATGTTACATCTTTTGGTGGAGAGGCTGGGTACATTTGGTATTGGATTCATCCCACCTTACGAAACGGTCTTGGGTATACTTGATTGCATGTTATGTCCAGTATAGGCATGTGTTTTCTTATGTGATAAAGAAGATGCCTGGAAGAACTCTGTTAGAAGAGATTGCGCCCCGTTTAAGAGAACTAGAAGATTGTGAAGGTGATGCTCAAGCTATTCGCACGATTATTATGATCATATCCTTTATGTTTGCACTCTTGAATATGTTGGTGAATTGATAATGCTAGCAGTAGGCACAATGATAGATTGGGGATTATTTCATGCACTAGCAACTTGGTGTGAAGAAGAGTTGAGTCTTTGGGTAGTTTTTGACTATAACAATGGAGTGGTGATTCTCAATGCTTTCAACTTCTTTTGCTATGCGAACGATGAAGAGTACTGTGACAACAAAAAATGATATTTTGTTGTGAAACCTGTGGGAGGATTTGTGGGGTCCGCAAGGTGACAAAAGCCAGCCATGGAGACAAAGAACCAAGAAGCGTGATGGAGAAGTTGGTAGTGGGAGATGGCTCTTTGCGGCTTGTCAATCTTTTGATGTCGACTTCTTTATTTCATGTAATCATTAATGTGGGTTTGACACTAATTAGAATAATTAGTGAAAATGATTGTAAATGTGATTATGAGTGGAGTGCATCATTGTAAATACCACAGGTATGAATTATAAATACCTTGGTATAGGGATAGAATGGTTTGAGAGATATATTATTTGCTCTATAATTGGGAAATTAGAAATGAGTCATGTATTTTGAGTGGGCCAGATGACTACATGGCCTCCATAAGGTACTAAAATAATATGAAGAGCACATGCCAAGCACATGGAGGGCATGTGGAGGAGTGTGGAAGAGTGTAAAGTCAAGAGGAATCCTTCTAGAATTCCAAGGTGGTATATGGAGGATGTTGACATATGGAAAAGAGAGGGTCCCTATGGGCTCCAAGGGGAAAGACTCTTGACTTTCTCAATTTTTAAAGAGTCATGAGGATCTTGTGATGGGACACGTCAGAATGTGCCCAAAAGGACATTTGATGGTGGTGACCCATGTCCTTATGTCACCAGGGGGTGAAGAAATTTACTGGCTGAAAATGTAACAAGGTGAAGGAGGGTGAGAATTGCTCTATAAAAGAGACCTCTCTCCTCACTCTCCAGCATCTGGTTCTTCCCTTCATAGTTATGCCATCACTTGTATCTCGCTTTGCCTATCTTTTCCCTTCTCCCTAGAGCATTGGGCTCTCACTTTGTACCCCTCTTCTTGCTTTTGATGTTTTGGATAAAGTTCATGCTTCCTTTTCCTCATCCTTCTTCCATCTCCTCTCTCCTTGCTCTAAAGCTTAGTGTACCCACATGAGTGAGTCGTTTCTAGATCTGTGTTAAGGGTATTCTCTACTCCCCTGGGCGACCTCAATTTGTCATGTACCTGGGAAGCTACTTCTCTCCTGAAGGAGCTCGTTGCCCTTTTCATAACTACAATTGGGTATGGACAGTTTTGACAGTCTGCCATAAAATGGTCATAACTTTCTACTCCCTGCTATGAAAATTATATCAAAATCTTCATCCTTTCAAGATCTATCTACAGATGTATTTAGATATTTATTCCATTTAGTAGAATAAAAGTTATTGTTGTCTGAGTGGTTGGGTCTGTTGTTTGGAGTAGTTTTGAGAACCTTTCGTAAAACCGTCATGACTTTCTGTTCCAAGCTCCATTTTGAATGAATCTGATATTAGAATCTTTATCTTTTTGAGATTTGTGTTTCATTACAACCGTCCCATTCAGCCAAATCAGCCCTATCAATTCACGCCTTTCAGATCAGTTCACATTGTGTTGAGTTAAAAGATGTTCTTCCAACAACGGCTCACCCTTACTTTTGGGGCTGACCCATTAGCTCAAATCAATGCTTCCCCTCAGCCTTTCTTATTTCCAATGCTAGAGTACAACCTCACCTTTGATGTTTATATCTTTGTTTTGATCTGAGAAGATAGAGAGGAGTGTCTCTTTAAGCTTCATCTAATGCCCAAATCTCTTCTCTCTTCTTTAATTTGTGGGTTGAGATGTGACCAAAACCAAACGCCCAATTTTGTGTCACAGTACAATATCTTGAAGCTATTATGTGCACTTCCAATTGTGAGAAAAGTGATTCTTGAATGCATGTATACACAATGTTTTCATGGTGCTGGTTGGTCACTTATTTTTGAAGATTTTGTTGAGGATCACATTGTGGAGGATTTTCAACAAGTAGTTATGCATAATAAGTTGGCCTTGGTATACTAAGGCTCTGTGGGATCTTGTTTGGATCTTATTTGGGATATTATTTGGATCTTGGTGTTTCCTTTTTGTGTTTCATCATGGTGAAGATTCCAGTGTTTCGAGGGACCCAAGGGGAAGACCCAGAGTCTTATCTTCGAGATTTTGTTTGAGGATGCTAGCTTTCTAGATGGTCCATGAAGGATTGAGTGGAGATTTTTCCTGATTTTCTTGAAGATGTAGCCTTGAGTTGGCATGAGGCCTTGCCGGACTCTACCAAGGAGGACTAGGACCAAGTGGTGGCTGCAATGAAGCAGAGATTTGGGACAGTGGAGTTGCCAAATGCTTTGAGGTTGCAGTTGGACTAGTTCTATTAAGGAGAGGGTGAGATGGTCTTTGCGTTGGCAATCGATACGAAACTTTATGGACAAAGTATGAAAGGGCAGCTTTGCAAGCTATGGCATCTGCATCAGCGGCCCCTCAAAGTCTCTCAGGGATGGAGCACTTAAAGATGAGCAAATTTGTTATGGCTTTGGAGCCTCGTCTTTGCTCAAAAGTAATGAGTAAAGATGCAACAAGATACATGGAGGCACTTCGCATTGCGACCAAGAAAGAAGCTTCTCTAAAGATTGAATCCTCTTTTGTGTCTTCAACAACTTCAACTTCTAAGGTGGAGGTAATGGGCACTCCTCAGGTACCAAAGTCCTCTGAGTTAGATCATAATATCTTCCAATTGATGGCAGAGTTTGCTAATTTGAAATTGCATTTGGTTAATGCACGACAACCTAGAGCACCAAAGAGTGAAAATAGGGCTCGAGATAAGAGTGGGGTCACTTGCTATGAATGTAATGAAAAAGGTCACTATCGCTGCGAGTGTCCTAGATTGAGAAAGAAAGAAGAAAAACAAGTATCCTTGTTAGAATCTTCTTCAGGGGATGAGGAAAGAGAGGTAATGATGGCTAAATGGGGGCGTGGTAAAGCAAAAGAAGAAGAAGAAAGCAAGGAAGAAGTAGATGAGAAACATCAGGAAGAGGAATGCCATAGTAAGAAAAAGAAGGCATCTAGGAGGAGAATTAGCCAATCAAACTTTCCTTTAGGACAAGGAATTGGAAGCTATAACTTGTTGTCCGACCTTAAAGAAAAGGAAGCTCATATCACCTTTGGTCAATTACTTGCTTTGTCTCCAAAACTACAGAAGGAATGGGGAAAGCTAGCAAGCATAATTGGTCTTAGTGTATTGATGCTCTACAAGCCATGCTTATTATTGATCTATTGAATTCGAAAAGCAATTAAACTCAATTCAAACAACATTTCTGTAGAGAGACATTGACACCAATGATTTAAGAGTATTAGAGCATGAGATAATCAAGCCTCTGAAGTTTGAGATACTAGGCTCGATGATCCCCGGATCTTGTTCATGGTAGGGTAGAAATAATGGCAGTAGCTGACACACGGGGCCTTCCTCATATATTCCTGAGCACTCATTGCACATTAGGTATCAAGCACAAGATGGTGCATAATCATCCAAATCAAAATGAAGAGTTCAATCAAAACTTCACATGGAAAGGCTATCTGGTTGAATGTGTGGTACTATTCCATGACAGAGGGCTACTTGCTAAAGGCAAGCATCACATCATCAGATACAAGGTCCAAAATCGAGGATCGATGCATGCTCAAATATTCCAATGGATCGATACATTGGACCAATGAGCAAGACATCTAAAAAATATAGAACCAAACCGATGTACACATCTTGTACATGAACTATTTGGATAGTTGGTCTGAGGATTCATTCCAAAAGAAGCTTCGCCATAAGGCAAAAGAGAGTAGATGCATACCTGCAAGTTGGCATGCAATCTATTTGATAGGATTGTTCCACACAAATGCTAATACAAATATCCATTCCCTATCCATTTGGAGATTACACTACATTAGATCCTCTCACACAAGGATGTCTCTCTGTTGCCCATCTATTGACCATCGAAACATTTTTCCATATCATGCTAGGATATTACTCATGTGGCAAGCACATATGAATATTCCAAGAATAGCCAACATGGGCTTGTTGTACTATCTTATAAAGAAAGCAATATCGAATATTGAAAATTTCTATATTCGATTGTTACAATTGTCTTCATGTCCCAATGTGACAAAAAGCCCCTATAGCTTTTAAAGTGGCTATCAGGATTTGTGTGGCAAAATATTGTAGAGTTTTTGAGATTAAGTTTTTCACAACCTAGTTTCTAGCATCTATGCCATTGCTTTCAACATGATGGATCCCTTAAAACTCTTTTAGAATCATAGTGCTTGCTGAGATCTCGTTGTTCTTGCATTTGGACACCTCTACCTTGAATTCTTGTTTGCTTCATCTACATCCTCCATGCTGCATTAGTTGGCTCATATTGACCATGGTAGAGTTCATGGACCTCCATTTTGCCAAATTCTAGGCATGCAAGGTCTCCGCATAAGAGAAGCTTCCATGAGCTTCTCTGCAAAATGCATGCTTTAGGCAATTTGCTTTGTGTCTATTGAAAATTGAGTGTTTATTGTGGTCTTTAGTACTTGTACTTTTTCATTTGTGTAATGTTGTCTTGTAGCAACATGGATGGTGAATTGCCTTATTGGCATTGATGTGGAGATGGAGGAGGTAGCCAGGCTTAATAGCGAAAGCTCTATTTTGCTTCCTATCCATGATTGTATGTGCCTTGAATCATGGTTACCAAAATTTGTGAGTAAATTTGGGGCTCTATTTGTGCTGAGCATCCTCGAGGATACTTCCTTTGTTATTGATACATGCTTTATGGTGGTTCCTTTTTTAGTAGAGGTAATATAAAAGTTTCATGTTCGTGTTTGTTTGATTGCATTCTTCCTTAAGACATAATATATTCTAGCTCTATTAAAATGTAAAAAAAAAGTGTATATCTCAGAAATAATCTATATGTCATGGATGCAAGGGCTATAGGGATATGGTTATGACCCAAAGCTATAGGTTGTAGCTAATTGGAGGTAGTAGGATTTTTATTGATAGTAGTAGTGATGATAGTGAAGGTAGTGATAGAGGAGTTATTGATAATGAAGCAGCTAAAGGGTTGGTATATCCAAGAATCATACTTTATAGTTAATAGATTAGGGATGGGGGAGACCATGTTATGGGCTAGATACATTGCAGGACAAACCTTCTGTATATATTATGGGCCAGATACATTGCAGGACAAACCTTGTATATTTATAAATATATATATATTGACAGAATCTCTCACTTTTTTTTTTGCATCTAGAACTAGCATGTTTTATGGTCCTATAATACAATAAAGTGCAAGTTATGAAATAAGATAAAAAATCCCCTTATAAGTGCCTCAATTTTTTTTAAAGCAATACTAATATCATAACATTCCAACTAAAGGTGTAGCTCTAGTTCAATTTGTACACCATTCTTAGAATACTATGTAAATCAATTATGAAAGGGTAAAGCATATGAAACTATGTGAATCAATTATTAATTTGTATTCCATTCTTAGAATACTATGTGAATTAGATATCAAAGGGTAGAGCATATGAAACTTAGTAGCTAAAAGAAGGGATATGGCAGATGAGAGTTCAATGTAGATATAAGAAAGTTGTTTAGATGTCAAGCTAGCTATCATATACAAAGCTATCCATCCATATAAGAAGGATATAGAAACCCTATCCATCCATCTAATCTTCCTTTTTTTAAATTTGCTATGTGCATTGCATAGTGATGATTTTGAGTTGTTACAACCATATGTGACATGTCTAGTTAGACATCCTTATCACTACTTTTTTAAAATTTTATTTGTATCTCCCATAAAGTCATTACAACTGTGGTATGTATTAAGTGATAGGCCTATTATGATAGTTAGAACTATAGACCTTGCTTGGATCCTTTGAGGATGTGTTCGCTTAGAGGTACATAGATATGAAGGGAATTTATCCCTAATTTTTCCAGCACTGGATCATTTTGAAAGATAATGTGAAGCTGGTCTACCAGCAACAATATCAAATGAATCTGAAGTAAACTACTTCAAGTCAGGTTCATCTATCCAATGGGCAGGGCCACCTAGACATTGCTTGCCCATTGTCATCATCTCAAATAAAATCAATAAGTGGCAGGTATGTGTGGACTATCGTAGTCTCAATGCTACCACCATGACTAACCCCTTTCCGTTACCCTTCATGGATTCTATGCTTACTGCCGCCATGGTTGTTGGGCATGAGATGTGTAGGAACTATAACCAAGTCTAGATGGCTATGAAAAATCAAGAGAAGACGTCCTTCATTTTGGAATGGGGCAGAGATCTTTGATGAGTACCTGACTTCATTCATGAGGATTTTTTCTGATGACTTTAGTGTATTTGGAACTGGGAGTAGCACCTCCACCACCTAATGTTGTGCCTAACTAAGTGTTGGGAGTCCAAGCTATCACCAAACTTAGCCAAACATATGTTTGCAGTTAGTAGCAGGATGCTACTAGGTCACATCATTTCAAAGGACATGATTGCGATAGATCCAGCCAAGGTGGAACAAATTTGCAAGGCCCTATGTCCGACTAGAGTATGAACATGATTGCAGTATCTAAAGCTCATGTTGGCTAAATCGTCCAAGACACTACTGCTCCATCTTTAAGCCATACAAGGCTTTCTTCAACCTGCAAACAAACTCAGGATGAACAGCATGAACATAACCTGATGGCTGCTCCATATAGACCTCTTTTTGCAAATCACCATGCAAGAAAGCATTCTTTACATCCATCTGATGTAAAGAATACATTTCTACTACACTATATAATGTGGTACAGCTAAGTTGTAATGGAATAGTAGATGAAACAACTTTATTAGCACAACAACAAAAAGTTATGGCCAATTTCATGCCTCAAGTTAGGAGGGGGTATTCCTTAACAATATAGCAGCCCTGATTAGTGGGTTGCATTTTGAACCATGAATACTTTTCATATACTTGGGGGATCCATTCATCATTGTCATTTTTTATAATATTCAAGACGATAGATTGTAAGTTGCTTTGATCGTTTTCCAATTCCATCCCTGGGGTGCCAACTCAATATGTAATATGTTACTACCCTTGTCCAAGATCCAGAGTATGGGAGGACAAGGTCCATATATAATATGGATAAATTTTGTTAAAAAATTTCAAATATGCAAGGGAAAAATATGAAGATTTCATGTCCCCCCTCCCACAAAATATAAGGTATATACATTGAAAAATATGCACCATTTTAAGATTTGTACATATTTTTCATAATATGTGAGGCCCAAGGGGGGGGGTCTTTTGGATGAGGGGGAGTAAAACAAAAAATACACTAAAATATGAAAACCCATCTCCTTTCAAATTACTCTAACTTTTTCATGTGTTGCCCAAATTTTAAGGTGTAAAGACATATTTGAATCTCTTTTAGTATAGAACTTCAAAAAGAAGATAGTAACCCACTTGGGAAAAGCAAGAAGGCTAACATTCTTTTCTCAATTTGTGAGTATATGTGGATTTTATTATTTTTCTTTACTCCAATCATTTAGATTCATATGAAACTAATAATATTTTTATTTAATAATAGACAAAGGGTTTTGGATGATTGCCCACTCCCACCAAGGAGGAGATGGGATAGGCTAGCCTACTTGGATGTCCTACTCTTTGAGAGTCACCACAACAAAGAGGCATGGAGCGTCTTTGGTAGAGGTATGCCATATCTACTAAATAGATTCTCATAATGCTTTGGTTCTATGTTTTTCTTTACAAATGATGATTCAATCCCCAATAGTGCTTCATTTAGAGTAGCCACATCTTTCCAGAAGGGGGTGCAAATCCATGATGCTTTGCTAGGAGGAGGTTGAGTGACCATAGCAGAGATCTCACAATAGAGAGCCCTAGCTCGCAAGATGGTTGGCCAATTGAATAGCAGAATAAGACTTAGAGGGATAGTGAGGAGCTACAACCATAGGCACTATAGATGCAACATTCCCTTCATGAGAGGGAGAGAGAACTGATGTGCAACTTGGCTTCCATAGAGAGACTCATGGAGTAGCACATTTCCTCTCAAGACTTGTGCACATGTACAAGAGAATCAGCCTTGAATTTCATGCCATAGAGATCCATGTATCAAAGTTCTTTACCATTCCTCCAACGATGACCAGGTCCACAGGATGACCAAGTAGTTCTGTTAGGCCATTGGCCAGACACTCTATAGGGACTTACCTCCTGTAGCTACAAAACAATTGTGGCATTATGATATCAAATGATGTTGTTTTAAACCCAAAAATGTTAATCAACTTTTTTTTGTTATGGAGCACATAATGAAATAGTCATCTGGTTGCATTACTTGATAGTGATTGCATCTTGTTGTATTGTTTTATAATAAGATGTCCAATAGTTTTGTTTTGTTATAGAGCCTATAGTCGCTAATCTATAATATAATTTTACTTTTAGCACTTTTTAAAAGGAGGTAGAAATAGAGACGAGATACGACATCAGCTCCATCAGACTTGATCCTCCGTATTGTGCTTTTGTCATCGATGATGGACAAATATTAGCGCTTTTTGGAAATGGATGCACATGAGATATGACATTAAGTCCATCAGACTTGATCCTCCCTATAGTGCTTTTGTAATTGATGATGGAAAAATATTAGCACTTTTTGGAAACTAATTACTCGCATGAGCTTCTATGTTTTCTTTTTGAAAACATGGAAGTAATCATCACTGCAACCTTTGAGATATTATGAGTTGGACTATGATCATGTGAATGTTGGTGTTATTGCCCTTCAATTTTGCATTCACCATGGTCACTTCTTTTAATTGCCTAGCTCTTGCTCAATGCTGTTAAGGACATGCATTAAAATGGAGAGTTAGGAAAGATTGTCAGTTTAAGATTGAATAAATAATAAAATTTTTGAAATTAAGAAAGTGAGAAAATAAGAAAGTTGTAAAATAAGAAAGTTGTAAAACAAGAAAAGAAAATCCATACGTGATGTATGGGGAGAGGTGGCACACTTCCTCTCTGATTATTTATAATATGAGAGAGAGAGCCCCTCTCTCATTAGATTTGGTTTTAGTTCTACTTTTAGCTCTGCTTTTAGGTCTAGTTTTAGTTTTGCTTTTTGCTTAAGCTTTTGTTCTTCTTTACTGAGTTCAGATCTCAAAAGTTTACTTGTAATGGTTTGCTCCTGTACTTCCCTACTGCAATATGTTTACATTTTGAATTTCTTCAAAGAAACATAGAATAGTCCTATTATGGAATTTTTTTGAAGATATATGTATAAGAAAATAATACAATGTCTGTGCTCAACAGATAACACGATCTCATACGCAAGAAAGAAAACAAGATAGTATGGAGAATCAAAAATTTGATTACTGTAGAACTGATACAATAGATGGCGCTGCCTCCCAACTGTGCGCTCCTGTGAAAGAAGCTTCGATGGCATGCTGGAAACAGTAGAAGACGAAGGTTGGATGCTAAGGAATCAGGGTAGCTATAGCCAGTGATAAAATGGGCTTCACGGGCTTGCTCTTATATAGCCACCAGTTGTAGTTGGTTAGGCTCAATTGGGTGACCGACCCAGTCCGCCCAAAATGGTCGACTAGGGGTCGGTCTCGAAATAGAGGTAACCGACCATACGATAGAACCGGTGTGCAAAACAGAGCAACTAACCTACGGTCTCCATTTGGCCCAGAGCCATCTGGGACCATCTGAGGCTCTAAATGGGCCCTGCAACTTGAGAGTGGGCTACCTCGGGAAATGCTCCATCTACCCTCAATGCGGTCAGTCAAGGGATGCCTTCCCGCACTTGCATGTAGCCTAGTTGGCAGTGTGCCAACTCTATCTGAAGTCGTCCAGCCATTAGGTCACACATGGCCCCCATCTGGTGTCCAAACTAGGACCTATTAGATAACCGAGCTACTCAAATGCCTTCTCCTCATATGGGGGGCTTATAAGTAGAGTTAGCTGGTTCCTGCGTAGTTACATGAGAGTGGAGCATTGATATCTAACACCCCCCCTCAATGTCCACCCGCAAGTGAACTTACTTTTTCGGCCCAATGCCGAGTCGATGAAGATGCCTCTCCAGCAAGTCTCTTCCAAGAGCCTTCGTGAAGATGTCCACAGCATTCTCTATAGTTGGACAGGACACCAAGTCGACCTCTCCATCCATGATGAGCTCGCGTACAAAGTGATATTGAATCTCAATGTGTTTTGTGCGAGCGTGGAACACCGGGTTCTTTGCAATCGCCATGCAACTCTGATTGTCACATGATAACTGCGTAGGCTTGTTCTGCACTGCACCCATGTCCCCCAAAATCCTCCTCAACCACACTGCCTCGCAAGAAGTAAAGCATGCAGATTTGTACTCAGCCTCGGTAGAAGAAAGAGCAACTATGGGTTGCTTCTTGCTGACCCATGACACAACTTTAGATCCAAGTGAAAAACAGTACCCTGTCACTGATCTCATGCTGTCCACATCTCCTGCCCAATCCGAGTCATAGAATCCGATCAAGAGATGTTGCCCTTGGTATAGGTGATGCCATAATCAAGTGTGCCTTTGATGTATTTTAGCACCTGCATCCCTGCCCTCCAATGGTTCTCCCGGGGCTTATTGGAAAACCTGCTTAGTACACCAGTCACAAAACTGATGTCCGACCGTGTGTTGCATAGGTAAATCAAGCTGCCCACAAGCCTTCTGTACTTCGCTTCGTCCACCAGTGGTGATGAATCCTCGTTTGAGAGCTTCGCATCAACCTCCATAGGGGTACCAACTGTCTTGCACTCAGCCATGCTAAATGCCTTCAGTATCTCTCCAACATACTTCAGCTGTGAAATGAAGATCTGTTTCGGCTCCTGACAAACTTCAATCCCCAAACAAAAATGCATCAATCCGAGGTCTTTCATTTCAAACTCTCTTCCTAGCAAATGCTTCATCTGTGAGATCTTCTCTTCATGGTTCCTTGTTATGACAAGGTCATCCACATAAAGGACCACGATCATACTCCTACCTCCTTCTCTGAAAATATACAAATTTGCATCAAATGGCTCCTCCTGAACCCATTTTGCCGAAAGTAGGCATCAATTCACGGGTACCACGCTCGTGGGGACTGTTTCAGCCCGTAAAGTGCCTTCTTTAGTTTGCAGACTTTACCTTCTGAACCGGGGATCTCAAAACCTAGTGGTTGTTCCACGTATACCTCCTCCTTGAGATCTCCATTTAGAAAGGTGGATTTCACATCCATCTGAAACACAGGCCAACTTCCCTAGGAGCTAAAGCCAAAACACTACGAATTGTGGTTAGTCGAGTTGTGGGAGCAAAAGTATCTTGATAATCAAAACCATGTACCTGTGCAAATCCTTTTGCCACGAGCCGAGCCTTGTACTTATCCAATGTGCCATCAGACTTGTACTTAGTCTTGTACACCCACTTGGTTCCGATTACCTTGCGTTTTGGTGGTCGATCCACAAGGTCCCAAGTGTTGTTCTTCATTATGGAGCCATACTCTGACTGCATAGCCTCCATCCACCTATCATCGCCCTGTGCCTCTTCAAGACACTTGGGTTCATCAACACGGATCACTTCTATCATCAAAGCATAGTTGACCAAGTGTTCCTGCACCCTTCTTTGCTCCTCTAATCTCTTGGACTGGTGGTGTTCGGATGGTTCCTCCTCAATGGCTGGAGGTTCTCTGCCATCCAAAAGCTGCTTTACCCACTTCGGGAATGGCAGTTGCCGTTGTGGTTTTGTAGGCTCTTCTTCATCTTCTTTGTCTTGAATCCTCCCAAGCATCGTTGGGGGAGTTCGGTCTGCTGCTGGTGGCGGTACTGGATGGATATCCTGGTCTTGGTTGTCTGGGAAGGAAGCATCCTCCTCCAATTGATGCGGCTGTTCTGAGAAGACATCGCAACTTACAATTACCTTCTTGGTAACAGGGTTATAGAGATGGTAACCCTTCGCGTCTTCATTGTAGCCCAAGAAAATACACTTCCGGCTCTTCGGTTCCCATTTAGTCTTGGTAGCATCAGGGACATGCACAAAACAGTCACATCCAAAAACTCTAAAATGTGCAGCTGAAGGTTTCTTACCAAAAAAGGCTTGCAGTGGAGTCATCTTGTTCACAGCCTTCGTGTAGCTATGATTCAGGATGTAAACTGCAGTGTTACATGCTTCAGCCCAGAAAGTCTTTGGCAAATCTTTCCCTTTCATCATACTCTAGCCCATTTCGCAGATGTTGCGTTCTGCTACTCCATTTTGCTATGATGTATGTGGTGGGGGTTTCTGCCTCTTGATCTCGTGACTCTTGGAGTAACTTTCGAATTCAGTCAATGTGAACTCTCCACCTCTGTTTGATCTCAACTTCTTCACCTTCCTCCTCGATTCTTTCTCAACCATTACATGCCATTCCTTGAACCTATTGTAAGACTCATCTTTCGTCTTTAGGAAGTATATCCATATCCTTCTACTGTAGTCGTTGATCAGCATCATGAAGTAGTAGGAACCACCCAAAGCTTCTGTCTCTATCTTTCCGCAGAGGTCAGTGTGAACGAGCTCTAGAGGAGCCTTTGCCCTACTGGCCTCTTTAGGAAAGGGCTGCCGATGCTGCTTGCCCATCATGCAAGCTTCACATACATCGGGCAGATTTGAAATTTCTGGTAGGTCTACAATCATTCCACTTTTATGCATCTCCTTTAAAGAACTAAGGTTTAGATGACCAAACCTCTCATGCCATAGCTTAGTGTTCTTCACATCCACTCGAGCACGGAAAGCTGAGAGTTCATAAATGTTATTGTGCCATGTACCTTTACCAATGACCTTTCCTTGAAGATCCAGGATCTGTGCACCATTCTTATCGAATTGAACTTTGAGGTCCCGATCCGGGATCATAGAAACGGACAACAAGTTCCTCTTGATATCTGGCACATAAAGAACATCGGACAACTGTTTTACAACTCCATCTAACTTGAGAGCAATCGTACCTTTTCCTTTTGCTGGACATTTTGCATCATTGCCGATTGCTACTAGGATGTCATTTCCTACCGACTGTAGAGAGGTATACCAATCCTTCCGACTGGTCATGTGGCACGATGCACCACTATCAATGATCCACGGTTCATCCGCAGGTACATGAACTACCTCCGTGCAAATCTCCTCAATTGCGATGAACAGCTCTATTGGTACCGCCTACGTGCTGTTGCTGGACTCTTTCTTTACTCTGTTCTTTTCATCTGCAATCTTCTTTCGGCACTCATTCTACTTGTGCCCTGCCTTGTTGCAATAGAAGCACTTGATCTTCTTCTTTCTCTTTTTATCATCAGAAGAAGATGGGTTACTAGAGTCCTTACCCTTACCTTTCTTTGATCCAGTCCGAAAGCTGAATCTTCTCCAGTCCAGAAAGCTGAATCTTCTCCAGTCCTTGTCTTTTAATGCATCTCCTCCTCCAGAAGCATCGCACTGAAATCCTCAAAGTTGAGGGGCGGATTTCTATTCTGCGTATTCAGTGTCATAATAAGACTGTCGTACTTTGGTGGGGAATTTGTATGCACCTTTGTGCTAGATTCTCGCTAGTGATGGTGATGCCAATCGCAGTCATTTGATCGTGCAGATTCTTCACCTTGGTGATGAAGAACTCTACCGCTTCAGACTCAGACAACTTCTCGTTCGCGAGTTGAGTCTCCAGATTCTAAATCCATGTCTGATTCGTGGTCTCGTACTGATTTTTCAAGACCATCCATGCCTCCTCCGCTGTGGTGAAATGTTGAATTAACGCCATGACGGAATCACTAACACTGCAGACAATAGAACACAGTGCATCTGCATTTCTTCTTGTCCACGTGAGAATCTCATCCGCAGTTGGTACTATCTGTTGTCCTACATTGGCTGGATTCGATCTCGGAACCGGCCTCACGTCCACCCCAGTAGCAGTGTCCCAAAGCTCATATGCGCTTAGGATGGTCTTAATCTTGAACTTCTAGAGAGGATAGTTAGAGCCGTCCAAGTTTCCGCTTTCACCGAACGGTGGGATTCGCAGTCTTGCAGGCTGGCCCATCTCTCACAATCTGCTCGCAAACAGAAACACACTACCAAATCTTCTTGCTAGAGTCCAGGCTCTGATACCATGTAAGAAAATAATAATATGTCTGTGCTCAACAAATAACAGGATCTCGTACGCAAGAGAGAAAACAAGATAGTATGGAGAATCAAAAATTTGATTACTATAGAACTGATACAATAGATGGCGCTGCCTCCCAACCGTGCGCTCCTGTGAAAGAAGCTTCGATGGCGTGCTGGAAACAGTAGAAGACGGAGGTTGGATGTTAAGGAATCAGGGTTGCTGTAGCCAATTATGAAATGGGCTTCACAGGCTTGCTCTTATATAGCCACCAGTCGTAGTCGGTTAGGCTCAATTGGGTGATCGACCCAGTCCACCCAAAACGGTTGACTGGGGGTCGGTCCCAAAACAGGCCACTGACCATATGATAGAACCGATGTGCAAAACAGAGCAACTAACCTATGGTTATTGTTTGTCCCACCATCCGGGATCATCTGAGGCTCCAAATGGGCCCCGCAACCTGAGAGTGGGCTGCCCCAGGAAATGCTCCGTCTACCCTCAGTTCGGTCAATCAAGGGATGCCTTCCTGCACTTGAATGTAGCCTAGTTGGCAATGTGCCAACTCTATTTGAAGCTGTCCAGCCATCAGGCCACACATGGCCCCCATCCGGTGTCCAAACCAGGACCCACCAAATAATCGAGCTACTCAAATGCCTTCTCCTCATATGGGGGGCTTATAAGTAGAGTTAGCTGGTTCCCGCGTAGTTACACGAGAGTGGAGCATTGATATCTAACAATATGATATAAATTGTGATAGATTAAAGATGTATAGAATTCTACTAATTTAATATTGTAGCTATTTATTTTCATTTAAATGTAGAATTTTAGTTGTGATATACTAACCAAGCTTGCACATGCTATGATCCACTCTTCTTGTATATTGGCATCTTGTAATTCCATTTGAAAAGACTGAAGTTCTATAGTTTTATTTTGTTATGGCAACATAATTGCTAATTTTGAATATACTCTTAATTTAAAAAAGAGGTGGAAAAAGAATTAGGAGCATTCTAGACATATGAATAACACAAGGTCCATCGGACCTGATCCTCCCTATTAACTATCAGTGGTGGTGCTTTTATTATTTGTAATGTGCAAAGATTTGATGACATGGAAGTAATATGACTATGACCTTTAAGATAATATGAGCTATTTTACGATAGGACTACGATGACATGGAAGTAATATGACTATGACCTTTAAGATAATATGAGTTGGACTACGGTCACATGAGTGTTGGTGTTATTGTCCTTTGATTTTGCATCCACCATAGTCATTTCTTTCAATTCCCCAGCTGTTGCTAATTGTCAAACACATGCATTAAAAAAGAGATGGCTGGTTATGTTTTCATAAGTTTACTTAGATACAATTGATTACTTATAGCGTAATTATTAAAAAATTAATATTCAACAAATAATTGCCAAATAGGATTCCCTTTCCCTTTCCCAAAAACATGGAACAAGATTTTTTTTAAAATTTAAAAAGTGTCGAAATAAGAACATTGTAAAATAAAGAACAAAAATCCATATGTGATGTATGGGGAGTGGTGACACACTTCCTCTCTAATTATTTATAGTATGAGAGAGTGCCTCTCTCTTGTCTATGCTTTCAAGTCTGTGCTCATCTTTTTGCTATGTTTACTTAGTTTAGATGCAAAATGGTTACCTGTATGACCTAGAGGCATGACAACAATGGGCACCAAGCTATGGGATTATGTGCAATGTTTGATGAAGTTTTTGAAGTGCCACACTTCTCCATTTGGGAGTCTTGCCTACTTCTAGCCTCTCTCTCTCCCCCTCCCTCCCCCCTCCCTCCCTCCCTCTCTCTCTCTCTCTCTCTCTCTCTCTCTCTCTCTCTCTCCCCCAAGCCTACATCCAATTGGCACTCTATCATCAACTTGTTGGCAAATTTTCTATATTGTCAAGAAAAAACCTACAATATAAATTTGAAAGCAAACATCTTGCTTCAACAATGTGAACAACCAAGCTTTAGGCGTACATTCAAGAGTCATGCAAAAGTGCTTAGATTTTGACCCTGGTTCAAGTCTTACTACATCTAGCTTGCACACAAATTGATATGAGCAATAGTTGAAACATAGGAAATGATCATGTCTTCTACTCCATGGATGTGAAAGAACTTCTAAATAATGATGTCCTTATCATATCTCCATCTCTTCTACCAATTGCCGCAACATACAGTGTATCCATTAGGTGCTTCATCTACTTTGTAGACTACTTTATAGAGATGCATCAAGGTATTAGCACCACGGCTCACAAAAGAATCAGAATATCCACCCACTCTACCCTTCCACAGCTTCCAAGCTCCATTTTCTAAACTTTGCATGTGGGCTAATAGTTTCAAGAAATTAATTTTTGACAAATTTGAGGTCAACATTGCTGATTGCTTGAAGAGATTAAGCCTTGGCAACTTTGATGTCAAATCCAATTAACTGTTGGGGGTAATGAAAAGTGTTTACAACCTTTAATGAAAGTGATAAGCTTTTTGACCTCTCGCTCCACAACTTCACTAATAGTCAAAGCTATTGCCATTATGCATAATCCACCTTTTTTGCTTTCAATCATCAATTTGGCCATGGTCTCATGTAGTGGCATATGTAAATGAAAAATTTTCACTCGGCAATAATGGAATCATTGGGAGGTCAAACCAACTCAAAAATATGGACTCCATAACAAGTATGTTTGAGTCTGTCATGGAGCTTTCAATGTCTCCTTGTATTTTTTTATAGCTTGCCATGCATCTAAGTCAATATTATTTTCCCTTGCTCACAATCTCTCAAGGGTCTTGCTCACACTTACTTATCGTCTTCATGTGCGGGCAATTCATAGTTGGCCCAATCAAGATGTGCCGATCAAGATGCGATACATTGGGCCGTTCTATGAAAATTGCAAGTGTCACCATTGCTACTCTTGTCGAGCAATATCAATTTTTACTTGATAATATTTCATGTTTAAGTGGCCGGTTAAAGTAATGCCTTGTACTGCACTGTTGGCATCATAAATGGAATCATTCTATAGTATGCTGGAGATTGTAGGAACATGAACCAAAGGCTGCAACCATTTGGCCATTGTAGATGGAGTGCAAGGGTTGAGAAGGGGGTTGCAGGGTTTAGAAGGGGGATAAGGATGAGAGAGCTAACTAGGAGTTCTCGAGTTTAGAGAGGGTTGTAAGGTCTAGGAGGAGTTCAAGTTTGAGGAGTGGAGAGCTAGTCTCCTTCGCAACTTCAGGGGGTAAATGGTTGAGGAGGAGGGTCATGAAAGGGAGGAGGAAGAAAGGGGAGGAAGGAAAAGAAGGAAGGAGGAAGAGGAGGAGGGATGAGGAATAATGAAGGAGGAGGGGGAGGAGAAGGAGTAAAAAGGTAGAACACAAAATTGTAAGGGAGCATCGATGCAATGGAGATCAATCACATGAACACAATAGTGAACTTGAATACTAAATCCCAAAGAGTTGGAGATTCATTCCATTGAGAAAAATTTATAAATGTTGGTCTCTACCCTTGAGGGTGGGATCTCTTTTGTAGGGGACCTCTTGGAAAAGAGTCCCTCCACCTTTTGGGGGGACCTCTTGGGTCTCTACACTTTGTGGGGGACCTCCTGAGTCCCCCCACTCTATGCAGGGACCTCTTGAGTCACACCTCTTTGTGGGGAACCTCTTGAGTCTCCCCACTTTGTGGGGGAACCTCTTGAGTGTAGGCTTTTAGCCTTTCTCTCTCTAGTTTTAGTATCTCTCTCTAGATCCTGATTTTGCAAGTATGATTGGATATTTTCTAGAGAGGATTTTGGCTATCCTCTTCCTTTTAGATTCCTCATACCATATTTCAAGCTCAAGATGCTACAAGCAAAGCTTTGCTGCTACTCTACACCACAATGGTCTCATCTTGGTTGCTCTAGACCCTTGCTACCATAAGGTTAACAACTCCTACCGACCCATTCGATTACCCGTCCTCGGGTTATGGTTGAGTCTATAGATGATGTTGTCATGCCATAGTCTTTACCCAATGAGTATGGTGAAGATAGCATCAATGATAGATGGATTGACCTTGTTGTTGATCCTTTCCTCATGATCCAAAACACTACTCAATTTTTAAGAAGCTAGTATCAACCGTTTCTTCAAACAAACACACACACCTCCCTTGAAGAAATATGTCTAGAGATTTTAAAGAGGCGACTGCTCATTTGAGCATCTACCTATTGATTCGGGTTGAAACAGAGCATGGGTAGATGGTCATCAATGGTTGAGGGACACCTCCAGGATTAGTGCTAAGGCTTCATTGTATTTGGTGCATTCATTGAGTGTTTTATCATAATTACCTCACATATGTGATGCATGTTTGTCCAAGGCTCTGATAAGTGTTTCTTGGCTTGTGCATTTGACCTTGGAGTATGTATTTATTAGGGACCGATTACGAGGAGCATCTTCCTTGTTCGAATCATGCTGATTGGCATCCCACCAATAGCGATGGGGTACCGCATCAAATGTGGGATGTGTTTGAAAGGAAGATGGAGTTTGCAAATACTTAGGGAGGTATTTTTCTTTGAGTAGCTTTGGTCTACAGCATGTAGATTGTGGCTCCAATTTTTTCATTGATGTTTGGAGTGATTTGTGCTTGGCGAATGTGCATAATCTCGGAGAGATCCCATCCTCTTCTTGACTACAAGTCTGGGTATTGTTGCCTCCAAAATTCACCTATGGGATTATTAGGCATTGGAATCCTGTCAGTAGCCTTATTCAACTCTCGTCGTGTGGATGTTTGATTGGGATTATTCAAATTGTGAAGTTCATTGTTGGAATTGCTGATGGTGCCTTCCATTGGAAATTCCATTGGGATTTGAGGAATATTTGGTCTTGGGGGAGAGGAAGTGGTTATATGGGACAAACATGAGGTGGAAGCAAGTAGTGAATTAGAGAAGGGGGAAGTAGGAATGTTGGTGGGAAGTGGAGGAAGTGTAGGGCAAGTGGATTTAAGGGCTTGATAATCCTTGAGGGAAGGGTTTGCAAGTGATGGGAAAAAGTTAGGTGTTACTAGATGGTAGGACTTCGACACTTGATTAGGAGGTGGTGTTGATAGGCATGGGCAAAAGGCATGGCAAGGAATATTGGTTAGCATGGATTTTAGAAAAGGTACAGAGGATGTTACTCAAGCTAGGGAGGGATGTGAGAAGATCAGGAAAGGGAGTGGTGAGATAGGGTAGATTTGATTGAAGGTAGACGACACATTCTTCATGTAGATCTTTGTCACTTTTGGAAGGCATTGTTAGGGATAGGAGCCCAACTACTACCTGAAGAGGAGGACTTTCCATCAAGAATTTATATAGAAGTATGGAGAGTCTTTGTGCTTATTGCCAATCAAGACCTGATACTGCATGTAGCATCTTGAGTTGCAAGTGTTTCCATTGCATGTGACCTTGTCCTTTGAGATGATCCTCTTGCTTAAGGACTATAATAGGATCTTGGTATCATGATGTGGTGGTGCCTTGTAGCAATAGATCTTGGGTGACTCCCCCAAGTCATCATCGGCTTGATTCAAGAGTTGAAGTTCCAATCTAGAAATTATTGGCATTTGGTTTTGTAGCCCTGTGTATTTTTCTTTATATTTACCAAGTGTTGAGGTGTGGGTGCAAGCTTTAGACTGTTGAATTGTTTAGCTTCTTTTGGCTATCCTGGCAAGTGATCATTAGGCACGTGGAGTTGGAGTATTTCTTGTTCTTGAGCTGCTTTTGACTATCCTAGCAAGTGATCATTAAGCATGTGAAGTTGGAGTATTTCTTGTTCTGGAGCATCCAGTTTTGCTTTGGCATTTAGAATTGTCTCCCTTGATGCTATGCATTCTTTCTCTAGTGCTTTAACTTGATGGTTACATTCTTTAAGGCTTTTTTGCAGCTCATTCTTTATGTCTATAGTATCATTTTCATAGATTCTCTATCTTATTGGGGTATATAGAACACAACTTCACAAAATGGAACACATTTTGCTTTGAAAGCTGCCTCTTTGTTAAGTAGATACGTTTTCATCTCACCATTTATCCATACATTTGTCATAAAAGATAGGGAGGGGGGGAGATAGAGATAGATGATATTTAGAACCATAAGAGTATTTTCAACATTCATTACTTCTTAGGGATAGGAAGGATACGAAAGGGGGGGGAGAGAGAGAGAGAGAGATTGCATTCCAAACCACTATGTCTCTGAATTGTTTGAACCAAGCCAACCAGGAGCTAACAATAGAGAGAACAGTCATAGCTTGTATTTCCACGAGTCTCAACATTCAACATCTTGGCCACCGTTGATGCATGCAACTTCTTGCAATCCAAGGGTCTAGGGAACTTTTTTTAAAAGCTACAATCCTTTTTACCAATACTTGCTATGAGAGAATACATCATTCAATTCATAACATCATATCAAAGTAGAGAGCTAAAGAAGGTTAAGTATCGTACAATATTGCATGATAGTGACTATAACCATATAGGATTCAAAACTGACTAGATTGGGTCAGTTGTTTGAGGCAGAACTTGCATGGACAAAAATGTATTACTTAACATTTTTGGACTTTGGACATGCCCTCCTCCATTGCTTTTGATATACTTCTATTACTCTAGCTACTTGAAGCTTCCACTTCTATTTATCTTGGTGTTCTACCCATCTCCAAGGATTTCCATCTACTTTCTTATTGCCCCCACTTAACTCCATGAATCCATTGCTATGCATTGTCCACAAAATACAACCAGGAACAAAAACTTCCATAACTCTTTCTAATATACTCTTCTACCATTGATTTCTTTTCTCATTTCTAGAGGCACAATAAGAATATCCAATGAAACATTTGGATGCAGATTCTCAAAAATTCAGGATTGGTTCCCACCTGGCATAAAGTCACAAGGTAGGGGAATACACCATGATATGATTTTGGAGTTTGTGGCTGCTTCATATGAGAGTGGGAAAAAATTACATGTGAGTAAAAACTCTTACACTACTTGCAAGGGAAAAGCTATTAGATTGGGCTCAACACATATCCTTGCTAATAACAAATTACGTATCCACCAACCATAAGGAAAAAGCCACATTGCCCAACTACTGGCCATTATAATTGGGTTTGTAATAGAACAAGGGGAAGCCTCTACACCTCTTGCAACACAAGAAATAGAAGACTGTGATGCATTGATATTATCTCCTGAATAATGGCAACTAGAGTCCCCACCCACTCTTAATGTGGATGACATCGATGGACAACAAACTAAGCAAAGTCTTGAGGTTGAGAATGTGGAACTTTGCCAAAGAATTTTGTAGCTTAGTTTAAAATTGCTATCACAACAGATTGACTCAAGGGAAGGAAATCCAAAAGGGAGCCACACCTCACAATGACTCCAATACTGGGGTAGACAATGTTCCTCTTTAAGAATCACAAGTAAATAATGTCGACGACTCTATGTTGCCACAACTGCAAATTGTCTCTAGTGATACTCTACAATAGGTAACCGTTCAAGATATAGATCAAGGTACCACATGGGTGCATGCTAGCCATCTATATACTCAATACAAGCAAGGAAATACCACATTCCAAATCATACAACTTCATAGTTAGCAGCTGTAACAATGGTCAGAATTATTTGCTAGCATAGCATCTGATGAGAAGCAATGGGAAATGGAAAGACAAATGATCCCATCTCTCCAAACCAAGTTGCAGAGTGCAAATACTGAGACTTATAAGCTCAAGGAAAGCCTAGAAAACAAAATGTAATAATAGATCCTACAAAATGATCAAGCAGAAAGTAGGAAGAATGCACTGCAAGCTACAATTTTCCTTCAAGAAAGACACCTTCTAATGCCTTGAGCAGAAAAGAAGAGTTAAAGCTCTCCCTTTCCCAAATGCAAGTCTCTTGTGATGATCTAAATAAAGAAATAGTGTACTTAAATGAAAGCCTGATGCTTAAAGGTGATCAGATCCATAAAAGATTGGACACTCATGAAGCGGGAGATGAGAAAGGGGAAGTAAAACTCAGCAGAAAGGTCTACATTAGCAATTGGTATAAGAGAGAGTTGGGTCGCCTCAAGACCAATTCAAAAGGCATTCAAGAGCTCTCAAAGTGTCTAGATATGTAGTCTTTCCTTATGCTTTTGTGCTCTTAATTTCAATTCATATCCGTTAACTTCATTTCAGTTTCTTGTTTTATATATTTTTGAGATGACTTAATAAATCTGTCTTGAAAAACATACAAATTTATTATTATTATAAAAGTGTGCAAATTTTTTTGAGACATGCAATATATATTATTGTGAAGATTTAATCAATTTTTGTATCACTCAAAAACAAAATAAAGTAGTGTCACAAACACATGATTTTTACTCTAAACTAAGATTTATTAAAAGAAAACGTGCTTTTGTCTAATGCTTTCCATGCAAACTCTATATCTAATGCTTTCAAATGCAAACTCTGTATCTAGATACTTGTCCCTTCCTTGTGACCATCCCATGCATTCATTGCAATTGTCTAAGAAGTTGCCTCATAACATTAAAGATTTTTACATGCAAGGTAGACTCCAAGACTCCATGACTACTAGTAGACTTCATTCCTCCATGACTCCAACCATGATTCCATGACTTTACAATTTATTAGTAGTAAAATGACCATGAAGAAGCTTAGTCGATGATATCATTGATCAAGCATCTACTTGGCTATGTTAGAAAGTTAGGGGCTAGTAGCTTAACGATTAGTATAGTGAGAGGACCAAGCAATAAGCTTGATCCATGATATCCTTGACCAAGATTTTGCATGGCCATACAAGGAGGTTAGTAGCTTAATGGTTAGTAAAATCTTGGTTGATGATATCATATCACGGACCAAGCTTGAAAAAAGATGCATGAGTGGAGCTCTAACACCAGGAAAGAAAACAAGACAACAACACTGATGCAATGGAAGAGGGGGAAGCTTGAGCTCTACATTCACACAAGTATACAAACAAGAGAGGTGCTTTTCATTCATAAGAGAGGTGGAGGCACACATAGCTCTTCGGCCCCACTATAGCTCCTCAACATCATTCCTCTACACACACAATAACTCCACAACAATACACCACCTCAACATAACACCCCATAACATACCAAACAATGGTGGACCAAGTATGTGACTAGCTGTTAGGTTTAGGGCTACCATCACTCACGCTATAGACACCTAATCTATCACACAGATGGTTGTAGGAACCACCACCTATGTGGGCGAGTGTTGTCACTCTCTCCCAGGTCTAGTACCGAGGGTGTTGGACACCTCCCATCGTGTCATTGCTTGTTGTAGCATATGTGTTCACAAGTGTAGCATAGGTCCTCAGGTTGTATTCTGATGAGAGGTGTAGACTAAAGCATGGAAATCAGATCTCACATGCATGTGGGTGAGAAAATGGGCTTGATCACACGATGGATGGAGGCTCGCACCTCCACGGGAGTTCAAGGGTTGAGAAGGGGGTTGTAGGGATTAGAAGGGGGATAAGGATGAGAGAGCTAACTAGGAGTTCTCGGGCTTAGAGAGGGTTGTAGGGTCTAGGAGGAGTTCAAGTTTGAGGAGTGGAGAGCTAGTCTCCTTTGCGACTTCAGGGGGTAAATGGTTGAGGAGGAGGGTCAAGAAAGGGAGGAGGAGGAAAGGGGATGAAGGAGGAAGAGGAGGAGGGATGAGGAAGAAGGAAGGACGAGGGGGAGGAGATGGGAGCAAGGAGTACAAGGGTGTAGGGAGTGAAAGGGTAAGCAATGTGTAAGGAAGCATCGATGCAATGGAGATCAATCACATGAACACGATAGTGAGCTTGAATAATAAATCCCAAAGAGTTGGAGATTCATTCCATTGAGAGAGATTTATAAATGTTGGCCTCTACACTCCAAGGTGGGATCTCTTTCGTAGGGGACCTCTTGGACAAGAGTCTTTCCACATTTTGGGGGAACCTCTTGGGTCTCTACACTTTGTGGGGGCCTCTTGAGTCCCCCCACTCTATGCAAGGACCTCTTGAGTCCCCCCTCTTTGTGGGGAACCTCTTGAGTGCCCCCACTTTGTGGGGGAACCTCTTGAGTCCCTACACTTTTTGAGGGGATGCCAAATTTTAGCCTCTCTCCCTCTAGTTTTAGTATCTCTCTCTCTAGATCCTAATTTTGCAAGTATGATTGGATATTTTCTAGAGAGGATTTTGGCTATCCTCATCCTTTTATGTTAGTCATACCATCTTCAGGCTCAAGATGTTACAAGCAGAGCTTTGCGGCTACTCTACACACACAATGATCTCATCTTTGTTGTTCTAGACTGCACTTCTGGCCCTTGTTACAATAGTGTTAACAACTCCCCCTGACCGATTTGATTACCCATCCTCAGGTGTTGTTTGAGTTTACGGATGATGTTGTGATGCCATAGTTTTTACCCAATGAGTATGGTGAAGATAGCATCAGTGGATAGATGTTGGCATCCCACCAGTAGTGATGGGGGTACCGCATCAAATGTGGGATGTGTTTGAAAGGAAGATGGAGCTTGTAAATACTCAGGGAGGTATTTTTATTTGAGTAGCTTTGGTCTATGGCATGTAGATTGTGGCTCCAATTTTGTCGCTGATGTTTGGAGTGATTTGTGCTTGGCGAATGTGCATGGAGATCTCGGAGAGATCCCATCCTCCTCTTGACTGCAAGTCTGGGTATTGCCTCCAAAATTCACCTCTTGGATTATTAGGCATTGGAATCCTGTCAGCATCCTTATTCAACTCCCGTGTGGGTGTTCGATTGGGATTATCAAAATTGTGAAGTTCATTGTTGGAATTGTGCTGGTGCCTTCCATTGGAAATTCCATTGGGATGTGAGGAATATTTGGTCTTGGGGGGAGAGGAAGAGGTTATATGGGACAAACATGAGGTGGAAGCAAGTAGTGAATTAGAGAAGGGGGAAGGAGGGATGTCGGTGGGAAGCGGAGGAAGAGCAGGGCAAGTGGATTTAACGACTTGATAATCCTTAAGGGAAGGGTTTTCAAGTGATGGGAAAAAGTTAGGTGTTACTAGATGGTAGGACTTAGACACTTGATTAGGAGGTAGTGTTGATAGGCATGGGCAAAGAGGCATGGCAAGGAATATTGGTTAGCATGGATTTTAGGAAAGGTACGGAGGATGTTACTGGAGCTACGAAGGGATGTGAGAAGATCAAGAAAGGGAGTGGTGAGATAGGGTAGATTCGATTGAAGGTAGACCACACATTCTTCACGTAGATCTTTGTCACTTTTGGAAGGCATTGTTAGCTTTGACTTGGAATTATATCCCAGGGAGGTTGATGGTGATTGTTGTAGTAGGGATACGAGTCCAACTACTACCTGAAGAGGAGGACTTTCCATCAAGCATTTATATAGAAGTATTGTATTAGGTTTGAGCCGTATGAGAATTGCATGCACTGAGAGATAGAACACACTTTTCTCATCCTCATCCATATTTTGGCATAGATACTAGAGAGTCTTTGTGCTTACTGCCAATCAAGACTTGATGCTGCATGTAGCATTTTGAGTTGCAAGTGTTTCCATTACATGTGACCTTGTCCTTTGAGATGATCCTCTTGCTTAAGGACTATAAGAAGATCTTGGTATCATGATGTGGTTGTGCCTTGTAGCAATAGATCTTGTGCTGACTCTGTGTCATCATCGGCTTGATTCAAGAGTTGAAGCACCAATCTAGGAATTATTGCCTTTTGGTTTTGCAGCTCTATGTATTTTTCTTTATATTTACCAAGTGTTGAGGTGTAGGTACAAGCTTTAGACTGTTGAATTGTTTAGCTTCTTTTGGCTATCTTGGCAAGTGATCATTAGGCACGTGGAGTTGGAGTATTTCTTATTCTTGAGCTGCTTTTGACTGTCTTGGCAAGTGATCATTAAGCACGTGGAGTTGGAGTATTTCTTGTTCTTGAGCATCCAGTTCTTACTTTGGCTTGCAGAATTGTCTCCCTTGATGCTATGCATTCTTTCTCTAGTGCTTTAACTTGATGGTTACAATCTTTAAGGCTTTTGTGCAAATTATTCTTTATGTCTATTGTGGCATGGATCTGATCATCTTTAAGCATCAGGCTTTCATTTAGGTACACTATTTCTTTATTTAGATGATCACAAGAGACTTGCATTTGGGAAAGGGAGAGTTTTAACTCTTCTTTTTTGCTCAAGGCATAAGATAGCTAAAGGTGTCTTTCTTAAAGGAAAATTGTAGCTTGCAGCGCATTGTTCCTACTTTTTGCTAGATCATTTTGTAGGATCTATTGTTGCATTTGCTTTTCCATGCTTTCCTTGAGTTTATGAGTCTCAGTATCCGCACTTTGCAACTTGGTTTGGAGCGATGGGACCATTTGTCTTTCCATTTCCCCTTGCTTCTCATCAGATGCTATGCTAGCAAATAATTTTGACCATTGTTGCACTTTCTAACTATGAAGTTGTATGACTTGGAATGTGGTATTGCCTTGCTTATATTGAGTATATAGATGGCTCGCATGCACCCATGTTGTCCCTTGATCTGTATTCTGAACGGTTGCCTGTTGTAGAGTGTTACTAAAGACAATTTGTGCTTGTGGCAATGGAGCCGTAGAGTCATCAGCATTATTGACTTGTGATTCTTGAAGAGGAACACTATCTAGCCCACTATTGGAGTCATTGTGAGGCGTGGCTCCCTCTTGGATTTCTTCCCTCGAGTCAATCTGTTGTGGTAGCAATTCTAAACTAAGTTGCAAAATTCTTTGGTAGAGTTCCACATTCTCAACCTTAGGAATTTGCTTAGTTTGTTGTCCATCCATGTCATCCACATTGAGAGTGGTGGGTGGGGACTCTAGTTGCCATTATTCAGGAGATAATATCAATGCATCACAATCTTCTATTTCTTGTGATTTAAGAATGGACTCCCATGGTCAGATACCATTTCCATGGGTGTCCCAAACCTTGTGCAGATACGTTCAAATATGAAATTTGAAACTGCCTTACCATTTGCAGCGGAGAGGGCGATAGCTTCAGCCCACTAAGTGACATACTGAGTGGCTACCAAAAGATACTTCTTTTTGCGGGCCGCAATCATGGGCAAGGGCCCAACAAAATCTATTCCCCCACTTTTGAAACAGATGGATGGACATCACTGGGTGATGTTACCCAGGATGCAAATCCAAAGAATTGGCATGGTTTAAAGATTTTGCAATACAAAGTGACATCCTTGAACAAGGTCAGCCAATAGTATCCAGCATGTAAAATCTTCTTAGCTGTATAGTCACTGGCATAGTGGCCACCACAAAATCCATCATGATAATGCTTCAATACCTTAGGCACTTCATCTGTATCAATGGCCTATCTTAGTACCCCATCCATCCCTTGATGGTACAACACCCCATCAAAGAGGGTGTAGCGCCTACTATCTCTACGGATCTTCTTTCTCTCATAGCTAGTACTTTCTGGAGGAAAGGAGAAAGCAGTCAGAAACCTGTAGAGACCGCCATACCATGGATCCCCAACTTCTATGGCTAAAGGCAATTTTTTTATTATGAAGCACCAATGACGTTTTTAAAGATATCTTGGAAAAAAAGTGGAATTTCCCTTAGAAATAGGGAGTCTCTACGTTACAGAGAAGTCCACATGGCATAATCTCCTTGGTGGATTTCATATTCCCATAGCCGTGTCCAAAAATTTTATAATGAAGTTTCTTTAAAATACTAAAATTTCTTTTGATTTCATGTTCAATATATTTCGTTCAATGCAATGAGGTCACATGGGTATTACTTTTGAGTAGAGAAGGTTGATACACATTTGATCATGAAGTCATGCAAAACTTCTTGCAAGAGAGGTGAACTAGTGCAAGGAATACTCAAATAGTAGAAAGTGAGCTAGATTATGTTGGAATGATACAAGCTATCATAAAGTGAGCTTTCGAGAATTCGAAAGATTTATATTGGATGTGAAATGGTTCACAGTTGTGTAGAGAGGGCTCAAGCAATAGTGATAAAAAAATTTGGATGGCTTTTAACCATTGACTCAACCAAAATGTGGGATGACCTTACGAGTACATTTGTGCTATCTGATCGATATGGTCATGTGTATACATTTTTGTACTATTCTTATAGAAAGTGTGGACTATACATTTTGCAATTGTTGATGCATGTAATAATATAAGTTATTTTTCAACGGGATCACTTGGATCCAAATGGTGATATTGAATTCAAGTTGTACCAAGGAAGCGGTGTATCTTTCAAGATAAGGACATTGAGGATGAGATGGAGAATGTCATAGTAAATGACATGGCAGCAACAAAGTAATCTTTTAGTTTTAAAAAAAGAAAAGTTAAAAGAAAGAAATAAATAAGAGTTGTGCCATCTTCTTCATCCTATGCCTTAGAGATTGTGGTGTTCTTCCAATAATTGGATTGTGCCTTCAAAATATAGCGTTATCCTAAGCCAGGGTTGAATGTTGATACATTCAACTTCGAGTTATGAGAGAAGCATTCCTCATGATGAAGGTAACATGGTTATCGAGAGAGGCATCTCTTGGCAGAAATTCGACAAGACACCCATTTTATGTTTTGAGAGCCAGCTTGCAAACTTTTTCGTACCACTTGCCATCTCACGTGTGCACTCCCATAGCTATTGTATAAGGAAAGGAGAAGATACGAGACTTGGTGTGAATCCCATGCTAGAACTCTTGAGCCGTTGAAATTGATTTAGTGAGTGGGTCTAATAAAGATAGCAAGCAAGCTCACTCACTTGGGAGTCGGGGCTTTGAAACAACACCCTGGTTTTCCCATCGCTATAATTATAACTTGTCATTTTTTCGCCTCAGATGGGCTTCTCTGGCAGTGTCAAGGAGAACTCTCTCCTGCCACCTTATGTACTCAGTGCCACCTTGAGTGTGGATTCCTAGAGCTATTATGCAAGGAGCAAAGAAGATATGAGGGCTCTTACAACCTGAGGTGCATAGGCCCTCAATTGTTTCATCTACTCACACATTGGTGACATAAATTAGTAGCAGGATGACCACCGGTTGGTGTGAACAGGCCATCCTCCAATTCTATTTCCTCCTCCATGGGCGGGCGGGTGGTCTCAACGCACCCTAAGGTTGGGTTCATACCATCCCCCAGCATCTTGCTGTGAAGGGTTGTCCTCTTTGTTGGCCCAATAGGAAGAATGGACCTAGACATGACAAAATATATGTATCCAATGCATGAAAGCCACCCAGTCCATGGCCAACTCCTCCAACTGTGACATGATTGGCCCATTCCATCTCCACCAGGAGCAGCAGCAGCAGCTGCAACACCAATCACAGGTTAGTGACATAAAGTAGCTTCTAGTCTAGTGGTTCTTCCGCCATGGTGGAGTACCTCAACTCCGCGGGAAACCAAGCGGAGTGATTGAGTGAGTCCAAGGTGAGAGTCACATTCATCACGAGGGCTACAAAACAACAAGGTTTGTTTGTCCAAGGGTCATATGAGAGTCACATTCATCACGAGAGATACAAAACAACAAGGTTGGTTTGTCCAAGGGTCATCTGGGAAGCTTGTGATGTTGTATGAGAGGAGAGCTTTTCAGAAAATAAAATGATGACAAACTCCCAGTAAGTAGCCGCTTGCTTCTTCTCTGATTTCATCATCAACTCAGAGCTCTGAGCTCTCATCTCCATCTCCTTCCTTCCTCCTCATTTACCTCACCAGCTCTCTGCTCTGTAGCTCACACAAGAATTATAGAAAATTCAGTTTTTGCTCACCTTCATCACACCCGTTTTCTATTTCCATCGCCTTCGCTCACAAATTTCATCCAGTTCGTTTCCAGATAAGCTCTCTTCACCCACTTCGGGCGTTGTGCGTCTCCGTTGCCGCTCCGCAGTAAGGAATCAGGATCACAGATGGATTTTTTGCTGATACGCGCGCATTAGTCACGTTTGTTGCCCAGTTAATGTTTCTGGCAGTCAGGACACGGGACGAGAAACGGAGCAGACCGGATTCTGTTCCCGCGGTCCTCTCAAATTCGGCTCCATAATGTCGACGGTGCGTCGCTCGGCTGTAGGATAGGTGACACCTTGCGGAGATTTTTGTCATGCTCTAATCCTGCTGCAGCACAATTTATATAAGTATCGAGGTAGACAATTTCGAGGTTCTCTGTCGCAGCAGCAAGACGCCGCCTTGCTTTGCACAATTGACGTGCTGTCTGGTGAGACGCCGTCTTGTTTTAGAATGTTGCAATCTGATGAGCTGCTAATTTGGTGTTCGCAGTTCGGAACGAGCTCTTTCCGAAAAGAATTGCGCAATCGTATGTTGGTGAGATTGGTGTGCGAGCTCTCCCCGTGAAGAACTGCGCAATCCAATGCAACTCCCAAGACTGCAAATATCTCGGGATTTTTTGGGGGGAGAACATTTTCTGGCGAAGGCCGTCGCAATTTGAAGCTAGAATTCGCGTCGGAAATCAGAGTCTTAGCTTCTGGTTGGGGGGCGAGCTCGGCCCACGAGCCAAAACCAAAACCTTCATGTCCATCACGGAGAACTACCGCCTCGTCAGTCACAATCTTTGGCGGCAGGACGAAAACTCGTGAATTTACAGATCTTCCACCTCTTTTGAGCTGTTAAGCTTGAATCTTCGCCATGCCTTTGCGTTGGCTTCTTCTCTTCATTTGTTGATTTAATCTCGTCTATCCCTGCTTTCAAAATTCTGCCTGGGGCTCGAAATATCTCGTGCACATCGCACCTTTGCAATGTCCAGGGGCAGCTTTCTTTACAGTCAGTTGTCTGAGAAAACGTCGGTTTTTGGGCTCAGGCTCTGGGTAGTGATCGGCATTGGGGTCGGGGCGTTCATTGTCCTAATTTTGTTTTTCCTATCAATATGGTTAAGCTCCAGGAACAAGGCGAAGCGCCTGTCGGAGAAGTTGCCGTCTATTATGATTCCTAAGGTGTCTAAGGAGATAAAAGAGGTGAGTGTGGATCAGTCGCGAAACACAAATCCACCTGAAGCCCCGGATGGGCTTGAGCTCTCTACAAGCGAGCCTTCAGATACTGATAAAGAGGTGGTGCGATTCCGTTATCTGGACACACCTATTCCCAACTTTGAGATGGATAAGTCTAGTCCAGATGTGGAGAAGCTTTTGGTTCCCCAGGAAGGGAAAGGAGATAGGCGTTCCTTGTGGAAGACAGCAGGAGAAGAAGGGCGTTTTGAGGCCATAAATAGAGTCAGTTCAAGTGTGGACAAAGCTGTTTTGGAGGGAGAAAAACGAGGACTTTTAGCAGCAAACGCTGGTGACAAGGGTTCTAATGGAAGTGGAGATTCTCGCTCTGGGGAGTCTAAGCGGGACTCGCCTGCTATGGCGCCCTCAGTTCCAGAGGTGTCTCATCTGGGTTGGGGCCACTGGTACACCCTTCGAGATCTTGAGGTTGCCACCAATTTTTTCTCTGACAGCAATGTCCTAGGAGAGGGTGGTTATGGCATTGTATATCAGGGTCAGTTGCTGGATGGTTCTATGATTGCTGTCAAGAACCTGCTCAATAACAGGTCGATTTCTTGTGTGCTTCCTTTGCTATCTTGTTCGATCTATAACCCCAATGCTGTTTCAGCAGCTTGTCACCTTATCTACTATCCTTCTTTCTGACATTAAGCATGTTTTTTGTAGAGGGCAAGCTGAACGGGAGTTTAGAGTAGAGGTTGAGGCTATAGGCCGTGTCAGGCATAAAAATCTTGTTCGTTTGCTAGGTTATTGTGCTGAGGGTTCTCACAGGTATATTTACAATTTTCCACCGGCTAGATTTCATTTGCTGCGACATTAAGTTAGCCTGCTCGTTAAGTGTGCTCTTGTGAAAATAAAATGTCTACTTTTGTGGTAGGATCTTGTTGATTCCTCCAAATCGTGATCTGGTTTCAGATAAGACAGTATTGTGGTTTTTCTCAGGATGCTTGTTTATGAATATGTCGATAACGGGAACTTGGATCAATGGCTTCATGGAGCTCTCGGAGAGAAAAAGCCCATTCCATGGGACGGACGAATGAATATAGTCCTTGGAACCGCAAAAGCGTGAGTCTTTCTGCTTCCCTTGTACATCCCTGAAAGTGCTGTGTCATGTTGGAAGATGAAGTGTTTACACTTGTTCATACCCTGGGTACATGCTGTTCTGCTTATTACATCATTTATGAAACCTGATTGGAGTAGCATGCGCACTTACCATTTAGTCGGTTCCTTCAAAAGTCTTCAATCTCCCACATTTTTTTGCTTCAAATTTCAAATTGTAAACAGAAAGACACAGTGATGTGCTGCCTTATTCTCATCTGCTACAGCTTCAAATTTTTCACAGGGAAGGCACCGTGTCTAGTCTTGAAATGTCTTGTCTCCAGAATTGGAGACTATGCTTGTTGTAGTCTGAATAGAGGCATTTAGCATTGGGAGGAGACTAATTTAATGGCTGAAGGATCCCTTGACACAGTGGATCTTGGTTCTGAGTAGTGGTTGCTCAGTATTGAAACCCATCTGCTAGATAAGCACAAAAAGGCAGTTAAAAGTCTGCATATGACCCTTCGACTGAAGGAGCTCTAATAGCTGAACCTGTGTGCGTGCGCGGACATATATGGACTTGAGGTCCTGCAGAGATGAGTGCATGTGCACATCACAAAGTAGTTTGCCAAATGCTTCACCAGATTCAAGCAATTAACTTAATACATTCTCGCAAACGCCATGATCCATACCATGTGCATTGGCTGGGTCTGGCGCACCCGTCATTTCAAAGTCCATCTGAAAGCTGCAGAGAGCTAGATCAGAGTGGCTGCCTGACCTCCACTGCTGTGGTATAAGTAGTATGTTGTAATAGCCCTGAATGTGTTTAGAAATGAGGCATTGATTGAAATTCTATCCAAACAAGTTTTTTTGTACTACTACTGAACTTGTCCAGGATCCATGCATGACAGGTTTCTATCTTGCAGTTTAGGATCAGCCCGGCATGCATGTGTTATGTTGCTGCCCACAACATGGCTTGCTAAGCTTACCCACCTTAGAGGCAGTGGCAGTCCTTAATTCCACCAGGTCAAACACTTAGGTTGAACCTGAAGCGGATAGAGCGGTGGAGAAGAGGGCCCTCAGGCTGGCAATTACCATTATCAGAAGTTGTTGACTGACTAGGCTGATCTGATCAGGGAAACCAGCTCAGGCAGGCAATTAGATTAGATAAGAGGAGGTTCCCGCGATGGCATTTATGCCAGGAATCGCCAGAATTTCCTAGCTTATGCCTCAGCCCCGGTGTTATAGCTGACATATTTGGGCATTGCAGGTGCTCCGGTGGAGACGGAAATTCTTCCTCTCCACCTGGGCATTACGGGGCTAACCCCCTTTTCCTCCTAAAAATGCAACGTTCCTAATAAATGTCCCTCTTCCAATAGGCTGCTACATTTGAAACAGAGCGGAAAAGCGCTGACAAAGGGCAACTCCAAGCAGAGTCCCCTCACGCGGGGACGATCTCTACAATATGCCAGGGACTGGCATATTAGCCAGCCTTCTCGTACGGGGGAATGCACTCTAAGAGCGCTTCCCCATGCTGCTGCTAGGGCTGAAAGTCCAGCAGCTCTCTACCAGCCAGCATTGCAAAAACGATGGCCCATGAAGGCTTTCCTTCTTCCACTGAAGTTTTCAATGACGCTTGAATGCAGGTTTTGCTGGCTGTTTCACCCAATAGCATGGCCAATCACAATGCTTAGGCATTGCAAGGCTGGGCTAGAATGTTGAGATTTGTGGATGCTTGGCTGAAGCTGCATGCCAGCCCTCAATGCTCACCCAGCCCTGGCCCTGAGACTTGCCTGCTAGTGGGGCTGGTTGAGCACAATTAGCATGCGCGGGGAGCCTCTCTAAGCCAACCTGAATTAGATAGGCAATAGTTGAACGACAGTCACATGCATCATCACTACGATGTATCACTGTCTGTTGAACTTTACTTGGACGCCCCCCCCCTCCCCCACACTCACTTATTTGTATCAACCAGAGAAATTTATTCAGTATTACAAGCCTCTGAGTCATGCGGCATTAACAAGTCTCTGTCATTTTTGTGATGTAGGATGTCACCCATTGCACTGACAGAACCACATAGTAGTCAGTGGCAGGTCTCCTTTCCAGTCAGCCATTGGAAGGGCCCAGCAGTAGCCTTGGGGTATAGCAAATACTGGGCCCTTTGGCATGTTCCTGACACAGGACTGGCGTCAGATGTACGCTTTCTTTTCATCTGTTCGACTTTCAGTAAGCCTTCCACTGCATAGTAGTCTTTGTTGCATGCCTGAGAGACGAAGCATTCATGCATTGTAGCAGGATATTTTGGGTTCAGATGCTTTGCAAAGTTCATACCCTGTTCCCTAGCAATTTCCCTTTGTCCTTAGAAGTCTCCCTGAGAATCTTTACATCGCTCTCATTCCAATGGGTGTTACACAATCATGCATAGGCTATCTCATCCGAGTATTCCTGGTCTTAGAAGACATCTAGGATGAATGTTAACTTGTGCAGGTATTTATTTGATCAATTTTTGTCTTGAACCAATCTGATGTCCTAGTTTTCATTGTAAAATTATTAGTGGTCAAGTGGTTTAGGCTTGTGGACTTCCCTCTCTCATTGCGTGCTATTGGTGTTGCTTCATATGCCCTCTTTTGTATCTGGATTAAAGATTTTCAGTAACAAGTGATTAGATCTCTTGTTTAAAGGTCAATTTGTCAATGCCATGAGACTTTTCTTGAGACTAAATGCAATCTGGTGATCTGCAGGTTGGCTTACTTACACGAGGGCCTGGAGCCAAAAGTGGTACATCGTGATGTGAAGTCCAGTAATATCCTGTTGGATCGGCAATGGAATGCCAAAGTTTCAGATTTTGGACTGGCAAAGCTTCTAGGTGCGGGAAAAAGCTATGTGACGACACGAGTGATGGGTACTTTTGGGTAAGTACATTGCGTTCAGTGTAAGCCTCTCTTTTATTGCTGCTTCGAAAAAGTGCTCTGGAGTCTGATCGCCTACAGAATGAAAATCAAGGCTCACTTTGTCGTCTCTTTTCCAGGTACGTGGCACCTGACTATGCCAACACAGGCTTGCTGACGGAGCGGAGTGACGTTTACAGTTTTGGTGTTCTGCTGATGGAAATTATTACGGGAAGGGACCCAGTTGACTACGGCAGGCCAGCTGGGGAGGTCCGGAAACGGATTCCATTTCACCTGTGCCTATGGTTTGTCGTGTGTATGATATTATCCGAATGTTCTCGTAACAAATTTTCATTTTTCCAGGTTAATCTGGTTGACTGGTTGAAGATGATGGTTGGGGGCCGCCGTTACGAAGAAGTGGTAGATCCGAAACTCGAGCCAAAACCATCATCGCGTGCTCTTAAGCGCGCTTTGCTCGTGGGTTTGCGATGTGTCGATCCTGAAGCCCAAAAGCGTCCAAAGATGGGCCACGTGGTGCATATGCTCGAGGCTGACGAGTTCCCCTTCCGTGATGTAAGCAAATCAATTCGTCTCGGTCATGCTTGTTCATGTGTTAGCGCGTTTGCTATACGCTTGGCTGGCTATACCCGCTCACAAAACTTCCGTCTTCTTATGTGACAGGATCGTAGAATTTCTCGAGACGCTGGTCGAGCAGAGATTCAGCTTCAGCAAATGTCTGCTAGCCCAAGATTTGTTCAAAAATAGCTCAACATATTGACTGGTCAACAAAGACCCACGTAACTTAGTGAACGAAAAAGGCCGTGGAAACAATTATCTCAAAGGAGAGACCGAGGAAGCCAGGGGGGACGTTTCGTCTTCAGAATCGACTGCCTATTCGTTTTTCAAGTGCAAGATCAGGGATCTTCGAACACGATTTGGATATAACGGAGTCGAAAAGAAATGTTGTATAAATAAAATTAAAGGCTATGTGTAGTTACTTGAGCTTCGGAACCACAAAAAGCTGCATATTAATATCTTGGGCGAAGCGGACATGTCGCCAATGTAGCGTTCCATTGGATTATTAGATTGCAGTAAAAAGGAGCATGTATGTTAATTCCCTACTGGAAGCGTGTCGAGTTGTTTTGGAACGTAATTTCGAAAAGTTTCGTTATCCAATGTCTTGTTTCTTGAACTTTCTCTCGCAAATCTCGAGTACAATGATAGTATTATGTGTACAATGATATTTCACCAGTTTTTTCTCAAAAGGAAAGTGATTATCTCAAGTGGGGAATGGAAGAAAGTCAGAGAAACGATAGTGGGGAGGCACGGTGGAGCTGTGAGATCCGTTATGAGAAAACCTGTCAGTTTGGTGGAGAGTCCACTTTTTACAAACGGTCGAGACGCACGTTGGATTTCAGGTGAGGACTCTGGAGTCTGGAGGACGACGTCGACCAGACTCACCAGAGGTTTTAGCTCGATTTGGCTGTCGAAGAAAAACGTTGGAAATTGAGATTCGCACGCACCTTGGGAACTGGGAGGGGAAAGGGACTCTGTCATTTCCAGAGTCCAGCATCTAGAGCTGCAAGGAAAACGGAGAATCGGAGATTTTGCGTATCTGCGGCATCTTCGGGAATGGAGCATTTTGCGACTGGTGACGGGAATCGAGGCATCTACGAAGCTCAAGATGGGTAGAAGTAGAAGCTGTAGGGGTGTGGGTTGATTCGAGTATGGGAAGGAGAGCTTGATAATTCTCTTGGCGCAGCAGCGGCGGATTGTAATTTATTATGGTCGATGTTGTGAATCGTGATGATAAGATCTAACACATTTTCCATTGGTGAATCGGGAAAGTCGAGTTGCAAATGTAAGGAGGATGCGGGCTTTCAAAGCTCGTGTGTCTGGCGATGGCTACTGTCAAATCGCTGTAGAGGTTTGTCAGGAAGCTCCAAGAATGATATAAGCTACTGTTGTGGGTGAAGTCTTGTGTGGCAATTGTTTATTAGTGTGCAGGGGAGGGGAAAGTGGATTGGGATTGGGGAACTTGGGGAGTGGAAGGCATGGGCAATGGTAGCATATTGCTGTGATCTCACTGGCGAGTGGATGCGGTGCTACAAGGGGTCTGTTTGGATTATTGATCAGTCCAAGAAAGAGGCGATGGATGATGGCAGGTGCTTATCGATTATATAAAAGGAAGGCAGCTGGAAGGATGATGATGAGGATGATTTGGGGGGGAGAGAGATTTGAGAATACTTATGAAGCACTCGAGCACACAAGAGCACGTTGCACGCCCAACACACAGAATTGTCCTCTTGAGGCAGCTTGGCCCCTCACAGAGTGTGTGTGTGTAAGAGAGATAGTGACACGTGAAATTTCAAATTTTGCTAAAATGTTTGTATCTTGGCTCGCACAACTCGGGACACATGAGCAATAGGCCACTCCCGGCCCCGCCAGGGAGGGGGGGGTTTCACCCTTGACTGGTGAAGCTCCCAATCTCTGTGTCCACCATGCTTTTAATGATAGATCCCGCATCCATCAAGGCTCCTCCTTTCACAATACAACAAAGAAATGAAGCTATATAATAAATACAATAATTATAGGCTCATCGACAAGATTGGCATTGTAGGTTGCAGTCATGCTTGAACGTGACTCAAATTCCCCACAGATTTTTATTGAAAGTGTTTTGCTCTTGTATTACTTAAAAATTCCCGAAGGATATCTCATACAAAGTGCTCTGTAAGCGACCTCTAACAACTTTATTAGGCCAACACGCCACTAACCAGCCATAGATTTTTGGTGCAAGCGGTTACAAGTAGACATGTGTGAAATTGCGATCCAAAGGGCATGGATTTTCATTGCACAATGCACGGCCCGTCAATTTTGCTAGCAGACAAGTGTGAATCGCCCTTAAGAGAGACTCCCCACAATTGCTAGCGATGCTCACCCAACCCCACTAGCAGACAAGTCTCACAACCCCTTGTAGGGCCAACGTTGCGTGAGCATTGAGGACTATCATTGCAACTCTAGCCTAGCATCCATAAACCTTAGCATTCTAGCCCAGCCTTGCAATACCTAAGCATTATTATTAGCCCAAATAAGTTGACGTTGATGCTATTGCATGAAAATACCTACAAAAGCTACATCCAAGCATCATTAAATACTCCGATGGAAGGACAAAAGCAATGTTGCAATGTTGGCTGGGCAGAGAGCTACTCGACTTTCAAACTTTGCAGCAATAGTTGGAAGTGCTCTAAGGATGCCTTGTTACTACCCAACTAGTGGACAACCAAAAAGTGTTATGGGCAAGCATGAACCAACAGCCCATCCATGAGGTTAGAGCCATTCCCATGTCTAACTCCATTATGTAGGAGGCTTTCATGGCAACAAGGGAACACAAGCATCCAATCTTTTAGCTCTGTAGTCTCTATCTCCCCTAAAAGGCTACACTACCTTCCCATTCACTCAAATACCTTGAAATAGCCCGCAAGTCTCTTGCAATTGGCATGGAGAAGGAGCACCCAAGCATGACCACTTGGCCCAGGCAAAAGCAAAAGAGGGGCAAGATGTGGCCTCCAATAATGTGAAGAAGCCGCTAGGCTTCTCAACAGTCTATAAAGAAGCCACCAAATCTCTCCAATCTGATTGGCTCGACTCAGGTAGGTAATAGGTGTGTACAAGCCCTTACTAGCAAAAAAAGAGTAGAGACGAGAAAGCCATTGTGCTCTCTATCTCTTATTCTTCACCTTCTTGCCATTAAAACCTTTGCATCCTCCATTTCACTTTATTATCATATATGCACATATGTAGTCCTTTCGTTGCCATCACACCCTAGACTCTAGTTGGAATTTCAAAACCTTTGCTTACGCTTTGTTCACAAGGGTCCTAAGTAATAAGGTCATTTTTATAGTGTCATGATTATGATCATAGGGTCATCTTAGTGGGGAATGATGATTTACCCTATTGATGATGGCATTGAAAAATAATTCTATGAACAATCTTCGCTTGTACCCTACCTCGGCCTTTAAAAGCAACGAGTAACTTGACCTGTCTACAATGGGCTGGTAACTTGCCACCCTCTCTCTCTTTCTCTCTCTCTCTCTCTCTCTCTCTCTCTCTCTCTCTCTCTCTCTCTCTCTCTCTCTCTCTCTCTCAATTTACATGTTCTATATCTCTAAGAGGTATGAAAGGAAGTAACAACGAAGCCATTGGAGTGTCTCTCTGCGTGCCTCTTTATATATATAAAAACACGATTATTAAAATTTAAATCTAGTGCCTTTACTGAGAAAATACTTTTACACCATCTCTCTCTCTCTCTCTCTCTCTCTCTCTCTCTCTGCCTGTGTGTGTGCGTGGGCGCGCATGTGCACGCACATGTCTCTCTCTCCATCGTATATGTCTAAGAACACAATTATTAAAGTTTAAACTACTTGGAAAATTACTTTTATATCAATGCAGCTCTCTCTCTCTCTCTCTCTCTCTCTCTCTCTCTCTCTCTCGCTCTCTCTCTCTCTCTCTCCATATGGACATATAATAACACAATGATATAAATTTCATTGTTGAAACCGTCAAACAAAACATGAACATTGAAAGTGCATGCATATCCCAAAGTCCATAAAGCTCCAAGAGTCAAATAAATATGCAAGTACACATAGAGGTTCGCTAATAAAATAGATGTGCAAGACATCCTGGATGTGCTCCATGGAATAAATAGATGTCGACGATGCACGTACCCCGGCGTGCTAGTGATACCTACGCAAGTAGAAAAGGATCAATTTAAGAATTTAGAAAATTGAATGGAAAGACACTTAAGTGCATGCTTACATATGAAACCTCTCCTCCATGAGAGTACTTACCATCACGTGGTGTGGTCAGTTGGTGTCTAAAGAAAGTGTATGTGTAGTTGCCATTTACACCTCGAGCAAATGTCAGCATCGGCTCATGCACTCTATATCCTATAAAGGATACGGTGATCCTAATATGTCCATACGGACCACCAACTCTGCAACTCTTGAGTTTAAAGAAACCAAGCACATTAGGGGAGAATCGGGGTCTCAAAAGCGCCTCATAAGGAATGGATTAAGAAATGGATTAAGTTAAGACCAAGTGAACCCACTATGGTAACCCATGGGATAAGGGTCTCCCTAGCATTTACTCAATTGACAGGGTTACCTTTATTTTGAAATTGATCAACCTTGGCCTTTGGATGGAGGTGGATGGTGGATGGATCAAAGGCCTAGGATGCTCAAAATGGTTGGGGTGGGCTCCAAACTGGTAAGAGTTGACAAAAGGGGGGTCTAATAAAGCAAGAGAAGTCGCCATATGCTATGGACCATTGGATCTTGGACAAATGAAAGGTGGAGATGAAGAGATCAAATCAAGGGCTGAGATCTAGGCACATTTTGGAGGGTGGAGATGAGATCAAGGGTTGAGATTGAGGCAATTGATGGAGATGAGATCAAGGGCTGAGATTGAGGCGCGTTTTGGAGGGTGGA
Organism: Dipteris shenzhenensis; assembly: GCF_047967505.1. NCBI lineage: Eukaryota > Viridiplantae > Streptophyta > Polypodiopsida > Gleicheniales > Dipteridaceae > Dipteris > Dipteris shenzhenensis. Next base: position 10,934,399 of record NC_141598.1, read on the forward strand.
CATGATGGAGATGAGATCAGGGGATGAGATTGAAGTGCATATTGGACGGCTCGGATTTCAGTGCCTTTTGCATCCATCTCCTCCATTAGATCTTGATGGAATCAAGGGCCCAGATTCTAGCACCTTTTTCTTGCATCTCCACCCTTGGATCTATCTCTGGATGGATGGCTGAAAATGACCCGCCTTCTATTTTGATCTCATCCATTAGATGCTTCCCTTTTTCAAGGGTTTACATAGTGATGCCAATTGGCAATCCCTATGAATCATAGGGAAATATTTTTAGCTTGGAGACCACTATATGAGACATGGTCTTCACTAGACTAGACATGATATTCATTATAATAGCACACAGTGTTAGGATATATAAATCATAAGCTTCAAGATTTTTGTAGCTTCATATTCTATCTAACTTGTGCTTGGGTGCTTAGAATGTGAGTTTTTGGGTAAATATTTTTAATTGGAAGTGATTGTCATGCCTTAGGTTGGAAAATACTAAGAAGTAGGTACTTATTTTACTTTGTGGTGCATGTTTCAATGTAGCTTTCTACCACGCTATGCAAATGATGCTCGCTATGTCGGAAAGGAGAGATAGAAACAAGTTTTTCAATGCTTGTTTTTTGATGATCAATGCTTAAAGGACTAGAACAAGGTCTCGATCATTGTTGGGATATGACATGTTACATGTAGCTTGTGGGAGCACTTTGACATGCTATATGTGGACAAGCTGATAAATAGTAGTGCCTTTCAAGTCAGTTGTTTGACTATGTGGATAAACTTATTAAAGTATCATTAGTGATTGAGAGGTTTTGTAGGTAGGTTGTGCTCTTAAGTATTGTCATCATTGAGCGGATTTCATATGCAAATTTTTGATTCTCAGTGGATTTACACGTGGCTCTCAGCAAGGAAAGTGCCCACTTCTACCCGATCAAAGTAACCTTTCATCTTGGAAAAGTGTTTTTCCATTAAGAAGATGAGTGGCTTGAGGATGTCACTTTTAAGGGGCATGGCAGAGTGGATCGTGTGGAAGTGAGGAGACCATGCACATTTGGAGTGTGATTTATAATGTAATTCTTAATTGTGGTTCTACTCAACCAAATTGTGGGCGAGTGTAGCTCAAACACATTTATGAACTATTTATCTTTAACAATGATATAGGATGTATGGAAAACCTTAATGGGAGTTAGTTGTGCAACCGCTAATGAGGTGCGTCTGCAAGTTAGTAAGCAACTACCATATGTAGAAAGTTAGTTGTTTGGCTCATATACCTGTTATGCAGTATTCCGAATGCGGATATGATGTCTCTGATCGGACTCTGTTTTGTCCAGTTTTATGCCTATTCTATATATGCTATTGTGACAAAAGCATTTGCAATACAAGAAATATGAAGTTGTTTACCTTAATCAACTATCTATATTGCACTCGATCTTGAGTTGATGTGTTCTCTTTCGAAAGTTCTCAATGCATTCTTGAAGATGCTGTATTTCTACTAACACGTAGATTTTGGGATTTAATCTCTACCTGTTACATTGGTGATCCTACAAATAAATTGGGCATTTTGACCGAATGCGGCAAAGGATTTGAAAGACAAAGAAGGCAGTCAAAATGTCGAAGCCGCAGGCGTACTACCCGCAAGGGGATGGACAATCAGAACGAATGAATCGAATCCTGAAACAGATAATGATCAAAGAGATTAAGTCAACACAATCCGCACCTACAAGCAATCAGACGCTACAGAGCCATTAGCCATTTTCGATTGTGAACATGAGAAGAGAGAGCATATGGCTCCTTCGCACAAATGTTGTGGAAGTGGAGCGCATGTGGTAGAACGCGCACACATAGCGTCTAGTCTGTGGAACGAGAACCTCCAACACTTGCACGGAGAAATCAATATTCTCTACCATGCTCTCCAGGCACTATGGAACCTCCAACAGACAACTATGAATGGTGGGAATTATGAAGCACTTCAAGAGATCATCAGCAATGTGCGGGAATTAATCCGCAATTTGCAACAGAAGAGGCAAGAATTCCTTGCTGGAGAAATCATGGATGGAAATGTCGGGGAGCATTGAGGCTGGCGTAGATAATTCAATCTGAAGACCGAAGGAAGAAGGAGTCAAGCAATCTCATAGAATGTTCATTTGAAAGAGAAGGATCTATTGGTAGAAGACTATGCCCAGAAGTTTCGAAATCTAAACCAGAGGCTAGCCACCACTTAGAGACCCCGACAGAGGAACAATTGGGGGATTACTTCTGCAAAGGGTTAAATAAGGAATTGAGAAGCGCTGTGGCGGGCAGGGATACATTGGCAGGAGCCAACAACTTCGACAACATGGTCGCAGCTGCACAACGTGCGGAACGGAGATTTGGTATGACCAAAAGCAAATCAAAGAAGGGGAAAAAGAAGGATGCAGAGGATTCAAATTCAGACACAGATTCGGACGAAGACTCTAACACCAATAGTGAGGATGATGATGCAGAATCCGAGTCCGAGGAAGATGATTCGGATGCTTTGGATGATGAGGACATGAAGTCCAAGAGAAAAAGAAAAAAGGAATCCAAGAAGGGAAAGTCCAAGGGAGTTCCAAGTCCACGAAAAAGGCAAAAGCTTCCTCAGGGGATGAGAAGCTAGAGAAAAAGATAAAAAAGCATTTGAAAAATGTGCGGCTATTAGAAGCCGGTTCATCTGAGAAAGCTAAATGTGAGTTTTGTCTCAAACAAAATCATGACAGTGCCAATTGCTAGTAGAATCAGAATTATAAGGGGCGGCTGCCTCCTCACATGCAAGCTACTGTAGCAGCGACACAACCACCTGCAACCAATCAAGTAGGGGTAAATAAGAATGCTAACCAGATGAGAAGACCAGCATATCAGAATTGGGAAAATAATCCTCGACAAGCCAATACAAGTAATGATGCACAAAATTGTACATATTGTGGAAAAGTTGGACACATGCAAGGTCTAGGATGTGAACTTTGCTGTAAACACCGCAATGAGAGGGGCATCCCAATTGTTCAATACCAGACATGATCACAAATGCAAAATCCACCTTGTCCACCACCAACCCATGCCAATGCTGTGATAATACAGCTCGAGCAGAATGGGGTAAAGGAAGGACCGGGAAAATTGAAGTAGACAGAAGCACAAGAGAAGAAGGTTATGGAGCCAGTATTGGCTGTTTTATGTGATTGCTCAGGATGTAAGCAGGAGAGTGACATGTCAGAAGGACAAAACGATCCAGCAACACTGGCTGTAACAAAGTCTAAAGGACCAATCCCAAAGGAAGAAAAAGTGCCAATGCTAGACAAACGCAAACACCCAATTGATTGGGATGAGTAAAAGAAAGTTTGACATGAGGTTTTTAAAGCCTTGGATAAGGTAAATGTAGATAAAAAGGTTAAGTGGGCATTGATGGACACCACACAACCCATACCTGCTAAAGTAAAGATGGATGAATCAATACAACCAGGAGAGAATAAAGTACAACCTCAACGTGCAAATCCAACAGTGATTGAGGTGGAACCAAAGGAAGATCAGGCTGACCAGCAAAGGGAGCATAGTACAACTTGAGGTATCTGATATGCAAGATGAAAGCCAGAAAGTAGACATTCCAAAAAAGAAAGGGGCTTGCAAAAAGGCTTAGCCGAGGAACAAGGTACTTAAGGATTTAGAAAAGGAGGTTACAAAGGAACAAGAAGAATTGTTTCACAGCATGCTCAAGGCTAAGATTAATATCACATTGGACTAGATTCTTAATCTAGTACTAGAATTCAAAACACAATTGTTGGCTAAGTTGTCAGTTGACATGGGGAGCCTAATGGATAAGGCAAAAAAGGAAGAGGGAGAGTCTTTGGAAGTTGACCCAGCTATTAATGTAGCACAGATTGAGGATGTGGATTATACGGTACCACTTATTCAAGTGGAATATAAGTCATAGATGATACCAAAAGTCCTGTTAGATGGTCGATCGGGTGTGAACATCTTGTCCGAAGACCTTTACAGGAAATTTGTCTCAATGAATTAGAACCAGCCCCTTTTCAGGTGAAGATGGAGGACCAAAGAAGGGTCCAACCTTTGGGAATTCTAAGGAATCAGCAGATTGGAGTTTGCGGATTGACGTTTATGGTCAGTTTTGTGGTCCTAAGATTGGAGGGAGATGAGCAGTCTTATTCGATGCTACTTGGCAGGCCGTGGTTTTGGGTAGCCAAGATCAAGCAGGATTGGGGGGATGATAGGGTGACCATCAGAAAAGGAAAGAAGAAATTTAAGATGGCAATGGTTCCAAAAGGAGTGTACCAAAAAGGGTTCAGCCCTTGGCAGCTGAAGGCATTAACATGGTGGTTGAAGTGGAAGATGATGAGGAGGAACTTGTTTACCTTGTCAGCGAGATGGAAGACCAACAGATGCAAACAGAATGCCACACCAACCTGCACTACCTCTAGGTCCTTTCCAGAAATGGGGGCTTGATTTTATGGGTTCTATCAAACCTCCTGCCAAGTATATTGGGAATAAGTATATCCTAGTGGCTATAGATTACTGTACAAAGTGGGTGGGATCTTGTGCATTATTTTTGGGGATTGAGTTCTTAAAAATCACGGAAAACAATCATTTCACACCAAAAGTGTGCTCGGGAGATTCTCAAAGCATTTGGGATAATGGACAGCAAGCTTGTATCTACATCTATGAATGTGAAAGTAAAGCTTGTATCCACTTATTGATAGTAGAGAGTATAGAAATCTAGTTAAGAGCTTTTTATTTCTCACTAAGACTAGAGCTGATGTCATGTCCAAAAAATTTCCAACCACCCACAAGGGAGTTACTAAAAGAAAGGGATGCATGTACTATACACTATTTTAGTAGCTTACTAGGACATAAAATTGTTATAAATATAATAATTCTTTATTGCTATCACTCATTGATGTCTAGATCCACTCTAAAAGAGTAATTTAGGGCTTTGAAGGTTCGTATGATGTCACTTAAGCCTTCTACCTTGAAATTAGCATAATTATAGTGTAATAAATAATCAAAATAAGGTTTGAATTTATGTTCTACATGATATTAGGTTCCATAAAAAATTATTATACTCCATAATATCATATTAAAGATATATACAAAGTATGGTTGAGTTTGGAACTTGTTAGATATGTCAAAAAATGTGCAAAAGATCAATTTGGCCTACTTATCAGCAACCACAAAATTCTAAATTGAGTCCATAAATCATAGTAAGCATGATTATAGAACTCTAAAAGCAATCCAAACATATGTGTCATGCAATTGCTTTAAGGGATAATACAGCTGCAAGCACAGCTAAGTTTCTATATTATAATATTATGACTAGATTTGGGTGTCCAATTGAGATAGTATCTAATCAAGGAGTTCATTTTCTGAACAAAGTAATGAAAAAGCTAACAAGTTTACATATGATTGTGCATAAGAAATCAACTACGTATTATCCACAAGCTAATGGTCAAGCTGAAAATTCAAATAAGACATTCAAGAAAATCCTCAAGAGAACAGCTTTAGAGAATAGAATTGATTGGGACCAGAAGTCACATTCGGTACTATGGGCATTCCGGACAGCATACAAGGTAACTACTGGAATGATACCGTTTTGTTTGGTGTATGGGTGTGAAGTTGTGGTTCCGATGGAGCTCATTGTATCAAGTCTTCGAATAGCGGCGGCTGAATGTAGATTGTCTATAGAAGAGTCAGTTCATCATAGGATCTAGTAGTTGCTGAAGTTGGAAGAAGATCGGGTTGTTAGTTCATACATTTCAGATGTGATCTAGAAGCGGAGACAAGCATGGGTCAATAAATAATGGTCCCTACAAGATTGTTGACGTCTTGGGAGAGGGAACATTCAAATTGGAGGATATGTATGGGGCATTCAAATTGGAGGATATGTATGGGAATGCAATTCCGAAACCAGTCAATGGGTATCGGTTGAAACCATATCATGCTCCAACACTTTCTGTGGAGGCTGTGGTAGAGGTTTTGGTGGTGCATTGCATGGCGGCAAAGTAGTCTTCAGTGGATTGCTTGCACGTCCGAAGATCCGAAGTTCCGAAGTGACGCGAGATTTGAATGCGGAGCTGTGATTCAGGTTCCGAAGTTCCAAATTTCGAATGTGTTAGTAGTAGTGTCCATACTATTGGCGACGTTTCAAGCGTGCCGGTGATGATTCTGTGTGCCCAAGGCGGGAGATTGATGAGACAGTCGGCATGGTTGATTCGTCTAGTCCGATTACTGTCAGTAACATCTCGTCATTATAAGAATTCTCTTCAGTTTGAGTTGACGTGTGTGGGATTTAGTTATTTTTGTCCCTTCTAGTATCAGTTTGCTTTGACTTCTATTCAAAGTTGTGTTCAAGCTAGTATTTCCTGGAGGATGTCCATTGTGAGTGTTGATCCTCATAACGAAGGAGAACTCCCGAGGTCGTGTCCAGAGCTTGATTTGCCATCGACTGCGACAAGTGAACAGATGGCCCCAAAATCGAAAGTAGCACCTGTGCGACGTAGCAAGAGAGCAAAAACGGAGGTGAAGCTGCTGGAGGAGGATTTGCGAGATGTTTCAGAGGATTCAGAAACAGAGTCGGATGAACCATCGAAAAAGCAAACATCGAAGAAGAAACCAATGGTTGAGATTCTGCCGGTTTTTCTATTGGGATATCTCAAGGTGTATGCCTCAGGCACACCTTATGTTTCTATGTGTGAGTGCTAGAGGCACAGTTAGGTGCCCACAAGCACAGTTAGGTGGTGGAAGAGCCACATAGGATGATTGAGAGAATCTAGGAGCAGATTGAGGAGATGATTGTGGAGCTCTAAGATCATCAGTGATGTCAGTGAGCTTGTATGAGGTGCCTACTTAAGGACCTCACTTTTCTTCATTCCATAAGCAAGTATTCTGATTTTGTGTCCACTCTACTCTTTCCTTTCAGTATTCCAACATGGTATCAGAGCCCTTTGATCCCCCTTGAGCCCATTTTTACCACATCATCATCTTCTTCTTCTTCTTCTTCTTCTCCATTTTCCTCTTTCTTCCCAAAATCTTTGAGAGCTTGGTTCTCCATCTATAAACGGCCATTGCCCAAACCCTCTGAGCTGGAAACTCCTCTAGTATGGGCAAACTTCCACCTGCAAGCAATTGAAGAAAAAACGTCTGTGGTGGCTGCCATTCTCCAAACAGCGAATTTCTTCTGTTGCTCAATACTCCCTACCTGCTCCGCCATTGCCTGAGCCCTCTTAGGAGTAGATGGGCGACCTCAAGACAAAGATTTTGAGCCATTTTTCAGGTCATTTGGTTTAGTAACGAGGGAGAAATCGTCAAAACTCAGTTTCAGCCTGTAGCAACTCTCCCGGGCAAAAGTGCGCACCATTTCGTCCAACCTCTGTGCTGGACCTTCTCTGGTATATGAGCTTTCTTTTGCTTCAGAAAGCCCTCTTTTCCTTGCTTTGAAGAGTGAGCTACAAGCCCTCCAAGTTCAGCTTTTCAGTTTTGACAGTTTTGGACAAGTTTTTGAAGATGATGCTACATAAAATGCTACTCTAGCATTTCTGGTTTTTTGAAGCTTTCAATAACTTCAGTACAAGTGTGGATTCAGTTTTTTTTTGACTTGCTAGACCTGGTTTTGATTGGAAAGTGTTTATTTCACCCACTTCTATGAAGCATGTAAGAAGAAGCATCATTGTTTGAAATCTAGTCACTACTATTTGCTACATCAAGTGCTCATATTTTGGAAGTCTTTCAGTTATTTTTGCCTTGTAAGAGAGATAGACACTGCCCAATATCTGGGTTAGACCCTCTCATGGCTACCATATTTAATCTTGAGAAGTTCAATGGAAAGGGCTTCCATACATGGCAAATGAAGGTGAAATTTGCATTGATGCGGGAGAACTTATGGGGACTTGTCAAACCCACTCCTACCGCTTCTTCTACATCCTCCAATGCTGGAGAATCCTCAACACCGACACGACCGGCAAGGGATCCAGCAAGAGAAGAAAAAGCATATGGTATAATTGCTCTTGCTCTAGGTGATGATTATATACACCATATCTCTGACTTGGAGTCTCCTTCGGAAGCTTGGCAGAAGCTAGACATGATTTTTGGTGCAAGCTCTCACATCTCTAAACTATCACTTAAAATCTCTTTCTTTGAATTAAAGATGGCAAGTGATACTACTTTAGCAGCTCATGTCAATTATATGCGGAGTCTTATGACTCAATTAGCTTCTATCAACTCTCCTGATGATGCTATGGCAGTGTTACTTAAGAGTATGCCTGAAAGTTTTGATCACATTGTTAGCACTTTGAAGAATCTTCCCAATCCTAACCTTGAAGGCATTATCTCTGCTCTCCAAGAAGAAGAAAGGCATATGGAGCTAAGGAAAGGCAATGACGCTGCTTATGCTGTAAAAGTCCAGAAGGGCAAGTATACTCCTTGCAATCACTGTGGAAAGACAAATCACCTTTCAAAGGACTGCTTTAAAATTAATCCATGCAAGCACTGTGGCAAGAACAACCATCATGAGAAGTTTTGCAGAGCCAAAGCAAAGACAGAAAATGCAAATCTACTTACAGTTAATGAGCCTCCACAAGATGAGGCATCCTTTGAAGATTATGTATTTTAAACATCTCTATGTATGCTCCAGATCTCTCTCTTTTATGTCAAGGTACTCAGCCTGGATAGTCCTCCAAAATGAATGAAATAAATTATTGTGTTTTGTGTGTTTTGTAAACACCTCTGGTCACCTTATGATGTAGGCCATGTGTATGTTTTGTTCCATGGTACATCCTGTAGACATTGTGTGCATGTACATGCAGGGGAGATAACCATTGGAAGGTCTTTTTGTATCCCTTTTGTTTACCTTACACCCAAGGGAACCCTTGCTAGCATGAGAACCTAGCCATAGATTAATCCTTGACCACCATGAGATGGCATGAGAAACTATGAGACTAGATGTATCCTTGACATAGCCTGAGGCATTCCCTTGAGGGGGGGTTTGTTGGGATATCTCAAGGTGTATGCCTCAGGCACACCTTATGTTTCTATGTGTGAGTGCTAGAGGCACAGTTAGGTGCCCACAAGCACAGTTAGGTGGTGGAAGAGCCACATAGGATGATTGAGAGAATCTAGGAGCAGATTGAGGAGATGATTGTGGAGCTCTGAGATCATCAGTGATGTCAGTGAGCTTGTATGAGGTGCCTACTTAAGGACCTCACTTTTCTTCATTCCATAAGCAAGTATTCTGATTTTGTGTCCACTCTACTCTTTCCTTTCAGTATTCCAACATTTTCAACAATCCAAGGTATTTCTGAATTTGACATTGAACAAAGCATGGCTGAAGAAGATCAAGTTGTACGAGTTTGCATGCTTACCGTGGGAGTTGTGTAACCCCGAAGTCTTGAGTCAATTCGAGATATTGCGTGCATAGTGGGAAATTTCTTTGAGAGTTAGAATAACACCAGAGTTGGTAGCTGCAGTTTTTTGTCTGCCATACTATGAGGAAGAGATTCAGCTAGACAAGTGTTGGGATGATGTGATGATGGTAGAGTTTGGGAATCCTTATTCATCTAAGAATTCCTATATGATAAGCAAAGTACGGGATCCTATCAGGAAACAATAGCTAGCCTGGTTCGTAGAGCGATTGATTCTGTTAGTTCGCAATGACTATATGGCAAAGGAAAATTATGCCTACTTGGTGGTGATAGAGCAAGGGGAGAAGGTGTCATGCGCTACAATGTTGTGCACAAAGCTGTTGCAGGAAATTTCCAGAAAGCAACTTCGCACCCCGAATCAGTTTTCAAGAATTGCTCCTTATGTAATCCTTATTCAGTCATGTTACTCCTAAAAAGGAGAGGACTCTGTCTCGCAAGGAGAAGGGCAAGCAGTTGTTTGGAGATGCAAATGATATTATCAGTTATACAATTGATGATTTGGTGCAAGCCAAATACACTTATCAGCAGAGCAATCAATCGAGATGGTGACAGGTAAATCACTATCTTCAACTTTATGGGAATACACCTATTATTAGCAAGGAGAAGCTGCTGCATAAAGATCAACCAGTTACGAAGTCAAAGATTTTGGTAAGAAAGGGAGCCATGATGGATTTAAAGAAAAGACTAGCCATGTCTCAGGACCAGAGTGTAGAGGGTGTAGATGAAATGGATACACCACTTGTCAATAAGAATTCGGTGTCTAGTATTTCATTTGAGCAATTCAATCATGCAGTTGAGATTGTACGTAGTTTTGGGAGTCAGATGCAGGTAGCTCAGCATCAAGCTGCTACTGATATTTTTGATCAATAAGAAGAAAATCGTAAATTGTTACAACAGGTCCAAGAAAGCACTGAGATGCAAAACATCAAACAAGACTTGGCACAATTACAGAAAAATTTTCAGGCTTATAAAGAGCAGAAGGAAAGTAACAAGTAGAAGCTAATGCAACAGATAGAAAAACAGCAGGCATGCCTTCCTAATGTTACTAAATGGCTAAAAGAGATGCAAGATCAATTTTTTAATGTTTTGGAGGTAGTGTCTAAACATAACACAGAGCTACAAACCAATAACCTATGGTTGAAAGCAAGACTGGATGCATTGCAGAATTTAGAGCAGCAGTTGAAAGACATTGCATATGAGATAGAGGTGGAGGGAGAATTTGTGGCAGCAGATGTTGTGGACAATCTTTAAAATGAGTTGGTAGTAATATCTCAAGGAGTGTGGGATAATTTAAAAGAAAGGCTGTTTATTTTGGCTCAGCGGCCTTATGAAGCTTTTGCTTTTGAGGAATATATAGCAAATATCTTAAAGGATAGGTTCAAGAACAGGAAAACCAGATTCAAGAATTACAACAACTGTTGCAGTTCCAGCAACAGCCCAGGCGACATCAGCAACACTTCAGGGTACGAATTCGGTCGAAATTTTTTCTAAGCTTTTGTTTGTGCTATATCTTCAGGGTACCTGAAGATATAGCACCAGGGCCAAGTAATCAAAGTAGCGGTCGAGTGGAGTTGAAGGAAGACTTTCAAGAGGAGTTGGTACAACCATAAGAAATACTTCAAGCTCTTAAAGTTGTTCATGAGTTGACTGGAGGAAACCCAGATACATTGGTGTTCAATCACCATTCGGAGGATATATTCAATGTAGTGTAAAAGAAAGATGAGGATATGACCAGTATTGATCCAAAGAAATAGGTACAGAATGAACAGGAACAATTTGAAGATCAAGTGGAAGACCAGTTTGAAGGGCAGTTTATGGGAGTTCAACATGAAGATCATGAATTAATTCCAACTAGTTCAATCTTAGTAGACCATTGTACTGGATCTACTACAATAGATAAATGAGTGGGTTCAAGTCTCAATAATTTTGTCGCATAAAACTGATTGTTCCACCGGGTGTGCCAGTGTGGGCGAGTGTAGCTCAAACATATTTATGAACTATTCATCTTTAACAATGATATAAGATGTATGGAAAACCTTAATGGGAGTTAGTTGTACAACTGCTGATGAGGCACATCTGCAAGTTAGTAAGCAACTACCATATGTAGAAAGTTAGTTGTTCGGCTCATATACCTATTATGCAATATTTCGAATGCGAATATGATGTTTCTGATCGGACTCTATTTTGTCCAATTTTATGCCTATTCTATATATGCTGTTGTGACAGAAGCATTTGCAATACAAGAAATATGTAGTTGTTTACCTTAATCAACTATCTATATTGCACTTGATCTTGAGTTGATGTGTTCTCTTTCGAAAGTTCTGAATGCATTCTTGAAGATGATGTATTTCTACTAACATGTATATTTCGGGATTTAATCTCTACCTGTTACACAAATAAATTGGGGGAGGGGTTATAGAGTAGCATCAGATTGCACTATAGTGCTAATGTGAAGCCCAAGCTTTATGCACGTATAGATGCTAATTTGACAAGTAGTGCAGATGATTGTTGATCTACTTCAGGTTGTGTATTCAGTCTTACAAGAGTGGCAGTGGCATGAATGTCAAAGAAACAACCTACAGTTGCTCTATCATCTACGAAGGCTGAGTATAGAGGGACAACAGTTGCGGCATGTGACGCCATGTGGTTATGTAGCTTGTTAGAGTAGATTTGCTATGATGTGATGAACCCTGTACCTCTTTATGGTAGTGATAATATTAGCAGCATCATGCTAGCTAATTACCCGGTGTTTCATGCTCACACGAAACACACAGAGTTCAATATAACTTTAGTGAGAAGGTGCTCAGTGAAGATGTAGACCTACAACATGTGTCTACAAAGCAACAGGTTGCAGATACTTTCACCAAGTCATTACCTCCGAAAAAGCTAGAGTATTTCCGATAGGCTATGGGAGTATACATCTGAAGTTATGCAAGCTCAGGCACTCATTGTCTAAATAACTTGAGCTTGAGGGGGAGTGTGGACATGTATGGAAAACACGATGCCAGATTCCATCACGAGATAGGCAAAGTCTCAACCCATAGTGAATAAGTGGGACATGTTGCCCATCGCTACCTTACATCATCCACACACATAACGATAATAACAACAACTACTAGTAATTAAGCCATACAATTAATTCCATCAATTGGATAAAAAGTTAAAAAAGAGAAACATATAAGAAGAAAAAGGTTTGAGACGCCTAAGTTGAAAAATGCAACAACTAGAGATTGTAAAAATTTTGATCAAAATTAATTTTTTAAAATAATATTGAGTTTGACAAACACAATATTGAAAAAAAATATTGAATCCTCAGCAATCCAGGTTTCGAGGTTGAGGTCCACTTACTAAACAAACTAGGTGTTAGATTCTTATAGTTATGCTTTGGTATACATGTAATGCTTGTTTTTCCCAGCTTGTTATCGCTACCTAGGACTACAGACAACCATATAAATTCTTAGGTAATTAAAAAACATTTGCGGAGTAAGAAGCGAATGAGTGTATGGGTTGAAAAGAGATTATAAGAGGTATGGAAGGATTATTGGGTTTCGTGTATGGGGTGGTTAAAAAGAGAGTGTAAAGGAGAGATTTCACGAGAGATACATAGAATAATAATTCACAATTGCGGAAGTATACATGTGTGTGTGTGTGTGTAAAGAAATAAGTATCTGTGTGTGTGAGATATATTTATTAATCAAAGTTATTCAATGTATGTGTGTGGCCCATCCCAAACCCAGAGCGTAAGACCACATCGTGGAAAGTAAGCCCACCATGTGAAACTTACTCCCCACCTTCTGATAATAAGTAAATAAAAGTGGATCTGTATGATAAGTGTCAAAATGAAAAACTGATGCCAATAGTAAATGCATGAATCACTTGTGCAAAATAGATATAAAAGTTAGTAAAAAATGAGGCGAATCACAAAATGACTAGGGATTATCCATGCTAAAGAATTATCCAATGGATGTGAATTAATTGTATGGCACCAGGCTAGTTAAAAAATGAAAGTGTGTTTTTAAGATTAAAAGTCCCATCAATAATTGAGCCATACAATTAATTCCATCAATTGGATAAAAAGTAAAAAAAGAGAAACATATAAGAAAAAAAATATTTGAGACGTCTTAGTTCAAAAACGCAACTAGAGTTTGTAAAAATTTTGACCAAAATTAAGAATTTTAAATACGATTGAGTTTAACAAATACAATATTGAAAAAAAATATCGAATCCTCAAGCAATCGTGATCCATAAAGATAAGACTCTCTTAGGTCCCTTCTTCAAATAGGACCAAGAGTTCCACCTAGTTGTCGGTCAAGGCCACACACTTGGTTGTATCCACATCCATACACGTGCACATCTTTCTCCAAATATTTTTTTACATCCTTGACCACATGATACATTGGCCACGTTCTATGTGACACCATTTATGGAGCCCATGACATTTCATGTGCAACTTTGTATATGAACCATGTGCATACACTCATCCTTAACCTTAGGGAGTGTTTTTACACTATGATTCTTAATAATATAGCCACTACAATGGTTGATGTGAATTAGAGATATAATTCTAATTAAGTTTGAACAAGTAAATTAATGGAGGTCTACACAAGTCCATGTGTCTTGCACTAGAAACTAGCACGGTGGTTGAAGTAGAATAAGTGCAACAAAATTTTGCGGATAATACTAGTAGTACTATAGGATGGTAGATTGGTAAAATATTAGAGTAGGTTGAAAATTGGACCCCTCTAATCTCAAGGGATGTACTATGACGTAATTATATGTATCACGTGTATTCAAGGGATATTAAAGAAACCCAAGCCCCTAATGCGAGAATCATCATACTCTTAAAAATTTGAGAAATCATGTGCACTATTACATGTCATTGTAAACCCACTAGTGAATTTAAAATCTCATCATTAATGTGATGGATAATTGTTACAGCACATCCTAAAAATTTCTTAGCAAATGCTTTGATTGTACTATAAGCTAATTTTAGGGTATATTGGCCTTAAATTGTTCCAACACTATTGTAATGACTTCAAAGCTTAGGCCTAATAGCACTAAGCTTCTTGTTCAAGATAAAGACTATGTTATCAGGGTCCACTTATCTGGCCACCATCCAAATAAACTAGGTGTTAGAACATCATAGTTACGTTTAGGTAGATGCTTGTTTCCCCCAGCTTATTATCACTTTACTTAGGAATATAAACAACCATATAAATTCTTAGATAATAAAAAAAATTTTAAGTCACAAGTGAAGTTAAGTCACACGTGGAGTAAGGAGCGAATGAGTGCATGGGTTGAGAAGGGATTAGAAGAGGTATGGAAGGATTAATGGGCTTGCTATGTGGGGTGGTTAAAAAGAGAGTGTTAAGGAGAGATTTCACGAGGGATACATAAAAGAATAATTCACAATTGCGAAAGTATACATGTGTGTGTGTGTGTGTGTGTGTGTGTGTGTGTGAGAGAGAGAGAGAGAGTGTGTGTGTGTGTGTAAAGACATAAGTGTCTATGTGTGAGATACATTTACTAATCAAAATTATTGTGTGTGTGTGTGTGTGTGTGTGTGTGTGTGTGCAAACCTTTGCTCCCTCCATCATGCCTAATGTACGAGCCTTCTCTTTTAAAACTTGTAATGGTTTGTTAATCTAACTACTTCTATCAGCACAACAAGTGCTTCGTCTTGGGTGGCTAGTTCCATTTAAAGCCTCCTTCATGATTGAGGTTTGGCTTAGAATTCCCCTTTTTGGTAAAAAATCTTAGTTTATTCATTCGAAATCTATCCCTCTTCTTCTAAACCCTAGTCTATCCAATCTTGTGGCAAACTTTCCTCCATATCCTTTCTTCTCCTCAATCCTCATTGCTAAGGGAATGATTTTTTAAAACACTTTATTTCAATTTGGAGAGCTCTATAAAACCACTAAAATACAAGCTTGTTTCTTCAGTGACTTCTTTATGAGAGTTTGTAACTTCAAGAGTGTGGTTCAAAATCGATCTATGTTCTCCCGAATAGTCTCTCCTTCTCCCTAGCAGAAGTTATCCCATTCTATGAGTATCCTTATCCAAACTCAAGTATGAAGAAATGTTCATGCATCTATCTTTTAAATGACATCCAATTCTTTGGCATTAGACTCTATATGCCCAAAGCCTGGTGCCAAAGAGCAACTGATCCACTAAGAAGCAAAGTGGCGAAGTTTCCTTTAGCCTCTACTCTATGGTCTCCTCACAAGCAAAGTAAGTATCCAAACTCATGATCCACCCAAGCAACACCTCACGCCTATGGTCTCCATCATACTTGGAAATTTGCATATTCTTCTCTCCTAACTTGTTCTTCTGTTTTAGGGTCATGGCATCGACATCATCTGTACCCCCCAAGATGAGTCTGACATCTCTAGTGACTCCGATCTCGGACTAATTTCTCTCGTGAGTCCTGAGAAGTACATTATTCATGGCTGAATTTTTTTTCTCAAATCCATGAAAGAATCAAATAGCTAAAAGATATAAGGTGCCATGTTGTCTCTAATGGACTCTCCTCTGATCTCCTACATCACAAGAGTAGAATTCCTAAGTTAACTTAAGGCTACGTTGTAAGAATTACCAAGCTCTTCAACTTGGAAACCACTCTAATACTTTCACATTCATGCTCATGCGAAAGCACAATTTCCAATTAAATTACTCAATAAACATAGAAATTCAAGTAACCCTTAATTAGAAAATTAACAAACATTCACATAACATGTAAAATTTCACACAAGAGTTAGAATAAAGGAAGGGAAAATGAGGTGCACCCCCTTCTTGGGTTGATCCTAGGTATATTGCTTTATTACAATGATGCTCAGCTACAATTACAATAGTAATGCAAACTATCAAATTGAACTCGAGGTAACCTAAAGGCCTAGGACATGAACATGAAGCCTAATATATATACAATCATCTCTTAATGAATGAAAAATGGGAGAACTCAATATACAAAACTCTTAAGGAAATGTAAAAAGTAACTACTGGTAGCCCTTGCAACAAATAACCAACTGAAGAAAGATCTAAGTAGAGCCCCCCACTATAATAGCACTATATCAAACACCAATCTTTCCCTTAAGCTTTAAAACACATAAAATTTAAATTTGAAAAAATTAGGGCTTGAATTTCAGGTTAGGAAATCCCTATACATCATTATTTTTAACCCAAAGATGAACAAAGCCCTTAGAATTCAAGGTGGGTAGGTTAGGAATAAAGGGATTCACTCCTAGAAGTGGTCGAAAGAAAAACAAAGCTAAAACAAAGAAGGGAAAGCTTGAAATTGAATCACAATATTAGTTGAAGGATAAATCTGTGAATTACACTTAACTCAAGACTTGTCCTAGTGTGGAAAGTAGGAAATTAGCAAGCTAAGAAATTTTTTAGATAAAACAATAATATAACCTATTCAAAACAAGTAAGTATTGTAGCAGAGGTGGGAGAGTAATCTCCATCCCACAATCTCCACAAAAAAATCCCAAAAAACACCGAGAGGAGAGAAACACTTGATCCTCAATAGTAGAAAATCCACATCTTGAGGTGGGTAAATAAGCTCAATTCTAAACTCTCGCGACAAATTATCAAAAGACAAACATAAAGAAAACCCTACTTGGGTTTGCAAGAAAAAGAGAGGGGAAACTCTCAACTCATTCCGGGGGCATGCCTGCACTCCCAACCTGTCACTAGGCTAGAAACGGGGGAATCTTCAGAGAACACGAATCTCGAACCCACAGTGAGGAAGATGTCTAAAAATCGATGAACTTGCTAGGAGGGATCAAACAATGAATGAACCACACACAAAACATGAAGAGAGCTCTACTGCAAAAACGTTCCCTCCCCACTAATGTGTTGACAGGAGTAGCGGCATGCCCTCCTTTGTCGCAACTCAAGGGTTGATCAGCTAGAGAAGAGAAGGAAAAATCGTTCGCTAGGTCCCCACATTTGACAAGTTTGAGAAAAATCGTAGAGCCGGAAGCGAGCAAAACCGCAGAGCCGGAAGCGTGGGGGGAGGGTAAGGAGAGGGGCTTAGCACTACCCCAACTCAACAAACAGGTTGAGGGCATCACAACAGTAAAGGGTTAGGGTAGGGAGCTCAACAAGCACTCCTCTAGTATCACTGAAGCAAAATTTCAACAAATATCAGACGAAGAGAAGCAGCAATGGAGTTAGAATAGAGCTTGTGTGAGAAAAAGATTCCACAAAGCCAGTGGGAAATAGCCCACAGATGCAAGAAAGCCAATCGTAATTTTCAAGGTAGGTAAGGTGGTTGGCTTGTAAACTGGTTTCCAACCTCTTCTTGCTTTCAAAACTTTTGATGAGCTTGGCAAAGCATGGACGCTTGTTGAATCGCAGATCAAGTAGGCAGTGAGTTGAATGGCTTGGAAGCAAGATTTTAGCAAAGGGCATCAAAGAGAGCAAGCCTGGAGCAATTGGAAAAAGATATGAAATGGCAAAAGAGAGTACTTAGACTATCTAATACGGATCACAATCTTGTTGTAGACCTTCGGTGAAAGCCAAAAGCTTATGAAAGCTGAGAAATCATAAAAACCAGCTGTAAAAATCTTCAAATAATTCTAATATCTTATTTTTTAATTGTAGTATTAATTGGTTAAACTAGGTTTTTAGGAGTTAGTATAGTTCTTTTTTTTTTTTGGGTAAACAGGCCGGCTTTGATAATAATAAACGAGGAAAAATACAAAAAATTGCTAATTGAATGAGGCAGCTCCCCACAGCCTATGCTGCTAAGCAGCTAAGTACTTAACCTACTAAACACTCCTTTATCACATCGTCATCCAAGGTCACTGCCATGTCAGCGAGCGTGGTCCTAGTCAGGTGCTAGATAGCATCCACCCGCACACCTACTTTCACTGTCGCTCCATACACTATCTTGTTCCGGATACACTAAATAGCCCAAAAGATTGCTGCCCAGATGTATGGCCAGCACGCTGCAAGAGTAGACGGGACATCCGTGGTCTCAGCGAGAAGAACAAGCCGCCATTTGGCACACAGGTTAAATTTTCCCATCAAGCCTACAGTCCTAATGCGCCTGGCCACCAAACTCCATATTCGCTTAGCAACCATACAGGACCAGAAGAGTTGAGAAACTTCCTCTACTGCATGACCACACAGAGGGCAGAAACTATTGATCTCCTTCCACTTGGCCATTCTTCCCCTTAGGGGGATCCATTTATATATAGCTTTCCAGAGAGAAAGCTGGTTTTCCCCATCTTGCAGCCCCCCCATATTTCCTGGAAGCGGTCCATCCACCAATTGGGCAATCTTCTTACCTTCCATTTAATATTCAGTAGGTTCCACATTGACACTCTTGATCAGGCACCGATACATGGCCTTGGCCTAGATCCTCTTCAGACCCACCTTGTTTATTAACCACTGATTTACCCTCCATCCTTGGGCAGGGATCGGGTTCCTCAGCCACAGTCCTGAGGAACAGCACCCAAAACATCAGACGGACGGCAAACTCCATTTGGGGTCACTAAAGTGATATTGATCTACGATCCAGCCCCTGGATCTCCAGGTGGACCTCCGCTGATCGCAAATATGCAACCAGGCTCTCAACCCTTTATTATGTATCGCCCTTGCCAAATCAAGATCCAAGTGGGCAACCGGTTCATCGTTGATTGAAACTGCCCAACTCCACCACATACTCTCGTGGAGACTGGTATTGCCCCGCAGGCCTGCCTGGCCTTTCCATTGAAAGAACGGACCACAAAGTTTCCAAGCATCAACAAGGCCACCACTAAATCGGATCCCTGAATCTTAGCAGGAAATCTAGAGCAAATGGCCTTGTACCAATTAAGATCCCTCCACGTCCCTACCCCTTTCGCCTTGCAGTTTTCAACAAACCATTTTTGCACATGCTGTCCACAGGGCATTAGATTCAAACAGTTTCAGAAGCCATTTGGCTGGTCAGCATCCGGGATTCCGAGCCCCCCTGCCACTTTAGGGGTCTTTAAGGCTTCCCACGGCAGATAGTGCCACTTCTTTCCCCATCCTCCAGCCATAGGAAGGCTCTGAACAGTTTGTCAACCTCCAGCCAGTGTGTCTTCTATAAACGCCAGATCCATGCCAGGTAGGTAGTGGAAGCTGCTAGGATATGCTTAATGACCAGGCATCTTGCGTTCCATCCCAAGGTGACCGTGCTCCAGGCTCTGAGTTTCAGCTTCACCTTTTCTTTAAACCAATCGAATCGTTGCCTCAGAGAGATATCCACCCCCAAGGGAGCTCCAAGATAGCTTTTTATTTCCGCCCTCTTAATCTACTTACTCTCGAACTGGCTCACCCAGATGGGTTCATCATCATCAGCATCAGACCTTATCAGAAAAGATTTCTCCCAGCTGCACTTGGAGCCAGAGACTTCAACTTTGGTCAGATTTTTCATACTAGCGCTACATTCGGCAGTCATTGCCACCATGTCATCAGCAAAGAGCTGAGAACATAAGACGGAAGTCTCAACCCCTTAACCTTTGCCCTGTTCAATTTCTTTTTTAATCCCTGCAATTAATGGCACTGCGAAGAGTAAAGGGGCCAGCGGGCACCCCTGGCACACTGACGTTTTCAGGTCAAACCTCCCCATCGCTCCACCATTAATACACAGGACAGCAGAGGCGTTTACAAAAAATGCACCCACCATTTGGTAGAAATACTGGCCAAATCCCAGTTTCTCAAGGATCTTAAAAAGATAGTCCCACCTAATGCGATCGTGAGCTTTGTCAAAGTCAAATCCGAGTAATAACACCTTAGTACATGATTGCACAGCATAGTCTAATGCAGTAGCAATGTTTATAATGTTCTTGAAGATGTCACGGCCTCTGATGAACCCTTTCTGCTCCTGATCAAAAAAATTTGCACACACGTCTCTTATCCCGTTGGTCAATGCCTTTGCAAGGATCTTGTAAGAACCATTAAGCATGGTGATAGGTCTCAGTCACCAACCCGGAGACGGTTGGGTTTCTTTGGAAAAAGCTTCATCAGGCCGACATTAAGGTCTACTGACAGGCCCCCATTTAGGCAAGCATAACCAACCATATCCACATAATCTGTTTTGATAGTTTCCCAAAAAGCTACATAGAACTCAGCCCCGTGAGGCTGTCTGCACCCGGAGATTTCTCTTTCTTCAGGCAGTCCAGGTCCTCCTTCAACTCATCCTCTGTGAAGCTTCTATCCAGGTAAGCTTTCTGAACTGGGGATATTCTATCCCCGATTTCCTGCACAAACTCATCCAATTGGATCACCCACTGAGTATCTGCAACACCCGGATCACCCACTATTTTGGAAAGTTCTTTCCTGAAAACATCCGCTACATGCCATAACTCAGAGTGAATTTTCCCTTCTCCGTCCATCACTTTGACGATTGTCTTCATTGCCTGCTTCTTCTTAACTGCTTGGAAAAAAACTTGGAGGGACAGTCCCTAAAAGATATCAAGTCTGTCTACTGAAAGTGAGGGCTCTCTCAGCCCGGCTCAATTCCAACCCTCTCATGCATTCCTCAGTCTCCACCAGTAGGGTCGTGGCCATATGGTCCTCCGTAGAGAGATCTACCACAGATTTGATGCATGACCACGCCCAAGACACCTGATGATTCAGTTCCCTTTCCTGTGCTATGTTTAGACGGCTCCATGTCTTTGCAAATGACATCACCACCCTAATGGCCGCATCCCATCTAACACTCGGGTTCGAGATACCCTCCATGGCAGACACCCAAATCTTTTTCACCAAATCACAGAATTCAGCTGACTTAAAGCATTTCTAGTCCAGCTTCAAGGAAATATCCCTTGATCTACCTACCATACCAGGCAAGGTAAAAAGCCACTGCACTGGGACATGATCCGAGATACCTCCATGAGACAGCCACTTACCACCCATTGGTGCATGCATCCACTAGGCCTCCTCTGAGGCATAGAACCGGTTGAGTCTTCCAGCACGAAACTCTGACCCCTTCCTCTTATTGTTCCATGTAAAGCCTCCCAAGCCTCTCGGATCTACTTCCTGGCAATCTAAAAGCCGGTGATTCAGATTTAGTGAAATTCATGCATCAGATTCCTCACCCGCTATCTCACCTCCTTCAGTTCCAAGGTGTCATTAATTATTTAACCTCTTGTAAAACAAGAAAAGTTGGGGACAAAGAGTTATCCCTCAGCCATTTGGCTAGTTCCTGACTCCTCGAAGGGTCAGTTAACCCACAAACATTAAGTGTGAGAAAAGTGTATGGTTTATTTACCATTCTTACTCTTCCCCTTCTTTTCCTTGGGGGCAGGGCTTTTGGGTGGGGCACTCTGGCCTTTAACTTGACAGATTTGTCTCTTGTTTAGGGTAGTGGCTTGAGGTTTGACAGGGGCTTCAGCAGTCTTATCCTATTTTTGTGCAAGAGGAAGTTCTTCCTCTGATTCCCCAACATCTGATTCACTCATACTCGCATCTACTTGGTTGACATCCTCCTCAAACTCCCTGGACCAGCCAGGTTTAATTTCAGCCTCTTCCATTTGGGCATCCTGTATCCATTTCTCTGTTTCCTGGTCAATGAGTGCCTCAAAAGCATTGTTGGTGGCCAATGAAAAAGTAACTCTCTGTTTCTCTTGTTGAGTATCAGCCTTCCTCTGTTCCTCTGTCTTTTTGACTAATCCCTTATCTGTCCCTGTTTCTGCACTTCTCTCCAAAGGCTGATTCTTTGGTCTACCTTTGACTGTCCACTAGGGCTTGGGGGGGGGGACTGGCCTTTTGTTCAACTGGTTCCTGAGTTTGTTTGGGTCTGTTCCTCTTTAGAGAGCAACTTTTAACTGTGTGAGATGACAATCCACACAGAAAGCAGGAATTTGTAAACCAGAGGCTGTTCCATATATACACTCCCATTTCTGTTGACAATTATCAGTGTCTCTGGGAGTTTCTCAGCAACATCTAACCTGACACACACTTCGGGGTGGCCTCCCAAGATCCATCTTTCACCTGACATTTGATCAAGTAGTAGATCCCAACAAATCGCCCTCTCCTTAGCTGAGTTTGGGGCGTACACATTGACCAGTTTGAAAAGAAACCCTGCAATCTCAACCTCAATCCCAAAAAGGCATTCCACCTCATCACGGTACAATTCTTTACAATGTACAGAAGGCCTTGATAAGATTGCAACACCTCCCTTCCCCCTCTGAGGGCAATTAATGATAGAAGAGAAGCCTAATTTCTCTACTGCTAACCAGAAGCCATCAGCGTGGCCACATTTAATCTCCTGCAACAAGATTAGGTCAGCATTCCAGGGGCTAAAGAGTCAAGAACAAACCTTTTGCTTATTCTTGTCATAGAGATCAACACACATCGTTGTAGTCCCTTTCCTGGGACCGAATCATTGGGCCAATGCTTTACAGGGATCCCGCAAGAAAAGGAAGCGGTTTTCCTTCCTACCTTAACCACACTCCATGCCATATTTTTTATTTTCTTTGAGAATGAACCACTCGCTCTGGTCTGCGTGTATTCCTACAGAGGCTTCCTGGCACCAGCTTTCTCTTTCAGTAGTCTTTTGCGGTGGTTCGCATCCAAGAGGTCTTCATCCTCCCCCCCTAGATCGACCTCCACCCTTGGGGCACCTGTTTGATTGGAAACAACATTAGAACTCTTACCTTTTCTTCCGACCACTTTCCAGTTAGAATCATCTTTCTTGTGGGATGGGGCTGTCAGATGTGCTTCCAAGACAATTCCTGGCCTTCGTTGCATGAGCTGGATATGTATCCCTGAGTCTACAGGGTGTCTCTTTCCCTGATTGCATGGCCTCTCTCGCGTTGCATGTCCTTTCCAGGCCTCCAACAGACGTCGGAGGGACAATAGAAGCAAGTGTTCCGTCAATTCCCCTCTTGCCGGCAACATCCCTGGTCGGCTGCCACTGAGGCGAGCCTGGGGAGTCTTTTGCATGTCGTTCCGTCTCATCGTTAGTCTTTTCATTTCGTGCCAACTTGATGTTGTCCTCCTTAGTCAGACAGTTTTGGGCATGATACCCAGTTTGGCGGCAGAGATAGCAAGAGTCCGGGAATGGACCAAATACTACCTTTTGAGTGATGACAACGTCCTCCAATAGACGCACCTTGACGTAGTTGGGGATTTCTTGACTCCTATCCCACATGAGCCATTCTCTCTTGGGGCCGAAGACTCTACTCGTTGAATCTAGAGCCACAAGAATTTAACCCAAAGCATTAGTGATAGCACCCAAGCTTGACCCGAACCAGGACAGCATAGCTAGGAAATCCACCCACACCGGGCATTCTCGGTACACAAATTCATCGATACTGAAGCTTGGACTCCATGGAAAGATGAGCACCAGAGCACCGGAAAACATGAGAGGATTTTCCAGGATGCCATTTCGCAGCTCTTCGGAAACACAACGAACCAAGAAAAATCCGTTACCCAAAAACCTCGCTTCGTAGCCTTCAGCTGGAACGCCACACTCTAAGGCCAAGAACTCCCTAAGTTCTCCAAACGTAGGCACACGACCGGTCAAAAACATGTAAACGCCTCCATTCACCAACTTCTTGAGCTCTTCCTTGATAGGGTTGAATTCCAGTCTACATTCCACCTTGTGACAAACTCCACTTTCATGCATGTCTTTCTTAGATGGGTGAGTCTCCCTTTTAGCCACGTCCGCACACCACACTAATAAATTCCACGCTTCGTCATGCGCAAAGGTTAAGAAGCCGCCCCTGAGCTTCTTCGCCAAGGTCTCTACGTAAGAAGGCAGCTTCTAAGGATCTTCGCCAAGCTCAAAAGGCCTCTCACTACCAACAATCTCGCCCCGCACAGACACCGAGAGAGGTTGGCACACCACCTGACCAACCTCAATTAAACCTCCATTCATCAGATCGTCCTCGTCCTGACCTAGACAAGACTCCTCGCACCTTCGACTCTAGAGAAGCCTGCGCGCAAGGCTTCGCCGTGCATGCACGAGCTTGAGGGAACGAAAGTTCACAGACACTCAACTCTCCATTCCCGCCGAACGAGCTCCAACCAAACTCCGATGTCCTACTATTAGTATAGTACTTTAATTAGGTCTCTTGCCCCATGACCCCTCTACCCATGCACACAATTAGTTAAATTAGCATGCCTAGAGCAAAAGCACATCCTACCTTTGCTAGGCTTCTAACTCAACCTAGACAGCTCAAAATTTACCCAAATTAAAGCCATCCTTTAGACTTCAACGTGCCCTATCTAATGTGCATGTGAGTCGTTAGGGTGCTAAACATTCTACATCACATCCATCTCACGGTTAAATACTATGTGATCTTCAATTGCCCTCATTAAGCTAAGCACATTGGCCAACACTCACCTCCAAAGCTAGTTTGAAAGCGCCACAATAAACCACGTGTACAAAAGACCCAAAGGGTGTCAGAAAACCCTTGTAGATGTGCAAAGCATCACTAGCCTCGTACAACATGTTGATAATATAATATCAAATGGAGAGTAACCTAGTTGAAAATAGTCAAACCACCCATAATTTCACTGATGTGAGGTCCACTCATGCACTAGCTTCCAACATCTTGTCACTTAATGTGACTTGATGGATACTGGAGATCCTTCACCATATTGAAGATTGTATAAACAATATCGTACCGAAGACGGCAATAATAAACCATGCTGAAGATGACAACTCACACGAAAGGTGATAGATCACACCGAGATGATAAAGTCACACTAAAGGTGACGTGGTCACTTGAAGGTGGCATGGACACACTAAAGGTATCATATGCTAGCAATGTATATATTGTGATCACATTGAAGGTGACGTGAGCTATAGTGAAGATAGCATACACAGGAATCAACCATGGTAAGAGCTCTAAATTGCGAATAAACATGCACACAAGATTTGCAAAAGATAACCAAGCGAGGTCTGAAGTCATGTCACAAGAACACATACAAGGAAAATTCACATGTGTGGTCAATAAACATATGATCATAATAAATAAATATAAATATCAAATAATCATCCATAAAAGTAGTGCAGAAAAGTGCAAGTGTGTTACAGTAGCTTGAGTAATAATTTGCCCTTGAAGAATTTGCTACTTTGGAAGTTCGGGCAACTAACTTAACACAACTCATTCAAGATGGCATCATCTACTTCAAAATCTGGTGCAACTTCTAAGGCAACAAAGCTAGAGGCAAACTCAACTTCGATCTCAAACAAGGCATCTAATGGAGCAACAAAATTTAAGTCTACAATTAATTCCAAAGGGTGCCAAACCATGCCTTCCTACTTCCAATCCAACATTAAAGGCATTAATGCTAGCTCCAAGCAACAAAGAACTGTGCCGCAATTCCCTTCCTTTGCATTCAAGATGGTGACATTTGTACTAACCCAAGTACTACTGATGCTAATGGGGGGAGAACAAACACAGGAGGGACTTCCAATGTTCCCATGACAACCACACCAAACACGCCTTACATGGACCAGACCACATTAATACCTCGATCAAATCGGGACATGGATCTTTCTTCTCATGATTTCCAATCATTCCCTTTCTCAGTGCAATGTCTCATCTACCTATATCTAGATGAATCTAGGAACGTGCCCAAAATCATCCTCTAAAAACACCACATAGTGCAGGTTCAATCTCATGACAATCACTCACAAGGTTAAACTCCATCACACATAGCAAGAACTAGCTACTATGACATCCCCACCAATGTCACCACCGCCCAACGGTGGGTGTAGACCATAGTATAAACATATGCTCTCACATATGCATATCCACAGACCCACAAATACTTTGGAGGTGAAGGGCAGACTCAGCCATGGCAAAGGCCAGCAGTAAAGGAGAAGGCTGTAACAATGTCTAATCTACCTGCCTTAACATGGACATTCCTAGCAATACATATGGTGAAGCATTCATTGGACCTAGCTCACACATAAATTTACAGTATGCAGAGCTCGCTCCACATCATTGTGAATTCTGCATGATGAAAGCAAGCTCAACCATGCTGAAGAGACATTTTCAAATGGCATACTGATAATCAGGTCTTCTGCCTCTTCCAATAGTCCTCTTCGCCCAAGAAGATCAATCATGCACACATAATGCTCCACCAAGGGGGTTATGCCATGATCTCTCTTCATAGAGGCAAAATACCGACTCCCATCAGCAAGCAGACCTGCATGACTGCAAGCAGTGAGAACACAGATAAAGGTGACCTTGTCTGGCTCAAAGCCCTCACCTTGCATTTGATCAAAGAGTTGAAGGGCCTCCTTGGCCTGTCCATTCTGGGCACATGCAGAGATCATAGCATTCCAGGAGACCACATCCCGTTGTGGCATCTCTGTAAACAATGCTCTTGCAGTATCTAGGCTCCCACACTTGCCATACATATTCACAAGGGCATTACCCAGTACAACATCTGTCTCCCATCCGTTGCCAGCAACGGTAGCATGAATCATTTGACCCTCTTCCAGAGCTGCCACATTGGCACATGCATCCACAATGCCAATGCAAGTCATCTTGTCTGCCTCAAAGTCTCGGGCCTGCATTTGACCAAATAGTTCCAGGGCCCCCTTGCCATGCCTGTTCTGTGCACATGCGGCAATCATGGCATTCCACGAAACCACATCCTGCCTTGGCATCTCTACAAACACTCCCATCGCATCATCTAGGCTCCCACACTTTCCATACATGTTGATGAGAGCATTCCCCACCACCACATCTGACTCCCATCTGTTGCCAGCAACAGTAGCATGGATCAATCGACCCTCTTCTAGGGCTGCCACACTGGCACAAGCGTCCACAATGCAGATAAAGGTGATCTTGTCTATCTCAAACTCTTCGGCCTGCATTTGAGCAAACAGTTGAAGGGCCTCATTGCCATGCTCATTCTGGGTACATGCTCCAATCATGGCACTCCAGGATACTACATCCCGATGTGGTGTCTTCACAAACACTGCCCTTGCATCATATAGTCTCCCACAATTACCATACATATTGATGAGGGCAGTCCCAACAACAGTATCCAACTCCCATCCACTGCCGGCAGCTGTAGCATGGATGCATCGACCCTCTTCTAAGGCCACCACACTGGCACATGCATCCACAATGCAGATGACAGTGATCTTGGAGATCTCAAAGCCTTCGGACTGCATTTGACCAAACAGTTTGAGGGCCTCGTTGCCATGCCCATTCTGGGCACACACCTTAATCATGGCACTCCAAGAGACCACATCCCGCTCTGGCATATCTGCAAATACTGCCCTGGCGTCATCTAGGCTCCCGCACTTGCCATACATATCGATGAAGGCATTCCGTACAATGACATCTGGTTTACATCCATTGCCAGCAACAGCTGTGTGGATCGCTCGACCCTCTTCTAGAGCTGCCACACTGGCACATGCATACAAAACACAGATGAATGTGATCTTATTTGGCTCGAAGCCTTCTGCCTGCATTTGACCAAACAGTAGTAAAGCATCCTTGTCATGGCCATTCTGGGCACAAGAACCAATCAAGGCATTCCAACAGACCACGTCTCGCTGTGGCATCTCTGCAAATACTGCCCTTGCATCAGCTAGGCTCCTGCACTTACCATACATATTGACAAGGGCTGTTCCCACGACGACATCTAACTCCCATCCGTTGCCAGCAACAGCAGCATGAACAGCTCGGCTCTCTTCTGAAGCTTCAACATTAGCACATGCATCCAACACGCAGATGAAGGAGATCTTGTTTGGGTTGAAGCCCTCGGTCTGCATTTGACCAAAAAGTTGCAGGGCATCCTTAGCTAGCCCAAGCTGGGCGCATGCACTGATCATGGCATTCCAGGAGACCACATCCCGCTTTGGCATCTCTGCAAACAACGCCCTCGCATCATCTAGGCTCCCGTTCTGGGTACACGCTGCGATCATGATATTCCAAGAGTATAAATCCCGGTCAATTATTCTATCAAACACTGCTTGTGCATTATTCAGGCTACCACACTTACTGTACATTTGGACGAGAAGGTTACTCAGAAATCTGTTGCCAGAATATCCACGCCTACTCATGTGTTCATGCACAATTTTTCCTTCTGACAAAGCCTTGGCACTGGCACAACGCCTCAAAAGCAAGGCATAGGTAGCACAATTTGTCTCTGGACCCAGGGGACCCAGGATCTCCTCATTCAATCTTTCAGAGCCTTTGTTCTTGTGATGGCGACCATCTAGCATCTGTGTGCGACAGGCAATGCAAGTACCTAATACGCTTAGCACCTCTTCAGAAATCGGCCCACTGCGTTGTAGTTGCGTTGCCATGCACCTCAAAAAGGGGACAGGCAACGACCCAAGAACCTTGCCGTTGTGCTTACCCAAGTCTATTTGCGTATCCCTAGACCAAGAACCTAGCCTACCCGAGATATTCAAGCTGGAAGGTATGCAGCATAGTCCCCTGTGTGGTTGCGACCTCTCAAAGGTTAGAGGCTCAATCGCAAGAGAAGGCATGCCCGATGTCGACGATAAAAAAGACGAACCGCAACAGAGGAATAGTGCAATGCGGTGGATATTGTTGCTGGAGCTGGGTAAATGAGAGCACTAAAAGGGGCAGTGAGCACTTGACTGCGCATTCTAACGGAAGCTGAGGATCATTCGTTTTTAAGAAGAAAAGTAGCAGCAGAAGGAAACCCTGAGAAATCGGGAATGCTCAGCGATGAAACAGACAGGGTGGAAAGGCAGAATTGTACGCCGTCCAATTCAAAGACAGAGCCTTACCAATGCGTATTGTACTGAGATCTTCAATCTGCCTGCGAGGCTGTCTCAGGTGCTGTGTGATGACTCCGATTCATGAGCCTTTGCGAATTAAGCCAGCTTCTGTTTCATCTCTCAGAAGCACCATGAGTCTCAGCTATGGAAGTTGAGCAGCAATCGAGCAGATGGATCCAACTGCTCTTGGGTGCGGACACCCTTTGAAAATATTTTGATTGGTGAAGGTATATGGTCCTTCTTGTATTTGTTCATTCAAAACCTGCAAATTTTTTAAGCAATGAGTTTGAACTTCTAACATTTTCATTTTCACCTCTACACAATATTTCCTCGATTTTCTACCACCTTTTTTTTTTTTCCCTCTCAATTTTGTAAAATCTGCAAAAATTTTTAGAGTATACTTATATTTCAGCTAAAAAGTCTCCCCGTTCTCAAGAAAAACCTTCAAATTTTTGAAACGGTTTTCCTGAGAAAAGTGCTTTTTGTGAACACTCAGGACAATATTTGGGCAACATTATGAGGTCAAACACGAGCATGGACCAGCGTGGTTACAAACCACTACACTAATCACATTCTTGTGTTAAGATGTTCTTATTTTTGCTATATAACATGACCACCAGGTTGTGTGAAGAGCACGCCAGATGGGCATATTTCCCTTCTCTTTCTTGTCAAGTGTGTCATGCGCCTTGTTTGAACTAGGGTGGATAGGTAGACTATGGTTTTCATTTGGAGAGTCTGCCTACCTATGGGAGAGGCCACATCCGGACCAAAAGTTCACATCTGTTAGGGGTAATGCTCTTATCGAGTCAATGAGAGCTCGAGGTTCTAGAAGTGAAGTCATTATGCAACTTACAAGATATTGTGACCTCGACTACTACCACATAAATGTTGGTGTTGTTGTCCTTCAGTCTTGCATCCACCATGGTTGGAATCCCTTATCGTCTCACGAACATGCATCAGACATATTTGTTGTCTTCCTTATAGGATCTTGAAACTACTTGTATCACGATCCATCTATAAAAGTAAATTCTTAAAAGTTTATGAAGGAACTACTTAGCAATTTCTTAAGTTTATGATGGAGCTACCTTTCAAAGCTCCATGCGGATCATTGATTAATCAACAAAGATTTGAATATAGTAAAAATATTTGACAAGTATATTTAGAGACCCTTACATGAAGGCTTTTCATACAATTTATCCTTCCATTATGATAGGCATCAATCAAGAAAAGATTTGTAAGGTAGTTTCAATGTGTTGGATTGATTCGAGAGTGCTATCATGGATTTGCTTTGAAGTTGGAAAAGATTTATGTGGATTCATTAATTTGAATGACTTGTTCCAAAGTTTGAAAGAGGTGAGATTTGCCACTCATAATCCTCTCCTGCCACGACTATCCTTTTTTTAAATGCATTCCACTCTTGGAAAGGCACCCATGACCCATCCCATTACGTAGATATTAGATCCACATGTTTGTTTCATTAGAAAACCATATAGTCGATTTCCCACTTTACAGGATGATATACTCATAAGATATACTGATACAACCTCTGGAATGCTTACCAAGCTTGGTCACAGCTCTACTACAATGCTTTAATCGCTTCATTCTCTATCATCTTGGTTGCTCATCGGAAATTCTATTACAGTAACTGAAATCATCTGGCTCTACATTTTGACGTTAGATAGATTTGCTCTTTGGCTTGCTCAATTACAATGTCTAAGGTCTGTCGTTGGAAGAAATTCCCTCATTTGCTTTGCACTACGTTTCCTTACCACTCGGTTACATACTAACCTTTACATAGGGGCATTCACATAAAAGATTGATTAACATGAAAGAGAAAATACTATATTTGAGCAAGCTCTGGGTTAGCACAGAGGAGCATCAATGGCACTTTCTACCTCTGGTGACCCTTAATGACCTTATTTGTGGGAACACTGCTCATTCCTAGGCTTGGCAAATGTTGAGATGAGACCCTTGGTATGTCTCAACTCGATAGCTTTTGAAGGCTATAGCTTTAACAGCTACAGTGCCATCATGTGCAGCCACAAAAAACCGAACTAGGCTAATGGCAAGCATTGAACCTCCTTCTCTTTCGATTATCTCTCTCACAAGACTAACTAGCTAGGCTCATGGCAAGCACTGCCAAAGTTTGCCTTGCTTCGCTTGTCACTCTCCTCGAGATGGATTTAAAGGACCATATGCAGGGGAGTCTTCTCTACCTGTGTGCCATCCATAGGATTTGCAGCTTGATAACGATGGAGATACACTAATTGGCACTGGACTAGTGAAAGCATTGGAAAAGCTTACGAGCAAGCTTCTCCTTAGTGATGATCATAAGGGAAATTTCTATCACGCTTGCCTTGAGTTTATCATACAACGTAGGATTGCTTAGAATATTTATTATCGTTTGAAGCCTGATACTCTCCATCATGACATTGGAAATCACGCGGTTCAGCCTTCGATTAAGGACCCCTTATGTTGGGATTTTCCATCGGAGCACTATTGCTTATCATGACAAGAGACCTTTGGCATTTTCATTTCCGTTATTATGGCATGTCCTATATAAAAAAGCCATAGTAAGAAATTGATGATGGTTTTCATAGCACTTACGTTATTAACATGGGACTTTTTACCTTGTTTAGCAGTATTTGCATTATAAGTTTCTCATAAACTTTGATATAGAAATAGAGAAGGATTGTTTCTTTTGAACATTTTTGTTATGTTTGTTTATGCTCTAATTTTTCCTTCAAGGTGTTCTTTGTCTTATTGGGATTGCCAATTCTTTAAATGGCATTCATACAAATTACTTTTCATTAGTAGGGCTTTACCTTGATTAGGTACTAGCATGGAACTAATTTAAAACGTTGGATCTATAATGCTTCTAAATGATATAAATTCTTACTTACACGCAAGGTCCCAAGGTTTAGTTAAGATAATCTATTGGTTACTAGCACTCAACTCTCCTGAGACAAAAATGGATAGTAATTTTTTAATTTATGTCCCCATATTAAGGGAGGAATTCTTCTGTATATACCTTCGCAAACTTAGTTTTGGAAAGATTTCCTTGGACAGTGCTTCATTAAAACTTTTTATACTTTGAATTTATTTATGACATGGAATTTATACGTAGGATGCCATGGATATGTAAGTTTCCCATAAAGGTTGCACTATTCTCTATATGTATTTCTTTTGATAATAAGGTAGCACAGCTGAAAAACAGAAGAGTATTTCTTTTACTACATTCACACTATGGATTCTGATTTTTTCACTTCTTGTGAAAATACATGGGGGTAAATATAATTATGTAGAGGAGAAAAAGGAGTCTCCATTGGAATTTTTCATAAATGCCCATGCCCTCATTATTACTAATATTATTTTGGAATATGGTAACAAGTACTTTTATGCAAGTGCTACTTCATTGCTTTCTTGAAGCTACTTTGGATCAATAAAATGCCAACGATTGATGCAAAGATTTGCTTAATGCTAATCTAGATAGAGTGACAAGGATAACAACTATATGCCGGCATTGAAGCCTGGCTTCTACATCATGAATGAATTGTTCTAACTTTCGTTGTGTTGTGATGCTGCCAAGCGAGTCGACATACCTCTCCATTAGGTTTGCATTGAAAAATCTAAGGCAAGAAGATACGATGTTCACAACTTTGAGGCGTACTCTACAGCAGATTATCTCCAAGTACTGATAAATCAAATTGGACATTCTATTGGAGACTAGGTATCAGTATTGTTGTACTTTTTGCAATATATCGACATGAATGTGAGTCTAAAAATTGACTCCCACACTGACACTTTGTCAGATGGAATGGTATGATTGGAACTGGTTCCAAATTGTAGGCATATACTCCATCTTCCTGCATACATGAGCATCTATGTATGTATATAATGTACATGTATGTATATAGATGTATGTAATGTGTGTGTGTGTGTGTGTAGAAAGAGAGAGAGAGAGAGAGAGAGAGAGAGAGAGAGAGAGAGAAAGAGAAGCCACAAATAGGTTAAAGATATGCTCTCTATGACAAGGACACCTTTTGTATTTACCATATCCCTTACCAATACTCTCCCATCTAGTTAGTCCATAGTGCATTGTGAAGTATTAACTAAGGAAAAGGCATTTTTTAAAAAATAGACTTACTCTAGATTCTTCCAAAGTTGGTACTCCAACATTGCTTACTATCAGAAATTATCCACTTAGTATTGAGCACTCTATATAAGCCCCCCCAATTGGTAAAAAGCAAGATTAATTAATTTGTGTCACAACTCGGGGCTACAATGGATCAATTAACGTAAGGTACATTGGTGTCAAAATGGATCAATTAACATAAGATTGCAAGCATATTGTGTCGCAGAAGATTTGCGATGTCGCTCGTTATGGCTTCTTCCAAAAGCTTCTGCATCCCTGGATACTATAAAAGGACGTGCCCTTGAGCATACACCACCACAAACCCAACAAAACCATGCAGTAGCCTCTAGATAGGAGATTTTTCCGTGGAACCCAATGGTTGGCAGCTCATTTCAGCCTCAAGTCTCTGACGGTTTCTCCACAGCCTTCACGGGGGAGGTAGGGAGACACAGTAGTGCTGGAAGAAACTTCTAGGGGAGGTAGGGGAGGGAAGAGTGGGAGAGAGTGAGGGGGGGGTGGCACTGAGCTAAGAGAGAGTGAGCGAAAGGAGGGAGAGAGGCAGGGGGGACGAAGAGGAGAGGGAGCAGAGGAGAGGAGGGGGTTGAGGAGAGGAGAGGGAGTGAGAGGAGAGAGGTAGGGGTGAGGAAGAGGAGAGGGAGCACAAGCAGAGGAGAGGGGGGGTTGAGGATGATAGTAGAAGTGAGAGAGGAGAGAGAGAGGAGTACACATGATATAGCTACCTATACACTACCTTGTATTGAACATGAACATGAAGATATACATGTGAACCCCTTTGGATTAGGGTCAGGGTTTTCCCCTAAAGCCCTAGACGTATGGTGCAATTTATACCATTCTCGACACCCCCTCTTAAATTGCATTGGGTAAGTAGAGGGTTCATGTACAAGACCTTTTTGTGTTTTGTTTGATGCATGTGGTAGCACCCAAAATTGAAAAGAAAACTAAAAGAAATCAGAGTAGTATGTGCGTATGCGAGCACAGTGACTACATAGCGGAAGCATGTACAATGAGTACAACTTACTAGATCCTGTACATAACGTGGATTTCCCCCTCTTAAGTTGTGGGTCATCCTTCGCCTTTGGGAATAAAACCCAGAAGATAGGCTGAAAAGAAGAGGAAGGAAATATGTAGAAAGTGAAGTCCACCTGGATCAAAGACTAGTCAATTGAAAGATCAGTGCATGTATGGCTACGTGCTGAACATTTCAAGGTTGAACATGTCATAAGTCGCCATGGACTGTGTACCTGCTCTATGGAAGAGGCATCCGGAGTTAATGTAGCGATGGAGAAGGAATCTGGTAGGTTGTGACATACAAGGGTGTCACCAACCCAAAAGAACTGGCAACAATGTGTGGGGTATGCTGCAGAGTAGAACTATAATCTCTATCGAATGATGCGAGGTCAAAGAAGACCGCATAGTTGGTGTCGATAGAGTAATCCAGGGGTTGAAAATTTGGGGTCAAAGGTGCAAATATGATACGCTACTCTGTTGAAGAAGAGGCCCATAAAACTAACAAGGTATGGCAACCTGCCAAACCTGTATGCTCAACTATCATGAGCTAAAGGTCATTTGATGTGTGCATGGCTAAACATCCATCGGCATGGGATGTAGCATTTGTCAAAGGCTCAAGGTGGCGCTGACAGTATGGTGCAGGACCACACTGATGCATAGGTGTCCTCATGCTGAGGAATGACCCGGTGATCAAAAGAGGTGGTGGCAATAACTGGATCCAAGGGTCGTGCAATGTGGCATAACCAAGTCGATGCTGGAATGTCCTGAAGACTGATGTGTTGATCTACACTAATGATGAAAACTCTGTCAAAAAATGTGATGAGCTCTGTATAAGAGGTGAAAGCATCATGGATTGATGTTGAAATGGAATTACCTAAAGAGATGAATGCATTATGGCATATATCTCCACATGTGGCTAGAGATGTGAGTGTCTCGTATGGAGGAGTTACTTGCTGTGAATAACTGCATGATCACTAGTGAACTCAGTTGAGTATTTGCACCTGCGGTGGCAACAGATGGAGTCGACGGATCCATGCATGAATGTGATGGTTGTACATCACTGGAATCAAGCTGTGCTGATGTAAATGGGTTTGCCTATACTGAGGACTTACTGTCAAATTCGCCTCGTGCTGATGGCTTACTGTTGAATGTGCCTTGTCGTCCTGAGGGCTTACCGAGAAGTGTGCCTCATGCTAAGGGCTTACCGTCGAGGAATGTGCATGATCAAAAACTGCGGGCTGATCCATGCTAACTTTTGAAGCATCTGCATCTGATCTCTCAAGGCCAATGAGTATCCAGTTTGCATCATAAACTGGTACACACCTTGTGGCAATGAATGGTCGAAGAAGGTTCTCTTTCCACTTACAGATCATGTCTGAGTGGTCGGGTCTGTTGTTTGGAGCAATTTTGAGAACCTTTCATAAAACCATTATAACTTTCTGTTCCAAGCTCCATTTTGAATGAAACTGATATCAGAATCTTTGTCTTTTCAAGATCTATGTTTCGTCCCGATTATCCCATTCAGCCAAATCAGCCCTATCAATTCACACCTTGCACATTAGTTCACATTGTGTTGAGTCAAAAGATGTTCTTCCAACAATGGCTCGCCCTTACTTTTGGGGCTGACCGATTAGCTCAAATCAATGCTTCCCCTTAGCCTTTCTTATTTCCAATGCTAGAGTACAACCTCACCTTTGAGGTCTATATCTTTGTTTTGATATGAGAAGATAGAGAGTGAGTGTCTCTTTAAGCTTCATCTAATGCCCAAATCTCTTCTCTCTTCTTCAATTTGTGGGTTGAGACGTGACCAAAACCAAACCCCCTGTTTTGTGTCACAGTAGCTCTAGCCTAGCATCCCTGATTTGGCTTATGTCAGTGCAAGTGTTGGATTGGCTCTTATCAAGTGAGAGGAATTCTTACTTTCTCTGTCAAGGTCGCTAGTCGGCTTAGATGCGATCCAAGACATTTGCTTAACAAATTCTATATTTAAAAAAGGAAAGCAACTCATCAAAAAGTCTTGCCATTGCCGTCACTTTCCAACTTATGTTGATGACCGAGAAAGGCCATGTGTTGGGACAGCTGGGTTAGAATTTGATAAGATCCTGGTGGCTTCGTGCTCGGGATGCCCTCCTGGACCAATCCCTAATATGCCACCTTTCATGCTTGCAATTTTAGTGACATCTCGAGCACATGTGTGGTTCCGATTGCATTCTGTCAAGTTTCCTGCAGGATGTAATTGGGCTCAGGGACACATGACAACGTAAAGTTTGCAAGATCCTATCGAAGTTACATGCATATGTTAGGATTGAAATCCGATAGGGATCTTCATTTCGATTGCATATCTCCCTTCTGCCGACCCTTGCCTGCTTGTGTAGTTTGTGTGTAGTTTGTTTGTATCCTTCAGACATCCGACTGTACTTTTTGCCTAAAATTTGCCAAAATTGTTGCATGTGCCCAACCTCGCGACCAGATGAGTGCATTTAACTCCCAATTGATTGCAGCCAATCGAAGCATCACACCTATTTTAGAAGCAAATTAATCGTAAAAATTCTGAATTTGTGCTTTACAAAATGAGAACAATTGCTAAGGCAAAGGCACCTTCGGATGTCATGATTGGCGGTTAGTGTCCGATCCCGAGCGTCTTCCTCCACCGGTGATGACGATTTTCCGCCATGTCACCACTTGGCGTGCAGAAGGTGACAGGTGTGTCTCTTTGGACACGGGGATGCTGCATCACTAGAGCCAGCAGCTGCCCATAAGGCAGCCTGCTGCTCAGGGGAGCTGCTCTTAAAAACCAAAACATGTCCGATGTATAGTGCTTTCGAAAAATAGGAGCTCAATAGCAAGAGGGATGCCAAAGATAAGCGACCAAGCAGGGCGACATACGTGATGGTTAATCTCTCGGATAGTCCTTGCCCTCGAGCTTTCGATGCACAAATAGACTTCAGTTGGCACAAGGGCAAGTTCCAGAGGTCGTTGCCTCTCCCCTTCTTGAGGTGTATGGCAACCAAGCTCCCACGTTGTGATTGGATTGCTGGAGAGATAAGCGAGATCGAACGCAGCAAGCCCTGCTGCACGCTGACATTAGATGAGCAACATCAGAGGAATGAAGACTGCCCACCAAAATTCTTGAAACCGGAGATCCTCCGTCAGCTGGGTCCAGAGACAGATCAAGCTGGTTATGCCTCGCTTTTGAGACGTTGCACCAGTACCAAGGCCCTTTCTGAGGGGAAACGTGTACATGAACACCTGAGTAAGCGCGGATATGCTGGCAACGTATTTCTGAGTAACCTTCTCGTCCAAATGTACAGCAAGTGTGGGAGCCTGGAGAATGCACGTTCTGTGTTTGACAAAATAGTTTATAGGGATCTGTACTCTTGGAATATTATGATCGCAGCGTTTGCGCAGAACGGGAGCCTGGATGCTGCGAGGGCATTGTTTGCAGAGATGCCACAACGGGATGTGGTCTCCTGGAATGCCATGATCGCTGCATGTGCCCAGAACGGGTATGGGAAGGATGCCCTACAACTTTTTGGTCAGATGCAGACAGAGCACGTCGAGCCAGATAGGATAACCTTTGTCTCCGTTGTGGATGCGTGCTCTAGTGTGGCAGCCCTAGAAGAGAGTCAAGTGATCCATGCTACTGTTGTGGCTAACGGGTGGGAGTCAGACGTCATCGTAGGAACAGCCCTCGTCAATATGTATGGCAAGTGCAGGAGCCTACACGATGCAGCTGCAGTGTTCGCGCAGATGCCTCAGCGGAATGTGGTCTCCTGGAATGTCATGATCGTTGTATATGCCGAGAATGGGCATGGCAAGGAGGGCCTGCAATTGTTCAATCAAATGCAGGCTGAGAGCTTGAAGCCGAACAAGATCACCTTCATTGGCATCGTGGATGTGTTTGCCAGCATGACCCTCCTAGAAGAGGGCCGAGGGATCCATGCTACAGGCGTTGGCAGTGGATGGGACTTGGATGTTATAGTGGGTACAGCCCTTGTAAACATGTATAGCAAATGTGGTAGCCTAACTGATGCAAGGGCAGTGTTTGGAGAGATGCCACAGCGAGATGTGGTCTCCTGGAGTGCCATGATTGCTGCTTGTGCCCAGAATTGGCATGGCAAGGAGGCCCTGCAACTTTTTGGTCAAATGCAGTCCGAAGGCTTCAAGCCAGATAAGATGACCTGCATCTGCGTCATGGATGCATGTGCCAGTGTGGCCGCCCTAGAAGAGGCTAGAGTGATTCACGATACTGTTACTGGCAATGAATGGGAATCACATGTTGTTCTGGGTACTGCCCTCATCAATATGTATGGCAAGTGCAGAAGCCTAGATGATGCTAGGGCTGTGTTCGCAGAAATGCCACAGCGGAATGTGGTCTCCTGGAATGCGATGATCATTGCCTGCACCCAGAATGGGCATGGCAAAGAGGCCCTGCAAGTGTTTGGTCAAATGGAGGCTGAAGGCTTTGAGCCAAGCAAGATCACCTTCATCTGTGTTTCGGATGCCTGTGCCAGTGTGGCCGCTTTAGAAGTGGGTCGAGAGACCCATGCTACTGGTGCTGGGAATGGATGGGAGTCGGATATTGTTGTGGGAACTGCATTCATAAATATGTATGGCAAGTGTGGAAGTGTAGATGATGGGAAGGCGGTGTTTGCAGACATGCCACAGCGGAGTGTGGTCTCTTGGAATGCCATGATCGCTTTGTGCGCCCAGAATGGGCATGGCAAGGAGGCCCTACAACTGTTTGGTCAAATGCAGGCTGAAGGATTCAGACCAGACAAGATCACCTTCACATGTGTTCTCACTGCTTGCAGTCATACAGGTCTAGTTGCTGATGGGAGACGATACCTTTCCTCCATGAAGAGAGACCATGGCATAACACCCTTGGTGGATCATTATGTGTGCTTAATTGATCTCCTTGGGCGAAGAGGACTTTTGGAGGAGGCAGAGAACCTCATCATCAGTATGCCATATGAGCATGTCCCTTCTGCATGGTTGAGCTTGCTTTCGTCATGCAGAATTCACAATGATGTCGAGCGGGCCGTACGAGCTGCAAATTCTGTTTTTCACTTAGAGCCCAGAGATGCTTCACCATATGTATTGCTAGCAAATATTTATACGAATGCAGGTAGGTCAGATGATGCATTGAAGGTGAGAAAGGCAATGATTGATAATGGTGTGAAGTGTGTGTCAGGGCGCAGTTGTATTGAGGTGAATAATGTGGTGCATGAATTTGTTGTTAATGACACATCACATCCTCAACAGCAGGATATACATGCTGAGTGG
Source organism: Dipteris shenzhenensis (assembly GCF_047967505.1). Taxonomy (NCBI): domain Eukaryota; kingdom Viridiplantae; phylum Streptophyta; class Polypodiopsida; order Gleicheniales; family Dipteridaceae; genus Dipteris; species Dipteris shenzhenensis. Next base: position 10,973,994 of record NC_141598.1, read on the forward strand.
CAGAGGTTGAGTATATGCCTTAAGGAATCTGGATATGTGCCTGATTCACATGCACTGCTTTAAGATGAAGATGTGCTTTGCTACCATAGTGAGAAGTTGGCCATTGCCTTTGGTTTCATTTCCACCCCACCAGGAACTCTCATTCGTATCACAAAAAACCTTCGTGTTTGCTCTGAGTGTCATTCTGCCATTAAATACATCTCTAAGCTTTCTCAACGGAAAATAATAATTAGGGATGCTAATAGGTTCCATCACATTGAGCATGGAGTATGTTCGTGCAATGATTATTGGTGAGGTAATCATCAGACGCATCTCTTAAAACTGTATTAATGCTCAGTACAGTTTCTTTTCTGTTTGTACAGATACACTTGTGACGTTATGGGTGAGGTTTTGTAATTGACAGATGTGCAAATGGCATGTCATGGTAAATTTTAATTAACGATGTGACACTCTTGAGCGTAATGTAGATTAAAATATCTGATGTATCTAAGGCCGATGTGGTGGATATTGACTGCTACTAGAGCAAGCCCTTGATCACACATATCCCAAATAGGCACTTCAGTCTAGAAGGCCTCCACCTATGTTTTCTTTCAATCTGAAGGTACTAGGAGAGTGTAGGTTGTATAAACCATATGAGTGGGTATGGAAACCCTATGGATGTCCAAAGCATCTCAGTTCACGAGGCATGCTGGCACAAGCCAGGAAATTTGAGGACATCAATCAGACTAACAATATTTTCTTCGTTTGTCATACATGAAAGCCAACACGACTTGATAGTCATTGTATGCAGTATAGCAAACTTATGTGCCAGTGGTATATCCTCCTCACTTGAATTTAACCTGCTTATCTAGGCCATACAAAGCATCCTCTATCAATAAAGTCACATGAACATCCTTGACAAAGGTGAGAAACTAAAATTGTCTTGGGTTCTCACAAATTGGATAAGATCAAGAAAGAGTGTCAACTGTCCTCACTAGAAATTGTGCTATCAAATAAAATGACCCCACATGTATTTTACATGTGGAATTTTGCCTTGTGCACTAGCAACATGCTCAAAATGAGCACCCACATTGTATCATCCAAGGTCTCTCTTTTTCCATTTGCATTTGCCCAATTAGTGCGTGAAACATACTAATCAACATTTTTTATACAAAGAGGGAGAGAGGAATGTCCTTCTTAGCCACTTTTGAGCTGGTTTGCAAACATTTTGTAGATTTCATAATATGTCTTGCTATTTGGAAGAAATTGTTACCCAATCACTCTTTCTGCCTTCCAAAGTTTCAAATAGTTCCACAATTGCCTTTTGCAAGGCTCTGTTAGCCTTCACTTTTCTAGGAGCCTCTTCTAAGGCTATCAAATATGCTTTGTTGTGACTTCTTCAACTCACAGTCATGGGCCTCGTTGAATCTCTTTCTCAAGGCACATGAACATGCTTGTGGTGAGGATTGTGATGTGGGGAGCTTATGGCAATTTCGTGTAGTTCTTGTCTCTAACAGTGTCTTGCTTCTTCTTTTTAGATCACCTTCTCTATGAGGGTCCATCTGTCCTTGGATGTATATATTGCAATATCCAAATTTATCTATCAAAGATGTCTCTAGGACATGTTATCATGTGGATATCATTCTTAAAGGCATCTTTATGCATTGTCCACCCAATCATTTTGATAAAATCCTACAAGGATTTGGAATGCACAAAGGAAACATCAAAACACATAACTCTAAAATATAAACTAAATGCAATAACTATAAAAGATCTAGTAGATAAAGATATGCACGTATATTCCATGATGTAGTAGCTCTAGTTGCCCTTGTTGGGTTTGATGGGAAGTTGAAAGCTACCCATAATCCCCTGGCCTGAAGTTTTCTCATGTAAGGTGCCACCCTCATTATGGTGGATAATCTACATAGTTCTACGAAAAGCTTATTTGGGCAATTTAGCAAGGTTCTAGACCTTCTTTTCCTATAAAGATGTTCAAAGTGTTAGCATGTGATGTTAATGATTATGTGGTCATATAGACATAAATAGATACTATGTAAATGGATTCATACTTATGTACAATGGTACATAACATGCAATAGAAATCTCTAACTTTTTTGTCAACATAGTTAGAATGACATAAAATCACACATTTGTGTGACATGCAAACATGTTATGTAAATGGCTACATAACATGCAAAAGAAGTTGGAATAGAAATCTTTAACTTTTTATCAACATGATTAAAATGATGTTAAATTACTCATTTATATAATGCCTTCATTGCCTTTGAAAATAGAGATGAACTTTTGTAACACTTTTGCAGCCTCAGTGGTGGAGTGTTGCCATGAGATGATAAGAAACTATATCTTTGGAATACTTCCTATTCTAGAGCTCCAAAGCAATGTAGAACATTAATCTCAAATTTCCTCTTTCTTCCAAACAGATAGTACTTACTCCACTTCACAAGGGAAGCCTCTTCTAGCTTCCTCTCTTCCTTAAGAACCACTATTCCCCCCATTGTAACCTCGACATATTCTATTTTCTTTATTTATGCTTATGATGGTATAAGTGCTTTAGGTGCCTCATAAGGAGCCAAATATTTTTCAGCCTCTATCACATCTATGGTGTATTCTTTTTTGCTCATCTTTTTGTAGAGGATTTTGCAAGTTCTAGCTTTGGATTTGTTGCCTTTTCCTCCACTGTTTTGGTTCTTTTCTTCATTTTTCTCTCCTTCTCTTGGTTTTTCTCAAACCATTCTTTGCTGGATTAGGCTTTCTTTCATATCGTAAAACTGATCAAACGATGTCCTCAATGTTTTGTATTCCATATTTTTCTATAGTAGAACTGGCCTTCTATTCCCAACCCAAGCTTCTGATTGAGTTCTTTGCATTTGTCTCTACAATGAAGGGCCGTGAAAAATCCAGGCATACTAGTACATATGCATTACTCAAGGCGTCTTTGAGGTCCTCAACATTGAATTGTGCTTCTTGTGACCACTTGAAAGCATCCTTTTTTAACAAGTCAGTGAGAGGGGTTGCCCTCTTGGCAAAATGTTCAATAAAAAGAAGCAAGACCCAATAGGTCCCATCTTCATTGCATCAAAATTCTCAAATAGTGTCTTCAAAATGGCATGCTTATTATCAAGCAACTTGATTGTTTTGAAGAACAACTACCACACTCTATGACTACAACAAAACCCACCTATTTATAGTCACCTTCTTTGATTTGATGAAAGATAGCAACATCATACATAGGTGTTCCTCTCATTGGATCATACAGTCCAATATACCAAGGATGCTTGCATATGTAGGGGGTCCCTTCCACCTCACCTTCGGAGGCTTGTATACCTTTAGCTTTTTTGTCATTTGCATTTCCATGGTTCTCCTCCGTTTGTGCACCTATAAATCAAAATAAAACTAGCACAATGTCAAATTTTCAACATGGAAAGGATCCCTTGTATGACATCAACACAAATTGTTTTTTATAATCACATGGTCATCAACATAGGTTGAAAAGAGCCGTGATGATCATAACAATTATGTGGTCTTTATCAAGGTCATGGATCTCCATAGCTATGTCTAGATGAAAACATGCTCATTATTAAGGATTTTGTGCAAGAAATTATGCCATTGGAGGTTTGTAAGCTTCATTAGGAACACTTGGTTGCATTGAAACTCACTTTTGCGATCTTCATATCTAGCAATCAATCATTCCTAATGTTCACATTGCCATTTAGATATCACTGGAGAGATCATTGAGCCTTCTAATGACCACGTGGTCTTTAAACATTCAAGGATCTCTTTAGAAATGTCTAAATGTGAGCACGTGGTCATTAGGCTAGATCGATTGCCAAGAATCGAGACCAATCATATTAAAGACCCAATTATCGATTGTAGAGCTATAGAAATTAAAATTCTTGTAGAGAGAGCCCATGGTCATTGAAGAGTTGCATTATGAACACATAGTAATAATGAAGCTCATCGCCCTTTGTGAGATTCAAATATGGAAATGGATCCACCCTAAACCATTACATGGTCAAAATGAGCCTCAATATGGAGAGGGAGGTCCATGGGCTTGATTGCAAATGTCTGGACGTTTCTTCTATCAAAGTACACTGGGCTGGATAGAAATGTATGTTTAATCTTTCAAACTACTTTCTTTAAAGTTAGGTTTTCGTTTGTGAATTATCTTTAATATCATTAACTTGATAATTTTTTAAAAATCCTACAGACATTTGGAACCCCTGAATCTTGGCTGTGGAGTACATGTGCAAAATCCATACAAATTATTTTTGACAACTATATTACTCGCTATGATCCAGATAGTCCGATTCATCCATCAAGACAAGCTCTGGGCGAAGCTTCCCCTTCCAAGAAAAATAAAAATCCTGTACATTCTCCACTAAAGCTTTTTGCATACAAACATGGAAGTCCGCAAAAAGTATCCAAGGAGAAATAAAAAAATTAAAAAAAGAACTCAAGTTTGATACCAGCAAGGAGAAGAAGCCAGCTGAGAAAAATTTTAAAGGACGTCAAGGAATAGAGAAAGCTAGAGACCATGAGCAGATTGAGATGCAAACCCAGCCCTCAAAAGAGGATGATCCAGATACCGAAGAACCCCAAGTGAAGAGAAGATGGATCCAAAACCCTCACAAGGGGATGCTTGATTTTTCAAATATATCACTTGTAAATATTGGGGAATACCATCCCCATGCTTTGTACTTTAAAAGAAATATATAAATCTTTTTTCAGTTCAAAGTCCCGCCTTTTCTCCCACTTTATTTGATGTGTAAGATTTTATGGTTTTATCACTTTTATAAGTCTGTATTGAATACATCTTTATCCACTAAGATATATTTTTGGGACTTGCATATATAAAACCTTTCAACAAGGATAGGAAAAAATTCCCTGTCAATAATGCATTGCAAGACACATTGTAATCAAAACACTTCTACATTTGAATTTACAAAAGATTTGGATTGAGATTACCAAACAATGATACCCACAGATCGAGATGGCTTTGCAAATTTCAAAGATTTGTGTAAGTCACAACGAATCTTTGATTTCATGAATAGAACTGTTGTGGTATTAGGGGCTTAACATTCAATAATAGATGAGAGGGAAGGAGATGGAATGACTTGTAGCCTACCAAACCCACCATCGTGTTTTGGAACAACATAAGAGCATTGGTAAAAGAAGACCTTCTCCATAACAAGGTCCACACTAGTTTTATCACAAAACAAAGTCGGACCAATGTCTGCATGGAATGCTTGAAATGTTACAGGGAGGCTTTGCAATTGTTGCTCCTCTACAGAGTTAGAAGGAAAAATATCTGCAACAACCAAAAAATAGAATCAATAAAATATTAGATGGTCTCTTTTCTGTCAAGTTTGAAAGAAAATATCACATGCTTTCTTCATCTTGTCATACATCGTATGATCAATAAAAACAAAAGATCTAACATCTCCTTCCTACCCCGTAATACTTAGAATTGCATGGAAATCAAGTTTGTTGGGGAAGACAGATATCTTGTGCTGTGTACACACGTTGCCACAAGGTCCCCCTTGCTCGACATTATGATTTTTTGTAAACGGCCCCTCCAATGAAGCTCCAGCACACCTTGTCGACTAACTCGATGAGGACCAATAGCAGAGGGTTGCCAGAACCCAATCACCCTTGCGGAAGGTCTCTTTGACCATGCACCATCATCATTCCTTTTGTTGTGCAGCAGCATCTCTTCACTCTCATCTTTTGGTCTTCTTTGTGTTCTACCCATACGTCGGATTGTGAGATCACTCGGTTGGCAAAAGGAGAGAAAGGAAGAGAAAGCAAGGATGTGCAGAGTTTCAAGCTTCAAGAGGGAGACTAAAGTAGTGGAAGCGGAAGATCTGGAGGAAGTTTTGGCACACGATGAAGTGAAGAGGCTGGGAGGAGGGAGAAAGTATGTTTTGGGGGGGAATCTTAAAATTTTCAACTTCTCAAAGCCTTTACAAAGATGGGCCTACACCTACTGTAACCCTTACCTTTCGAGAGGGACATGTGTCATTATTACTGTTGAAAGCACTAGCTAGTCTCTCTCCCTATATTTGAAGGAGACAAGTAGTGGCACAATGCTCAATTCCTATTGGCCCTTGTCTAATCACCGTCATTAGCAAAGGGACCTTTTAATGCTCAAATTCTTGCTAATGCCTTCACCTCCATGAGGCTAACACACTCGCCATTAGATATGACACATAATTTTGCTTGATTTCCATTGTCGACGTTATCATTTTGCTATCTAAGGAAGTAAGATTGACATGCACCATGATACAGGTATTGAGGATGTCGCCATTGCACAAGCAGTAGTGGAACTAGATGGTGGAGAGAAAGGCTACAAATTGGATGATCATTAGTTTCAACATTTCAAAGTAACTACCCAAAGGAGAACTTTGGCTACAAATGTTGCTCAAGAGGTGAGTATAATTGCAATGTTGCAACGCCTTCCACTATTAAGTTCTCAAGAGGTGAGTATAATTAGCTGCAAATGTTGCTCAAGAGGTGAGGATAATTGCAATTCCTTCCACTATCAAGTTCTCTACATGTTGCCTTCTTAAGTGCGGAGTCAGTTCATGTGGTGCAAGAGCTCCCTGTATGATATAATGGGTACATTTTGTATGAGCTACCACCAATAACTTCTGAGTCTCCTATGCAAGGAATGGAGCAGAAGAATGATGGACATGTGTGGACAGAATACACCACTAGCACACAAGAGTTCTTTAAAAGTATTGTGAGAATGAGCAAATGTGCACATTTTTTGTGATGCTATAATGTTGATTGTGATATACAAAGTGCAATGGCATTGTTAATGAAACACAATGGAAGTATAAGTTAAAAAGGGTTCCTAAAATAGGCCCATTCTTGGAAGACATTGGAACATTGGTTTGTAAACATTGTGGTGAGCCACCAAAGTTTGTGGCTATGTGTAGTGCACTGATCTACTATTGCTTGCCTCATGACCGCAACTAAATTACAAGATCTACAATTCATGTGGGGGCGCATGATCACCCAGTGGAACTGGGAAACTGAGGATTGAAAAGCAAACGAGTGGAAGACATGGTGTCAATGCATGTTGAACTAGCTCCATATGCATCTTGCAAGAACATTGAGATGTCAGTGACAAGAGACATATTGATGGACATGCTGCTTGTTGAAGAGGGTGCCACACATGATGAACTGGATGAGTCGAGATTATAAGGTGCTTGAAACAATTACTCCATTGTGCCACTGCAAGCGTCTTCACAGATCTGTGGAATGTGCAAAAAAGGATTCCTACGTAGGCGATGGTGGCCTTGATGCAATTCTAGCTTTGAAACAACGGTGTGCTTATCCTTTCTTGCAAAGCATACTATTTCCTAGCTAGCTTCAAGATAGGGGCCAGCCTCATATTTTTAAAATGTCTACTATTGGTCCTGCATTTGGAGTAGACTTGGTAAACAGAATGAGGCCTGGAGGAAATCTGGGAGAAATGTGGGTGCATTTTTATCACAAACAATGTGTTAGAGGTTGGGCTACCATGGGCGCTCATGTTTATGATCCAATGCATATCAAAGGGTGGCTCTAGTAAAGCACAGAGAAATAAACTTGTTGATTTGACAGAGGCCACACTTGTGTAGGCTACCTTGTACTCTCCAAAGATGAGGAGACCAATGCCCATACCCCTGAGATTACAAAGAAAGAGGGATTTGGGACTTCCTGTTGAGGAGAGTGAGCTTGATGTTCATTGTCCGAAGTACATATCAGTCACGATGAATAGAAAGCTCGGTCAAAAAAGAAAGTCTAACATCGGTACACATTCAAGTTAACCAATAGCAAACAATTGTAAAGAAGAGGATGTGCATGATGCCATCTAGACAATACCAAGAACTGAAGCACATAGTGCCATCACATGCTTTGGGTACTTGTTGGTAGATACACCTAGGAGATGTGGGTTATTGATTAATCCGTTTGGTAGAGGGGTTGAACAAGGAGTTCCGACACCATGCTTCAAAGGTAGACGACAACATCCAAAAGGGATCACGGATGAGTTCATCTGGTTTTGCAATACCATAGGTACCCAACACATGGAATGCGGATCGTACAATTCAATGAAAATTCTCGGGGTGTGGAAGGTTTTTTTATGCACCTATCTAACTATAGAAGAGAGAGATCGATTGATTAAATTAGGCTTTACCCTTGACAGTGTTTTCCAAGAAACTGAAGTGCGACAAGGTAGTACAGTAAGTCATGCACGACCTCCTCACCGTGATGGAAAGATTGTGAGATGGAGATAAAAAATGAGTAAGGAATCCAAAGACAGGATAGAGAAGGCAATGATAGAAAATGGGGAGTTTATAAGAGAGAATATTATAATTCCCAATGAAGTGCATGTGTTTCATATACCGACTATAGATTCAATTACTAAAGGCCTTACCTACTCTGTCACACTAGGGCAGTTTCCACGTTGCACATGTCGACTTTGTGCAACGTGATGCAAAGAAGAGCACATACATGCCTTGTAAGAACATATACTTCATAATCAATTATGTGATTGGATTAAGTGCAACGGTCCATCAATTCATGCATCAAGTTGCTCTCACAAAAGTGGAGCTGTTCAAGCCTTGAGTGGTGGAAGAAACCTCATTAAGTAGATGAACATATACTTCATAATCAATTCTGTGCTTGGATTAAGTGCAACGGTCCATCAATTCATGCATCAAGCTACTCTCACAAAAGTGGATCTGTTTCAAGCGTTGAGTGGTGGAAGAAACCACACCAAGTAGATGAAAAGGACATATTCTAAAGTAGATGATTATATCCTTGAGTGGTGGAAGAAACCTCACCAAGAGGACACATATTCTAAAGTAGATGATTATATTCTAGTTGATTCCAAAGAACAGCACAATTTTTGGTTTGCCAAATGTATACAAGCATTGGTCCATTTTGTGCCTACATGGGAAGTTTAAGGTTCACCTCTCCACAACGAGGAGCATCTTTTTGAGGTGTCAGGGTAGACCTTTGACCTACTTTCCCAATAAGTGGCTATTTTGATGGAGGGATACTAGCCAAAATAATTAAGGATATTCTATGGGCAAATGTCTTTCATTTCTTCTCTTATCTTTGTTGTCTTTTGTTAGTAGTAATCTTGTTTATTTCCTTCACACTTTGTCGAGGCTCATGGGAAATCCGACATATGGTTCTCTATCAGGGTGGTGAACCATAGGGGGAAATCAAGTACATCTAAGGTAGGAGTGTAAATGCTCCATCCCAAACCTCTCAAATCTTACTTTAAAAGAATACTCAATCCCATTCATTGGGAATTCTTCCAAAGAACATGGCTAACTATTGAAGAATGTACAGATGATTCAATAACTATTTTTGTAGCTTTGGAGTGTCTGAGCTTATCTTCTTATCTATTATCCGGATACACGAAAAGGGATATAAGATCTAATGAGGCGACCATGAAGTTCCTTTTAATGGGCGGGGCCAATTCAGCCATTCTAGCTTATGGGTTTTCCCCACCATACGGATTATCTGGTGGAAAATTTCAACTCATGGAAGGAGGTCTACGTAAGGAGTTAAGGCACCATCTCAGTATTTACCATGTTATGACACCCAGGAAACCTAGTAACGCCTGATAGTAGACATGCAATCCCCCACATATAATACAAGAAACAAAAAAATGTTTGAAGGAGCAATAGTGAAGGCCATGCTTGACATTGACCTAGCCTACATGCAATGTTGAAGATGAAGTGCCATCTAACATGCAGGTAGAAATAGATCTCAATGTGTCGGTACTAAATGTCAAAGAACTTGGTGACGAGAACAAAAACCCAAGAGCCATGATTGAAGTTTCCCATGTTCAAGTTGCCACTCTCTCTCCAAGGATTCTCCAAATAAGGTGACAAGAGTGGCAATGTGGCCTCCTTGTCTATGGAAAGCCGATTTAGGAAGGCAAAGAAGCATCGGCATGACAACAAGAAAAGAAGATGTGCTTGGGACTCTACTCCCAAGACATAGAAGGGATTCAAGAAGGTGTTCTATTGGAAGTTCCTTCCCAAGTAAAAATAGATGAGGTACACATAGCCTAGAAGGGTCTCCACATGGAAGAAGGGGAGACAATTGATGCATACGATCAAAAATCTTGGAATGCCTATCTCCTATTTATGCCTTTTCATGAGATCTCAAGCAAGGCTTAGCTTCACACATATAGGGCACCATCTTCTGCCAAGACACAGGATTTGATGCATCCAGCTTTGGTGGCCCTGCTTACGCACATGAAGGATCCACCTTTTGCTTCAAACGTATAGGAAAATACATTTGAAAATGAAGCTCTGGTACTGCTCTGATAGGAAAGAACAATTGAGCAAACCCTCCATTTCAACAGAGAGACTTTCACCCAAGAAGCCAAGGGAAAGTCAGAGGCCCTACAAGGGAAAAGATCGCTTTACTCTTGAGCAGATTGAGACCTTCCAAAAGGAAGGCAAATTCTTTTGATGTGGGACAGAGGGGCATTTGGCTACCCAGTGCCCAAAAGACTTTCAAGTCCAAGGGAGGAGAGAAGACAACAAGAACTACCAAGACCTATGGGGGGGGGAATTCCCGATGTACTAGAAAAGGTGGCCACTCTAAGAGAGAGGGGCATGTGGGACACAGGGAGATGTGGCTTCCAAGTGCCTCAAAAGAGTCCAAGGAAGTAGAGAAGACCACAAGAACATTAGGTCCACATTCAGTCCTAGGATGTCAATAAGACAGATTTCAGAACCACATTTGGTCTATATGAATACATGTTTATGCCTTCTAGTTTGACAAATGCCCCCACTACTTTGAATAGAATGATAGGTAGAATTTTTAGGCCTCACTCACATTTCACAAGAACCTTCTTCTATTACATTATTGTTTTCTCCAAGTCAGAAGAAGAGCAAAAGAAGCACTTTGGCCATTCAGGAACTATAGAATCATAAGGTATATGCAAATGGCAACAAGAGTGAATTCTTCCTGGAATAAAACCATTATCTTGGACATATAATATCCAAGGGTGGGGTGTGGATGGATCCTTCCAAGATTTAAACTATCCAGAAAAAGCCCAGACTCAAATCTATTCACGAAGTATGTAGCTTTCTAGAAATTTGTTCATATTATTAGAGATTCATTCGAAAATTTGCCCTATTAGCTGCCCACCTTCATGACTTTACAAAGAAACATGCCATATTAGATTGGGGAACAAATAGAAAATAGCATTCACTATTCTCAACGGGAAACTCACCACGGGCCCGGTTCTCGTGATTTCAAACATACATAAGCCTTTTGTGGTTGAGTGTGATGCTTGTGGGGAAAATATTGGAGCTATATTATAGTAAGAGGGTCATGCAGTGTTGTTAGAAAGCCGCAAGCTCCAGCATGCAAAGCAACAATTACAGGTGTATGAAAAGCCGTCCCTGGCTCTAGTCCATGCCTTTACTGCATGGAAATATTTTCCTTTGGAAGCTAATTTCGGCAAGACAGATCATCAAAGTTTGAATATTTCTTAGCACAAACTAAGCTCTTGGAGAAGTATATGAGATGGGCAAATTTCATGCACGTTGGAGCTCAGAATAGAGTGGCAATGTTTTGTCCCAAAGGCCTCAAGTTAATAATGTTACTAATGCCTATCACCAAGAACTTGAGAATATGATGAAACAATATGCCAATGATCCATAATTTGGGTGAGAAATACAATATATACAAGAGGGGCAATCTACTAGCCAACACTCCATGAGAGATGGATCCCAGATCGAAAATGGAGGGCCCTTTCACTTCCCTAGCCACAATGCTCAAATCTAAAGTACAATGGACCCATTTCCATCAAGGCTGGAAATTTTGTATATCAAGCAACCATTCATCTCAACAACATGATTCCCATTTATGATTGCCTTTCTGCATGTGGCCATGAAGGAACTGGTAGACATATGATTGGTCTCCCTATGATACCAACATCCATGGACCTTCCTTGTCTACACACTGTGAAACCAAAAAGTAGACTCTTCCATGCAAAATTCACCACTTCATCAATTGGAGAAGAACACAAATCACACCACGAAAGTGATAGCGCACTGGGTACAATCTCCCCCCTTAGATGAGTGGCTCATGCTTCCTTATGTAGAGTATTTATTAATAAAAGCACAAGGAGCCAAAATTATCCCTCTCTTCCAAAATAAGGGATTTGATTTACATAGCCTCTTTGGGCCCAAAATTGAATTATGTCCTCTCCAAAATATATTGCTCAAACTTGCAATATTAAAGAAATACAAAATTGGCCCATGGCCATAAATGATGCACTATGCGACACCTCAATCGGTACCCTCGCACTAACTCCAATCCTTGGTGTGAGTTCCATCACGTGTACTCAAGCTGCCAATTACATTAGTTATTAACAATCGATTGAACGAATCACCAAATCATCCAATTTCAACATAACCGCGCTCAAAGTACAATAATCAAGCACAACACCAATAACACTAGCGACATCAGTATTAACATAGAATCACCCACAATACCGACCATCTAGCATGGCAAAAACACAAGCTAGTCACGCATCCCCAACTAACCACACAAAGTATCCACTAGGGACCCTGTCGCGTCCAGTGCGCTCCCATGGAGTACTTTGCCATAGTCACACTTGACTAAAATAATAATGTCCAAAGCAAGATATACCAAAAATATAATTTCCAGAACATCCCTCTTGCTTGGATTGCAATGACCTCAGTTTCGTGTTTGATTATAGGAACTGATGAGGTCCGGAAAAGTTCGAAAGAATCGCTCAGGCATCCACTGAGCATCATCTCTCAGATGAGTCTTAAATTTGAGCAAGTATTTAGTATAGACATTTCCTTTTCGGGTCGAGGTTTGTTGATGATAAATAATGCATTCAAGTTCTAGTATTTCTTCTTCATCAACAATCAATGGAGCCTCTTCATAAACAGGATGTATAGGTAAAGGTCCTTTGAAGGGCCTTAAGAGGCTGATATGAAAAGCATTATGTATTTTTCAATTATCAGGTAATTCAAGCCTATAAGCTAGATCATTGATTTTGAATCACCTTGAAAGGTCCATAAAAACAAGGGGACATCTTGATTACTGGCAATTTCTCAACGCTCTTCAATCTTCCTTTCTCAATCCGAAGAAGTACATAATCACCTTCTTTAAAAAGCATGTGTTTTTGTTTCTTATTAGCTTGTTTGTGTACTTCTCTTCAGCGATTGCAATGGCTTCTCGAACCTCTTTGAGAATATTTTGATAGTCATGGGTAAATGCATCTACTGCCTCCACTCTACGGGTTAATCATGTGATAGGAATAAGTAAAGCTTTCCCTAGACGATCTCAAAGGGTGCTCTTCCAGTTGCAGAATGAGGACTATTATTATAAGTAAACTATAAGAGGTGAAGATATTTGTCCCAAGTGTTTAATTGACTTCCCACATAAGCTCTTAACATGTCTAGAATAGTACTATTTGTGACTTCAGTTTGTCCATACGATTCTGGATGAAAAGCTGATGAGAAATCTAACTTAGTGCCTAGATTATGAAATAATGTAATCCAAAAATTACTGCAAAACTTTGAATCTCGATCAGACTCTATAACCTTTGGCAAGCCATGATGAACAAAGATATGCTTGATGAATATATGTGCAGCTTGCTGAGTTGTTAAAGTCTTCTTGCATGGGATGAGATAAGCTTGCTTACTAAAGCGATCTACTATTGTCCATATCATATCATTTTGATTCGTTGTAGTAGGAAAACCTGTTATGAAATCCATGGATATTTGTTCCCAGGGTTGCGTAGGAATAGGCAAAGGCATTAGCAATCCAGGAGTCTTCCCTTTGTAACTCTTGATCTTCTGACAAGTGATGCATTTGGCTACAAACTTAGCCATATGTTTTCTTATAGTAGGCCAATGAAATTCTCTTGCTATCACTTGTAAAGTGGCAGTCACTCCCCTATGTCCCATATATGGTGATTGGTGCATTTCTTCCATTACAATTTATCTAAAGGGTCGAGTGATGCATAATTTCTTTTGATAAAAGAGGTATCCATCATTGCATGAATAGTCTAACATAGGATTCTGATTATCATTCTCTAATTTGTTCCATATATTAGAAAAGTCTGGATTCTCTTGATAAGAATTCTTCATACCTTTGAAGGGTTAGGTCTCTACAGCAGTGATGTGATTAATACTTGGTTTTTTGCTAAGAGCATCAACAACTACATTTTTCTTTTCCAGGTTAATACTGAATCATGGGCTAAAAACTCTATATAAAGGATGCCCACTTGATGTGTCTATTGGATATTAGTGCCCAAGTTAACAAATGCTTGATACTTTGCTGATTGGTTTTGATAAGAAACTCAGCTCCCATCAAATAATGTTTCCACATTCGTAAGGCATGCACAACAACGGTTAATTCTTTATCATATGTACTATAATTGCATTCCGCTGGTTTTAATTATCGGCTCTCATATGCTATAGGATGTCCATCTTGCATAAGCACAGCTCCAATTCCATATCCACTAGCATCGGTTATAACTACAGAGAAAGGTCTAGAGAAATTGGGTAGTTGCAACACAAGAGCTTGCGTGAGAGCTTCTTTCAAAGCTACAAAAGATTTATCTTGACTCTCAATCCATAAGAAATGCTTAGCTTTTCTAAGAAGGTTTGTCAATGGATGTGCAATGAATGTGAAATTCTTGAAAAACTTTCTATAAAAGCTACACAATCCCAAGAATGATCTTAATTCATGTATATCTTGGGGTTTAGGCCATGTGACTATGCATTTGATCTTCTTTGGATCTACTCGAATCCCATCGGCAGACACTATGTGACCCAAATACTCTATTTGATCTTGAAAGAAACTACTATTTTCAAGATTTATGTACAATTAATTTTCTTTCAAGAGTGAAAAGACTAGCTTTAAATGTTTCTTATGCTCCTCAATGTCTTTGCTAAACACCAGAAAATCATCGAAAGATACACAATCTTGGTGTTTAAGAAAGATTCGGTTCATCATTCTACTAAAAGTAGCTGGAGCATTAGCTAGTCCAAAAGGCATAACTAGAAATTCATGATGTCCTGTTTGAGTTCGAAAGGCAGTCTTGTATGTATCCTCTTCCACCATACGAACTTGATAATAGATCTATCTTACTGAAGACCTTGGCCCCTTTTAATTTGTCTAAAAGATCATCAATCATAGGGATTGGGTATTTGTTCTTCACTATGATTTTGTTTAATGCACGGTAGTCTATGCACATTCAATAGGTTCCATTTTTCCTTTTGACTAATAAGACAGGTGCTCCATAAGGAGAACTACTGGGTCTTATCAATCCTCTCTCTATTAGTTCCTCCACTTGCTTTTGAATTTCCTTTTGCTCTAGCTGGTTGACTCTATAAGGAGCCTTGCAAGGTGGAGTATTGCCTGGTAGGATTTCTATCCTATGATCTTCAAGTCGAGAACATGGTAATCCGGGTAGTAAATCCTCATTGAGAAAGAAACTTTTGGTGTGTAGGCTTAGTGTTTGGCTAAGTAGTCGTTACCATATTCACCAAAATCATATATATTTTCTCACGTTTCCTAATTGCTCTCTTGGCTTGTGTATGGTTGAGTAAAGGACCGATCTCAAGTTTCATAGAACTTTTCAGACATATTTCTTGTTTATCCTTCTCAATCCACATCTGATGTGTCATAACCTATCTTAGGATTATATTGATGTCTCCATGGCATTCCTAAGATGACATCAACCCCCTGTAGGAGTGCCACTAGAAAGTCTCGTCTATCCATGTAAGGTTTGATTGAAATTTCAAAATTCTTGACTTCTCTAGTGCAATTATACTGTCTTAGTAAAAGCAGCTTTGACTTTATAGTTAGATGGGAATGACTCTAGGTTTAGCTTTGATAAGGCTCTTTTCGAAATGAAATCATGTGTACTGCCATCATCATGTAGAATAACAACCTCTTTACCATTAATGAGACCTTTCATTTTCAGAAGAGCATGACAATTATACTTACCTCCCTCTTGCTTGGCTGCTTCATTCTTGATCATATGCACTTTTTCCATTGGGGTCTTCTTTCTTTCTAGACATTCAATTGCTATATGTCCCACCTTGTTGCACTTGAAACACCTTATTTCTTTGTTCGAAAAATTTCCACCGTTCGGCTTCGAAGAAGAATCTGTCTTTTGTGGAACAAAACCAAATTTAGATTTAAAGAAGGGCTTTTTTATCAAATCTCCTCTTCTAATGGAAGGGTGCAGGCCGTTCCAAATCTTTCCCTTCCTTTGGGATTCCATTCTTCCTCTCACAATTCATTGTCAAGCGAAATCGCAGAGTTCAGTGAGCGAGGATGAAACATGTTAATCTCGGCTCTCAAATTAGATTTTAGACTTGCCACATACTCTCTTCGTTGATCTCGCTCACTCACTTTTTCTAAGGACTGCAATTGGATCAATGTTTGCCAAAACCTATCAGTGTATGTAAAGATCGTTTCTTTATTGAGTTGCCTGAAAGTATCCCACTGTTGTCTAGTTTTTGATAAATTAAAGTGTGAGGGAAGGAAATCTCTCTTGATGAGCTTTTGAAAAGACTTCCAAGATTTTGGTCACCTTTTACTGTGCTTAGTGATGTTCCACCAAAGTGCAGCACTCTTAACTAAATGATTTGCAACACATTTAATCTTACCTTTTTTAGGAAAATTTTTCCTTGAAATATAATAATCTAGCTGATTGATCCAAGATAAGACAGTGCGTGCATCTTTCTTTCCATCGAAATTTTGAAATGAGAAAGCTTTTCTACTTATCTTACTCCCTTTCTCGAATTTTGTGCTCTCAGTTTAGCCTTAACTGCCCTGATAATAGGATCATCTTTGAAATCATCGTCGAATGACTCATCGTCAGATGAATGCCTCTTCCTTTTCTTACCATTGACCTATGCTCACACTCATTGGCCAACTGTGCCTGGAGTGCATTTAACTGCTCTTGGAGCATGGGTGGTTGTGGTTGATTCGCCATGATAATGCAATAAATACAAATAAAGCAGAGTGAAGGAAAATAAGAATACTAAGTATATGAGAGATTAAATGGAAGAAAAGTGTGATTTGAGTATATGGTTTTAAAAAAATCGATGACGAATGATACTAAGTGTATGAAATATAAAGCAAAAGAAATCACTTATCTCGCTCTTTGATCGGACATGGAAAAGACTAGAGTGGGAGAGATATCTGACCGAGAATGTCGCTTGTAGTGGTTTTTGTGCTCGAACGCTCTCCAATTAATTGCATGGTGATTTTGTGGTTCCAAATCGCCTTGTTGATTCAAGCTTCCTCATTTTTATTTTTATTTTTTGGGAGATTCGCCTTTGCTGGTCTATGGAATGGCCTCGTACTTTGTGTGTCGCTGATTGCTGAAAACGTTGCCTTTGAAAATTCTCCCTTTAAGGATCCTTTGTGAACCTTTGGATCCCTTTAGAGGAGCATAAGCCTCTCTTTTTAAAATAAATAAATGGATATAGAGCCCTTTGGGCCTTATACCTTCAATTTTAGTCGAAGAAAAACCTTTCACTTGGTAACCCCGATCGATGATGCAGAGTCTATCAGGCAAAGTAATAAAGGCGGATGACGGCGCAACGATGCAGATCAAGACACTGCGCGCACGACAACTGCTCCAAATCTAGCTCCAAATCTACACTGCTCTACATGCGCTTGAGTATGATGGCCGATCGCAGTGCGTCTAGACTCTAGAGTCCCCAGATGGGCGCACGGGTCAAGATCTTGCATAAAGGCTAGGCCTAGCACAGTGCACAACGGCAAAGGTGGACTTTCGAGCTTGCACAAGGGCGACGCTCTTTAATGCATGTCTATGATGAACCTCTGGAGTCTACGCACGCGACAGTTGCTACAGGCTGTGGAGACTGACGTGACAGCGTTGACTCTCGACTCAGATTCTAAAAATCCGTGGACGGACAGTGCGCGTTGCAACTGGCTGCTGAGTGGTCCGTGAAGACTAGACAACCAAGGGCTTCTAATGGGCATGAACTCCAAAATACATTGCACAGTGCATGCGATGGTAGGCTACTAGCGATTGAGGAGTCTAAAGATTGTGCGTGACAAAGCTCAATTACGTGCGCACAGAAAGAGATAGCACATGTAGTCCCAATGGACATTAAGAGGCCGCAAATTAAACCTCGTGGAGCGTATTTTGTCGGGAGCTATGCTGCTTGCTTGAGGTTACAGAATTGCTGACAGAAGTCTCCCTTGATTCTCTTTTGAATCAACCACTCTCTTTCCTCTCCAAGGTGAACCACTATGAGCAACTCTTATCACGAGTTTTTTTTCTTCTTCAATTTCTTTTCCTCCACAAGAGCGTGACCAAAGCTCTGATACCACTAAAACCAGAAAGTAGACTCTTCCACAAAAAATTCATCACTTAATCAATTGGACAAGAAGAGCACAAATCACATCACGAAAGCGACAACACACTGGGTACAATCTCCCCCCCCTAGAGTGGCTCACACCTTCTCATTTAGAGTATTTATGATATTTCATAAAAGCACAAGGAGACAAAATTATCCCCCTCTTCCAAAATAAGGGATTTGCTTTACATAGCCTCTTTGGGTCCAAAATTGAATTATGTCCTCTCCAAATTATATTGCTCAAACTTGCAATATTAAAGAAATACAAAATTGGCCCATGGCCATAAATGATGCACTATGCGACACCTCGATCAATTATCGCTGTGAGTTCCATCACCTGTACTCAAGCTGTCAATTACATTAGTTATTAACAATCGACTGAATGAATCACTGAATCAATCGATCCCAACATAACCGCGCTCAAAGTACAATAATCAAGCACAACACCAATAACACTAGCAACATCAGTATTAACATGGAATCACCCACAATACCGACCATCTAGCATGGCAAAAACACAAGCTAATCAGGCGTCCCCAACTAACCACACAAAGTATCCACTAGGACCCCCGCCGCGTCTGGTGCGCTCCTATGGAGTACTTTGCCATAGTCACACATGATTAAAATAATAATGTCCAAAGCAAGATATACTAGAAATATAATTTCCGTAACACGCTGGAATAACTGCATGAACATGGAGAAGCATAATGCCCTGATGATAAATATTCCCAGATTTGAGGCCCAAAAACCTCAACATCATAGTGCATTAGGACTGCAATCATAACAGCTGAACATAGAGGCTTTCTTGCTGGCTTATGTCTGCAACTAGCTTGTCTACATAGTCAACCTTGATGGACTGTAACCAATAGTCCTGGCATCACCCTCATTGTTTAGTTTAGCCTCATCATGTGCGCTCGGGTTTGCTTTTGCAAGGCCACTATATGGCTGCAATATTTATCACATGTTGTACGCAGCATGACGACACTGTTCCAAAGTTTCACCATTGTTCTCATTATGGCTGCTAAGTGTAGAAGGCAAAGCTCCCAAGTATACCCACCTAGTGAGCAGTAATGAAGGGCATTAGTTATTGTAAAGTTATGGCCACATCCCCCGATGTCATGCTCCTAAATGAGTTGTGATGCAGCTTCTACATTAAAATTGTCATACATACCTTGTTCTTGTTGCACAAGCTGCTCCGGTCCTCTATATTTTCTTCCTTTATGGAGACCATACAATGCTCGATACTCACCTCCTCAATAACTGTCCTCATGTTTGCATGTCTGAAAGTATCGAGTGTATGCTTAACCAAATCCCTACCTTGCTCGTCAACATCTCCATCTTGATTTCTATCATATGTTTGCTCATCATTGCTTGGCTCATCATCTATCCTGTCAGGCCTGCTTCATTGTCAGTAAAATGTAGGCTTGTTCCATCACCTTGAATATAGGTGTATCTTTTATTAGGGTGCTGAACTGCCAGGGCCTCATCTGGAGCAATGTATTGATCATGCAGCTGATATAATTTCTCTCGCTGTCCATATTCGTTCCCATCATGTGGTCTGTTTTGTTTATTTGGACAGCTAGCCCCACAAAACTCTTTTATAAATCATAGCTGTACTCACCTGCATATATCCAAATTTTTGTCATGCATACATAGGCATCTTCAATGGCTTTGAAGCATGATTTGTCTGCGTACTAGGGAGAGGCATAGCATGGCTGGGCTGCAAATGCATTCTCCTCTGATGTTGGGTGTCTTCTTTTATAGGCTTGCTTAGCCTTTGTCATAACTCCTCTAGGATCCGGTTCTGGTCTGGAATTGCTTGAGAGGATTCATCGAGTTCCACAGTCTGTGTCAAGTCTAGGACTCATACAAGGAATCGACTCTCCATTAAGTTTGGGACTCATATGAGGAACTCATGGCTGGAGGGCCAGGATTGGGACTAGAAGGCCCGACTGAGGGCAGCAAAAGGCCTGTGCCACTGGCAGATTGCCACCTGACCAGACGGGATATTTTGGGCAGCCTATAGGCTGCATGTTGGAAAAATCACCTCCCCATTTGTAATCCCCCACATGAGATCGTGAGAGGTGTACTTGGGTATGATGTGGCTACCACATGGGAAGCACATTGGCTGCCATGTGGGCAGCATACAAACTCAGAAAAGATAGATCAAGGGGCTGCCACATGGGCAGCACATAAGCTGCCATGTGGGCATCATACAAACTCAGAAAAGATAGATCATGGGACTGCCAAATGGGCAGCACATCTAGGAGCTTACCTGGCAGTTTGGAGCTGTCAAGGTGCACTAGAACTAGACGGAAGAGCCACGTGTTATGCAGGAGCCTCATGGGACTGCTTGAAGCTGCTTTGCTAGGCAGATGCTGTACGGAACTAAGGCGATTAGAGTATTCCGTCACGCCAAACTGGAGAGGATAAAGCATGAGAGCTGTAAGAAGAAGGCTGAATTTGAGTGAAGGGGCTGGAAAAGATATTCTGCTTCAGTCTGGGTTAACAATAGGAAGTAGCAGATTGCAGGGGCCCCGGGCTATGTAGTAGGGCTCCATGGCTGGTACAACAAAAAGCCACTATCTGGCTGTTAGTAATGAATATGATCAATGCATTTTTTTAAAATCCAGTTGATGCTTGAAACATAACAAAAAGATATTACATTTCAAAGCTCCTCAATCTCATCTAGCAACAGTTCATTTGAAAGTTCTATCTCTCGATGTCATCACTACCGTCTACACTCTCCACATCATCATTCACATCATGTTCATCTACTTCATCACAATTATTCTCATTTTCTTCTACATCACCTCCTCATTTTCTCATACCACATGTAGCCATTTCTCCTCATTTGCATCTTTGTGAAAGAATGCCTGTATACCTAGATGAATCCAGGAACATTCCCAAACTCATCCTCTAAAAACACAACATAGTGCAGTTTCAATCCCACGATAGTCACTCATAAGATTGAAAACCATAAACTCCATCACGCATAGCAGGGACTAGCTACTATGACATCCCCATTGACGTCATCAACGCCCAACAATGGGTGTAGACCATAGTATAAAAATATGCTCTCACACATACAAATCCACACACCCACACATACTTGAGCATCCATTTATACAAAGTCTTTGTCGGCACTCCAGAGGTGAAGGGCAAACTCAGCCATGATGAAGGCTGCACTAAAGGAGAAGGCTAATCAAAAAGTAGTCCAAATCTCTTCATTCAAGCTACAACTACTTGTGAAGTCTAAACAATTTCATTTTAGTCTCTCCCAAACGAGCATCTTTGTGAAAGAACGCCTGCTGACAATGCTTAGGAAACACAAAGGATTCATCTGATGACCAGAGTATTTTTGTAGAGTCAATAGAATAAAAGCCATTTGGGACCCCTGTATATCACTTAGAACCATCGTGCTGTAAATAGCACAATTTTGAAAAGCCTATAGTTGGCCTCAATTATTTGCTCCAATACTACAACATAATTTAAGTCGCTGCCAATTACATGGTGTCTCTAGCACTCGCACAAATTTGTTATTGCAATGATACAACAAGACCAAAGTCCATGGTCGTTTGCCGTCAATCCATTCTTTCAATACAAAAGTGATGCCCGTAGGCCCACATACCACACACATGTGCTTGTAATCATATTGAAAGAATATAAGTTACAAGACAGAATGTAAATTATCATCGATGCAAGGTAAAAGACAGAATGTGAAAAAGAGATGCATAAATAAAGAATTTGACTTACATGCCAATCACATCCCAATGATATCTCTTGCTCCTCGCGAGTCCATGGGATCCATTAGAGTATGCCTTGATGTAGCAAGTCTAGAGTACACTTTGTTGGAAGTATCTCTAACTCAATCACATATCTAACTTACCTTCTACCTCTTTTGCTTTGTTTGAGCCTTTTTCTCACTTGTATCATGTTCTCCTTCTCATTTGTGTAGAGGTCTATCCATTTTTACATATTCTCTGCATTATGTAGTACCAATGTGGGAATTCGCTCTTGAGTTTCATGGGACAATTTTATCTCCCTTCTTTTGCCTTGTAACACACTCACTTGCAAGTGTTGTCACTAGTCGATGGATGTTCTCTTTTTCGAGATTCATGAAAGTCAATAAGGGATTTGTTCTTCAAAAAGCACGATCCCTTCTAGACACAAGGATGGCCTGTTCATGAATCTTTGTTTTATGTTACTAAATATTTGAAAAATGTAGACCCAAAAACTCCATACAGGATGATGAGGATGGCGAGAGGATGGCAAGTGAGGACATCTCATTCACGAGATGCACTAGTATATGCTCCTGTACATTGAAAAAGCTAACTATCAATTCTTTTTTCATTAAACATTAGAGCTCTATACACTCCATCCTCATCCTCAGAAACTCAGCTGGATTTAATTCTCTTGAAACCATCCACCTATGCAATGCACATGTTTGCTAATTAGTCAAAATAAGACATAATGTAAAGTAGTTAAACCAATATATAGAGGCCATTCATCACTGATGCTCGATTACCTCACGACTATCCCTAACCGATAAATGACTTCAAGCAAACCTTCGGTCACAAGCAGTCTTAAATGACCAATGCTAAAATGTGCTGCCATATATATGTAATTGGTTCAAGAATATTCACATGTTTCATATATTACAAGACCAACCTGTAATAGATTATGCCAATCGTGGCTCTTTAAAACACATATTTGATCTTCATTAGTAGACATATATCTAGATGAATCCAGGAACATTCCCAAACTCGTCCTCTAAAAACACAACATAGTGTAGTTTCAATCCCACGCATGGTTGTTAAGACACTCGTGTCTTATGATAAGACACTTAAGAAACGTGTCTTACCTTAAGACACCTTAAGACACTCTCGTGTTTTTTTCTTTTTTTGGTGGGTGGGGAGTATCAACACACATTGAGTTTGACTTAGCCATGCTATCATTGATGGTGACTTTGGATCTAGCGGTGGCAGTGACCTCATAGATTCAGATTAGGATGAATCTTCAGAGATTTGAGTCTTGAGAGTCGAAAGCTTCCTTTCAATTATATGTATTGCGATGCAGTTTTCATTCATGTCACATGTGACAAGATTCAATTATTAGTTTAAACCTTTAAGTACTCAAAACTTGCGAGCTCTTCAGCCGTGAGTCTTAACTTTAACTTTTAAGACTTGAGTGACAAGTCTTGACTCTTAACTACATTGTACAAGTGCATTGTTTCTTCTTGCATTATTTAAGTGTAGCTTATTGTACTTCTAGAATCTAGCAGCTAGCTATGCTAGCAAGTTGTACATTTGTATACTTATACATATATTAATTAAATCTTTATTATTATAACCACAATGACGTGTCTTACGTGTCTTATCTTTAAGACACTTTCGACACTCGTGTCTGAAGCGTGTCTAACATGTCGTGTCTTAAAGTGTCTTATAACCATGATCCCACGATAGTCACTCATAAGATTGAAAACCATAAACTCCATCACGCATAGCAGGGACTAGCTACTATGACATCCCCACTGACGTCATCAACGCCCAACAGTGGGTGTAGACCATAGTATAAAAATATGCTCTCACACATACAAATCCACACACCCACATATACTTGAGCATCCATTTATACAAAGTCTTCGTATTGCATTTCTGTCGGCACTCCGAAGGTGAAGGGCAAACTCAGCCATGACGAAGGCTAGCACTAAAGGAAAAGGCTAATAAAAAAGTAGTCCAAAGTCTCTTCATTCAAGCTACAACTGCTTGTGAGTCTAAACGATTTCATTTTAGTCTCTCCCAAACGGGCATCTAAATCAAGTTGATAGAGCAACGCACCATTTAAGATAGAAAGAACCAGCAAGCTGCAACTTGGCCGAAAACTTCACAAGGTGAAATTTGCATGTCCGCTAATACGGCAGATGCATATACCTAGATGAATCCAGGAACATTTCCAAACTCATCCTTTAAAAGCACAACATAGTGCAGTTTCAATCTCACGATAGTCACTCATAAGATTGAAAACCATAAACTCCATCACGCATAGCAGGGACTAGCTACTATGACATCCCCATTGACATCATCAACGCCCAACAGTGCGTGTAGACCATAGTATAAAAATATGCTCTCACATACAAATCCACACACCCACACATACTTGAGCATCCATTTATACAAAGTCTTCATACTGAGTTTCTGTTGGCACTCTGGAGGTGAAGGGCAAACTCAGCCATGATGGAGGCTAGCACTAAAGGAGAAGGCTAATAAAAAAGTAGTTCAAAATCTCTTCATTCAAGCTACAACTGCTTGTGAAGTCTAAACGATTTTATTTTAGTCTCTCCCAAACGAGCATCTAAATCTAGCTGATAGGGCAACGCACCATTTAAGATAGAAAGAATTATCGCAATACCAACAGGCCGCAACTTGGATGAAAACTTCACAAGGTGAAATTTGCATGTCCGCTAATACAGCATAAGCATATACCTACATGAATCCACGAACATTCCCAAGCTCATCCTCTAAAAACACAACATAGTGCAGTTTCAATCTCATAAGATTGAAAACCATAAACTCCATCACACATAGCAAGGACTAGATACTATGACATCCCCATTGACGTCATCAGCACTCAACAGTGGGTGTAGACCATAGTATAAAAATATGCTCTCACACATACAAATCCACACACCCACACATACTTGAGCATCCATTTATACAAAGTCTTCATGCTGAGTTTCTGTTGGCACTCCGGAGGTGAAGGGAAAACTCAGCCATGACGAAGCTAGCACTAAAGGAGAAGGCTAATCAAAAAGTAGTCCAAAATCTCTTCATTCAAGCTACAACTGCTTGTGAAGTCTAAACGATTTCATTTTAGTCTCTCCCAAACGAGTATCTATATATCCAGTATGGCTACCATTCTTGCAGTTTATTACATCATGGACCATGCATCTACTATTCCATGCGTCTTGGCTCAAGCCTTAGGTGACTGGCACTATAACATGTGGAGCAGCCCAAGACCATCGGCGAGGCAAAAGCCTAACCAGATTTTTTTTCATGTATTCAAGGTGCAAGTAACCGCCAACACTTGTAGATGGTCGAGTTTAAGCATCGGGTCTCCCACGAAGCACCATGGGCTGATGAGGATATCTTCATGAATTACCCTTACCTCCTTGCAACATACAGGGAGACTTTTCATCTTCCCTAGTTCAACTTTGGCAGAATGGGATGTCATGGCATCTAAGGCCCATTGTATGGCTGTCTAGGTGGCAGCCAAGCAGTAGACACCCCACAGCAGCCATTCAAGGTGCAAGTAACCGGCAACACTTGTATATGGTCAAGTTTAAGCGCCAGGGCTCCCATGAAGCACCATGGGTCAATGAGGATATCTTCACCAATTACCCTCACCTTCTTGCAGCACACAAGGAGGCTTTTCATTTTCCCTCATTCCAACTCCAGCAGAAGGGGATGTCATGGACATCTAGGACTGTCTAGCTGGCAGCCAGACAATATACACCCCACAGCAGCCACACCAGCCATGCAAGCTACTATGTGACATACACAGACAGCAGCAGCCACGAAGGCTGCCACGTGGACTGCAGACAGCAAGGACAATACAGGAGCACAGCAAGGCAATGATGCCAGCAGTGCATTGCTGACATCAGCCCTGTCAAGTTGGCACTGTTGATGTGGCAGGTCAGTAACAGCAGGAGCAGGTTAGGTGGGAGTCTGTTCCAGTTGCTTGGCCCACAGACCAGTCCACTGATCTGCCCTAGAGCCTAGAAAATGAGGGACTTCCCTCCTCATTTCATTAGCCCTTCAGTTCCATTCTTCAGCATCAGCTTTCAGCCTCCAGCAGATCCAAGAGGCCCTGCATCAGGCAGAGAGAAGGAGAAGAGGAGCAGCCTGCCTTTCTCCATCTCCATCCTACAAGAAGGTACAGTCCTTTCCCTACAGCATTGTATTTCAGCCTTTTGGCAACAGTGTATCTCAGCCTTTTGGCAACAGTGTATCTCAGCCTTTTGGCAAACAGTAATAAACAATAAATACTCTCTACGGAGGGGAGGACAGTTGCAACCCAATCCTGCATTGCCTTGCATAGACTCACAGAAGCAAGCACATGAGTTTGTGTGCCCTTCATTTCAGTACACATTTCTGCACTTCCAGTTAGATAACGGGCTACAGAGAGAGTGAGTTTATTCCCTTGCCTGTTATACCTACATATTACCTACTTTGGAGGCACTCCCTCGAACACAAGGCTTCAACACGAGGTAACTATGGAGCACACACTCCTTGTGATCTTGCTAGGTCTTCCAACTTGATTTCATTAACATATCTTTGACAAGGGGTGACATTATGGCCATGCACTTAATCATTGCCAAAATCCACATTTGACGAGTTCGCCTCACCTCATAAGACAGCCTTTAGTGTACACCAGAGGCATGTATCATCCTACATTGTTTATTAAATTTATTTACATTAATGTTTAGCCCAAAGCATGGCATTTGTTTCCTGCAAACTTGTCATGTTACGAAATAAGTGGATGTCAAATATCGTCATCCCTACACCTAAATAAATCTATGTGAAGACAAAAAGAAACGTTGCCAAGCAAAAGTCGATGTATGACAACTCACCAATATCACCACATGAACAAATATCATCCTCAATGTGACGGAAACCCCTCTGTTATATGGACAGCCTTAAGATACGCATTTTGCAAAGTTTGTTGGTGATACCAGGGGTAGAAGTTATAAATGCTGTCTTCTCGCTATATTGTCTTCTTCCCATATCATGAAGCACTCCATGTGTGCACTCTGTGTGTCCAACCTCATTCATGAGTGTACTCAAAGTTCGGCATGCATATCCTCCTGTTGAGGAAGTGTCCCTGATACAACTGCAATCTGACACTTTTTCACACCATCATCAATGGTTACGTTTCTCGCTTCACCCCATCTAACCTATCTGTGTTAGCATGGATGTTTGCTAGCAAAATATATGGTGAAGCATTTCTTGGATCTAACTCAAAGACAAACTTTGCAGCATGCACAGCCCGCTCCACATCTTTGTGAACTCGGCATGATGAGAGCAATCTCAACCATGCTGATGGGACATGTTTAAATGGCATACTGCTGATCAGGTCCTCTGCCTCTTCCAATAGTCCTCTTCGCGCAAGAAGATCAATCATGCACACATAGTGCTCCACGGAGGGTTTTATGCCATGGTTTCTATTCATATGGTCAAAGTATTGCCTCCCATCACCAAGAAGACCAGTATGACTGCAAGCAGTGAGGATGCCAATGAAGGTGACCTTGTCTGGCATGAAGCCTTCAGCCTGCATATGACCAAACAGTTGCAGGGCCTCCTTCTCATGCCCATTCTGAGCACACACCGTGATCATGGCATTCCAAGAGACCACATCCCGCTGCGGGATCTCTGTAAAGACTTCCCTTGCATCATCTATGCTCCCGCACTTGCCATACATGTTGACAATGGCATTCCCAACAGCAGTATTTGACTCCCACCCATAGCCAGCAACAGTAGCATGGATGAGTCTACTCTCTTCTAGGGCTGCCACACAGGCACATGCATCCACAAGGCAAATAAAGGTGATCTTATTTAGCTCAAGGCCCTGGGCATGCATTTGACCAAACAATTGCAGGGCCTCTTTGCCATGCCCATTCTGGGAACAAGCAGCAATCATAGCATTCCAGCAGACCACACTACGCTGTGGCATCTCTGCAAATGTTATACTCGCGTCATCTAGGCTCCCACACTTGCCATACATATTGAGGAGGGCTGTCCCCACAACCACATCTGCCTCCCATCCATTGCCTGTAACAGCACCATGGATCGTTTGACCCTCTTCTAGGGCTACCAAACTGGCACATGCATCCACAATGCACACAAAGGTGATCTTGTTTGGTTCGAAGCCTTTGACCTGCATTCCAACAGACAGTTGCACGGCCTCCTTGCCATGCCCATTTTGGACACATGCAGTGATCATCGTATTCCAGGAGACCACATCCCTTTGCTGCATCTCTGCAAACACTGCCCTAGCATCAGCTAAGCTCCCGCACTTGCCATACATATTGACGAGGGCATTCCCCACGTCCAACTCCCATCCAGAGCCGATAACAATAGCATGGACCACTTGACCCTTCTCTAGGGCTGCTCCACTGGCACATGCATCCACAATGGAGAGGAAGGTGATCTGGTTTGGCACAACACCTTCGGCCTGCATTTGACCAAAGAGTTTCAGGGCCTCGTTAGCATTCGCATGCTGAGCACACCCAGCGATGATGGCACTCCAGGAGACGACGTCCCGAAGTGGCATCTCTCCAAACACTGCCCTTGAATCCTCTAGGCTCCCGCACTTCCCATACATATTGATGAGGGCATTTCCCAAAACTGCGCTCAACTCCCACCCATAGCCAGCAACTGTGGCATGGATCAGTCGGCCCTCGTCTAGGGCTGCCACGCAGGCACATGCATCCACAAGGCAGAGAAATGTGATTTTGTCTAGCGTGAGACCTTGGGCCTGCATTTGGCCAAACAGTTGCAGGGCCTCCTTGCCGTGTCCATTCTGAGAACAAGCAGCGACCATGGCATTCCAGGATATCACATCCTGCTCTGGGATCTCTGCAAACACTGCCCTCGCATCATTGAGGCTTCCACACTTGCCATACATACTGACGAGGGATGTCCCCACAACGACATCTGACTCCCATCCATTCCCAACAACGGTAGTATGGACTACTCGACCCTCTTCTAGGGCTGCCACACTGGCACACACATCCACAACGCAGATGAAAGTGACCTTGTTTGGCTCGAAGCTTTCAGCCTGCATTCGACACAACAGTTGCAGAGCCTCCTTGACATGCCCATTCTGGGCACACGCAGCGATCAAGGCATTCCAGGAGACCACATTCCGTTCTGGCATTTCTGCAAACAACGCCCTGGCATCATCCAAGGTTCCGTTTTGGGCAGACGCTGAGATCATAATATTCCAAGAGTACAAATCCCGACAGGGGATATTGTCAAACACAGCACGTGCATTCTCGAGGCTTCCACACTTGCTGTACATTTGGACGAGAAGGTTGCTCAGGAAGCCGTTGCCATCATATCCACACCTGGTCATATGTTCATGCAGACGTTTTCCCTCAGAAAGGGCCTTGGCGCTAGCACAAAGCCTCAAAAGCGAGGCATAAGTAGCATCATCGGTCTCTGGGCTGAGCTGACGGAGGACGTGTGCAGGCAAGCTTTGAGGACAGCAGGTTTCAGGCTGTGTGCGACAGGCCTTGCTGGGACTGAGCTCCCTGAGCACCCTTTGAGCAATCCACCAATTGCGGGGTAGCTTGGATGCGATCTTGTTGGAAGAGGGAACAGGCGACGAACCCAGGAATTTGCCATGGTGCGTAGCCAACTCGATTTTTGTATTTGGGCCTGGCTGATCCAAGACATTAGTGCTTGTAGGCGAGCAACATACTAGCCCATGCTGAGGCATGCACCATGACGACGGTAAAGAGGAAGAAACACAACAGAGGCTCAGCAGCATAAGTTCACGTTATTGCCAATGAGCCAGGCTCATTAATCTACATAATGCTAAAGATTCTTCCAACTAGAAGAACTTTTAGCTTTTTATTGAGAAGAACCTCCACATACACACCCAGGGTACTCTCTGGCTTATGTAGATTGCAGCTTGAAGTGAGTTCCAGCCCAGGGGCTGCTTGGCTGCTCAGGATTCTGTTTAGGTCACCCCATACGGAACACTATTGGCACTTTTAATTTCACTACAATGCAAAAAAACCAAAAAAAAAACTTGTATTTTCCCAAGCTAGACACGTGGATAGTGAAGGGTCAAAAGTCGTGAATTTCTTGAGCATGTTAAAATGCTTAATTTCTTGATTAGGTGGTTTAGTTTCTACCTCACATAATCATCCATGTGTTCCACTATTTTTTAGATGATAAATAGATGGCTTATTCCCAAGTATTTTTAGCATTGCCTCCCTAGAGGTAGTGCCATAGTGGAGGATTGAAACTCCTTTTGTGATTTTCCACGAGCAATTTTTCAAAATTTTACTTAAGTTCTTTGTTGGAGAGCATCCTACAAAAATTGCCTTTTAATAGCTCAACTCCCTTTGAAAAATCATTTGCTTTCTCTTCTGCATCCAAAAGCACTTGCTTTATAAGTATACGAGAAGATAGTGCCCACGCGCACTTGTGCACTCTTGTATTATTAATGTTGGTGCCTTCATCCTATGCAAAGTTAGACATCAATGCATCACACACACACACACACATAATGCATATGTACATAACATACACATGTATCTTTCAAGTTCGAAACATGAAATCACTTGACACGAAAAAGAGAGGTATCATTCTATCTAAGACACTCAATGCTTTCTTTATGAGACATATAATAGGATACTCCACACACTATCCAAGTCACCCTTTATGAGAAAACCCCAGCACTCTTGTGTGTTGATTTTATAAAAGACCCCATTGAGGATACTCAAGTAGAGAAGGTAGGAAGGACTTGTGAAAGGGTATGACAAGGAAAATGCTATATTATATTTAAGCCTCTTACAAATAAAGGTGGCACCTGACATGATCAATATATTGTCAGGTTGTTATAACACTTAGATATAACACCTTTGAGGGTAGTCAACGAGTAGGCCATGAGGGACTTCTACCTTTCTATGTATAAGGTAATTTAAAAGGGGCATTAGAGGTATCCAGCTCACATACACAAAGAGCATATGCTTGGGAGCTGAACACATTGTGCATGATAGCATTTTGTTGCACAACCTGTTATCAACATTTTCCAAGATATTGCTTAGTTTCACAGGGGGAATGGAACAAGTCTAAGCGAGTAGACTGCCTTGCCTAAATAACGAGCGGATTGCCCCAAAAATGGTAAGTGGTTCACGATCAATTTTTTCTTTATATCTAAGTTATCTCATCTGTCTTCTTTTAGTCCCACCCCGCACCCCTCCCTCTTCCTACACTAAATCGTATGGTTTGTCATCCCAACCACATTGTCTTTCCATTATCTTCTCTCTCCAATCTCTTTCTCTCTCTCACTCTCACTCTCTTCCTAATGGATCATATCATTATAATGCTCCAAAAGATCATGATGAAA